>NC_138088.1:5690200-6316200 GCF_964212035.1 Myotis nattereri
CCCGCGCTATTGCACATTCCCCTTTGATCTCTTCGAGTCCACGACCCACACAGAGAAGGTGAGGAAACAGACGCCCTCGCCTGGACCAACAATGAGTCTGCGGTTTGGCCCTTTGGAATGAGCTCCCGGCCCCCGAGGAAGCCCTCGCCCACGCTCATTCTGCGAGTACACCGCTCTCATCTTGTCTCCTACTTTCCCTTCAGTTAAAAAGCCAAACCACCACCGGAGAGCTCCCTCTGCGTGCCGGGACCGCGGACAGGTAGTCCGGATGCGACCTGTGTCAGAGGCATCCTGGGGCCCCTCCGCTCCGAGGGCACACAGCTTCCTGGACCAGAGCGCTGCTGTCCACTGACCGAGAGGCCAGTCCGGAAAGGCAGGCCTACCACGGGCGGCCACGCCACTCCACGCCGGCAGTGTCAGGATGCGGCCCCAGTTCCCGGAGCCGGCAGCCTGTGTGGCCACAAGAGCCAGTGAGAACTGCGAGGGGCAGAGCCACCGTGTACCCGAGAGAGGCTGCGCCCCATCAGCCTCTCCCACCCCACATCCTCTCACCTTCGAACTAGCCAAGCCCACAACCAATAGACTTCGACAAGAGGAAGGGGGGCATGGCTGCTGGACTTGGGAGAGGGAATAAGAGTTGGTTGGAATTACAGCAGTTTCCTGGTTCTCAGTGGACCAAGGGCAGTCCCATGTCATAGCCCTGGGCGTCTCATGTCACAGTTCTTTGGGTTGACCAGACCATCCATGGCAGCCCAGGAAATGGACAGGAAGGGGATGGGGGCAGCAACTCTACTTCCCCCCAAGACTTCTGGGCACAGAAGGAAACCCGACAGGTCCCACCACAGAGTCAGCTCCGGTGCCACCAGTGTCATCAGGACCTGTCACCAAAGAAGCCAGGACAACACGGGCCGCTGGCAGGATGCCAGAGGCACTCCCCAGACAGCAGGGGAGCTGTGGTCTCATCCCTTCCGGAGTCCGGGAGGCTCTGGGTGCAAGCTTCGCCTTGTTCTTTTGCGTCTTCCGTGGGGCTGAGGCTGGGAGGAACAGGGATGGGGAGGGTGCCGGTGTGGCTCTCCCTCATACACTCTTCTCACCCTCACTCTGTTCCTTGGCAGAAGGGGTCTTGTCCTGGCTGCCATCAGGGGGCGCTGGCTTGCCCGCGGGGCCGGGGCTGCTGCTGGTGGCTGGCAGGAGGTTGGCCGACTGCAGGACGGCCTCCGAGTGCTCGCGGGCCTTCATGCGCAGGGCGGCCACGCTGGCCGTGCGGTTACTCTGGCAGCCGTAGGGCGGGAGGAAGGAGAGCCCCATGGGGTCGGGGACACAGCAAGAGCACAGCGGGCCCCCTGCAAGGAGGAAGCACAAGAGCTGCCGTCACTGTCTGTATCGTCTCCCAGGACCTGCAGTGGGAGCAAAGGGCTGATTCATACTGTGGTTCTGTGACCTCAAGGGCGAGGTCACAAATGCTCCGGCCCCGGAAGCTGCACAACTCAAGAGATCCAGCGGGTAGGCCCAGGGATTGTCAGGACATCAGAGACCTGGCCAGTCCCGGTGCCCTCACCAATCACCCGTGTGTCTGAGGCTGGTATCTTGGCTTCTCTGAGCCTTAACTTCTACTTCTGTAAAATGGAAAGATACCTACCTCACAGGGTCATTATAGGGCCTAATGATATGAGTCCACAATCCCCAAACTGTGTGCAAAACACCCTAAGAACTCCAGGGGCCTGCGGTGAGACTTTAAGGGTGAAAGTCGGGGAGAGCCAGCCACATCTGCCGGATGCCACGCAGGCTCCGCAGAGAGGAGCCTCAGCCCGAGCACGCCGAGTCCTCTCAAGGGCATCACATCTTCATGAAGCTGAATGTGGCTCTGTTTTGCAAGCACCACGCAAAAATCCACGTGGAACATAAGAGGGGGTGGGGCCTCCAGTATGACTCCAAGGTCACAGAAGCCACAGAGCCCGCTGGGCTCACACCCATCGGAAATCAGGGTAGCTGTTTACAAATGAAAATATATATATATTACTTTTCTCTTAATTCATAAGAACTACTCACCCAGTGGCTACATAAATACTGAGTTGGGCCTAGCCAGCTATGAGCAGAACCATTGGGCATTTCTTCTGCCCAAGAACATCCTTAGAGTGTAAGTGAGAGCTCAGGGCGCTGTGGACTGAGGCTGAGGACCTTGGAAGGAACCAGTTTGGCCAGCACTTAGCACAGACCCCTGTGTGGATGGGGTTTCAGAGCCATTGCCCGGCCCAACCTGCCCACCAGTCCGGCCCCACTGGCCCTGCGCCACCTGCCCACCGGCCTTGCCCAGCCCTCTGCACACTCCTTGGGAGAAGCCCCCTCTCCATTGGTCATCCCCGGCCTTGCCTTTATTCAGTGACTGCCCACGGGCACCTGGCACACCTCTGGTGGAGAGGGATATGCAGAGGCTGCGTCTCTGATGCCCAGGACAGTGGTGAGTGCTGTGGCTACGTGAATGGAACACGGTGCTTGGAAAGAAACACCATCCAGAAACCAAGATGGCGGCATAGGTAAACACCAGAGTTTGCTGCCTCAAACAACCACTTCAAAACTACAACTAAGCCAAAACCGGTTTGGCTCAGTGGATAGAGCGTTGGCCTGCGGATTGAAAGGTCCCAGGTTCGATTCCGGTCAAGGGCATGTATCTGGGTTGCGGGCACATCCCCAGTGGGAGATGTGCAGGAGGCAGCTGATCGATGTTTCTCTCTCATCGATGTTTCTAACTCTCTATCTCTCTCCCTTCCTCTCTGTAAAAAATCAATAAAATATATTTTTTAAAAAAAAAAACAACTACAACTAAAAGACGGAACGGACATCATCCAGAACCACAAGAAGGCTGGCTGAGTGGAAATTCTACAACTGGAAGGAAAGAGAAAAGTTTACCAAGACTCAGAGGAGGCACAGTGCATAAGTAAAATACTAAGGTACAGAAGCGCACATGGAGCCGGCTGGCGGCTAAGGGTGTGGTTGTCATTTTCAATCGGGAGGGAGTCTCAGGCTCTGAGCTCCAGTTCCAGGCGAGTCTCTGGGGACCCAGACTCATATGGGAGAAGCGGGACTGTCTGGCATCGGTCGGAACTTGAGGGCAGCTTTCTCTCAGAGGGGCTTGCAGCAATTACCGGGACATTGAGAAACGGAGCCTCTGAGGGCAAGACTGAGAGCAGCCATAACTGCTAGCCCCGCCCTGTTGACCTGCCCCCCCCCCCCAAGCCCTGCAGGGAGGCTTTTGCTGGATAGCCTAAGGCAGAGGCTAGATTAGTACCTCCCTAGAGATCCAGGAGCCAATGTACCCAGAGGTCAGAGTGGGACCGTCCAGTTTGCAGCTCCATGGAACCATAAAGGACACACTCAGGGGGCAAACTCAGTGAGCACCAAAGCCCCACTGAAGCAAGTCTTGCCCCGGAGGGGTGTCTCCAGCACAGAAGTTCTCCCACTGCAGACACAGCTGATTCTCACAGCCAATTGGCCTGGAGGTCAATTCCTCCCAGTGATACCTACAACAATCAAGGCTTAACTACAACAAGATTGTGCACAAAGACCACAAGGGGGTTCACCAAGAGTGTCTACCTCAGGTAATTGGGGAGGCTGAACCACGGGACCCTAGTGGACACTTAGCACAGAACACCACTTTAACAACACAGGGAAGCATAAAAAATGAGGAGACAAAGAAAAAAGGACACAAATGACAGAAATGGAGGAAAGCAAACTACTGGAGTAGTTCAAAACCACACTTTTCAAGAATTTTCTAGAAACTGCCAATAAACTTAATGAGACCTACAAGAAATCTAATGAGACCCTCGAGGTGGTGATAAAGGACCAACTAGAAATTAAGCATACACTGACTGAAATAAAGAATATTATACAGACTCCCAACAGCAGACTAGAGGATCGCAAGAATCAAGTCAATGATTTGAAATACGAAGAAACCAAAACACCCAACCAAAAAAGCAAAATGAAAAAAGAATCCAAAAATATGAAGACAGTGTAAGGAGCCTCTGGGACAGCTTCAAACGTACCAACATCCGAATTATAGGGGTGCCAGAAGAAAAGAGAGAGCAAGATATTGAAAACCTTTTTGAAGAAATAATGACAGAAAACTTCCCCTACCTGGTGAAAGAAATAGACTTACAAGTCCAGGAAGCGCAGAGAACCCCAAACAAAAGGAATCCAAAGAGGACCACACCAAGACACATCATAATTAAAATGCCAAGAGCAAAAGACAAAGAGAGAATCTTAAAAGCAGCAAGAGAAAGAAACTCAGTTACCTACAAGGGAATACCCATACGACTGTCAGCTGATTTCTCAACAGAAACTTTGCAGGCCAGAAGGGAGTGGCAAGAAATATTCAAAGTGATGAATGCCAAGAACCTACAACCAAGATTACTTTATCCAGCAAAGCTATCATTCAGAATTGAAGGTCAGATAAAGAGCTTCACAGATAAGAAAAAGCTAAAGGAGTTCATCACCACCAAACCAGTATTATATGAAATGCTGAAAGGTATCCTTTAAGAAGAGGAAGAAGAAAAAGGTAAAGATACAAATTATGAACAACAAATACACATCTATCAACAAGTGAATCTGAAAATCAAGTGAATAATCTGATGAACAGAATGAACTGGTGATTATAATAGAATCAGGGGCATAGAAAGTGAGTGGACTGACTATTCTTGGGGGGGAAAGGGGTGAAGGGGATGCGGGAAGAGACTGGACAAAAATCGTGCACCTATGGATGAGGACAGTGGGTGGGGAGTGAGAGAGGAGGGTGGGATGGGAAATGGGTGGAGGGGAGTTATGGGGTGGAAAAAAGAGGAACAAATGTAATAATCTGAACAATAAAGATTTAACTAAAAACATTAAAAAAAAAAAGAAGAAGAAGAAACACCAAAAAAAAAAAAAAAAAGAACACGGTGCTTGGCAGAGACCTGAGTGCGCGAGTCGGAGAGATAGTGTGTGCATGTGCAGAGCCTGACAGCTAGTAGGGAGAACAGGACAGCCGCCAGGCGTGGGGACAGAAGTCTCAGGGTGCTTTGAGTGACTAAAGCCAGAGGCTGCAGCTGAGGGGGGTGGCAGATGGGTGTCTGGGTGGTTTGATGAGAGAGCCTCGACCTTATCTGCACCAGGGGTGGGGGAGGCTGCTGCAGCCCTGCAGTCCCAGCGGGCGGGGAGGTGGCGGGAGGCGCCGGATCCAGGATTTTGCCAAAGGTGAGAGCCCGAGCGGGTTGCTCATGGACTGCTAGAAGGGTAATGGAAAGGGAGTCACAGATGACACCTACGTTTGGGCCTGAGCATATGAATGAATGAATGTGCCATTTCCAAGATGGGGACAAACAGAGAGGAAGGTGTTGGGGGGGGGGTGGATATGGAGTGTCTGGCCATGGTCCTATGGGCCATCTGAGTTCCAAGAGGAGAGCTGAGCAGTGCTCGGAGTGCTGGTACCTCCCCCTCCTTGAGGGGTGCCTGTGGGCTGCCAGGGCCCAGATGGGCAGGTGGGGAGGCCGGGGGTGCACAGACCTTGCATCCAGATGGGGTGGGTAGACTTAGCTGCCAACACAACATGGTTTGAGGGACTTTAGGAGCCCCTTGGATAGGTTGAATGGTGGCCCCCACTGTGGTCCTGCAGGAGCAGCGAGCGGAAGCAGCCTCGGCCTGCGGCCAGCGGGAAGGGCTGCGGAGCCAGACCTCACCAGGAGAGGGGATGGCCCACCGCGGCCCTGCCATGGACACTGGGATTCAGTGCCTGTCCCTGGGCCTGAGGCCTGGGGGCGGGCAGCAAAGCCAGCCGCTCCATTCCTGCCCCACCGGTCCCTCAGCCCTTTCTGAACCTACTCACCGGCTTTGGGAAAAGCAGCATTGCAAAAAGAGTGCTTTGGACCAAAACCCATACTTGTTGAACTCATCGAAACCCCGTATGGCCTTCCAACCCTCGTGTGCCGGGCACCACCGCCCTCCGCATCCCCCCAGGCACCGCAGGCCTCCCGGCAGAGGCCCACACGCAGGCGCAGCAGAGCCCTCTCTGAGAGCTGTGGGGACCAGAGCCAATGCCACCCTGGGCACCACAACCTCCGAACCGCTCCAGGACGTAGGCTCTGTCGTGAGCCCCTTTTACAGATGAGGAGACTGAGGTTAAATACTAAGGGGCAGAGCTGGACCTCTGGGAACAGTGCCAGAGCCACAGCCCAGGCTGCCCTCCCCCCACCACCACCACCGCCGCCCCGCCATGGGGGTGACTGGGAAGGAAGCTGCCTTCCCTCCACACCTCCCCCTACTGGGGAGCGCACATGTGGAGACACTGAACTATGAAGAAAGTGAGCCCGCTTGGCAGTAGGAATACTGGAGATGTTTCCTCTGTGTCTGTGTAGAATTTTTCTCATTTTCCTACAATGAACATGAACTTCTTTTAATTTCAGAAACATGGCTTTAATTCTAAGTGAATGTTAAAAGGAAGGAAGACTGGATTAGACGCCGTCCGCACATATGAGGAGGTGCTGCAGGGGGCTGGGAGCCAGAGCTCTGAGCTCGGTACGTGCTCAGGTCACGGGGGGCTTCCTGGGGCGTGGGCTGTGCGGGACCTGGGAGGCCTTGTCTTCAGGCTCCGCCCTGGGCATCCAGCCCCAGTCAGGCCACCCAGGAGGGGCCGCTCAGCTTGTCTGAGGCTGACTCTTGCTCCAAGGTAAGCATCAAAGGGGGAGTGACATGGTCTGAGACTCAATGACTGTGTCACCTGCAGGACCAAGTGCCACCTGGACAAGACAGGGGCTCCCTTCCCTGGTCCACAGCCTGCCCCGCTAGGTCACATACCACAGAAGCCACCAATAACCGCACTACTGGCCTGCAGAACCCAGATTCCGGGGCAAGAGCCTCGCTCACAGAACTGCGGCTGCAGGAGAGAGGAGCCCGGGCACACCATCCAGCTCGCCCCCCACACTGAACAGATGGGGAAACTGAGGACCAGAGGGACACAAGGACTCTGGGAAGCTGGTTAAAACTGTCAGCGCTAAACAGACAACACAGTATGATGAGGCCATAAAAAAAGGAAATCCTATCGCCTGTTGCAACATGGATGAACTTCAAGAACACCGTGCTGAGTGAACTGAGCCAGGCTGAAAATGTCAAATTCTGTGTGATTCCACCTCCAGGCGCTGCCGAGAGTAGGCGGGTCATAGAGACAGGAAGTAGAGAGGGCTGCGGGGAGGGGACCAGAGGGGCAGTTGGAGCTCTGGTCTGATGGGGAGGGTCTCGGTTTGGGAAGATGACAAAGGCCTGGAGATGGAGGCTGGTGATGGTTGCACAGCAATAGGAATGTACTTAACACTTTTGAACTGTACACTTAGAACTGGTTAAGATGGTAAACTTCATCTTATATGTATTTTACCACAATTAAAACGAAAACAAAATAAAATAAATTCTTAAACCTGAACCAAAAGAGAGTACACGTCAAGGTTATCAGAAAGAGGAGGAGCACCCAAGGCTGTGAAGACCCCTTTATGGTTCTTCCATGGGTGAAGACCTTGAATGTCCTTCACCCCAACAGACCGCCTCACCTCCACGGGCTGACACCCTCCACCTGGCCTACCTGCCCGGCTTTGCCTAAGGGAGCATCGCATCCCTGGAGCCCAGCCTCTGTCCCAAGACTCCGCACCGACTGCTGGGTAGGCATTTCTACAGCAGGGCAGCAGACCCACGCAGGCCAACCAAATTCCTGCATACAGCCCCTCACAGGTGCCACCCTCTTTCCTCATCTACACCCCGTCTGACCAGTAGCTCAAGTGCCCACACAGGGGCCGGTGCTCACAGGTGAACAGTCACACGCAGAATGCTGAAAATGAGCCGTGGGAGTCACCTTCCCTTCGCCCTGCCCTTCCCTGGGTGAGAACACAGAATCGCAGATCAGAATGTAGACGGCAAGACCGAGGGAGGCCGTCTGCACAACAGACAAGACCAAAGGCAAACAAGGAGACAGCTCGAATGCAATGATATTTATCAAGGAAGCTGTGAAGTCTGTGATCTCTGCCAACAACCCAACTGCAGAGGGGAGCGTGGCTCAGCAGGACAGCATGTGGTCAATATGCCTTCGCAGTGAGCTCATTGTGACACTATATGGCTGTGGGTTGCCTTACCAGAGGCAGAACCTGTAGGAAGAAAGGAGGATAAAGTGCTTCTCCCCTATGTCATGGTCAGACCATCAGACTAGAGAGTGGGAGGAGAGAGGGAGAGGGGTGAGAGGTAAGACAATTTAGCTGAGTGACCCCGGGCACAGTGGATATGAGGTAACTGCTTCCAACTCTAGGTGTGGAGAGTGGAATAGAAGCAAAGACGGAAGTGAGAGTAAGAGCGTTTCTATTCTTTGCCATCAGCATGCCATGCATGGGAAGCGGGCTCTCTGGGAGTGATGGTTCTGGTCATGATACCCCGAAGGCCCCCTGGCAGATGTTGTAGAGAAACTGCACAGTATGGGCTACAGTGGACAAGTTTTTAAATCTCTTTCAACAACAAAAAAATGAGTTTTACAATGCGATGTGAATTACAAAGCTGAGTTTTCTTCAACTTCAACTTACCTTTTCAGAATTTCAGTGATTACAATCACATATAAAGTGTCCAACAACCAGCATCTCTCTTAACTCCTATAACCATTTCTTAACAAAGAAAAAATTTTTCCACAAATAGGATCTTTATAAAACTAACTCTCGTTTTCTCCATAATTTCACGGTACCAATAGCATCAGCAGATGTGTCCACGTCTCCTGCCCAGACACCTTCATCAGCCTGGACACCATGGAAACCCAGAGTCACACGTGGAGCTTTGTCCTCTGCGGTACCCGGGGCAGCAGAGGAAAACCCAGACCCCAAATGCATGCACTTTGCCCGTGTACAGCAGGCCCAGGGCCTCCCCAAGAGCTTAAAGATTCTTCCAAGTGCACTTCCCACATGTCGCCTGATTGAGGAGACTGCCTCAAACTAGAGAGCAATGTGGCTGCCGAGGGCAGACATACTGATGGGCAACATTGAGCAAACAGACAATGTTTATTGACATTGTTATACAACAGCCAAGAAGCTCAAAATGCACAGTAACCCGGGCCCATTCAGTAGAAGGCAAGCAAGCAGTGCCCTGAAGGACGGCCTGAGGTCACGGCTGGCCACAGCAGGAGCTGTCACAGAGGCGATGTTTGGAGGGACCTTGAGACCACCTGCTGCGGCTGTCAGCGATGGGCACAGAGTCAGCCCAAACAGGGGCTCGGGCTCTCTTTCATTACATCAGGGAGGTGACGAAGACACTTTAGACCAGTGGTTCTCAACCTTCCTAACGCCGCGACCCTTTAATACAGTTCCTCATGTTGTGGTGACCCCCAATTTCACTGTTACAAATTGAACATCATTAAAGCACAGTGATTAATCACACAAACAATATGTAATTATATATGTGTTTTCCAATGGTCTTAGGCGACCCCTGTGAAAGGGTCGTTCGGCCCCCAAAGGGGCTGTGACCCACAGGTTGAGAACCGCTGCCTTAGAAACTGTTGACTCCGAAACCAATTCGCCCTTATCAAAGCCCGCAGACAGGCCGGATGGGCCCAAGAGCTGAAGCGGGAGGAACGCGTGTGAACTTTGGCTGCTGGCCCCACCGCTGACAGCCCTGGGCTGCTCTCCATCTGTCCCAGCCTGGCTTCCGCACCTGAGAGAAATTCTGCAAAGCACCGGTACTAAGTCCTCCAACAGGTGTTATTTCCATAACCCACGCCAAGTAAAGGGCAAGTCTAAGTCACAATTCACAGTGTGTTCCGATTACCAATTCGTTTCCACGGTCAGCTGAAGAACTCAGATGTTCTGAGCGTCCTCTACACCGCCCCCCCCCCCCCCACCCGAGGACCCGCAGGCTGAGCCTTGAGACCTGCCTCAAGGCGCAACCGGACTGAGCGTGCCCCCAGCACCGCGCCTCCCGGGTGCCAGCACAGCCCCCACCTGCTCCCCGGCTCCACGGGTCCTGGGTGAGCCCGTCCTGTCTGACCCAAAAGGAGAAGAACTTACTCTGCCAACAGACTCTTGAGGGGTAAGCCAAACAAACTCTAAGTTCCACCTTTTAGTTACTAGATTTCCAGATCCCGGGCTGTAGTATGTTGTTGCTGCTGCTGTTGTTGTTTTAAGCAATAAAAAAGCTATAATCATGGATGAACTAAAATTTAAATTAGCTACAAAGAAAATTCCCAGGGTGGCACATAGCAACAGCAGAGTAACCTGCCAGCCAAGTAGTAGTCACAGGGAAAGGGCACACTAAAGCTATGACAACGTTACATTCCAGGAGGATATTTAGTGCCATGAAAAAAATAATAATAAAATATTAAGTTTAAAAAGTAGGTTCAGGAACAGTAAGTTAATATGACCCCTTTTGGGTACATGTATACATGTGTATATTCATACATACCCATGAATACCTAATACACATACACACAGTATATATGGGTATACATATATGTATGGCCATGTACCATATCCATAGAGGATCATAGGTGTATTTGTACATATATAAATTTATTTAGAAATAGAAAATATTTATAAATTTCAACTTTTAAATTTTAGAATTTCCAAATAAGTTATAAAATACATAAATTTATTAGAGATAAATGGGAAGAAAACAAATGTACCCATACCAAATATTCCTAGTGGTTGGTTCTGAGTACTAGGTTATGAATGATATTTATACTTTCCTTTGTTTTATTGTAGTTTCCACTCTTTCTAAACTAACCAGATATTACCCTCATTTAAATGGTGTCCTTTCTGCGACTGGTGGTCCTGTCTCCTTTCCTTCGGATGATGGGACAGATGCGCTCCCCAGGAGGCCGCAGGGCCTGAAGACGGTCTGAGCCTCCATGCCTGGAGTGGCCTCTGCTTCCGCTAGGGTTGTTGGCGGGCTCACCATGCAAAATCCACCAGCAACATCCGGCTCCCTTCCCATTCTGTGGGTTCAAAGCCAGTGAGTCCGTTTGCCTGGGATGCAACCAGCCCACAGCTGGTGGCGCCTCCAAAGGCCACACCTGCTCCCAGCCCCCGCCACCTGCCCTCACCAAGGTCCTGAGAGCCATTGGCCACTGGCTGCAGCCTGAGCGCTGTTTTGTTTGGAGAACACAATACCTCCTGGACACTAAATTAAAACATACAATTAGATTTCCATTAAGCTACAGCAAATCCTGCTGAATTGATCCAATCAGCCTACATTCCTCTATGACATCATGCTTTAAAGGCTTGGCCTGAACATAAATACTTAATGTAATAAATACAGTCTGAAATATTTGATCTCCTTGGCAGTTTAATTGATCTACTACAGAGACTGACAGAAAAAAATTAAGTTAGTTCTGTCTCGTCTCTGCCGATGGCACGTCCTCACGCAGGGGCCCGTGGGCTGCCTTGGTCACGGCCACGGCGGGTCCCGCACCCTGGCTTCCAGCTGAGCGTCCAGGCTAGGGGGTCAGACCTGAGCAAGGAAGCAGGTGTGTGGGCTCACGAGATGTGTACCACAGGTTCTGCAGCTCCGTTTTTACTTTATAGTAAAACAAACAAACAAACAAACATTGGTGAGTGATAATACCGGTTATTCATAGTCCACAAGGAGCATCTGAATGGGAATGTTGGTACAACAGCCTACAGTATTGAAGCATAGATTTTTAGATGCTGTGGCTAAGTGTGCTCACCAATAATCAAACCACAACAAGGTCAAATTCACACCCAGACGGCTTCTACCATGGAACCCCTGAAGCACTGCTGTCTCTGTTGGATGTTTTAATTGCCCTTTTCCCATGAGTTTCTTTTGTGCCCACCGTACCTCCCAAACTTGCTGTAAGTGTCCTTTGCCCATCCTCACCCTACACTCCTGATCCCAAAACTAAAACGTCCTGCTTGGTGCAGAGTAAACACTAGAAAGCGAGGGAGAGCTATCTTTCCTGACCAAGTTGGCATATTTTACTTCCTCAAAGGGCCCTTTCTCAGGTTCTAAGCTTCCCCAATACCCCACGGTAAGGAAAATTGTAGTCCTTACAAAGTTACCCAGTCTGCTTAACGCCAAAACTCCCCGGTTAATTTGGCAGGTTAGTCTGGTGACTTGAGCTAAGCCCCGCCCTGCCTCTATTCCAGGTGTCACTCTACACCCACTGTCCCCCACCTGCTCATGCGCCCAGCAAACTCCTTCACAGGAGTGGGCTCACCAGCCATTCCCTTCTCTATGATAGTCTCGGGGCCAGCGCCAGGCTCCCATTTCAGCTTGGATGTCTCCGAAGAGCAAACAGACAATGACCCAGATCCAAGGACACGGGCACAGCCCCAGGAGCAGCAGGGACATGCGTCCCAGGCAGGGCAGCGCCAGGTAGCACTGCCCACTCCTTCCAGCAGCAGCCAGACTCTGGATGGGCAGGCAGCTTCTCCCGCCCCTGGGCACAGGCCAGAGCCTCCACTCAGCTCCCTGCACTCCAGGCCCCATTGATTAACAGGAAGGGCAAACCCATCAGCACCCATAGGAAATGGCTTCTGGAAAGTGAGCTGCAGTTTTCAAAGCCAGAGAATGACAGCAGGTGCCTGTAAAAGGAACAGAATCAATACAGGGTGAGGGGGCTACAGGGCGGGACACCGGGGCCCTGACTTGTCCTACGTCTGACCGACACACAGTGTGACCTGGGAAGTCCTGTTCCCTTCTCCGGGCCTCAGTGACCCCCACTGGATCCAGGAAAAGCAGGGGTTACTCATCGAGGAGATTCCTTACGGCTCTTCAGTCTCCACCCAAGTCCTCCTGACATCAGCCAGGCTGGGAGGGGCTAGGGCTGACCCAGCTGCTTTCCTTGTAAACCTGAGCCTGAACAGGTCCCTAGTGAGCTCTGGGCCTCACCACAGTCCTACCAACATCGCCAGCACCTACTGGACCCTAGGATGTGCCAGGCCCATACACACTCCACCGACCACAGGCACTACCAGGGAAGGTCACCATGATCCTCATGTCACAGACAAGGAGACTGGGTCTGCCTTAAGTTGAACCTACAGCAAGAAGAAGGCTTGGACCGTGGCTGGTCTGACTCCAGAGCCTGGGCCGACCTGAGGCTACGCCATGCTCCTCTCCCAGGACCATGGCTCCATCCAACCTTCCTCAACCTACCAGCCCTGCCAGCCTCATGCCTTTGCTCATGCTCTTCTCTCTGCCCAGAGTGCCATGCCCACTGGACAAGGCCTGCACTTCCTTGAAGCCCAACTCAAGTATCTCCGTGGGAAAGCCTTCCTCATTCCCACAGAGAAAGCGTTCCTCCTCCCCCGAGCTCCCCCGTAGCCTGCAGGTGCTCCGTGGCCTCTACAAGGGCAGGTGACTGTGCCACATGACATGGAATTCTTTGTTGATCTATTTGTCTCGCCACGCCCATCCCCAGCCTGCAAGCCCCTTAGGGTAGGGTTGTGTCTCATTTACTACCAGATGCTCAGCCTCTGGCTCAGAGTCTGGCAAAGCGGGGTTCTCAGTGGGCGCCCGGAAGAACAGGAGGTCCCAGTAGTTCTGGGGTCCAGGAGGTGGCCGTGGCCCAGGGCCAGGGTGCTAGACTCAGAGTCTAAGTGAGGCCAGTCCCCCAGGCCACAGCAGCATGAACTTCCTCCCATCTTTCCCCAAATCCCACCACCTTTTACTCTGCACCAAACTCTGTGTTAGGGGCAGAGGTGAGTCAGGCATTGCCAGTTCCCTAAAAGTACTTTAGAGTCAGGGTTGGGAGGTAAGGTGGGTTCAACCACATGTACTAGATTCATGTCATGAAGCCAGAGTATCCTTAATACGGTGCCAGTTAGTCTCCAAAGAGGGCCTTCCACGGACCATCTCCCAGTTACACACCCATGCGCAGTCCCCCCCACTTGAGTCTGGGCTGACTCTGTGATTGATTTAATCAACAGAATGCAGCAGAAGCAGCACAGGTCTGAGTGTGAGTCTTAAGGAGGCCGGGCACCTTCTGCTCTTACACTCTGGGAGCCCAGACACCATCTAACCCCTCCCCATAGGCCTGTCGTGTGGGGAGAGAGGGCTCCCAGCCTCCCAGCATCCCTGCCAAGGCACCAGACACAGAAGCAATTCCATCTCGTATGCACCAGCCCCAGCCGCCATCGGACTGCACCTCCACCTTCACGAGACCCCGGGCAAAGCAGCAGCACAACTGCCCGGCCAAACACAGTCAGTCCTCATGTCAGGAGAGGTAACAAGCCAGCCGGCAGGCCTGCTGCTGCTTCACATTACGTTTTAGGGTAAAGGAACGCAATACCGAAACCTGGAATGGAGGCTTTTAAAATATATATACATCACAGTTTCCTCAGGACCAAAGACCTTAAACAAAATATTAGCCAACCAAAATCCAACTAGCTATGAAAATGGTAACTTGTCACATCTAATTAGGTTTATTCCAAGAATTCACAGCTGGTTTAACATGTAAAAAATTAATCCATGTAATTTACTGTGTTAATATATTGAGAAAGAAAACCCACGTGATCCTCTCAACAGCAGCAGAAAAGAATTTGATGAAATTCAACATCCACTCATATTCATGATTTTTTTAAAAAAATAATAATTAAACAAAGACTTTTAGAAGACTCAGGCAAGAAGAAAATATCTTCGGTTGATACCAGGTATCTAAAAAAAATTAACACAATTGCGAAACCCTGAGAATTCTCCCAAGAGATCAAGAAGAAGGCAAGAGTTGGTCACAAAGACCACATAATGTATGATTCCATTCATGCAAAATGTCCACAATCTATTGAGACACACGGGCTGTGCTGCCTGGTCAGGGAGGGACTGCTAGCAGCACAGGGAAATGAAAATGTTCTAGAGCTGATCGGAGTGACCGTTGCACAGCTCACTAGATGTACTAAAATTCACTGAGTTATACATGTTAACGGACGAATTGTATGTTATGTGAATTATATCTCAATAAGATTGTTATAAAACATGGAATAAAGCCAAGATGACTGTGACCACCACTGTCATTCAACACTGTCCTAGAGGTTCCTGCAGGCACAGACAAGAAGGAAAACGACTGGGAAGGGAACACTCTGTCTGTCTTTAGAGAAATCCGATCTTGTACTTAGAATATCGTAAAGAATCTATAACTAACCCTAATTATATAGACAAATCTCCCAAACATGTGCTGACCCAAAGAGGCCAGACATGAAATATACATACTGTATATTGTATGTATATTATATACATACTAGAGGCCCGATGCACAAAAATTCGTTCAAGAGTAGGCCTTCCTTCCCCCAGCTGCCGGCACCGGCTTCCCTCTGGTACCAGGGACCCGGGCTTCCTTCCTCCGGCCGCCAGCAGGCACCCAGGACCCTGGCTGGCTTCCCTTGGGCTGGCCCTGGCTTCGTCAGGAAGGACATCCGGAATGACGTCTGGAAGACATCAGGTCTAATTAGCATATTACCCTTTTATTGTTATAGATTACATATGTAATATGTCAAGACTAAACAATAGTGTTTCAGAAAGCCTGCTTAGGAGGTTGGCAAAGCGCTATTACCATAAAAGTCAGCAAAAGGTTTTATTTAGGGGAAGGAAGGTGAGATGAGTAGAAAGGGGTACAGGGACTCAGGGGTTTCGGGGTACAGGCAAAGTCCCCGAGGGTGGTTACATAGGTGTTTAAGATCGTTCATTCACTAATCCTTCCTTAATCGTTAATCGTGTTCTATGAAATGTTTCTAATGATTATTATATTTCACAGCACAACAATTTTTACAAATTGCGTTTTTTACAAAATCACAACACGAAGGGAATGTGATTGAAGAGGAATGGGGTGTGGAGTGCTTTCAGGGCTCAGCAGAGGCTAGCCGTGGAGGGTGAATGCTGATTGGCCAGTAAAGCCCTTGCAGTCTCAGAACCCAGACAGGTTGCCCAGGCCTAGAGGCCAAGGCCACCGTCACAAAGGGAGGGCATGTCCTTGGCTAACGAAGAGGCCCTGCTCTCAGGAAGGCCACGGCCAGACCCTGTCCACACACTTCCCTCAGTCCCTCAGCCTCCAGTCCTGGAAGGCCGAGCTCAGCCATGTAGGCAGGTGTGGCCAGAAGGCCAAGCGCCTCCAGGCTCCTCCCAGCCCAGCTCACTTGGGACAGCTGGAGCGCCTCCCCTGCTCAGGAGGGGGAGGGAGGGGGGAGGAGGAGGGATCAGGCCTCAGTCCCTTGCTCTGCTGCTCTGTCGCCTCAGGCCTAACTCCAGAGAGCCACACCAGGGACTGGGTGCCCCGACATGCCCGACTGGCCCCGAAGGCTGCCACCCCCTCCTGCCTGCTCTGCTGCGGGAAAGTCCGCGGCGAGGCCTCCGCCCAGCTCCAGAGAGGGGCTGTGACTCTGCATCTGAGCGCGGACGGAGCTCGGAGAGCTCTCCCCTGGCAGCGCAGCTGGTGTCCACCTCACACCCGGCTCTCCGAGTCCCAGGTTCAAGGCGCTGGACTCAGTGCACGGGGAGCAGGCCTCGCTGCCTGTGGCTCTCCCGCCCCCACACACCGCCATCCTGTGGCCAGCACTTCCCCTGAACAAACCCCAGCACCTCCCCTGGCCATTAATAACCTCCTCTGCTTGAATGAGTTGTGAACACAAGGCTGGCCATTCAGTCAGCCAGGGAAATTCTTTGCATTGCTGAGGCTTTTTGTCTGGACCCCGTTATTGTCATGCAAACCCTCCTGGCTTGGGGCAGGTCCCGCTGCCTTTTATGTGAGTCTCCATGGCACACCCATCAAGGAGCACACTAGCTGCACCCTGGCCAGGCGAGTCCTCCCATCCATCCCGAGTGCACAGCCCTGGAAAGCCAGGGAGAGGATGGGTGCCTGGCCAGGAGTCCCACCGGGGCGGGAAGGAACGCCCACCACTGCCAAACGTTGGAACAATGGGGCTTAAGAAAAAGGTGGGTGTCCGCTGCAATGAAGTTCAGAGAAACGGGAGGCGTTCGGGAGAAGCAGACCTGTGAGCAGGTCCTGTGAAGGTGAGTGGGACCCAGTAACTTGGCAGTGGGCGCGGAGGGAGCTGGCTGCGTGCTCAGGGAGCACGTGCGGTGCCACACCCCACCCTAGGTGTTCTCACTCCTGCTCCTCGCTCCGCCCTCGGAGTCCAGGCCCGTGGCGATCCGAAGGGGAAGCAGAGGTGGAGGAGCCAGTACCTTACGCAGGCGGACGTGGCTAGAGAATGAGGAGGAGTCACACAGGAGGCCCCCAGTCCTTGCCTGACCCCCGCCGGTGGGCGCCTGATGATGAAAGGGTGACTGAAGGAGGAAGCCCCCACAAATGCCTGGCTTTCCGTTGCCCCGCTCTGTCCCAGTAGGCGGATTCCTGGCCTGACGTAGCAGCTGCCCACTCCCTGATGGGGCAGCCTGATGCCCATCTGGGAGCCTGTGCAGCAGAGCATGGAGGCTAGTCTGCCACCCCCACCCCCCACCATGGGGGCACACTCTGCTTGACCAGCCACCCCAGAAGGGCCATGGCCTCCTGTTCATCAAGAGTGCCAACCCCACCCCCTGCCCTTCTCTGTTGCCCCAGCTGCCTGCTGACCTATGCAGACACCTCCGTTGGCACACAGGCGGCCACCCCCAGCACGGAGACTGCGCACTGCATCACAGACGGAGCACAGCCACGCACGCAGTCCAAGTACAGGGCAATTCCCAGGCCGATCTTGGTTTCCCCAGCTCTCCAGATGCTGCCAAGCCTCAGGCCCCTGCTCTCAACAGGTATCTTCAAGGAATCAAAATCAGTCTCTCTAATTTGTCAGAAACCATGATCCGGAGTTCCTCGCTGCCGACTGCTCAGTCTGTGCGAGAGCTCAGCAAAGTGGCTGCTGCCTTCACCTTCTCTGGGCCACTTTCCCCCCGAGACCTAAACACTAAAAGGCAGAGCCCAGTCCCTGGCACGCTCTGGGCCGAGGTCAGGAGCTGAGCTGACAGGGCCCAGCCTGCCCGCCCGCCCCCTCCCCCCCACTCGCGGGGGAGGCAGGGCTTGGCATCACCATGCAGCAGCTCCAGAGGCCGGGGCCCCGGGCAGCAGCAGCACTGAGCCGCCTGCCTGCTCAGGAGCTGACAGCCAGTATTCCAAAGGCACCCCTCTTTCCAGAGCCCATTCAAGGCCACATAATTTCTAGGCAAGTGAATTTGAGTTCCCATAAAACGCTACAGGACCCAGCGGCCTCACGGTCCCTGCTCACAGCACTTCTGAGCACTGCGCCTGGGTGACGCCCAGCAGCCCGCACACTCCCGGAGGCGCTCAGCACGTCCTGGGCAGGGACCTCACATCTGTCACACAGTGCCCAGAGCCTAAACGCCAGATCCCCGCTCTGAGCCCTTCAACTTGTAACCACAGAGAATGCTCCCCAGGCCAAGTCCTCGAGCCTGGGCTGAGACAGGCCTGCAGCCTCAGGGAGCAGCACCCAGAGCGAGGTCTCGGGCGAGGCCAGGCCTGGAGGCCTTCCCAGGACACTTGCTATCTTCAGTCCAAGACTAGGTGGCCCACTAGGATCACTCAGCCCCAGGAAGGAGACGGCACTGGTTTGGTTCTGGGAGCTGAAAATCACTTTGATGTCTTTCTTCTGTCATTTGCAAGCTGTTCGGGCCTGGAGCAGCAGATTGGAATCTCGGCTGGGAGGGCTGTGGTGCTCAGCTCACATGGCCCCGGCCCCTGGAGGGAGCCTCAGAGCTGGGGAGAAGCGGGGTGGGGTCCCATGCCCCGCCCGGCAGCGCCCAGCAGGGGAGGGAATGGATGGCCGGTGTGGGGGATGGGTCCTGTGGAGCAGCCCAGACCACAGAGGGCGACTGGCTGAATAAGGGACCTGTGAGCAAGGAGCTCTGCCTCCCTGAACCTCAGCTTCTCGTTTGTAAAAGAGCGGTGGGCTCGCAAGCCCAGAAGGCGCCTTCTCCCACCATCCGCAGGGGCTCCTCCGGCTGCAAGGGCCGCCCCCTCGATGCCCAGCAACCCCTGGGATGCTCAGGCCCAGAGACGGAGAGCCTGGTTCAGCTACCTGAGGGGACAGTTAAGGGAAGGGAGGCTGGTTACAGCCCAGAGACCCCTGGCACTGAGCCAGGCCCTAGAAACTTGGGGTTGGTAGTCTCTTGGGCCCCATTTGGGCTACGAGCTTAATTTCTGTAGTTTGGGGGAAGGTCAGAAAGCCATCCTGGCCCCAGCCCCTCTTACCCATGCTCCCCAAAACCACTGAGCATTAACTGCAGGGATGCTTCGAACCTGACTGGCAGGTGCACACTTCTCCCCAAAGCCGAGGCGGAGGCTGGGTCCCCAGGCTCGTCTCCAGGGCCTGCCGAGCTGCCAAGCCTGACGCAGGCCATGGTGAGCAGCAGCCCCGAGGCAGACCCGGGACTCCCAGCTTCAAGCAGCCCTTCCGGAGGCCACCCGGGGTCGGTCTTGCCTAATTCAGCACCAACCAGCAGCAGCCATGCTCCCAGAGCCACCTGTGCCCCCGCGCCCTCGCTGATGGTCCTCACAGCACCCCCTACGAAGGCAGAACTGAACACAAGACCACACGGCCGGACGAGCACAGAAGCCGTTTGCAGTAAATGCTCGCTTTCCTCCCTCCCCACAGGGCTTAGCCGCCAAAGGCCAGGCCGCTGCTCAGGGAGCCACCTGGAGTGGCCATGTGCTGGGAGGGTCAGGGCGGGCCAGGCAGGGACATTGCTGGGCGCAGGCCCAGGAGGAGCTGAGGTGGAGCTACCTATGCGGGGGGGGGGGGGGGGGGGGGGGGAGGGGAGGGTTGGACATACAGGAGAAAGAAGCAGAAAGCAGAGCGGGGCGCGAGGCGGGAGAGACCCGCTCATGAATGAACGGCGGCCGCAGGCCGGTCCGATCCAGGGTATGCAGGTTTGGCCCCAAAGACGGGAAGGCAACACGTGGAAGATGGAAATGCTCTAATAAAACTCCAGACTGCGGCTGACACCCACGTCCCACTGGTCACCTCCCTCGGGCCTGACTCGCCTCGGTGGCGCCTGTCGGCCCAGTGCCCTGTGGATGTGTCCCCAGGACGCGCTTGGGGGGCTCTATGCGGCCCCCCCCCCATACCAGTCACAGGCGCTGCAGGAAGCGCTAGGCGGTGCGAGGCCCGAGCTGGTGGCACTGAGCCTCAGCCCGTCGTGCCCAGCTCCCTGGACCGCCCAGACGTGGCTCCAGGCTTTGAGGCTCCACCTTCGACAGTGGAAAGTCCAAACCCAGGAGCGTGGCATTCGGGCCTTCGAGCTCAGGCCCATGCCGGGCACCTCCCATCCCTGGACACTCTCCCATGGGCACCCACCAGACCAGCCATTCTCCAGAAAAGCCTGGTTTTCCGCCCCAACACACCGCCCTCCCACCGGCATCTTTGCACGTGCTGTTCCCTATCCCAGAATGCCTCCTCTCCCTTCAGGGCACTCCAGGGAGGCTCCATCACGCCCTCCTACCTCCCCCAGAGTGTAACAAAGAACCAGCTGGGGACACTTGGGCGGGAGGGGGTTTATCAGGAAGCAACCCCACCTCCCAGGCCCCTGTGACAGGCGAGGCCTCGGGGGAACACTAACATGGACCCCCACCCTCTCTGGGCCCAGCCCTGCTCCTGGCGCACAGCAGCCTGACCCACTGCAGGAGGAGGAGGCTTGGGGCCCATTCATCCAGCAGGGGGTGCCCAGAAATCCCCGAGGGACAGCCCATAAGGGTTCCTCTCTCTGGACCTGACAGAACATCCCGAGTGCCTTCCATCCTCAGACAACAGCAGCCACTGATAAGACAGCAAATCTGACAGTGAGAGCCTCAGCCAGCTGGAGTTCCTGGGGCAGCAGGTGGCAGGCTCCACGGACGGATGGATGGACGGACGGATGGACGCAGCGGGCCTGTAAGCTGGGGTGATTGTCCCTCCCAGGCCCCGCCTAGGATGTGACCCGGAGAATCCATGAGCACAGAGCACTCACTTTGAAACAAGCGCCCCTCAGACAAGCCCCATCAGACACAGGGACCCTGAGACAGCCACCTCGTCCCGGGCCCCGTGGCACACAAACGAGATGGCGTGTGGAAACAGACGCTGCGTGACTGACAGGAGACCGGGAGCTGGACCAGCCCAGGCGCAAGCATGAGCTCGTGGAGAAAGCGGGTGGGTCGACCGTCGCCAGGCTCCCAGCCAGCAGGCCACACTCACCTTTCAGGGACGCAACATGGGACAGGGCCTGGGCGTACGTGGCGGTGTTCAGCAGGGTCCCCGGCAGGCAGGAGGGAAAGAAAGGCCCTGTGGGAGCCACAGTTCGCCCCAGGCTGGCAGAGAAAGAAAAGCAATGAGCTCCCACCCCCGCGCGCGCCCACCAGCCCGCAGGCCCCGGGGTCCCGCCAGCCTCACCTCTGCTGGGCCTCCAGGGCCTCCTTCTTGCTCCGGGCCTGGTCCCCAGGGGGTGGGGAAGTGGCATTTCTCACCGGCGGTGACGTCACCTCTGCCATGGACTCCTTGGCTCCTGGCTCCTGGTCGGAGGCCCCTCTCTCTGTTTTCCTCCATTTCGCCCTTCGGTTCTGGAACCAAACCTAAATCCCCGGTGGAAAAGCACACTCAGCCGAGGCAGAAGGCCAGACACGAGCCCAGCGCCTGGCCGCCGTGCCCAGCACTCCGGGCCACCTGCGGCAGCAGGCCTGCGAGGCGCACTCCCCTCGCCTCAACATCATCGGCCAAAGCAGCGCCCCTGAACTGCAGCCGCAGACCTACAACCGTCAGAAGGCCGGTGCAGAGGGCATGACGAGCATCCCTTAAAGAGTGTGAAATCACAGAAAGTCTCCAAACGCTTTGCCCAGCGTAAAGGTGAGGTGTTGTTTTGTGGAAATTCCGAATGTACGTGAGTACATTTATTTGACGTGAAATTATTTCCTGGAGGGGTGGGTTCTCATGAAGCCATTTATAAAGCACGGCCTGGGGTTTTCTCGTCAAATATACCCGCTCGCACCTCCAGCAGGTTGCCCTGAGAGCCTGCGTGTCTGGCCTCACATGCGTGATGATCCCTGAAATCGCCTCTTGCACATCATGACAAGTGCGTGAGCAGCGGCCCAGTGCACCCACTGGACACGCTGACTCGGGAGTCCCTTCTGGTTTAGAACTCGGAGCCCGGCATCTTGCCCAGAGTCCACTGCAGTCTGTGAGGGAGGCAGCCCCACCGTCCCCACCTCACAGATGAGAACACGAAGCACAGAGGTCACCCAGCTTGCTCAAGGTCATTCAGGGGGTAAGCGGCAGACCCGCAGCTCGAAACCCAGAGGCGTGGCCAGGGGCCATGATCCAGATCGGGGAATAATAGTGGCCACCCCAGCGTTACAGGAGACCACAGATGCACAGAACACTCGGTGCCTGGCGCAGAGCGATCCAGCACTGGGTCAGCATTAGCTGGTGTTACCATCTCTGCCATGCTCGGGCTGGGAGGCAGCGAATAATGATTCACCTGCTCTCAGGGCCTCCTCAGAGGCGGGTGTGGAACCCTTGAAGCCTGGAAACCAAGGCTGCGTGTGCAGGAGCGCCTCGTGGCAGTGGGCAGCCCCGGCCAGCGTGCTCCCAGAGGTCAGTGAGGCCCTGCTGCTCTTTCCTCCTTCCTGCAAACCCCCTGGCCCTTCTCCTAGGAGACAATTCCTGGCTTAAAAAACAAGGCTTGGTAGACCTCCCTCCTATTCCCAGGGCGTCCTCTCCCCCTGCCGGCGGCCTGGCCCTGGGTCCCGAGGCTGAGCCCTGCCAGCCCACTCCGCCTCCGAATTTCAACCTCCTTTACCGGTCTTGCTTTCTCTCTTTTTAAATCTAGTTGGCTTTTAATTGCACATATCAGCAACCGTTGAATAATGATTTTATCTATATTCTAAATTTAGGGCAGTTAAATGCAAAGCAAAATGCAGACACTTTCTTGGGTCTTAATTGAATGAAGGTCACAGCTATGACAACATTTAATTGAGCTATTTTTCATTATCATATTTTAATGACTTTGCACTGACAGTTCGCCTGCTTCTGAGGAAAGAGCATGATGGAGTCGTTTATTTCCCTATTTAGTTATTGTTTGACAACATCAGCTTCGATTAAGACCCTGCTTTATAGAACATTAATCATATTTGAATGAGCAAGCAGTGTAAATGTAAACACATCTCCCTTCCCGCCACCGAGGCCTGGAGCCCATGTCCCCACTCGGAGCTCAGAAACAAATGCTTCCCAGCCATTGTCTGTTTGCATAATAACCAACAACAGCCTCAACAACAATTCCCAGCATTAATTGTCACCGCCCCTATCTCACCCTTGCACCTTTCAGGGAGAAGTTATGATCTTCCACTTCTGAATGCTCAATAATTGTGTCATTTATCTCAATTTGCAGTGCGGTCTTTAGGCAGCTATTGGCAAGCTGGCATTAGAAAAAGAAAAGAGACACTGCATCCTGGCCAAAGGAGATTTTCATTTCCAAATAATAATCAGTTTAATTTGCCCACATATGACCAATGATTCATGTTCAGATTTAATCATCAGGATCACATAATCTGATTATAGGGGAAATAATTTGTTTACAACCCCCAATTTACTGCTCAGAATTCCATTATCTCTCTTCAGCCATTGGTTTTTAAGAGATACTAACATGACCCAGGGGAACTGAAAGCAAACTATTATATTTCCTACAATTAGATCTTTGCATAGTCTTAACCCCAAGCCCCTACATAAAAAAAGAACAAAAACAGCATGGAGGAAACCCCATAAATAAAATGAATATATAATTGTGCTCAAAGACTAGCTGGCCTGGAGAGGCAGCGCTGTGAGCGTGCCCCCCTGTGTGCGGGCACATCTGCTGGGCTCGGCGGGTCTCTGCACTTAAACGTAACCGCGTGTGGCTTCTAAAAAGAAAGCCTGCTTTGAGCCGGTCACTGCAGGCCACGCTCATCTCTCAGCAGCCCTTTCGCTGCCGCCCTCTAAAGATTTTTAAATTGCACACGATCTTCGGATCCACTTCCCTAAAAGAGTCCGCGTGCCGGGGAAAAGTTGGCCATAATGCAATTTCTGGAAAGCAGATCCTAACCCTGTTCCCATCTGAAAACACAGTTCTCTGCAATTGACCGGCCTTCGCCCAGAGTGGTCAGAGCTGCTTTGAGAATAGCATCTCAGCTCTTTTTTTTTTTTTTTTCCAAAGCAAGGAAATGGATGTGCATTGATGTAATTTAGTACCTTAGAGACGCGGACAAATTAGTGTAGAACATTATCACTAGTTAATTATGAATGACCGATTAATCAACCTAATCTAATATTCCACATTATGTTGATGTTATTAAAGTGCATCATGAAAATGACAGATAGTCTTCATTTGCTTTCTTTGGCCAAATGTGCACTCTGCAGTCATGATGTCAAAAAAAAAGTTTGCCAGTTTTAATATTAGGGAATTAAATAATTGAACAGAAGGCTCACCTGCACTCTGGCTTCCGTGAGGTTTATTTTCATGGCCAGCTCTTCTCTGGTGAATACATCGGGGTAGTGCGTCTGGGCGAAAACTGCCTCCAGAGCTTCCAGCTGGTAAAAGGAAGGACTATTTACTGAGGAGAGGTTGTGGCTAGGTGAGAGGAAGCAGAGCATAGTTCACATTTGCTAACCGTGGTGAGGAAGCTGTTTCACAGATCACATCGGCAAGGAAGAGGGGGAAAGAGCTGTTTGAAGAGATCCCACAGAATTAAAATTTCAACCACTGATAACTTAGGAGCTAAGCCTTGCTCACAACCTCAATGCTCCCCCAAGAAGTAGAAGTAAGAAGAGAAGTGCGAGTATTTATATGCGTTGGCATTTCAATATGCTCAGAAGACTCAAAACGGGAGGGCAGCCTTGTGACTGAGAGCAATCCGCACAGCCTCCGCTCAGGGTGTAGGAGCAGAACCACCTGCAGCTGCTGCCGGCCAGTCCCAGGGAAACGGCCGGTGAGGGGGTGAGCACTTCCTGGCTCCATTTGCTCCCGAAGTTGAGCAGATCTAAGAACAGGGCCAGGCAACACAATATCAGGGTTGCAACTGTAGCCCTTCCATTTAGGGCAACAATACCTTCTACAAATCCACCAACTTCTTAGGTTCCAGCCTTCTCATCTACCAACCCAAGGACAAGAATGTCCTACCTGCCTTCTCAAGGTTCAAATGACATTGCTGATGTTAAAATGCTCCCCAAACTATCAGCCCCGGGCGAATGGGTGCAATCAGTACTGCCTCTTCACTTTATCTGAGATCATAATCAAAGTCCTCTGCCCTCTCCCGGAAACAGGTTCCTTGACACATAAGTTGTTTGAGAAAACAGAAGGATCCAGTTAACATGATCAGCTGGCCTTACTCTAAAAGACAAAGGAGAGCAGCTAAGACTCTGATTTTTCCGCAGGCAGGAGACAGCTACCTTGCGGAAGACACCGTCATTACCTGCTGAAGCGTGAAGGTTGTCCGGTTCCGGCGCTGTTTTCTGCGCAGGAACCCATCGTCAAAATCTCCGGGAGGGTGGTTGCCAAAGGGCGCAGTGCCTGCTGGGGGCAAAGGGGATCAGTCTGAACAGGTGGCCGCAGTCTTCACACCATCCCCTGGCTACGCAGGCTCATTCAAAGGCATCAACCCGTCCCCTCCGGACAGAGCCCTGACTGCCCCAAAGTGTCTTCTCTGCTCCTCTTATTAAACCCCTTCTTTGCCACTCTCTTGTGCTCTGTCTCTCCCAATAACTTATGACTTTAGCCCCAACGATGCCTATTTCATAAGGCGGGAGGCGACCTTACTTCCCAAGACAGCCCAGTTCTCCTGTCAAGAAATTCGGGTCTCAAGCAAGGGCCACTGGCTTGAGGTGGAGGCTTCATCCGCCTTCCAGCTCCCAGCTTCCAGCTGCACTCTGTCCAGTGCACCTCACTCCCCGCCTCAGAGCCTTGCATAGAAGCTGCTGCTTCCCTTTGCTCACCTGTTAGTCTACTTGCCTGTATTTCTACAAACAACAAGGGTTAAAGGCTGGGGGTGGAGAAGGAAAGGAAAACACCAAGAGCTTTTCACAGCACTTTTCTCCTAGAACTTCAGGACACGACGAGGTAAGAAGTTTACGGATGAATATTAATTATCGTTGGTCACAGCTCATCAGCACTGTAGCGGATCTGTTATATAGATGTCAGTACCAAGAATCTGCCCCAGTAGTGGCTGTCCTGAATTCCAAGCAGACTTACACAGGGCCACGCTCAGAGGGCACCCACCCTCTCACCGGGCTCAGAAAGGGCCCGCTGCTTCTGCTTCCCTGAAAAGAAGGGCATCTTTCCACTGTCCTCCCAGCAGCCTCCAAAGCGCCTGTAAAGCCGGAACAGACTTTAGCCCCAAATGTGCATTCAGATCATTTTCCAAATGTGCACCATTTAGTTGACAGTCCACAATGGCTCCTTAGGAAAACAAATGAGCAAGCTCCCATTAGCCAGTGAATGCTGTACCTGCCATGGGCTCTGGGCTCAGAATCACTGCGCGTTCGGCATTAGCAGCCGGTGAGCCACGATGCCCGGACAACATCCCTCAGAAGGACCTCAGTCCCAAAGAAGCAAGATCCTTTAGGCTTTAAAAAAGTCCATCTACTAAAGGGAGTCCCTCCTACTTACTATTCCACTCTCCAGGGCCACATTTTTTTGCCATAATACCCCACTCTCTGCTGAAACCTTCTCCCCCCTTCTTCTTGTCCAAACTGCATTCTTCTTCAAAACCCTAGTCACAAATATTTCGCTCCAGTTCATTAGAAGCTTAAAAGAGCAGCCTCGCGGCAGTCGAACTCCCGGTTCTCTGCGGAATAGCACACTGCTTCCTGTGGAACAAGGGCCTCGCTGGTGAGGGTGGGACGGCCTCTGAGGGTCTCCCTCACGATCGGCCTCGGTCTCCTGATTCGCTCCCGCTGGTCCCCACTGGCTCACCTCGGGTGCACATAATACCTTAATGAAACATTGTGCGTCCAACTGAATCTTACAAAAGGCTGACACCTCGTCAAATTAATAAGAACAAAGATTGACAACCCAATAGGAAAGAGGAAATATGAGAAGAGCTTTTTACTTAAAAATAAGTAGAATGGTCAATAATTTTATGAAAAATGTTAAATCTTGTTGACAATTTAACAAAACAGAGCCATTAATTATTATTTCCACCGTGTTTTTTGGCAAAAAACATCAGGGGTATCGTGATAGGAGTGTACTGAAACGTGCCCGCCATTCACCTATTCGTAGCAGCATCTACTGGTGTAGCCTTGTGAGAGGGTAATGGCCATTTTTGTCAAAAATGTAAGTGCACGTACAGACATTAAATCTATGAATATATTTATATACAGGGTGGCAATATAAAGAGAGAAGAATGTCCCTGGCAACATGGTAATAAACATCACCTGGAAACAGCCACTGTTCCCATGAGGAGACAATTCTGCATCGCATCTGGTGGAATACTACACGGCTATTTAAAATAAGCCAGGAGATCAGGATACAGCAACATGGAAAAAATCTTCCAAACATATATTATGCAATGAAAAAAGCAAAGTCCTGAATGACTTGGTAGTATGATTTCAGTACAAACAATGTGTAACACAGAGAGAGAAAAATATATAAATGATGGTAAAAGCCTGTTTTTCCTGGAGGAATGACAAGAAACCAGCAACAAGAAGTGCTTTTTGGGGGGGGGGGGGGGGAAGGAGTGAAAGAGAATTTCACTTTTCACTTAGGTTTCTTTTCTATTTTAATTTCCTAAGCAGTTATATGGACTACTTTTTAATTTAACACCACAAAAAAATGATCTGAGAAGTGTGGTTCTGAACCATGCTGTGCTTTCTACTTTATGCCTCTCCAGATTAACAAAAAAATTAATATTAAAAAGCTGACAGGCTATAATGAGATGTCATATCCAAATTCTATTCTCAGCCTTTCCCGCTGCAGCAGAGCACCTTCTCCAGCAAGGCTAGTCCTTCCTGCAAAACTGGCTGAGGAACGTCTGCAGAGATAAAACAAAAGGCCCTGAAGGACCTCCTTTGCTTCTGAATAGAATCAGCATCAAGACAGCCTGTGCCTGGGTGTGGGTGAGAGGGAAGCTCACTGGGCATAGCGGACAGCAGTGAGCAGCTCAGTGCGCCGGGGCTGGACCTCATGACCAGCGGGGCGAGAACTCTCCGCGAGTGGCTTCTGCAGCCCGCCCTGCCCCTGCTGGCAGGGCTCCCCCTGTAAGTCCCCCACACGGCCCACCACCTGCCCAAACCTCAGCCTTCCTCACTTTGACCAGAAGGGTGGGCCCCTGGGCATCAATCAGTCCAGACCCAAGGTTCAGAAGTACAGGGATGATGTGTCCACCACATATTCAGAGGGTCTCCCTCCAGCCCTGGGTCTGATGTAAGGGGGTGTACCTCTCCAACCTTTTCATAACGCCGATCACCATGGGTCCTCGGAGGTAAGAGGAGGTGAAATGCAGGTAAGTGTCGGCCTTTCCTTCTTAGAGATGCTGACCAAGCTGGCAGGGCTTAACCACTGGTCCTCGTTAGCCGCCTCTAGGAAAGCCTACTGAACTCTCCAAAGCTTCCTTGGGAAACATAAACTTCTGAAGTCCTTGTGCCGTTGGCCAGCCGAGCTCAGCCACTGCTCCAGGTAACCAGGGCAAGGTGGACCAGCCTTCTTTGATGTCTCGGTGTCTCACACCGCTGTCCTGCCCCAGCCTCCCTGATTTCTTGGCCTCCAAGTCTTCACCCCACAAATAAATCAAAGGAGTAGGTTGCCAAAGCCAAGTACTGGTGTTACTCCCACAGTCAGAGAAGTCGAATGCCCCAGGGCTGAGACCACTGCTCCACCCGGGCCATACTAAAGGGCCAGTGTGTGTGGCTCTGCCTTTGCCCGGCACATGCTAATCCCCCTTGTGTGGAGGACCCACTCCTGGAGACCACCCTCCCCACACGGGGGCCACCAGAGAGCCTAGCTGTCCCTTCACAGGTACCCCCGCCTAAATTCAGTACATTGACCACCACAGGGATCCTACGGTGGAATTTTTTCTAAATCCTGGAGACCCTCAAAGACCCAACTCCTGTCCGTGGGGCTGCCCCTGGGAGTGAGCAGTGGTTGATTTGAGGTCAGAAATCCAGTGAGTCACCGCGATGAGCCCAGGCCAGGGCCCTTGGGCCCCTGGTGGTCAGGGCCAGCTGGCTCTGAAAGGCCAAGGTGGCCGGGAACAAACCCTGGCCACCGCCCGCAGCAATATTGCCCGGTGCAGTGCCGGTGCCGGTGCCGGTGCCGGTGCGAGCAGCCTGCAAGGGTTGTTCTGACTCTTGGTCTGACCCAGGACAATTCGAACCAACTCCCCAGTCCACCTTGGGTTTTCGGGATGTTTGCAAAATACCGTGAAAGATTGATGCGGCCCCTGGGCTGGGGGCGGGGAGGGGAGCGATTAGAGGCGTGACACGGGCATCTGTGCTGGGAGGACCCCGCTGGTTCCTGCGGCAGAGCCCGAGGCCGCCTGCTCCGCGGCGGGGAGAGAGGTGGGAGGCAGGTGGCGACGGGGCGGGCGGCCGGAGCGGGGTACCGGGAGGGAGCCAGGGGCGGCGCCCCTACCCACCGTCCGGCCGCACCCCTGGCGGGGCGGGGACCCAACCACCCGCCGGCCCCACCGTCGCCGGGGTCCTGTCTGGGGCCGCAGGCTTTTCGGAGCGACCCGGCCGCTTACTCACCCTCAAGCTGCGGCGGGCAGTGGAAATAAAACATCGCCGACGGCGGAGCTTCTGGACGCCGGGATCAGAGGGTGGCGGCGGGGCCTCGGGGCGCCTAGCTCCGGCCGCTGCAAAGCAAACAGCAGGAGTCAGTCTCCCTCGGCCCGGCCCGGCCCGGCCTGGAGGCACCGCGAGCTCCACTCCGGGAAAACGCCCTCCCCACGCCCTCAGCCCTCGCTGGGCGTGGAGGGGAGGGGACAGCGCCGTTTCCAGTCGGGTCCCCGCGGGATAGCCCTTCAGTTCGGGTCACCTCCCCTACAGCCGGGCCCCTCCCTCCCCCCACGGCCCCAGCACCCAGCCCGCTCAGTCCCCGGCTCTCCGGGGTCCCCGGAGCCAGCGCTGCACCCAGGCGGCCGGGTCCGGCGAGCGCGCCCGGCCCTCTGCGCGAGCCGCAGCCCCGGGGAGAGCCGCCGAGCCCCGGCCGGGCGCGCGGGGTGCGGGGAGCGGGTCGGGAGCCGCGCGTACCTCGGCGGGCGGCGGGCGCGCAAGGCCGGAGCGTGGCCGCCTCGGTCCGCACCCGGCACGGCGGGAGGCGGGCGGGGCTCGGCGCGGCTGGCGCCCACAAGACCAGAAAAGTGACTCGGGAAGTGGCCAGATGTCTTGCTGTCTGTCTACAGCGCGCACCGCGGCTCGGCACTCGCCTTTATAATCTCACGCATAATTGGCCTTAATCTGATTATTTCCAGCGCTGTCTACAGCGAGTAACTTGGATAGGTCTATTGGGCCTTACAAATGGCCCACGTGGTGTAAAAAAAAAAAAAAACAACCGTCATTTCTCAGCAAACACCAGGAATCTTTTCCCTCGTTTCTTTTCAAAGAGGATAGTAACAACCAGCACTCCCACCACCCCCGCGAAAAGGCAATATTTTCCTAACACTCCGCCCCACCCCCATTTCAGTCCCGGACGCAAACCTTCTTTCTCCGGGAGAGTTTAGACTCGGGCGCGCCCCCGTCACGGGCCAGGCGGCTCCCGGGCTTCGAATTGACAAAGCGCTGCTAATTTTCGCCGCCGGATGGGTTTTGGGGGGACTCTTTGCACACGGCTTCCCTTTCCAAGCGACCGTACAAAAGGAAAGTTTGATTTTGTTCTCAGCGAGGGGTCCCTGGATTTATGGTTGCTTCTCCATGCAAATGATATGCGGTGGGGCCCTTCGCAATTACTTTTAAAATGCATCCGAGGCAGCCGCTCAGCGGAGAGGGACCGCCCTTCCCTCTGCCTGGGCGAAAATTAAACTCTAAAGCACCGGGCTGAAATTTTCAAGTCAGGGGCGCGGGATTGGATCAAATCACATAAACTGCAAAAAAAGCAAGTCTAATGGCGCATAATTGGCTCTGTAATAGCATTACACCAAGATAATAGCCCGTTACGGCCCCCTGCACCATTAAGTGCTTCCCTGGCGGAAAGCCTTTATGATATTAAAGGGGGAATATAATGATATTTTGGTTATTAAATGCGTGTAATTAATTTATGCACCACTGAAAATAAAGTTGGTATTATGACCCACTCAAGATGCATCAGAAGATGCAAGTCAGACAACTGTTGATAAGTTCTGGTGTCTGTGTTCCGTCTAGACTGCTGATTTTATTTTGGGCCAATGGCTTCTTGGACAGACTGCATAAATTGAATATTTTATAAACATTCTAATGCTGCGTTCGGGAGCCGGAGCCGTGGCCAGGCGGGGGGTCGGGGACGTGCACCGCCTGGGATCCAGCCTCGACCTTAACGGCACAGCGCGTTGGAAACAAAAGGCCTGGCCGCCCCGCGCGGGAACACGCGCCTGGGCGAGGCGCGTCCAGCTGGAGGGCAGGGGCCGCCCGGAAAACCGCCTGGTAGCGGAAGACGCGGCACGGCTCCCGCGAGGCCGGCGGAGCCCCGGCGCCTCTGCGTCCCTCCCGGGCAATGCCCGCCCCGGCGCCGGGACTGGGCCCCGGCTGAAGGAAGAAGCCGCTGGAAACTCGGCGCGGACAGCACGCGGCGCCGGCTCCGCCAGGACCACCGTCTCCGCAGGCGCAGGCGGCGGCTCGGGGCAGCGCGCCGGCAGCCGGGGCGAAGGCGGCAGCCGGTGGGGCCCGCGGGGCGTGAGAGAGCCGTGCCCACTTCACCCACAGGGGCCAGACCTGTCCCAGCCCGAACACGAGGCGCAGCCCGCGTCCGCTGTCCTCGCCCGGCGTCTCTCCGAGGACCCGCTCTTCGGAGCCCCTTAGAAGAGCCCGAGGGCCCCCTCGCTCGCCCGAGTCGTCCCCAAGCCTGCTCAGGCCCCCTCCCCTGCCCCGGGCGGCAGCTCTCCGCCCGCGCGCCCCGTGCGCTCGGGGCCGGTGCCGGTGCCGGTGCCGGTGCAGCGAGGCGAGGCGGCGGCGGGCGGCGCAGCGAGGTGCCCGGGCGCACTGAGGTCTGTGCCGGGACTCGGCCTCAGGCGCCCGACGCCGCGGGAACCGGCGAGGTCCGAGCCGCAGCCTCCGGGCCCCATCCCCGATATCTGCTGGGGCAACAGGGGCCGGGGACGGGCCCCGGCTGGGCCGGCTGGCCCTGGGTCTGCGGGCAGCGCTCTTTCTGCGCCTGCGGCCGGTCAAACCCCAAACAGCGCACCACTTCCTCGGGGGCTGCGGCGGGAAGCGAGGCGGGTCCGAGGTCCTTCTGGGGCCTGAGCTGCGCGGCGGCGGGTCCCGCCCCGCTGATCCCGGGCGTTCGGGGACCCACTGGTATTCGCGAGTCCAAACCCGCGAAAGTTACCTGGGACGCGCGCTCCGCGCTCCCAGCGGGACGGCCCGCAGCCCCCGGCCCTCCCGGCGTCCCCCTGGCCAGCCTGGCCGGGCAGCCAGCGGGCTCCCCGAAAACACCTCTCGTGGTGGATACATGTCATTATATTTCTGTTAAAACCCGCCTCAACCGACGCCCCCTCTGCCCCAGCCGCGAGGCCGGCGGCTCCTGTTACAAAATAGCGAACCACCCAGCAGAGTTACCGAGGAGAGGCTGCCGCAAACTCTGATGGCGGGAAACCCCTTTCCCCGACTGCCTCGCCCCGCCCGGCCGGGAGGGGAAGACCGAATGTGCACCTTCCTACCGTCCTCCCCACCCCCACCCCCACTCCCACCGCGGGGGGGGGGGGGGGTGTTAGTAACAAAAAGGTTATTTTTCCTTAATTCTGTGCCGTAAAATGTATTTTCCAATTAACCAAATTCACCGATCTGTCCCGCTTGGACATTCTGATGATTTACAACCTAAAAGTGTACTTTCTTTATCTAAAGACCAAGGTGACTGCTTTTAATTTTCTCTAACCTCTTTACACTTGATGTTCGCCAGGCTCATAATGTTAATTGGCTTCATATACGGATCATCAGTTTAATGAAGAAATAAATCCTGTGTTGCTTTATGTTTTAACCGTGATTGCTTTAATGAGGAATGTGACGTGTTCCAAAAGCAAAGCTACGGAAGACATTAGAGGGGCTTCTGTTAGGACGGAAATGCGTCCAGTTAAAACCACGGGCCATGTTTCAGCAGATCCTCCCGGAGCCAGCGCCCTTCCTACCGCACCTGGGCTGCTTCCAGCTTCCGGGGGGCGGCGATCTGTGCTGGGTCCTCAGTGCCCCTTCTCCCTTCTCCCGTGTTTAACTCTCGGTCTCCATTCCCTTTAAGAATAATTTTCTGATTGCTGACCAGGCGGCTACTGTGCCTCTGCCCAGCAGAGCAGAGAGAAACCAGACAGGGTGGGGAGTTCAACTTTCAAGGTTGTTCACTTAAAAAAAAAAAAAAAAAACGTAGGAAGAGAGTCACACAGCCCCTAAGATTTATGCGCGGGGTCCAGGCGGCTCCCCCAGAGCAGCACAGCTCTGCGCTGGAAATTCAGGCGCCTGCTTAGGCCGGGGCTGCGCTGGGCGATAGGAGTTTACATCTCCGCATCAATTAATGGGAGAGTAAATCTGCTTTCTCTAATGGGTGTTTGATTTTTCTAATTTTAAACTTGTTCTATGAAGGGAAAACTGTCATCTCAAAAACACTGAGAGCAGCAATAAAACGCTGGAAGTTGGAGCGCCTCTCCGTGTAAGCCCTGAATTGTCTTTCTGTTGAACTATGAATTATTTTAAATTGGTTCCTGAAAAGAACCTTAAATCCTTAGAAAATGTAGGGATTGGAGGCTCTAGGTTGATGGCTCAGACACCAGGCAAAGTGCCCATTTCTTACTCTTTGCTTGTTTTAGGAAAACTGGAGAACCGTTTGGAGGCACCACTGTCACCATCTTCTGAGCCCAAAGGCGTGAACATGTATGTTGGACTTGACATCTAAATTGTTCTCAGCAGAGTTTTTCCCAGCCTCCCTTTTAGAACTTTCCTTAGCAAAAACCATTTCAGTAAACATGTCTACAATCCCAACAATGGGGTAAAGCAGATAAAATACTCCAATTTCAGGAAGAGAAAACACACTGAATGCCTAATTGTGTGTTTGGGAAGGGTTCCGGTGGCTTGTAATGTTGTTCTGTTATTAAAATTTTTAAAGGCCTCTCTGGGGTAATCCCATGGCCACACGGCTCTCCTGGGCAGGAAGTGCAGAGTGCCTACTCAGTGTGGACGCCGCATCCCATTGTCATGTAGTTTTGGAAACTGCCAAGAAAGCTTGGGTTAGCTACATATGATGGACTATGTGGGGGAAAAATAACCGTTAATTGAAATTCCAGATGGACAGGGGACTACGAACAGCGCACACACACACACACACACACACACACACACACACAAGAGGGATAGATATGAGTTTTCTTATCTTGGAAATTCCTATCATTCATTAGTTTTACTGTCATATAGAAAGTAAAAGCAGCTACTTCAGTGCAAGCCGACCTCCAATAGCTTCGCGGGCAGTGGCCACAGGACAAAGTGTTTTCTCGTGGTTCCTGAGGAACAGCACAGCCCAGTCCAGGCTGCCTAATCCTCACAAGCCAGGAGAGCGCTGCACCAGGCAGGCGGGTGCAGGGTCTGTGCACACCGTGCTCCATCGAGCTGGCTCCCGTCTGGGAGCTGGCTGAGCTTGAGCAAGTCACCTGGTCGCTCAGGGCCTCGGGACTTCCTCTGGGAAGGGGGATAGAAATGTCTACAGCAAGCGCTGGTGAGAGGGTTGGAAACGGTGCTAGAGGTGTTTAGGGCAGTGAAAATATTCTGTTTGATACCACAGTGGGGAACACATGTCATTATGCTTTTGTTAAAACCCATAGAGTATAGACACCAAGAATGAACCCTAATGTAACTATGGGCTCTGGATGAGTATGATTGTCAATGTAACCTCATTGATTATAACAAGTGCACCCCTCTGGTGGGCGATGTTGATAGTGGGGGATGTGCTTGTGTGGGGCAGGGGGACACGGGAACTCCCGTACTTTCTGCACAGTTTTGCTGTGCACCAAAATCTGCTCTAAAAAAGAAAAGAAAAAAAATAAGACAGCGTTGAAATCAATGCCCAGCACAGAGCAGCCACTCCATAAACACCAGCTATGGCTGTTCCACTATCGTCACCATTGTCCTGCCACGATCATGGCCCACGAGGGACCACATTCCTGGAAAGACGCTCCCAGGGCCACCTTGGGTACATATGGCTGTCGCCTGCCTCTTCTGTCTCCAGGATGAGCCGCTGGCAGATCAGCAGCACCTGGGAGAGCTCCTCTGTGGCTTCCTCCTCCTGGTTGCCAGGCCGCCATGCTTGTTCCCTAACCTCCCCTTTTCGTTGTCTGGTTTGTCCAACTTTGCTTGGCACACACTCACTTCGCCAGAAAATGTAAACACTGGGCCTTTATTCTGGATCAGAGGTCTTTTATTTGAGCAATGGAAACTTTTAGAAGTTCAGATGGATCACCTGTACGCTGCGCATGTCACCTCCACCTGACCACGGGCCCCCATGTTCCACACTGCTTCCCTCCAGGCCCCCGCTCAAGTGTGTGTGACTCCCCCGGTTCCTGCCGGTGTCCGACCTTCCCACCCTGATGTAAATTCTCTGTGAGTCTATCATAGCTTTCAGACTAACAATCACTTTTTGTCAATCTCTTTCCTATCCTAAGTCCACAGCCTCTGGAGTTTCAGTCTAGTTCAGTCCATCTCAACAAACACCTATCTAGCACCCGCTCTCCGTTGGCGCAGGGGGCAGAGACCCGAGCTCTCGGCGTCAGGACCCAGCCCCTGGAGATTCTGCCGAGGAAAGGAGAAGGAATGGCAGGGAGAAGGGAAACCGATGCCATGTGGTCCCCACCACAAGGCACTGGCCTCACTGGGCCTTCTATCAGCTGCCCTAGAGAGCTTTTGGGAAGGGCAGCTCTCCCAACACAGCCCACTCCCCGGTGGGAGGGCCCACGTTTGTGTACACCCTCCTCTGCAGAAGCACTCTCTCTGCCCAGAGCCCCTGGCCAATCTATCTGTCCCCAGTGTTCGAGCCACCACACCAGAGGGCCAGAGGCTTGACAGGGCTCAGCATCAGCCTTCAGCCCCCCACAGTCCAGCCTTTTTTAAAAAAGAATGAAATAACTGATGCAGAGTGTTAGGAGGAGTGGGGAAAAGACTTGTGAAGCTAGTAAGCCACAAGACGGTCTGGACTCACAGCTACCAGCCTCAGGCTCAACACTCGCCACTGCTCCTTTTTACGAAGACTCGCTCGTTCTGAGACAAACACACGGCTGATTGCCGTGCTACGCGTTCAATAAATGTGCAGGATTAATTGGTACAACTACTGAAGGAATGAAATAAGTTTGCTCCATGAAAAATGAGAAACACAATGAGAGCCTTCCCATTCCTGATAGACTTGAATGATGTAAACATCTACAGTCGGAGGAGAGTGGGTTTTCTGCCTTCTTCTTAATCCCCCTCTCCTTGTCTGCCAAGTGGGATTGGAGGTGCCTGTCTTTCCGTATCTGACCAGCCCTCAGGAGGTGCTTCACAACTGTGACTTTTCTGGGACACCCTTGCAATCCTGGATTTGTAGGGCCCCCCTCTTCCTTCCGAACAGCTCACTCCTATCCAGGGTGGCCCCTCTCCAGGGCATTGCCCTGTCCCACCCACTCCACTGCTTTCTCACACTACCTGGTTCTTTCTGTGACTTTCTTCTCCATCAACTTGCACAGCCTGGACAGAGCACGTGTGCATAGCAGGACTCCTCAGCACACTCCAGAGGTAGGGCATTCACTGCCTCTCCTCCCTCCTGCTGACCTCAGCTCACCTAACAGCAGGCTCTCAGAGCACACTTAAATCCCAACATAAATATTTATTGACTGAAATTGACTGATGTCTGAGCAAGCCTGGTCAGGCAATTCCCCCACTCAGCCTCGTCTCCAGCCAGCCCACAGCCCCCACCCCCCACAGGAAAGCCTGGTGCGGGGCAAGGCTCAGTACTGCGCACTGGTACACACTGAGGGCATTCGCCATTTACCTGTCCATCCATTTGTTCCTCCATTCATTCCGCAAGGCAAGGCGCTGTGGAGGCCGGTGCCCGTGGCATTGAGGACGCACTTGCAAACAAGCCCTGGGGACCTAGGAGGTTGGCTTGTCAGAAAAGCTTCTCATAATCATTGTGGTGGAGCTTGCAAGCCAGGTCTCCAGCCACAGGCTGCACCCCTGGAGAAGACCCCGCTTGTCTAAGGCTTGGCCCAGGAAGCCCCAGCCAGAGAGGGGGAGCCCCAGCTGTTTCAGAGGGCAGCTACATCGCGGATGGACAAGGATGGGGGATGGAGACCCCAGCACAGCCCCCGGCGTCCATCCTGCGGCTGGGCATTCCTCTTCTCCTTCACCCTCTGATTCCTTTGCCAGCTGCTCTCTGAGAGCCAGGCTTGTGCCAGCTGTATGCTGGGGACAACAGAAAAGAGATGTCTTTTCTTTCACTGAGTTCAAATCTTTTAATGTCTTTGTGTGATTTTTAAATTCATTTTCTGTCCCCATGTAGACTAAAGCTGTGAAGGTGGAGAGCAGGTCAGCTCAGCTCAGGCTCATTGTGATATTCTAAGCCCTCAGCCCAGCACCGGGCATGCAGTAAAAATCTGTTGAATGCATAAATGAGTAAGACAAGATCTATAGGCTCTAGTACTAGAGGACACAGACATAAACAGAACATCTGGCGATCAATGCCTCTCTCGGCAGTGCGGGTCTCATGTCCTTCAATGCTCTCTGGGACAAGTCAGACCATAAATAAGCACATGAAACAGGGCCAATCAATCGTCTCCTCTCTCCTGAACCTCGGACTGAATGCTGCTGAGGGCTTTGGAAGAGTCACAAGCAATCACCTCCAAGATGATGGCCAGCAGCACCCGCTCTGCAGAGCAAGGCGGACACTCTGTCCATCTTACAGGAGAGGCTGCCACAGTATGAGGCCGCATCTCCCAGCCTGCTTTGCCTGGCTTACACCATTCAGTGCCTTCTCTTTCCCCGCTCTGCAGCCTAAAATAGTAGAGTGGATATGGTGTCTTGTGTCCAAATTCCTGTTGCTACTGAACTTTTCGAACATCATTTCTCTCAACTGCAGAAGAGAAACGATTCCCCTCGCAGAGTCCTTTATGAAACGGTAAGATGCCCCACAGAAGTGGTGGCAGTTAACCTGTGTGACCTCCAACTCATAAAACTACAGGGGGCGGGGCAGGGGTCACCCCAGCAGTTGCCTTCTCTCCCCACACCCTCTACCCCCCACCCCCAGCCTCTCCTTCGCAGCGCCTATGCTCAACTCTCCTCTGTCCAAGGCCTGCCTGTCTCCTTCCTCCTCGGCTGTAGCTCTCCCAAGAGCATTCGCATTGGCCTTGACCTCTCACTACCTTCACTCCTTTAACCAGAAAACAGTTTTTGGATGGAGGAAGTCGGAGTGGAGGATGCACAGTTTGCCACCTAGCTATCTTGGTAAAAAGTGTGTGTGTGTGTGTGTGTGTGTGTGTGTTTACTGGACCGTATTAGCTTTGTTTGCTCATGTTTAACATGTGAAAACAATTGTACAGAACACAACTGGCCAAGGCCCACACCTTGCCCCTTTGTGGCATCTTGCCCATTCACATAGTGATGATTTCGGCCTGACATCTGAAGGCATCTGAATTTACAATTCCTGAATATATTTTTTTCAATTAAAGTATAGATGACATACAATATTATATTAGTTTCAGGGGGCAACATAGTGGTTTGATACTAACATATCTTACAAAGTTATCACCATGAAGAGTCTAGCAACCATCTGCCACCATACAAAATTACTGCAACAGTATTGACTGTATTCCCTATGCTGTACTTGTAACTTATTTATGTTATAAGTTTGTACCCCTTAATTCCCTTCACCTTTTTACCCATCCCCCCACTTCCCAAACCTCTGTCAACTATCAGTTTGTTCTCTGTATTTAAGAGTCTATTTTGTTTTGTTTGTATTTGTTTAGACTTTTAGATTCCACAGATAAGTGAGATATAGTATTTGACTTTTTCTAACTTATTTCACTTAGCATAAATGCTCTCAGTTCATCCATGTTGTCACAAATGGCAAGATTTCATTCTTTTTCATGTACACATACACACATACGTACACATGGTGGAATATTACTCAGCCATGACAAGAATTTTTTATCACTTCTTCTTTGTCCACTCATCTATTGATGAGCACCCAGGTTGTTTCCATATCATGGCTATTTTAATAATGCTGCAATGAACACAGGGGTGCATTCATCTTTTCAAATTAATTTTCGTTTTCTTCAGATAAGCACCTATAGTGGAATTGTTGGATTCTTCTTTGTCCCTTGTGATAGCCTTTGTTTTAAAATCTATTTTATCTGAAATAAACATTGCTATCCCAGCTTGTTTGTTTGTTTCCATTTTCATGGAATATCATTTCCCATCCCTTTACTTTCAGTTGATATGTGTCTTTCAATCTGAAGTGAGTCTCATGTAGGCAGAAGGGTCTTGTTTTTTTATCCATTCAATCACCTTGCATCTTTTAAATGGAACACTTAGTCCATTTACCTTTAAAATAATTATTGATAAGTATGTACTTACTGCAATTTTGATTGTTTTCACACCAGATTTATAGGTGGTTGGCCTACTACCTTAACTATATGTTTGCCTTTACTAGTGAGATTTTTTTTCTTTCATATATTTTCTTATCTCTAGTTTTGGCCTTTTCTTTCCGTGAAGAATTCCCTTTAACATTTCTTGTAATGCTGGTTGAGTGGTGAGGAACTCTTTTAGCTTTTGCCTGTCTGTGAAAATCTTGATTTCTCTTTCAATTCTGAATGATAACCTTGCTGGGTAGAGTGTTGTAGGTGGTAGATTTTTCCTTTTCATTGTGTCAAATATATGATGCCACTACCTTCTAGCCTACAAAGTTTCTGTTGAAAGTCAGCTGATAGTCTTATGGGCAGTCCCTTGTGTGTAACTAGTTGTTTTTTCCTTGTTGCTTTTAAGATTCTCTCTTCATCTTTAACCTTTAAAAACTTAATTATAATGTGTCTTGGTATGGGTCTCTTTGGGTTCTTCTTGTTTGGTACTCTCTGTGCTTCCTGGACATGGATGTCTGTTTACTTCTCCAGTTTAGCAAAGTTTTCAGCTATTATTTTCTCAAATAGGTTTTCTGTCCTTTTCTCTCTCTCTTCTCCTTCTGGGACCCCTATGATTCAAATGTCAGTACACTTGATGTTGTCCCAGAGGTGCCTTATGCTATCCTCATTCTTTTTCATTCTTTTTTCTTTTTAATCTTCCAATTGAGTGATTTCCACTATCCTATCTCCTCGATCTATTCTTCTGCATCACCTGATCTGCTGTTGATTCCCTTGCGTATATTTTTTCATTTCAGTTGTTATATTATTCAGTCCTGATAGGTTCCTTATTTTATAATTTTTATCTCTTTGTTGAAGTTCTCGCTGAGTTGATCCACTTGTCTGCAGAGTTTGATGAGCATCTTTATGACTACTACTTTGAACTCTTTATCTAGTAGACAGCTTACTTCTTTTCATTTGGTTTTCTTTCTGGGGTTTTGTCCCTTTTTCTGTTGTTTGGAACGTATTCTTTCTTCTTCTCATTTTGCCTATTTGTTCCTACATATTGGGTAGGTCAACTATGTCTTCTAGTCTTGAAAAAGTGGCTTCATTTAGAGGTGTCCTGTGGACAGTGGTGAATCCCCCTTTGTCACCAGAGCCAGGTGGTCCAGAGGTGCTCCCTGGGTGGACTAGTGTGACCTCCTGTTGTGGTTGGGCCACAACTTCTATGGACACACTGGCAGGTGAGACGGGTCCCTGGCCCAGATGACTGTGAGACTTGGCTGCAACTGTTAGGGGCATGCTGGTGTGAAGGACTTCATGTGTCTGGCTATAAAACCTTGACTATGCAGACCCACTGCTGTGTGCTGGTGCCTACTGAGGGTAGCAGGGCAGGAGCCACTTTGGAAGGGTGCCAGCCTGGATGGGTCCTCAGGGAAATGCCAGGGTGGGGTGAACAGTGTGAGCAAGGTTAATGAAGCGTGTCAGAAATGGCACCTGCCAGCATCAGACTGGTGGGTGGGAAGAGAGTAAAGAAAGGGGAGCACGGCTCCCACCAGCACTTCTCACTCTGGAGGAAGTTCGAGCAGGTCCCTGGCAGCCCCGCCACCGGCACCCACTCTGCAGTGGGACCATGTCCTGCCTTCACGTGTGACCCAGGTGCTTTTCAAACCGCTGCCTCTGCACTGGGCCTTGAGAAAAACATAACCTGTTTTCTACAGGCCTTTGACTCCCCCAGATGCAAACCCTGCAGGTTCCCAGATATTATGGGGGCTCTCTTCCTGGTTCAAGTCCCCAGACCGGGGCTTGGACCCCTCACTCTGCAGGGGTGGGCCTTCATGGTTGTGATATTTCTCCCACTTGTGGGTCACCACCTGGGAAATGGGGATAGAGTGGGTCCTGACTAGACTGAGTCTCTGCCCTTCCGACCCGTCGCACTGTGGCTTTTCTGTATACCTGCAGTTGTCAAGAATCTGTTGTTCCCAGAGACAGCTGCTTTTCTGTAGTTGTAGTTCTGGTGTCAATGAGAAGAGCTGAGCTCAGGATCTTCCTACTCCATAATCTTGAACCTGAATGCCAATTTAGCTCCATGAATTGTCATTCCTTGCAGTTGGTGGACAGATTCTTTATAGTGGTGGGTTTATGGAGACTTTCCCTTTATTGTGCTTTTCAGAAAAAGTTGTCTAAAGGAAAAATAAGTCAGTGAATTAAATGTTAAAATATTTTTTAATGGAACATAAGACAACATCAGAACATCCATAATCTTACAATCTAAAGATAATCATTAGTAACATTTTATTATATAGCTTGCCAATTTTATATGAATTTATTATATGTATACTTTTTAAAGAAAAAAATGAGATCATACCGCTACCTGGGTTTGTAGTTTCTTGTTCACTTAACAATATACTGTGAGTATTTGTGCGTGTGTGTGTGTGTGTGTGTGTGTGTGTGTGTGTGTAATTAAATGTTCTTCCATAATAGTCTCTATAATGTGCTTTCCCACCATCCCTCCTGTGACCCTTATCCACATGGCCCCTCACCATATCTGCTCTGCAGCTGCCAAGAAGGGTAGAAAAGGAGGAGGGCTGGTGGCTTGTCCTGCCTTGGAGGGCACAGCCCCTGCAGGATCGGGAAGTTGCATGTGTTGCCCTGCTCTCATCCTCATGGCCAGAACTGTGGGCACACCCAGCCATTAGGGAAGTTTGGAAACAGTTTTTATCTTGGCATCCATTTGCCCACACAAATACCAGTTTCTATTATTAGGGGTGGAAAGGGAATGAGTATTGAGGGAAACTTTCAGTATCTGCTACAATGGAGAATAAGAACCAACTGTCAGTGCCTGAACTATTGTGGGACATTTGCATTCCCATTATTATGCTCTTAAGATGTTTTTAGCAGACAAACTATCTGATCAGAGAATAAGCATACTTAAGATTCCCAAGAGTTGTTTGCACTTTTCCTATTTCTATGAAAGCCCATGCCCACTTAAATATTTTTCTTTTGGGCTTCCCATTCACCTTGAGCACCCTACAGATCCCTGTCTCTAACAAGGGGACCAGTCTGCATTGGGTAATAGACATCAGTGAGCATAGCCCCAACTGAAAAAACAAGGTCCATAATGCAAATCCCACAGGCCTGAGTCAGCTCCCTTATTTGGGGGTGGTAACATTGCACCCAGACAGTCACAGAGATGCCCTGGGATGTCAGGTATCTTTGGTGAGGACCCACACCAGGCCAGGGGACAGAGTGTGGATGGAAGCCTTTGACCCCCAGACAGATCATTGGGTGAAGAGGTTGGTCAGGAAAGAGGCCACAATCAGGGAACCGAAGGCATAAGACATGGGGGTGGGTGCTGGGATGCTGCGGAGGCAGGTCCTGGAATAGGCATGAAGTCAAGGCTTTCTTTTCCAGGCGAGGGAGGGAGATATTCATTCACAAAGTCAAGTAGCAGAGGCATCAAGATGCCAAGCCACTGGCTGCTTTCTCCCCGAAGCAGGGGTGTTTAGCAGTGGTCCACAGGACCCCATTTAGCTTCTGGGGGAGGGGGGTTAGGCAGAGGGGGAGGGGGGCGGTAGGCAGAGGGGGAGGGGGGCGGTCGGCGGAGGGGGGATCTTAGGAAGCTGCCGCCATCAGACAGAGTTCTCTGCTTACCTCCCTACAGAATGGCCACACCTCCTGGGTCACAGGTCAGCTCTGTAAACTCCAAGAAAACAAACAAAGAAAAAATCAGAATCAGAATAGCACCTGGTGCCTCAAAGAGAGTACAGGGAGGGCAGTGGAAAGGGAAACCCTGGCCACTGCACTTCTCAGGAAGCAGGGAAAGGAGGGAGCAGGGACCTGAGTCCCCAGGTCTCCTCAGATTGGGCCGAGAAGGAGGCACCGACCCACTGAGCAGTGGCTGGGCCGCCAGGAAGTCGCAGGGAGCCCCCCAACCCAGAATTGCCCCTCATTGAATTAATCCAGAGCCAACAACCGCCACCTGGTGGCACCAGACTGCAAAGGGAATTGCTCCTTTCTTCTTCCGCAGAAACACTGTCAGTTCAGCCTCACTGTCTGAGCGCTGCCAGCTCCCACCAAGACCCTTGCACAGAGTGGGGTTCGGTATGTCTGCTGCTTGCAGGCTGGACGGGTTCCCCCCACAGGAGCCGCGCACCTTCTCCTTCCAGCGGGCACTGAGATGAAGCGGGAGATGTGCCCACAAGCAGCTGCAACCCCAGCACGGCCTCCGGAGCGCCTCTGCCGCTGGCTCCGCCCGCGTTCACAGCCTGGGAGAGGGTCTTACACTTTACACAGGTTTACGGAGAGAAGAGAAGGTCTACCCTCCATGCCTGGGGGTGAAAAGCAAGAAGTGTGGGGGGCGGTCCCTAGCGCCATCCTAATGCTGCATCTCACCTGGGGCTGCATCTCACCTGGGCAACCAGAGGAGCCCCCCTGTCCTCATCCAGCCTCATCCTTGCTTTCTGCCTGGGCAGGCTTCAGGCTCTGGCCCTCACTTCCTTTTCTCTCAGCTCAATGTCATCTCTTCAAGAGCCTTCCAAAGCCACCTCCGCCCGACTACCCCCACAACCCCCAACTTTCTGCTCTTCTCTGGCTTTGATGTCCTTTTTAGCCATCAACACCTTCTCGCAGATTGTATTGGCACATGCTTAGAGTCTGTCTGGTTCCCTGATAGCACGCAAGCTCCATGGTGCATCCCAGCATCTAGAACAGCGCCTGGCACACAGCATTTTGCTGCCTGAACAAACCCCAGCTGTTCTCCAGCTGGACCAGCTTCCAGCAGCCCCTGGTTCCGTCTGCCCCCCACCCCAGCCAGGACTCCCCACCACCAGGAGAGCTCATTACCCCTGAGAAATGCACCTTCTTGCGACAAAGGCAACTTCTCCTTCATCATCCTGCTATTCGAGGTCCTACAGCCCTGCTCTGCACCACCACTGCAAGCCTCATTTCCTTACACAGTCCAGGATGGACAAATACTACAGATTTTGTTTCAATCGTCGCTGTTTAATGGGCCACAATGAGGCGAAGGTGAGAGCGCACGGAGATGACCTCAAGTCCCCTTGGTGCAGGGTGCTGGCCAGTGAGGTCCTCGCTGTTCAGGTCTCACTTGCGGAATCCCTGCTGCCTCCCTGTGCCCACAGACCCACCACTCCCTGTGCCCACAGACCCACCACTTCTGTATCCCTCTTTGCCTTTGGCCCCAGGCTGGCCAGCCCCGTGGGATGTCTGCCCTCATGAGAGGAAGCAGGAACCCAGGGGACAACGGAAGTTCCCAGGGGCCAAGTGCCTGGGTCTGCTCCCCATGCTCACGTGGCGGCAGGTGACTTAAATAATTCCTCACGGTCTGACAAGCCACATACAGAAAAGGCATCTTGCTTTTATTTCTTTTTCATTTTTATGGGTTAACAGTTTACCACACACATATTGCCCATAATGTATCATATTTCCTTGGGGTCTTGGTGGGAGGCATCTTTTTATTCCAGGCCTCTTTTCCTGCTGGAGGGTGCGTAATTACCATTGGAGGATTTGTAAGAGCTCTGCATGCAATAAGGTTTTACTCTTCTCTTTGCCACCCGTGTTGCAAATGTTTTTCTTGGCTTATTGTGTGGCAGTGGCTGGACAGTCACAGGACAATCTCCACTGCTCTGTGCCGTCACCCTGGTGACAGCAGGAGCTGCCCCTCCACATGCCCCGTGACAAGTTAAGGGGAGCGGCACCCTTACTCCTCACTGGGGAGCTGGCTACTTAAGAAGGAGGGACCCCTTTACCCCAGTCCCTGGGAGGACCCCGATCTCGCCTGTGTTACCCATCGCCCCCTCCACTCTGCACTCCTGACCCTGCTTTTCTAGCCATAGGGAGCGGACACTTCTGATTTCAGTCTTGCATTCAGGCTCCTGGCTCCTTTGAAGCTGTTTCTGCCCAGGAGGGAGCCAGAGGAGGGAAAACAGCCCTGGGGCCCCAGTGAGAACGAAGGGGGGGAAATGTCCGGAAAACCAACAGCGGAGCCTGAGAGCGCCTGCTTCCCTACCTGAGGGCCTGTCTTCCCTCCTGCATGTTCACGAGAGACTGCACACTTTCCCGGCACCAACAGAAAGAGTGGGCTCCTCCCCGGACCCACCGTCCCTCAAAGGAGTGTCTGATAGTGGGACTTGGGGAGGCTGTGTCAGCTGCAAAAGTGGGGGGACCTTGGAAACAGAAAGGCCTCAGGACTCTGCAGAGCCACCTCCTGGCCCTCCAAGCTCCCCCTCAGAGCTGGGGTGCTGGGAGGAAGGGCAGGTCCCTGGCAGGACTTTCTGGCTCAACCAGAGGCTGGTCTTGAGCACACAACCTCTTAGAGGGGAGCAGTGTGTGAACCCTGAGGACTAAGAAGGGCTCCTGGTGGCTAATTGGGCTGGGGGCAGGGCGGGGGCAGGGGGCCTCTCACCCAAACTGCGGCCTGCGGAGGAGCCTCTGCCAGAACTGCCTGCCTGCAGCTTCCACCATCGGAGCAGCCCCGATAAAGGACTGAGGCCTTCCCCGCCCCATTAGAGCTGCTGGCTCTGTCCAATCAGAACACTCTATTCTGACCAATCAAGACAGTGCCTTTTGGGCCAATAAAACTGTGAAGGTTCGGAGCCCTGATTTGCATGAGGACGGGCCAATCAGGGACCAGGGGTGGGGACTTCTAGCTATATAAGCCAGCTCCCCTCTGGCTGGCAGAGCCCACTTTCTGCAGACTGTGCAGCTGAAACCCTGAGGCCCCTGCAGAGGGAGCTCTTGGGTGTGCCTGTATCTCTTCAATCAATAAAGTGTTGCCAATGCCATTAAGACCCAGATGCCAGACATGTCCAGAGCTGCCCACTGCCCAGCCAGGGAACTGCCTGTCCTTTCTGGGAAGGCTAAGGGCTCTGACCTGGGAATCCGCCCAGGAAACTGATTCGGACCTTCCTGCAGGGGCGGCCCACCAGTACACTTACAACAGGAAATGGGCACCGCGCTGAGTGAACTGGCAGCTGCATGGTACCACGTGTGTGACCCGAAGAAGCCTTAACCCAGGAGTGACTGACTTACACACCAAGTGACAACGGGAAATACCCTCCATTACAGAAAAATACCCGGAAGAAAAAGACCGGAGGGAAATGCATCTGGAAGTTACAGTTGTCCACGAGTAGGTCGGGCGATACGGATATTTAAATTAGTTCTCTGTGCCTCACATAATTCCCAGCTTCCCTCCGGTGAGCACCTGTTGTGTCTCCTTCCAACCTGGGGAGTGAGATCCAGCTCCCCGCTCCCCGCCTCCTGGTCACTCCGGCCACCAGCACTCACACTCCGACCGCCAGCACTCACACTCCGACCGCCAGCACTCACGCTCCGGCCGCCAGCACTCACGCTCCGGCCGCCAGCACTCACGCTCCGGCCGCCAGCACTCACACTCCGGCCACCAGCACTCACGCTCCGGCCGCCAGCACTCACGCTCCGGCCGCCAGCACTCACGCTCCGGCCACCAGCACTCACGCTCCGGCCGCCAGCACTCACGCTCCGGCCACCAGCACTCACACCCCGGCCACCAGCACTCACACTCCGACCACCAGCACTCACACTCCGACCGCCAGCACTCACGCTCCGGCCGCCAGCACTCACGCTCCGGCCGCCAGCACTCACGCTCCGGCCGCCAGCACTCACGCTCCGACCGCCAGCACTCACACTCCGGCCACCAGCACTCACACTCCGGCCGCCAGCACTCACACTCCGGCCGCCAGCACTCACGCTCCGGCCGCCAGCACTCACGCTCCGGCCGCCAGCACTCACGCTCCGGCCACCAGCAGTCACACTCCAGCCACCAGCACTCACACTCCGGCCGCCAGCACTCACGCTCCGGCCACCAGCACTCACACTCCGGCCACCAGCACTCACGCTCCAGCCACCAGCACTCACGCTCCGGACGCCAGCACTCACACTCCGGCCGCCAGCACTCACGCTCCGGCCGCCAGCACTCACGCTCCGGCCGCCAGCACTCACGCTCCGGCCACCAGCACTCACACTCCGGCCGCCAGCACTCACACTCCGGCCGCCAGCACTCACGGCCACCAGCACTCACGCTCCGGCCACCAGCACTCACACTCCGGCCGCCAGCACTCACGCTCCGGCCACCAGCACTCACACTCCGGCCACCAGCACTCACACTCCAGCCGCCAGCACTCACGCTCCGGCCGCCAGCACTCACACTCCGGCCGCCAGCACTCACACTCCGGCCACCAGCACTCACGCTCCGGCCACCAGCACTCACGCTCCGAACGCCAGCACTCACGCTCCGAACGCCAGCACTCACGCTCCGAACGCCAGCACTCACGCTCCGGCCGCCAGCAGTCACGCTCCGGCCGCCAGCACTCACGCTCCGGCCACCAGCACTCACGCTCCGGCCGCCAGCACTCACGCTCCGGCCGCCAGCACTCACACTCCAGCCGCCAGCACTCACACTCCGGCCACCAGCACTCACACTCCGGCCGCCAGCACTCACACTCCGGCCGCCAGCACTCACACTCCGGCCGCCAGCACTCACACTCCGACCGCCAGCACTCACACTCCGGCCGCCAGCACTCACACTCCGACCGCCAGCACTCACACTCCGGCCGCCAGCACTCACGCTCCGACCACCAGCACTCACGCTCCGGCCACCAGCACTCACGCTCCAGCACAGCCTCCGTCCCTCCTCACACCGTCTGCCCCTGCCCGGCCTCACCCTGGGCGGCACAGGTGGCAGCAACCTTCCTGGGACATGCCCGGCCTGCAGTGGGTGCCCGGGTGCATGGGTGAATCCTGCCCGGCACCTTCCCCCGCCTCCCGGCACCCCTGTGAGAACCGCCTGCTGTGGCCCCTGCCTCCTGGTTCGCTGAGAGCCTGTCCCGGGAAGGGACGCCCAGGTCTCCTGAGAACTAGGCCTTGGCCGTCTGGAACCTCGAGGATCACTAATGGTCCAGCAGGTCTGACCAAGTGCAGTGGGGAAGGGGAGGGAGGTGCATTTGGGGGCGGCCCCTTTCTCCCAGAAACATAGATGCCAGCCGGTGCCGCCTCAGTGCCCACCACCGATGTCCACCATCTCCTTTAGAGGAGGCCTCTCCCGCCACGGCCTCCCCGCGGCCACCCCACGGCCCCCCCACCAGCCTCTCCTGCCACAGCCTCCCCAGGCCTCCCCACGGCCCCCCCACGGCCCCCTCCACAGCCTCCCCAGGCCTCCCCACGGCCCCCCACCAGCCTCCCCACAGCCTCCCCAGGCCTCCCCACGGCTCCCCCACCAGCCTCCCCACAGCCTCCCCAGGCCTCCCCACGGCCCCCCCACCAGCCTCCCCACAGCCTCCCCAGGCCTCCCCACGCGCGCCCCCCACCAGCCTCCCCACAGCCTCCCCAGGCCTCCCCACGCCCCCCCCCACCAGCCTCCCCACAGCCTCCCCAGGCCTCCCCACTGCCCCCCCCACCAGCCTCCCCACAGCCTCACCAGGCCTCCCCATGCCCCCCCCCACCAGCCTCCCCATGGCCCCCCACCAGCCTCCCCGAGGCCTCCCCAGGCCTCCCCATGGCCCCCCACCAGCCTCCCCACGGTCTCCCCACGGCCTCCCTGCGGCCCCCCCCACCAGCCTCCCCACAGCCTCCCCAGGCCTCCCCAGGCCTCCCCACGGCCCCCCCCCACCAGCCTCCCCACGGCCCCCCACCAGCCTCCCCGAGGCCTCCCCAGGCCTCCCCATGGCCCCCCACCAGCCTCCCCACGGTCTCCCCACGGCCTCCCTGCGGCCTCCCCACCAGCCTCCCCACGGCCCCCCCATGGCCTCCCCATAGCCTCCTAGTCCCTGAGAGCGACCTCCCCCGCTGTGCACCAGGCTGGGACAGAGACCCAGAGGCAGCGGCCTGCCCCCCTCTTCCCGCCCCCCCCCCCACCTGCTGGGGGAGCAAATAGCTCAGGGAAATGCTTGTGAACCGGTGCAGGCTGGTTGGCCCCTCCCAGACTCCACCCGGGGCTCCACTGGGCCTTGGCCTTGGGGTGCTCCCCTCACAGTCGCTCACCTGCAGACATGGCGGCCTGTGGTGAGCAGGGCAGGGGAGCACCTGGAGTGGGTGCAGCTCAGCTCCCAGAACCTGCTAGTCTCCTGCCTGCTCACCCAGGTGAAGAAGATGCGGACGGCCTCATGCCCTGCCCATGGGCCCATGGGGGTGGAGGGTGAAAGGGGGGCGGCCCCTGACCCTGTTCTCAGCCTGGCGTGGGCGGGGGACAAGCAGGAGGCACAGGGGCTGGGCCAGTGGAGGACAAGCCAGGGGTCCGGGCTGCTCAGTGCCCCCAACGGGATTACCACCGGCTCTCCTCTTGCCCCCTCACCCCCCACCCTCCACTCTACCTCCAGCCTTCCCTGCCTGCCCCCCCCCCCGCACCCTGCCTCCAGCCTTCCCTGCCTGCCCCCACCCCCCGCACCCTACCTCCAGCCTTCCCTGCCTGTTCCCCCCACCCTCTACCTCCAGCCTTCCCTGCCTGCTCCCCCCACCCTCCACTCTACCTCCAGCCTTCCCTGCCTGCCCCCCCCCCACCCTCTACCTCCAGCCTTCCCTGCCTGCCCCCCCACCCTCTACCTCCAGCCTTCCCTGCCTGTTCCCCCCACCCTCTACCTCCAGCCTTCCCTGCCTGCTCCCCACCCTCTACCTCCAGCCTTCCCTGCCTGCTCCCCCCACCCTCTACCTCCAGCCTTCCCTGCCTGCTCCCCACCCTCTACCTCCAGCCTTCCCTGCCTGCTCCCCCCACCCTCTACCTCCAGCCTTCCCTGCCTGCTCCCCACCCTCTACCTCCAGCCTTCCCTGCCTGTTCCCCCCACCCTCTACCTCCAGCCTTCCCTGCCTGCTCCCCCCACCCTCTACCTCCAGCCTTCCCTGCCTGCTCCCCCGCCTACCCCCACCCCCAGTGGCCCTATCCCAGCCCCTGGGCAGCAGCGCCGCTCGCCCTCTGGAAGCCCTGCGCCACGCTGCCAGGGAGGGTGAGGGGGTCCTTGGTGACCCAGTTGGGTTGGCGCCTCTGAGAGCAGCAGCGTGAAGCCAGGCAGACCTGGAGCGGCCCGTCAGGGGCGAGTACTCCATGTCCACCAGCTGCTACCCCGTGTGGGCCCTGCCCTGGCCCGCTGGCCCGCCCCGTGCTGTGCTGAGCAGCTCTGGGCAGCCATTCTCTGGGCTGAATGCTCCCTGGGCCCTGGGACAGGCTGCCTGGAGGGTGGCCCCCTCTGCTCTGTGTGACCCCAGGGACTGTAAGACAGATGGAGGGTGCTGGCCAAGGGGGAGGGGGAGCCAGCCTCAGTTTCCCCATTGGCAAGGAGCTGCTGGGACGCTTACAGGGACCCAAAAGATAGTGTGAGGCTGAGCGGGGCGCCAGCAAATATTAACTAGTATAAAGGGTCCCCCCTGGATTCCTCAGCGGGAAACCCCAGTGAAGAGAAAGCAGCCAGTGCTTGGCGGCAGGCCGCCCGTGTTGCCCATCAGATGGTGTTTCTCTGAGGTTAACGGTAGGGAAGGAGCGCCGGGCCTCTAGTCTAAAGATAAACGCTTGGAGATGTGTTTTTTATGCACATAATTGTGAGGAATAGAAGCCTAGACTTGCAATTGCTGGGCCAAAGGGTATGCTTGCTCTTCATTTAAGTCAGGGGTGGGGGCGGCCGGCCCTGCCAGGGCACCAGGGGTGAGTAGTTAATGTGTGGCCAGACAGAGCAGGCTGCTGTTTCAGTTGACAATTTTGCATGGCCCGCGGATGATGCTGTAAATAGCCGAATGGCTCCCGGCAGAGGAAAAAGTTCCCCACCCTGACTGAGTGACCAATCCCGAGAGCCACATCAGCCTACACTTTTCTCACCAGATGGGGGACATGGTGCATTTTTTGTTATTTTTTGCACCAACAGTTAACACGTGCAGGTCCGTGGTGGCGGGTGTGGCTGTTTGGTTCCGATCCTGCTGGGATTGCGCCTCTTCCCTGCTGCTGGCCACAAGCTCTTCACCGCCCCAGGCCTGGCAATCTGCTGTTCCTCTTTGGCTGTGGCTCCGCAGGCTGGAGTCAGATTCTGTGTTCTAGAAGCCACAGATATGCCAGGCCCATCTTTTGTTTTTGCATACAGTGTCTGCTGTGGCTCAAAAGTTTTCACCTTTTGAAGGAATCAAATTTACCAACATTTTCTTCTGTGTTTTTGTTTTTTCTTGTGTGTGTGTGGGGGGGGGGGGGGAGGGGTTGTTTTGCTTTTGAAGGTCATTTCCATTCCAACTTGATAGACAAAATATTCAATAATTTCTCAAAATGCTTTTATAGTTACTTTTAGTTCTTTAATTTAAAATTTATTTTTACATGGTCATCTAACAACTATCCACAGTATTTTAAATGTATATTTAGGTTTCCAGTACCATTTCTTAAATAATTCAGCCTCTTTTTCCTGGTCCCATCAATCATATACTAATTTCCCATGTATACTTGGGCTATTCCTGGATTCCATTCAAGCTAATTGATATATCTGTGTTTTTCCTGCACCAATGACATTATTATTATTACTATTATTATTATTATGGCTTTGTGCTCTGTTTTTGTGTCTGGTGGGCCTGGTCCACTCTCTCTGGCCTTCTTTCTCGAAGTGCTCTTGGCTCCCTCCTCCTGTCCTGAGGGTCTGGCCGCCTTCTCACTGTGGCTCAGGCTGCCCAGCCCTGTGGTGGGATTCCCCTTGCCATCCCTCAGTCTCAGCGGATCAGTGGGTAAGTGTCAATTAGCATAATTCCACTTAATCCCCAGGAGCCTGAATTGGTCCTCACCCGAGGAAGCATCCCCAAGCCAGGCAGCCTCTCCCAGGTGGGAAAGGAGCAGAACATCTTTCCTCAAACAGGAAAATGTCTCCAAGACCCGTAACATTGAATCTTTGTTTTATAGAGTCTGAGAGCAGAGAGGAGAGGGACTGGCCAGGCCACCCAGTGAGGGGCCCCTGCCCCCCAACAGGACCCCTCTGGTCCCTCTAGCTGACAGGCGCCCGGGGCCCCCCTGAGCCAGGCAGGCTCCTCCTCACTGCCTTGGGGGGACCCAGAGGGCCCCTCCTGCCAGGGCTCTACTCAGTGCTTGCTCCTCACACCATTGGCTACTCCTGGGCCACACTCCTTTGTAAGGAAACCCTCACTCGTCCCCTCCCCCAGCCCTAGTAGCCACACAGGGGGGACCCTGGAAGTCAGCCTGGGCCCCTTCCACGCCCTCACGCACAATCCAATCTGTTACCCAACCACTTTGGTTCTCATCACAGCTCTGACTCGGACAAGGCAAGTTCTGAGTCTCTGTGCCTCAGTTTCTTTGCCTGTCAAATGGGACAGCAGTCATACCCAGCTCTGAGATGCTTTGGCTATTAAATAAGCATGTTTGGAACGTGTTGAAGCAGCACCTGCCATGTGCTCAGGCTTGCAAACTGCCCTTGTCACAGCTTCCTCTCATCGTCCTCATTGTCATCGTCATCCTGAGTGCCTCTCCCAAACCGGGGCTGGGCCACCACAGCCTGGCTTCCTCCTAATGGCTCCTCACAGACAGGGCAACGCCCGTCGTGGCTCCTTGGTCTCTGGGCTCCTTCCAAATGCAAAGCTGACCTCTCTTCTCTCAGGATGAACACTGGAGTCTTGGCGGTGGCCCAGAGTTCAGTACATCCCCGGTGCCCTATAGCAAAGGGGTCCCCTGCCTCCCCGCACCCAGCCACTGCCCTCCGTCCTGATCTTGCCAACACCACCTGCCTTTTTCTTCCGGCCCCACCCCCAGTCCCTCCGACTGCAGAGGCTGGGCCCTTGGTGTGAGCCCCCTCAAGCCTTCTTCCCGCAGGACCTCAGAGAAGACTCCAGAATGCAGAGGCAATGCCCCTGCGGGAGCTCGGGGGCCCTCGGGCCTCGGATTGCCCACCACCAGCCCCGGGTGGGAGACATGCCCGCCCCGGCCCTCCCAGAGGGCCCAGGGCAGGTCCTGCTCACAGCAGTCAAGCAGAAGGGCTGCTGAGGAGAAAGCCAAGTGGCGCAGGGACACCTTCCGTTCGCTCCTCTGGGGGTTCTCGGCTTCCCCACCTGTAGTCAGCCTTTACGTGGGCCTAAAACCAACCCAACAACCCACTGCCCCCGGGCCCTGGGCTTCCCTTAGCGCCCTCAGCACGGCCCCACCAGTCCGGAGATCGCAGACACCACAGGCTCTCCTCATCCTCCAACACGCCCGCTCATCCCACAGGGGTGCCGGAGACCAGGGAGTCGGTGTTGGGGGGAGGAGATGAGAGAGTTCCTCAGAGGAACTTTCTTTAACTTTAATTTTTAACAAAGAAATACATGTATATGTTTAAAAAATCAATTACTGCTCCAAAGCTGATAATCAGCTTTAGCACCGACGCCTGGATTGGGGCGTTGCGACTTCAAACAGCAGAGCCCGCCCTTATCGCAGTGAGAGGAGACGGCAAGAGAGGAAGCCGTGTGTGCAAGGGAGGAGCTGGCTGGTGGGGGGGCGGGGGGGGGGGGAAGGGGTGCAGCAGGGGCTGCCATTTGGAGCCCCCACCTTGGAAGGCCTGAACAGCGAGGTTTTCTCCCTGAGCCATCTGGTTTTTCAGGGGAGACTGTCAATTTCCTGCACACCATGCATGCAAATCAGTTCCGGCTGGGGCAAGTACTTAAACAGCAAAAGCAACGTTTTTAGTAAAAAATATAAGTAAATATCTTTCCAAATTGACAGCAGGAAAAGATTTTTCAAACAGCACATGGCAAGCACTAGCATTAAATTAAGAGATTGATAATTTAACTATGTCAAAACTAAGAATTCATATTCATCAATAAGCACCTTAAAGAGAAAGCAAAAAATAAGTTACAAACTGGGAGAAAATATTTGAAAAATATATACCCTACATGAGATTGGTATCAAGAATATGAGAAGGAAAACAACCCAATAAAAATGAACAGGAGAGACCCAAGAAGGCACTCCTCCCAGGGCCAAACGGGAATTCAACTATGTTATAGAACAATCAACCGAAAGCCAACTGAAGACCAGCTGGAGAGAAGTCTTATAACCAAAAGAAGCCGCATGGAGACTGGGAGGAAGGGTAAGACGTGAAAGGGTCTGGTTCCGCTCCCAAGGCTGAGGCTAAGGTTCTGGAGGGATAGCTCAGCTGAGGGGTGTTCCCCTGAGAAGTATGGGGTCTAAACCCCAGGGTGAGCTCCAAGCCCAGAGTACGAGAGCCGGGAAGAGGTGCCCACATAATATCTGTGAAAAACAGCGGGGTTTCTGTCTGCCAGGGGAGACAAGAGTCCCCTAGAAACACAGGCACCCTCTTAAAGGGCCAATGCACAAAATTTCATTTGCAGCCACTCATCCTGGGCTCTGGCAAAGGGAGGATAGAGTGGACTAGAGTTGCATGAGGATAGACTGGGGTCTGTGGCTCTGAGCAGAGAGCTGAACAGAGAGCCGCTAGGATTCTGTGCTGAGTCACCCTCTGGCACTGCAGGCACCACCTCTCTTGGGCAGAGCATTCCCCTCCAAGAGGCATTAGCCGGGAAGAAAGCAATGGCCCCACCCTCTGGACTCACTCTCACCCACCCTGTGGAGCTTACACCCTGCTGAGGAGTCAGCTGCCTCTCTGCAGAATCAAGAAAAACCTCAAATAAACTATACACTTAAAGGAACTTCAAAGAGCACAACAAAGGACATCATAAAGATCAGAGAAGAAATAAATTAAATAGAATTTAGTGAACAACACAAAAGATCAATGAAAACAAGAGCTGGTTCTCTGAAAGATAAACAAGATTGACAAACTTTTAACCAGATTCATCAAAAGAGAAAGAGTGAAGGACAGAGAGAGAGAAAGGAGACATAAATAAAATCAGAAATGAAGGAGGAGAAGTAATAACTGACACCAAAGAAATACAAAAAAATTATAAGAAAATGTTACCAAGAAGAATCAGAAAACCTGAATAGACAGATTACAACTAGTGAAATTGAAGTAGGAATGAAAAAAATCTCCCAGTGAACAAAAGTCCTGGACTGGACGGTTTTACAGGTGAAATTTACCAAACATTCAAAGAAGAGCTAAAACCTATTCTTAAACTATCCCAAAAAATTCAAGAGCAGGGAAGACACCCAAGCTCATTTTGAGGCCAGCATTATCCTAATTCCAGAATCAAATAAAAATATAACAAAGAAAGAAAAGTATAGACCAATATCCCTAATGAACATAGATGCTAAAATCCTCAACAAAATATTAGCAAACCAAATCCAGTAATACATTAACAAGCTCATACACCATGATCAAGTGGGATTTATTCTTGAGATGCAATGTTGGTACAATATCAGCAAATCAATAAATGTATACACCACGTAAACAGAATAAAAGATAAAAACCACATGATCATATCAATAGATACAGAAAAAGCATTTAATGAAATCTAGCACCAATTTATAATCAAAACTCTCAGGAAAGTGGGAATAGAGGGAACATACCTCAATGTAATAAAGGCCATTTATGACAAACCCACAGCCAACATCATACTCAATAGACAGAAACTATAAGCATTTCCCTTACGATCAAGAACAAGTCAGGGATGCCTGCTTTCACCATTCTTATTCGCCAAAGTGCTAGAAGTCCTACCCAACAATCAGACAAGTAAAAGAAACAAAAAGCACCCAAGTTGGAAAGGGAGAAGTAACACTGTCATTATTTGCAGATGACATGATACTGCATATATAGAATCCTAAAGATTCCACACAAAAAACTACTAGAACTGATTAATGAATTCAGGAAAATAGCAGGAGACAAAATAAATATCCAGAAATCAGTTGCAGTTTTATATACAAGTAGTGAACTAGCAGAAAACCACACCATTCACAACCACTTCAAAAATAATAAAATATATAAGAATAAATTTAACCAAGAATATAAAAGACCTGTACACAGAAAATTATAAGACACTGAAGAAAGAAATTGAAGAAGATAAAAATAAGTGGAAGCACATATCGCGTTTCATGGATAGGAAGAATTAACACCTTTAAAATGTCCATACTACAAAGAGTAATCTATAGATTCAACACAATCCCTATCAAGTTACCAATCGCATATTTCACAGAACTGGAACAAATATTCCAAAAATTTATATGGAACCACAAAATACCCCAAATAGCCTCAGTAATCTTGAGAAAGAACAAAGTTGGAGGTATTATGCTACCTGATACCAAACTATACTACAAGGTCATAGTAATCAAAACAGCATGGTACTGGCATAAAAACAGACATATAGATCAATGGAACAGAATAGAGAGCCCAGAAATAAACTCACAACTTTATAGTCAATTAATATTTGACAAAGGACAAAAATATACAATGTGATAAACATAGTTTTTTTTAATAAATGTTGCTGGGAAAATTGGACAGATAAATTGAGACTAAAACTACTAGTTTTAGCACCATACACAAGAATAAACTCAAAATGGATTAAAGACATAAATGTTAGATTTGAAACCATAAAAATCCTAGAAGAAAACATAAACAGCAAAATCTTGGACATTTCTTGTAGCAATATTTTTTCTGGTATATTGCCCCAGGCAAAGGACACAAAATAAAAAATAAAAAAATACATCAAACTAAAAAGTTTTTGTATAACAAAAGAAACCATCAACAGAATGAAAAGACAGCCCACTGAGCGGGAGAACATATAAGGGATTAATATCCAAAATTTATAAAGAATTCATACAACCCAACACCAACAAACACAATCTGATTTAAAAATGGGCAGAGGACCTGAATAAACACTTCTCCAAAGAGGGCATACAGATGGCCTATAGAAACATGTCACTAATCATTAGAGAAATGCAAATTAAAACCACAATGAGGGCCCTAGCTGGTTTGGCTCAGTGGATAGAGCGTCGGCCTGCAGACTGAAAGGTCCCAGGTTCAATTCTGGTCAAGGGCATGTACCTTGGTTGCGGGCACATCCCCAGTAGCGGGTGTGCAGGAGGCAGCTGATCGATGTTTCTAACTCTCTATCTTTCTCCCTTCCTCTCTGTAAAAAATCAATATTAAAATATATATATATATATACATATATATATATATATATATATATATATATATATATGACAAGCATATATGCTTTCATCACTTATTGAAAAAAAAAACAAAAAACAAAAAACCACAATGAGGTATCACCTCACACCTTCAGAATGGCAGTCATTAATAAATCAACAAACAAGTGTTGGTGAGGATGCGGAGAAAAGAGAAGCCACTGTTGGTGGGAATGCAGACTGGTACAGATCTGTCTTCCCAGAGGGCCCACCCATGTGAGAGGTATACCCCTGTGTTGAAAGGTATTTTGCTCTCGGCAAATGCCTGTGTGGGAAACAATTAAATTTCAGTGCAAACCTCCCTCAGTACCAGATACAGAATATTGGACAGAAACGCTTCACAATCAACGTGAACAGAGCTTCCATTTACCTGCTGGGAGGTTGGGAAAGACTTCCTGGCCACTTCAGGATTCCTGCAAGTACAAACCACTAACACTGAAAACAATTCCAACACTGGAACCAACTGTGTGGCAGCCTTTCCCAAGTGAAAGACTCATTACAACCTTCAGAACATACGAAAGCTTCGTGGTACAAACACAAACTTGTTCATCAACAGAGAGACAGAGACAGATGCTACATATGCAGTGAATGTGGGAAATCCTTTAGCCAAAGCTACAGTTTCATTAGATACTGGAGAGTTCACACGGAAGAAAGGCCCTATGAGTGTGGGGAATGTGGAAAATCCTTCAGCAAAAGCCATACCCTCAGTAACCACCAGAGAGTTCACACTGGAGAAAGCCTTACTAATGTAGGGAATGTGGGAAAACCTTTACTCATAGCTCTAACCTCATGAACACCAGAGTTCACACTGCAGAAAGGCCATATGAGTGCAAGGAATGTGGGAAATTCTTTGTCTACAGATCCCTTCTCTCAGAAACCAAAGAGTTCACACTGGAGAAGGCCTTACGAGTGCAGTGAATGTGGGAAGTTGTTTAGCCAAAGATCCCACCTCAATAACCATGGGAGCGCTTACATTGGTGAAAGGCCATATGAATGCTGTGATTGTGGGAAATCCTTTAGTCATAGCTCCAGCCTCATTAAACACCACATAGTTCACAGTGGAGAAACGCCTTATGAGTATGGGGAATGTGGAAAATTATTTAATAACAAGTCCAGCCTCAATAAACATTGGAGAGTTCATACTGGGAAAAAAATAAGATAAAGTAAAATAAAATCATTAGTGAATAAGGAAAATCAAATTAAGATCAGGATGAGATTTTATACTAATTTGACCCCCCAGAATTAAAAAGTCAGCTTCAAGTGTTGATATAAATCAACAGACTTTTTTTTATACTTTGCTTGAAGGGGTGATATTTGGTACAATAGGTAGAATTCCTTGTTATATGTATAAAATGTAAAAAAACAAAAAAACAAAAAAATAGCCTTACCAGGAAGCATATGTCAGAATGTTGATAGCCACAGTGCTTATAATATAAAAACAGAATGTCTTTTGTTGACCCCAAGAGCATACCTGACAAAAGGATTTTTCATGGTTCCCTGGACTCAAATTTATCACCAGAGTTTAGCACCCATTTGTTCACCAAGCTGCCAAGCTTCCTGCCCTGTACTCTTGCTATCTGAGTCAACCCTTATAGAAGTCCTTAAATCAACCAATGGGCTGAAGACCCGCCTCAGCCAATGGGGCTGTACTGCTGTATCTTCATTTGCATCTTCACCAACCAACTAGAATGGCTGCATTCCAACTGATCAGGACAGTGCATTTTGGATCAATAAAACGGTGAGGCTTTGGAGTCCTCATTTGCATGAGAACTGACCAATCAGGGACCAGAGGCTGGAACTCCTCTACATAGCCAGCTTCAGCTGTGTCTCTATGGAGCCCACTTTCAGTTTCCAGTGAAGGCTGGCTTTCCCCAGCTGGAGCTGCGAGGGCAGAGCGAGGGCAAAGCGCCAGTGGGGCGCAGCTGTGCCACCAGGGCCTCCTTTGGGGCTGCCTCCTATTCCACTACTGACTGTCCCACTACTGAGCTGTCCCGCTGCCACGCTCTCCCGCAGCTGAACTGTACCCCACTGAGCACTCTCACAGCTGAGCTGTTTTACAGTTGAGCCGTTTGCTCTGAGTCAAGTCTGTCCCCCACTTCAGCGTACCCCAAATTGGGATTCCTGTAGGCACTGAATTGGTGGCAGTGGCCTTCAGTTGACACTTTCAATAACAGAACAGATCAATTGTGGAATGTTCACAAAATGACACGTTGTACCATGGTGAAAATTAAAATACAGCTACATGCAGTAGCACAGATGCAATACAGCAGTATAATACTGACTTTAAAAAAACGAGTCCCAGAATATAATGTACTGTAAGGAGCCCTTTGTATTAAGAACTCAAAATAAGTAATGTCCTAGAAATACACTCACACATACACAAAACAAGAGAACGAACCGCACAGGAACCAGAGTAGTGGTTACTCAGCTGGGGAAGCCGGAAGCAGGAACTGGGGGCGGGGCTGGGTAAACAGGTAGCGGTGAGCTGTGGGAGGTCCTCTCTCTGACCGAGCAGCCGCTCCCACGTGCTTATTCTTAAGGACGTAAACACAATAAAGTAGGCCAGGACGGGATAATGATGGTCATCCTGAGCCAAGAATTCTCACACATCCAATTCTGAGCACCTGCGGTTCGTTAGAAAGCTAATAACGTAGTGATCAAAGAAATACTAGAGAGAATGACAAAACCAAACGCTTTCTTTAAAAGGGTCCTTTGAACAGACTAATAAAAGAGACAAACCTCCAGCATGATATGAAGATGAAGAGAGAAAAGTCACAAAAACAACCTTAGAAATACAAAGGAATGGTTACAGATACAGTTAAAATTTCAGTAACATTGGAGAATTAGATAAATAAATATCTCGATGCCAATAAATTTGAAAACCTAGATAAAGTTAAACATTATCCAGAGAAATACAATTTAATAAAAGTCATGAGAAGAACCAGAAATGCAGAAGAGATTTATATCTATTTGTTTAAGTAGAATCGGTAGCTAAAACTTGCCACAAATATATACACAGCAAAACAGGTGCATTTTCCCAGATTTCAAGGAACAAATCATCTTATGCAAATTTCTTCAAAGAGTTGAAAAGCAGGATAACTCTCCCGATGCAACATATGTTCTAAACGAAAAAAGTACACGAAAGGAAAACCATGCGCCAGATTCCCTTATGAGCACAGATGCAATGAGCCTACCCCGAACAGTGGTGAGTAGAGTCGAGCAGTATTTTCAAAAAAGTGACAGAGTAGACTTATCACAAGATACCAGAGATAGCTTCACCTTAGACAACAGAGCAGTGTGCCCCATCACATTAAAAGATTAAAGGAAGGAATAAAACCACTAGCCCCTCAATAGATGTAGACAGAGCATTTGGTAATAATAATGATTATAATAATGATTCTTAGTAAAATAAGAGAAGGAAATTTCCTTAGTCTGATAAGGCCAGCTATCAGAACCTAAAGCAAACAACAGACAATAGTGAAACTTTGAAATCATTACCTTTAAAACAAGGAATACAAATTTTTTTACAAAGGAAAAAGAGGAAGAATCTACAGATAAAACTAATAGATCTTAGAGGATTTAATTACCAAATGATAAATACATAAACAAGTCATGGTGGAATGTAATTTTTAACAATAAAATTTATAGATATCTTTGAATAAATCTAACAAAAATTGTTCATGAACTATATTGCTAAAAGTATAAAACTTCATAGATGGATTTAAAAGACATGCATAAATGGAGTTTTAATAGACTGTTCAATATCATAAATATAATAATTCTCACAAAATAATCTATAAATCCCATCTAATTCTAATTTATATCAAGATATTTCCTATAACCTGAATTGCTGATCTTAAAATTCCGTGAAACCAAAGAACCAAGAAAAGACAAGTCCATTCTGAAGATGGAGATGGTAGAGTTTCTACTTCACATCTCAAGCCTCATCATAATGTTACAGAAATTGAAGCAGTATTTATATATTTACATATACACATGTATGTGTATATATAACATAATATATACATATAAAACTTATCTGGCAGTAGTAAAATTATAAATCGGGGAAGAAATTGTGCTGGGTCAATCAGCTATTTATATGGGAAGAGATAAAATTAGATTCCTACCTTATATCATTCACAAAAACAAATTCCACACATACTGAAAACCTAAATATGAGAAATAGAAAAAGAACAGACTGACAGCTTCAGAGGGAAGGGGGTGAGGGGAAGTAGAAGAGGCTAAAGGTGCGATAAATGGTGATGGAAGGAGACTTGATTGGGGGGGTAAACACACAATATAATACATAGCTGATGTACTGTAGCCTTGTGTACCTGAATCGTATATAATTTTATTAACCAATAAATTCAATTAAAAGCATTTTGATGAAGATATAGATGATTTCTATGACATTAGGGAGAAGGAATGATTTCAGAAACATCACATAATAGGCTCAAACCATAAATAAAAAGGCTGCCAACTGAAAACTTCTCTGATAAATGAATGTTATACAAAGTAAAAACACAAGCCACTCAGAGATATTTGTAAATACAGATGAAAAGATTGGTATCTAGAATATGTGAGTCAGAATATCAGTAAGAAAAGGGTAATACAAATGAGCAAATAATATAAACAAGTAATTCACAAAAAAAGAACATGAATGATTTCTTGAGCAAAAGAAAAAACACTGAACCTTACTAATGATCAGAGAAATAAAACAAGAAGATACAAGTTCACTATTTATTCATTTAAAATACATTTTAAAATGTGACTGTTTTGCCCTAGCTGGTTTGGCTAAGTGGATAGAGCACCGGCCTGCAGACTAAAGGGTCCCACGTTCAATTCCAGCCAAGAGCAAATGCCCAGGTTGCGGGCTGGATACCCGCCCCACCCCCCACCCCCCGTAGGAGGCGTGCAGGAGGCAGCCAATCAATGATTCTCTCTCATCATTGACGTTTCTCTCTCTTTCCCTTCCTCTCTGAAATCAATGAAAAAATATATATATTAAAGATATATTTTTTTAAATAAGAGGTTTCTCTGAGGTTGACAGATACAAGATCAATGCATAAAAATAGTAGCATATTTTTACAATAACAATAAATAGAAAATATAACTAAAAATTAACCACAAACAATAACGATAAAAGTATGAAATGTCTAGAAATTTTAAAATAATTCATAAATCCTTAAATAGAAAAAAATTTAAATCTATTGAAGGACTAAAAGAACATATAATTGATGAACAGTTGTACTCTTGGTTGAGAATAGTTAAAATTAAGAAGAAATGAATCTTCCCCTAAACAAACTAAAATTTAATGCAACTAAAATTAGAATTCCAGATGAACTTTTGGTGGATTTTGATGAATTCAATCTAAAACTTATTTTAAAATTTCAATAAAGTTTCAGTAATAGCCAGTTCAACACTACAAAAAAAAATGTGAATGGTTTTTAAATCTAATAACAAGTGTTGGCAAGGGTATAGCTCCCATGAATGGCAGGGGAGGTGCACCAGTACAGCTGTGCAGAGCACTGTCAGCCCCTAGAGGAGCTGAGAGTGCGCCCCCACATCCAGGTGTCCACTGGGAGCAGCCCTTGCATATGTGCACCGGGGAGCAGGGAAAGCCGGTGAAGCATCATTCTTGGTAATAGCACAAAAATGTAGACCCCGTCTCTCGGGAGGGAATTGGAGCACAGTGAACTATTATACAGCAGTTAAAATGAACGTGCATTGCCAACATGGAATAAATCTCAAAGCATAATGTGTGGCCCAGCCAGCATGGCTCAGTGGTGGAGCACTGACCTGTGAACCAGGAGATGAATCCAAAAATGCTCACACCAAGACACAAAATAATTAAAAGGCCAAGGTTAAAGACAGAATTTTAAAAACAGCAAGAGAAAAGCAGTCAGTTGCCTACAAGGGACCTCCCATAAGACAGTCAGCTGGTTTACCAACAGAAACTTTGCAGGCCAGAAAGGATTGGCATCAAATATTCAGTGATCAAAAGCAGGGACCTACAACCATTATTTAGAATCAAAGGATAGATAAAGAGCTTCCCAGACAAGAAAAAGCTAAAGCAGGTTTGTACCACCAAGCCAGTATTACAACAAATGTTAAAGGGGGTTCTTTAAGAAGAAGACGAAAAGGTAAAAAATATGAATCATCAAATGGCAATAACTATATATCTATCAACAATTACTTTAAAGGTGAATGGATTAAATGCTTCAGTCAAAAGACATAATGTGACTGAATGGATAAGAAAACAAGTCTCTTACTTTACATATGATGTCTACAAGAGACTTACTTTAGATTGAAAGACACAGACAGACTGAAAGTAAATGGGGTGGGAAAAGATATTTCATGAAAATGGAGACAACAAAAAAGCTGGGATAACAATACTTATACCAGACAAAATAGACTTTAAAATAAGGGCTATAACAAAAGACAAAGGAGGACCCAGCAATTACAATTCTGAGTATTTATCCCAAGAAATCCAAAACACTAATTTGAAAAGATGTATGCATCCATATGTTTATAGCAGCATTATTTACAATGCTAAGCAACCTATGTGTCTATCAATAGATAAAAGGATAAAGAACTGGCGCATATATACAATGGAATATGATTCAGCCATAAAAAAGAATGAAATCTTGCCATCTGCAACAATATAAAGAGTATTGTGCTGAGTGAAATAAGTCAGACAGAGAAAGGCAAAGGTCATAGATGTCACATGTGGAATCTAAAAGAACAAGACAAATGAACAAATAAAACATAAAGAAACTTGTAGATATAGTTCATTTTGACAGTTGTCAGATGGGACGGGGGTTGGAGGAATGGGTGAAAAAGGTTAAGGGATTAATAAGTACAAATTGGCAGTTACAAAATAGCCATGGGCATGTAAAGTATAGCACAGGACATATAGTAAATAATATTGTAATAACTATATATGGTGTCAGATGGGTACTAGATTTATCGGGGTGATCACTTCATAAGTTATATAAATATCTAATCACTATGTTGTAGACGTGAAACTAATATAATATTGTATGTCAACTGTAATTGAAAAATAAAAATTATTTAAAAAGAGAGGTGATTTTCAAGAATATGTTTTCACAGTGACAGTATGCCTGTGCAATAATAATAATAATAATAATAACAATAAAAAGATCCGCCCTAACCGGTTTGGCTCAGTGGATAGAGCGTCAGCTTGTGGGCTGAAGGGTCCTAGGTTCGATTCCGGTCAAGGGCATGTACCTTGGTTGCAGGCACATTCCCAGTAGGGGGTGTGCAGGAGGCAGCTGATCGATGTTTCTCTCTCATCGATGTTTCTAACTCTCTATCTCTCTCCCTTCCTCTCTGTAAAAAAGTCCATAAAAAAATATATTTAAAAAAAAACAAGATCCACTATGAGGCAAATCCAACAGACATAACAAAGAACAGCATGAGTACCAAGAATGTCATTCAACACAATAATTGGATTGGAGACTCTAAAACTATTATGTTTAAAATTTTAGCCATAAAAGAAAAAATTGATAAGAAAAAGAAAAGTATGTGAAATAAAGACAGGAAGGTTAGGGTGAGGGGAATAAGCAGCTTTAGAAATAAATATTATAGTTATAAAACTCAAAACTTGATGGAGCTTAAACAGAAGATTAGAAAGAAAGGGTTCCAGAAGCGGGGGCAGAGAAAACTGGGAAGAGGCAATATTCAAAGAAATAATTCCTTTAGTTTCCCGGGGTTGTTTAAAGACATGGATCCTTAAATTCAGAAAGCAAAAGGTCCATATAGGATAAAAATAATTTCACACAAATCAGAGCAAAAATGCAGAATGCTGAAGACAAAGAGATGATATCCACAAAGGAACAATTTTGAAAATTTAGACAAATGGTCAATTTTCTAGGAAAAAAACTTACCAAAATTGACTAAGAGGATTATTGAACACCTGAAAAATTTTAGTGTACAATTCAGTGGCCTTTAGTACATTCACAATATTGTCCAACCATCAACTCTATGTAATTTCAAAGCACTTTAGTCAAAGTGCTCCCCAAAGAGAACTGTGTACCTATTCAACAGTCCCTCTGTATCCACCACCCAGCTCCCAGCCTCTGGGAACCTACAATCTACTTTCTGTCTCCATGCATTTGTCTTTCTGGATATTTTATACAAATGGAATCATACAATATGTGGTCTTTTATGCCTGGTTTCTGTCACTTAGATTATTTTTTGAGGTTTCTTGATTTTGTAGTATGTATCAGTACTTCATACCTTTTCGTGGCTAATTAATATCCCATTGTTTGGATATACTATTTTTTTATCCATTCATCTGTCAATGGACACTTCAGTTACTCCCAACTTTGGCTATTGTGAATAGTGCTTCTATGAACATGAATGTACAAATATCTCTTTGAGACCCTGCTTTCAATTCTTATGGGTATACTAGAGGCCTGGTGCACAAAATTCATGCATGATAGGGTCCCTAGGCCTCGCTGGCGATTGGGGCCAATCAGAGTCTTCCGGCTGCTGGCCAAGGCCTTCCTTCTGGCTGCTGGGTGCTGGCTGCTGGCTGGGGCCTTCCTTCATTTCGCACCACCCCCTGGTGGTCAATGCACGTCATAGTGAGCAATCAAATTCCTGGTCTCCCAGTCAAACTCCCAAGGGGACACTTTGCATGTTAGCCATATATATGTGTGTGTGTGTGTGTACATACACACACACACACACACACACATATATGTATATGAGGCCCAGTGCACTAAACCGGCAGTCAGACATCCCTCTTGCAATCTGGGACCACTGGCTCCTAACCACTCACCTGCCTGCCAGCCTGATCACCCCTAACCACCCTGCCTGCCTGCCTGATGCCCCTAACTGCTCCCCTGCCAACCTGATCCCCCTAACTGCTCTCCCTTGCCGGCCTGATCGCCCCTAACCACCATGGCTTTGTCCGGAAGGATGTCTGGAAGACGTCCAGTCTAATAAGCCTATTACCCTTTTATTAGTATAGACTAGAGACCCGGTGCATGAATTTGTGCACAGGTGGGATGCGGGAGGCCTGCCTGATGGGGGCCCATTGGGTTGGGCTGGCGGGGGGGAGGGGAAGGAAGAAAACATGGTTGGCCGGCCGGCCCCACCCGCGTTCAGGGTGTTGGGGGCCAATCGGGGCCCAGATCAGGCTAGTTGGCTGCCGCAGCACGTGTCATAACAACTGGTCATTCTGGTCATTTTGCCGTTCCAGTCACTGGGCTTTTATATATATAGACTAGAGGCCCAATGCATGAAATTCATGCAAGGGGCTCGGCCCTCACAGCCGCGATGGCTTGCCTCGGCCTTCGCAGCTGTGGTGGCTTGCCTCAGCCCTTGCAGCCCCGGCTTCGTCTGAAAGGTTGTCCAGAAGGACGTCCAGAAGGTCGTTTGGCTGTCTGGTCTAATTAGCATATTATGCTTTTATTATTATAGATACCCAAAAATGTAATTGATGAAATATAGTGATTCTATTTTTAAATTTTTAAGGAATTGCCATACTGTTTTCCACAGTGGTGCTACCATTTTACATTCTCACCAACAGTGCATAAAAGTTTCAATTGTTTTGCATCTCTATAGACTGTTAGGTTCAGTTAGCTTATAGTGTTGGTCAAATCTTGTTTCATTGTTGAACATCTACCTACTTGCTCCATCCATTATTGAGGATGGGGCACTGAAGTCTACAACTATTGTTTACTTCTCCCTTTATTTCCGCCAGTTTTTGCTTCATGTGTTTCGGTGCTCTCTCTCTCTTTTTTTTTTTTTTTTAATATTTTTGTATTGATTAAGATATTACATATGTATACCCTCTACCCCCCCCCCCGCCCCGCTCATCCCCTCACCCCCCCGTTGTCCGTGTCCATTGGTTAGGCCTATATGCTTGCATATAAGTCCTTTGGTTGATCCTTCCCCCTTGCCCCCACCCTCCCCTACCTTCCCTCCAAGGCCCGACAGTCCAATCAAAGCCTCTCTGACTCTGAATCAGTCCTTGTTCATCAGTTTATGTTGTTCATTATATTCCACAAATAAGTGAGATCTTGTGGTATTTATCCGCTCTCCAGTTCCATCGATGCTGTGGCAAATGGTAAGAGTTCCTTTTTCTTCTTCCTCTTCTTAAAGAATACCTTTCAGCATTTCATATAATGCTGGTTTGGTGGTGATGAACTCCTTTAGCTTTTTCTTATCCGTGAAGCTCTTTATCTGACCTTCCATTCTGAATGATAGCTTTGCTGGATAAAGTAATCTTGGTTGCAGGTTCTTGCTATTCATCTCTTTGACTATTTCTTGCCACTCTCTTCTGGCCTGCATGGTTTCTGTTGAGAAATCAGCTGACAGTCGGATGGGTACTCCCTTGTAGGTAACTGACTGTCTTTCTCTTGCTGCTTTTAAGATTCTCTCTTTATCTTTTGCTCTTGGCATTTTAATTATGATGTGTCTTGGTGTGGTCCTCTTTGGATTCCTTTTGTTTGGGGTTCTCTGCGCTTCCTGGACTTGTAGGTCCATTTCTTTCACCAGGTGGGGGAAGTTTTCTGTCATTATTTCTTCAAAAAGGTTTTCAATATCTTGCCCTCTCTCTCCTCTGGTACCCCTATAATTCTGATGTTGGTACGCTTGAAGTTGTCCCAGAGGTTCCTTACACTATCTTCATATTTTTTGAATCTCTTTTCTTTTTTCTTTTTCAGTTGGGTATTTTTTGTTTCTTTGTATTTCAAATCTTTGAGTTGATTCTTGGGATCCTCTTGTCTGCTGTTGGAGCTCTGTAAAGTATTCTTTATTTCAGTCAGTGTATGCTTAATTTCTAGTTGGTCCTTTTTCATGTCCTCCATGGTCTCACTATACTCCTTGAGGGATTCATTAAATTTATCGGCGGTTTCCATAAAATTCTTGACAAACCTTATAAACATGGCCTTGATCTCTATATCCAGTCATCTGCCCTCCTCCGTTTCTGCCAATTGTGACCTGTTTCTTTGCCTCCGCATTTTGGCTGCTTCCCTGTGTTGATAGAGTGGCCTGCGCGCCAGGTGTCCTGTAGGGCCCAGTGGCTCAGCCTCCCCAGTTACCTGGGGTGGACACTCTTGGTGCACTCTTGGTGCCTTGGTTGTTGTAGGATCACTGGGAGGAATTGACCTCCAGGCCAATTGGCTGTGGGAAGCAGCTGTGTCTGAAGTGGGAGAATGGACCCCCTCTGACCACTGGGTACAGTGGCTCCTGGATCTAAGGAGGTGCTAATTCAGCCCCTGCCTGAGGCCACACAGCCGGAGCTACGAAGAGGCTCAGCTGTGAAGCAATGCAAGCCGCTGCGGGGCCTTGGGCCTTCTCTTGGAAGTTCCGGGTCTGCTTAGCTGGGCTGTAGTTAGGTACATTCACATGCAAAAGCCTCTGCTGCAGCCTGGGTGGGGCGGGGTCTCAGGGAGTCAAAAGGGTGGAGAAAGAAGCTATGGCTGATTCTCCGTGCCCGGAGTCGCGCGTCTCAGTGTCCCGGTAACGGCTGCAAGCACCTCTGAGGGAAATCTGCCCTCAAGTTCGCCCGCTGCCGCCTGACAGAGCAGCCTCTCCCCGTATGAGTCCTGGGTCCCCAGAGACTTCCCAGAACCGGAGTTCAGAGCAGTCGGGAGCTTGTGATTCAAAAAGACAGCTGCGTCCTCAGGTGCCACCCCCTTTCCGCGCACGCGAGCCGCCGCCGTACCTCTGCACTCAGCCTCCGCAGCTCCTCTGGCTCTCAGCGTGCTTTTCTTTTCTTCTAGTTGTAGAAATTACACTCAGCCAGCCTTCCTGTTTTTCTGGACGATGTTTGCTCTGTCCTTTGGGATATTTCTCAATTGTTGTGGGAGGCGACTATTTCCCGGTGTTTATCTATGCCGCCATCTTAGTTTCTCCTCCGGTGCTCTCTTATTAGGGGCATATATAATCGTTATATGTTCTCAATGGGTTGACCCTTTACTATTATAAAATGTCTCTCTTTATCTCTAGTAAACATTTCTTAAATTTTGAAGTCTATATTGTCTGATATTAGTAATAGCACTTCAGCTTTCCTGTGGTTGCATGATCTTTTTCCATTCCTTTTGTCTTTGAATTTAAAGTCTTCTGTAGACAAGTTAGATTTTTCTTTTGCACAGAATGGTTTATAATGTAGTATTTTAATTTACCAATGATTTCTTCACTATGTTTTGAGGTGTTTTCTTAGTAATTGCTCTAGGGTTTACCATACATTTCTTAGCTTATCAGATTTATACTAGTTTAATTCCAATCCTGTATAGGCATTACTACCATAGAGCTCTATTGCCTTTTCCTGTTTTCTGCCTCATTGTGATTATACATATTGTTAGAAATCCACATTATTGTTATAACTATTACTTTACCATCTGTGATCATTTCATTAGCTCATTGCAGCCTTGCTTGCTCCATCCACCTCCTTGCTGTTATTGGCAAGTGTTACATTCTGTATGTGATAGTCCTCCCAGCAATATATTATATATATATTATTTTATATAATTGCTTTTGGAGTCAGTTTAGAGGTGAAACATATTGTATCATTTATAATGATATTTTTACTATAAAATCTACTTTTACTGTAGCTCTTTGTTTATGTGGATATGCATTACTATCTGAAGTCACTGGCTTTCAGTCTAAGGAACTTTCTTTAGTAATCCTGTGAGACAGGTCTGCTAGTAACACCTTTTCTGTTTTTATCTCAGGAAGTCTTCATTTCACCTTCATTTTGTAATACCTTTGCTGGATACAGGATTCTTGGTTTATAGTTTTTTCCTTTGAGCACTTTGAGTGTTATCCTTGCCTTCTGGCCTCCATTACTTCTGAGATATTAACTGTTAATCATGAAGTTCCCTTATAAATGATGCATAATTTTTCACTTTCTGCTTTCAAGATATTTTTTGTCTTTGATCTCAGCATTTTTACTATGATGTGCCTGTAGGTCTCTTTGTATTTATCCTCTTTGGAGTTCATTTAGCATCAAGGATGTTTTTCAATGCATTTGGGATGTTTTCAGCCATTATTTGTTTGAATATTTTTTCTTCTCCTTTCTCACTCCCCTCCTTCTGGCACTCCCATTATATGCACGTTGGTGCACTTAATGGTACATCACGTTTCTCCGAGGCTTGGAACATTTTTCTTCGTTATTTCTCTTCTATCTTCTTTGGATAGTATCTCTATCAATCTATCTGCAAGTTGGCTGAATCTCCTGCCATTTCAGATCTACTGCTGAGCCTGCCTAGTAAATGTTTAATTTGTTGCTACACTTTTTAACTATATAAATTTAGCCCCTGAACCTTGAAGCTGGAGAGGATGAGAAATGCTGGCAGCATGCCCCTCCCAGTGAGATACTGTTCCCTTAATTGGGAACTGAGGGAGGGAACCCAATTTTCTGAGCTAAACATACCTGAATTATAGCATCTCTCATCACTGAGATGGGGACGAGTAAGTTGTGGCTCAAGATCATGAACTCTCACTGTAGATTTCTTGACTAAGTGTTTCTTTGTTTGCAGTATTTCCTTAGGACTATTTCTGGAAATATTAACTTTTGAAGTGGTGGTGGTGTTTGTCTTTTGAAATTTTGTCGTTATAGTTGCATTCTGAATAGCAAGTCCAAAGGGCCCCTCACACTGCCATTCTGGAGGTGGAAATCTAAAAGTTCTAATGTTGGAAAATATCACTGTGTATTTTATAATACTATGAGAGATATTTAAAGGAGAAAAATCACACAATGAAATGAACAGATGCAGAAAAAGCATTTAATACAATTCAGCACTGTATTCTGGGCTTCAAGGAGCATTTCCTTAACCTGATAAAGGCCACCTACTAGAAAACAATAGCAACTGTATACTGGGTGTCTCCAAAATGTATACATACTTAAGAACTAATAGCTCAGTTTTGAAAATGAAATCTATTTTAATAAACACTGCCTTTATAATTATTCAAAGTGTGTATATACATTTTGGGGGACACCGTATATTAAATGGTAAAAACCTAGAGCCTTATCTTCAATGTCAGGAATAAGAGAAGGATGCCAAACGTTTACATTCATTGTCATATAGGAAATATATAAAATATAAGTATTGGAATGGAAGAAACATAATTGTCATTATTTGCAGCTGATATAACTGTCACATACAGGATAATTTATAGACTATCAGAACTAAAAAAAGTTCAGGAAGATTGCTAGATATGACCAATATATAAGTCAACAATAAAACTAGAAAATACTTTTTAAATGTTACTGTAGCAACCAAAAGTATAGGATTATTAGGAATAAATGTAAGATGTGCATAATCTTATAAAATATCAGTGAAAGACAAAACGGAATTATGTCTTCACAATTAATACGCATTATAAATGCCCTATTCATAAATGAAACTCAATATTATAAATAATCATTCGCAAGCAATCTGTACAGTCATTACAATTTCAAAAACAAAATCTAAATATGATGAGGTTATCCCAAAATTTATATGAAACAAAGGTCCAAGAATACAGCATTTCTAGAGGATGACAGGGTTCATTCTATCATATATTGATAGCCAATTATAAGCTACAATGATTAAAACAGTGGGTTATTGGCAGTTAGATATGTGGACCAATTTAATGGAACACAGAGCCTAGAAACATTCCCATAATACCTGAAAATTGAATATAATGGAGAGGAGAAAATGGCGGCCAAATAGGCAGACGAATCGGGCACCTCATCCCAGGGCCAAGCTGGAAATACAACTAAATTGGAGAACATTCACCTGGAATTTTCTACTGTGGTTCAGCTGAGGAGGTGACCTATATCAAGGAAGAACAGGAGGGACCTGGAGATTGGCAGGAAGGGCAAGATAATGAGAGTTGGGAGCCTGGAGAGGAGGGACCTGAGCTACAGGGAGAACTATCCCAGGAGCACAGGCAGGGCTCCACACACCTGCCCACAGCAGTGGCAGCAGCAGCGACCCGATAGGCGGTGCTTCCCGACCCACTACAGTGCCACCTGCAGTGCCCATATCATCTAAGCAGCTGCAAAAGACAGCAGGACTGCTGGCAGCAGCAGTCTAGACCCGGCAGACCAGAGCCAGTGGGGCAGAGAGCCACAGTTTCAATTGCCTTTTTTTAAAAAAAAAAAAAATCTCTAAACCCAGAGCACAGAAGTTTTCCTTTGTAACTACACACCCGAGGCACTGGCACAGGGAGGCATGCATGGGTGAAGGTGCCTGAGGACAGGCGGGGTGGGGAGCAGGGCAGGCAGACTTGGAAAAGCAGTAGCCAGGAGTCCTGCATTGGGTCATTCTACGCTTGCAAACCAAACGGCCATTTTCCCTGGGAGGAGCTTCCTGCCCCCAACACCCAGAGGCAGGTCAATGGAAACCCACCCGAGGTGGCACAGCTGCCACACCTGCCGCGTAAGCTTCACTGAGGAACGAAGGCAGCGGCCAAGCTTACCGGTCTGAACAGTGACTGCACTGGGGGAGGGGCCGCCTGCCCCCTATCCTAGGAACCAGCCTGATACAACTCCAGGGTCCCAGCTGACCCCTGGGTCTCCATACAAGGATCTCTGTCCAGCAAGGGCAAGTGCTGGCGAGGCTGTGGAGAAAAGGGAGCCTAGTACACAGCTGGTGGGAATGCAGACGGGTGCAGCCTCTGTGGAAACCGCATGGGGTTTCCTCAAAACATTAAAAATGGAACTGCCTTATGACCCAGTGACCCCACTTCTAGGAATATATCTTAAGAGCCCAAAACACCAATCAGAAAGGACATATGCACCCCTATGTTCATAGCAGCACAATTTACAACAGCTAAGTCTTGGAAACAGTGCCCATCAGCAGATGAATGAATGAATAAAAAAACTGTGGCACATTTACACAATGGAATACTGTGCAGCAATAAAAAAGAAAGAACTCTTACCATTTGCAACAGCATGGAGGGACCTGGAGAGCATTATGCTGAGCGAAATAAGCCAATCAGAGAAAGGTAACTATCACATGATCTCATCATATGTGGAATCTAATCAACCAGACAAACTGATGAACAAAAATAGACCCAGAAACATAGAAACATGAACAGATTGTTGAGCCTCGGAGTTAAGGCCAGGGAGGGTGAGTGGGAAGAGATCAACCAATGAACTTGTATGCATATATGCATAACCTGTGGACACAGACAATGGAGTGGTGAGGATCTCGGAGGTAGGGGGACAGGAGTGGGCTGGAAGAGGTTAATGGGGGACATATGTAATACATTCAACAATAAAGATTAAAAAAAAAGAATAAAATGTAGAAGTGGCCTTATGAATTAGGAAGGAAAGGATGAAATTTTTTTAAAGGCATTAGGAAAAATAACTATCTTTATGGACTTTACAAGAGAATTTGTGAGAATGTAATCATGATTTTAGGTCATTAAAGAGGTTATTAAATAAGTAAACAAAACAAAGTATGGATAGACTAAATTTACTGTATTTAAATTAAAAATTTCTGTATAATAAATGACAGCATAAACAAAGTAGATACCTGGATGTTCTAATTTCTCAGATTTTTACGTAAAATTTAAAAATTCTCACCCCAAACTAAAAATCTATAAAATACCTAGAAATAAGCTTAATATAAAATGTGCAAGATCTTTATGAAAAAGTTATTAAAATGTTATCCAAGAGCATAAAATATTTTAATAAAGAGACCTATCATGATACTAATGGGAAAAATTATATTAATTATAAATAAATCTATTCTCCACAATTTTAGTGGAACGTAATAAATTGATTCTAAAATTCACGCAGAACAGAATATGTACAAGAATAAGACAATGGAAGAGGAGGGGAAGGAAGGGAGAACTTGCCTATAGACAATAAGACGCATATGAAGTCAAATGACAGTGAAGAGCATGGTTGGTAGGATAGGCATCTAGATCTACTGTCCAGAAACAGACAACTTATCATATGATAAACTTGGTATTTCAAATAAATGAAGAAAGAAATGGACTAGTTAATACTAGTTGGGACAATTGCCATTTCATTTTTGCTTGGAGGGGGGAGGAACCCTTAAAGATAAATAACCAATAGTAAAACTAGGTAAATACGACATTAACAGGCAATACAATAGAGGATCTATAAATGACAAGAAAATATGAAATGTTTAGTTTATAAAGTAATCAGGGAAATTCAAGTTAAAGAAGATTATTTCCAACCACAAGATTGGTCAAAAAAAAAAAAAAAAAGACACTAGTATCTACTGTTGTCAAGGGTGTAGAGTATGGTCCTTTGAATAGAAGAAAACAATTTTATTATGCTATATAATAAAAGCCTAATATGCTAAGTGTCCGGTCGTCTGTTCAACCAAAGTATAATATGCTAATGATATGCTAAGACCGCTCAACCACTCGCTATGACATGCACTGGCCACCAGGGGGCAGACAGTCCAACCGGTAGTTTAGCTTGCTGCTGGGGTCTGGCCGATCGAGACTGAGTGAGATGGGCTGGACATGCCCTGGAGCCCTCCTGCGGTCCCTCCCCGACTGGCCAACCTCCCGCCTCCCTCCCCAGTCCCGATTGTATACCAGTGGGATCCCTCTGCCTGACCTGCACCCTCTTGAAATCTGGGACCCCTCAGGGGGGCACAGTGACTGTCAGGTAGTTCCATCTACACTAATAAAAGAGAAAAATGGTAATTGGCGTACGGCGATACCTTTTTCATTGGCTAATCAGGGCTATATGCAAATTATCTGCCAACTAAGATTGGCAGTTAACTGCCAACTAAGATTGGCAGTTAACTGCCAACAAGATGGCGGCTAATTTGCATATGTAGGCACAATGCAGGGAGGCGAAAGGGAAAGCAGGAAGAAGCCCCCTGCCACTGACAGTGATCGGAAACCCAGTGGGGAGCTAAGAGCTGGGGGGCAGGGCAAAGGCAGCCCTGAGGCTGCCTTTGCCCTGCCCCCCAGCCATGATCGGAGAATCAGGCGCCTTTGCCGCCCTGGCCAGTGATAGCAGGAAGTAGGGGTGGAGCCAGCAATGGGAGCTGGACACGGTCGAAGCTGGCAGTCCCAGGAGCTAGGGGTCCCTTGCCTGGGCCTAAAGCTAAGCCCATGATCGCGGCGCCCCCCGCTGCCACTGCAGGTCCCCGCTGCCTGGGCAGGACGCCTAGGCCAGAGGCGTTAGGCCTGGGCAGGGGCAGAGCCTGCAACCGCGGGGAGCTGGGGGTCCCCTGCCCAGGCCTGACACCTCTGCCGGAGGCCTCAGGCCTGGTCAAGGGGCCGATCCGGTGATTGGTGATCGGAGGGTGATGAGGGTCAACTCCTCTGGCCGAGGCATCAGGCCTGGGTGGGGGGCGGAGCTGGGGATTGGGGGGATATGATGGTCCCCTTGCCCAGGCCTGAAGCCTGGGTCAGAGGCGTCAGGCTTGGGGGGAGGGTGGAGCAAGCGATCAGAGGGAGATGGGGGTCCCCTGCCCAGGCATGATTCCTGGGCCAGAGGCCTCAGGCCTGGGCGGGGGCCAGAGCCAGTGATCGGGGGGAGATGGGGGTCCCCTGTCCAAGCCTGACACCTCTGGCGGAGGCGTCAGGCCTGGGCAAGGGGCTGATCAGGCGATCGGAGGGTGATGGGGGTCAACGCCTGAGGGCTCCCAGTATGTGAGAGGGGGCAGGCTGGGCTGAGGGACACTCCCCCCCCCCGGTGCACAAATTTCGTGCACCGGGCCCCTAGTCTATATAATAAAAGGCTAAGTGACCATTATGGCAGAATGACCAGTCACTATGATATACACTGACCATTAGGGGGCAGACGCTCAATGCAGGAACTGCCCCCTCGTGGTCAGTGCACTTCCATAGGGGGAGTGCTGCTCAGCCAGAAGCCAGGCTCACGGCTGGCGAGCACAGTGGTGGTGGCAGGAGCCTCTCCCACCTCCGCAGTAGCATTAAGGAGCAGTGAGCAGAGCAGTAAGGAGCGAGCAGGTGGGCGGTAAGGAGGGGTCCCAGATTGTAAAAGAGATCCTAGACTGCAAGAAGGCACAGGCTGGGCTGAGCCCCCACCCCCCCCCCCACCCCAGTGCATGAATTTTGTGCACCGGGCCTCTAGTCTCCATTAAAATTAAAAATATACATGATTTTTAATCCAGCAATTCTATGAAAGTAGAGGTGTCATTATAGGAATGAAAAGACATCTTGCATATAATGTTAAAGAAAAAGTTAATTGCAAAATAAGAATATAATCCCACATAGGTAAATCACATGCATTGAAAAAACAAAACTAGCCGCTGTAATAAAGAGACTCCAAAGGACAGTGGTTTAAGCAAGTCAGAAATTAATTTCACTCTAAGTTACAGGTGAAAGGAATTTTCCCATCCTTAACACGTGACTTCTGCCCATCCCATGCCACTGTTTAAGCCTGCACTGGCATCTCAGCCAGCAAGGAAGGGGCATGACAGAATTGTACACCCAACTCTTTAGTTAAGGACCTGATCTGGAAGGGCTACTCACATCGATTGCCTGGTCATGTGGCCACAATTACTATAAGAGGCTTGGAAACAGCCTTTAGCTGGGCAGCACCTGTCCAGATACAACTTTATCAGTAAAGGAAGGAGAACACGGGCATCATAGCAGCAGTCTCTGCCACATGTATTTGTAAATAGGCTGCATGAATACACACCAAATACAGTGCTTATCTTCGGAACAGGAGCAAGAGTGGTGGGGAGGTGGAGTATTTCTGAAATTTTATAAACAGTATTAGCCTATTTATATATCAACTAAGGAATTTTTAAAATTCACATTTTAAAATCTTTTATTTGGGGCTTGAAACTATTGTTAAGCACACTAAATCTATTAACACTATAGAAAGCATTTAAAGTTCCAAAAATTAGATTTTAATCTAAATGAGAAAGTTACTCTGTATTGTTGAAACCATTTTACTTAGAGCATCTTTCTCCAAGCTGCTCACCCAGGAAGCGTGATGGCATTGTCTGTAGACCAGGGGTGGGCAAACTTTTTGACTCGAGGGCCACAATGGGTTCTTAAACTGGACCGGAGGGCCGGAACAAAAGCATGGATGGAGTGTTTGTGTGAACTAATATAAATTCAAAGTAAACATCATTACATAAAAGGGTACAGTCTTTTTTTTTTTTTAGTTTTATTCATTTCAAACGGGCAGGATCCGGCCTGTGGGCCGTAGTTTGCCCACGGCTGCTGTAGAGTCACACTGAGGCACAGGCAGGGCGGCGATCCAGCCGAGGTCACAGCATGCCAGTGGCCGAGACAACTGTCGTGTGGGCCACCCTGCCTTCTCTGCATCATGACTTTGCTAGTTTCCTATTTGTTGAGAGGCTGCCACTCCTTCAGCCCCGGACAATGTAGATTTCAGACAGTGCATGATGCCCACACACTTCCCACTCACTAACTGCATCAGGACTTCAATCTCTGAACAAGGGGACACAGCTCTCTTATAGGCTAACGATTACAACAATGAAAATACCAGCGGGCTTCTCAGAAACAGAACAGTCATGAGCTGAACTGACTCCCTTCTGAGCCAAGTACTCAAGTTCAGGATTTCCTCATCTGTTTAAAAATCCTTCCATGACTTCTAGATAATGATGGCGAATGAGGAAAATATAGGACCTTTCTCCTCTGATATATAATGGATCACGCTATAAATATGAAAAAAAATGAACAAGCCAGAATCCCCCCCAGAACAGCAGAAAACCCATGCAGGAGGCAACCATCAGATGTTTCTCTCTTCCCCCTCCCTCCCTCCCTTCCACTCTCTCTAAAAAACAAACAAACGACTTCAGAGCTGAGATCTTAAACATAATGAGAAGGAAACAAGGAAAAACAGACTAAGAAAACAAACTGAGGTTCAAAACAGCACCATCACAGAACTACAAACACATAAATACCAGCCAGAAAGAGCAGCTGAAAACCAACCCTTAAACAGGAGAGTCATCAGGAAGGCACAGCAAGCGATGGAAACAGGACAGACAACAACACCTAAGGAGAGCAGTACTGCCTGACAGCCACCAGCACCACTAGGAGAGCGACAGACCACTGAAAGGAATCGGTGAGGTCGCCTCCCATCGTGGGCGCAGCGGGCTGGGATGCGGGCAGATCTGGCTGGGCTCTGGAGCGATGTTTGTGAGCATGGGTGTGTTGGCTGTGTTATCTGCACTTTTGGTTCTGCTTGTTTTGTTTTTGAGGATAACATTTCATTTTCCTAAAACGAACAGTCATCATAGGGACTTTGCTTGTTATAAAACTGAGTACACTACAACTTTCTAAAACACGTCTTATTTATCCCAGGCTACCTCATGCTTTACTAACGAAACTAACTGCCAATTCAACAGCACCTTAAAAGAAAGACTATTTACAGGCAATTAAGATGATTCAAAAGATAAATCTGATCTCTCTTGGGGTGGCAAATGATAAATTTAAACATTGTAAAAATTTAAGCACCGAAAACAACACTGTTGTCAGATATTGCTGAATTAATTTATTGAACAGGTCTCACTGAATAGAAGACATGTTTTAGTGCAATAAAAAGAATTGTTGCGATTCTGGGTCCGCAGACTTCTCAATGAGCAGTAGCGTCTCTGGGACTGAAGTCCACAGACTTCTCAATGAGCAGTAGCGTCTCTGGGACTGAAGTCCACAGACCACTCAATGAGCAGTAGCGTCTCCGGGATTGAAGTCCACAGACCACTCAATGAGCAGTAGCGTCTCCGGGACTGAAGTCCACAGACTTCTCAATGAGAGTAGCGTCTCCGGAAAAGCGGCTTTTGGGAAAAGGAACAAATGTGTCCCAGGACTGTCGGGCCCCTGGTTTTATAACATAATTCAGAGCATCAAAAAAATCAACCCATGTGTTTATAAAACTTTTAAGTCCCAAAGAATTTCTTCTTCCTTAAAGTTTTAATTATGAGGTAGCTATCATTCAAAGTACACATCAAATGCAGCCAACCTCTGCTGACAGACATGAGCCCTAATCATAATTCTTGGAAATTGCCACTGGAAAGTCAATTAAAAGTTTAGAAATTAATGTTAATCAGCAGTATTCTGGCTTGAGTTTCCAAATTCCTTCCCCACCAGAAGTTCTATGAAAAGTGCAGAGGTTTCTCAACAGTTCTCGAAAGACACAAGACTGGGAAACTGTTAACTTGGACTCGAACTCCTGCAGAATCTCCTGCGTGCTGGCCTGGCCGTCCACGCGGGCCTGAAAGGCGATGAAGTTCCTCATTTCCACCAGGAGGTCGTCGTGCTCCGCGCTGGAGGGCGGCGGGGCGCAAGCCTCGGGAGGGTGCACGTTTTCACTTTCCAGCCGCTCCGGCAAAATCAGGTGGTTCCTGGCTCTCATTCTAGCCAACAGTGAGGATGAAGCGAGGGCCCCGGATGAGGACTCCACAGCTTCCACATTTCCACTAAAATGCTCAGAAATGTGATCTTTTCCATCCTTTTTCACGATGCTGTCCTGCAGAAGCAAGAGCACTGCATTGATACGTTTACCGTCTAACTTATGGTCCACTAATCTCCCCAAAGCTCTGAGGGGCTATACAGTAACATGGGTGCCCGGGCCAGGATGTCAAATTCATGGGGACAGAATGAAACAATAGATACCACAAAGGGAAAGGAGAGCCAGCCATCTAAATCCACCCGTATTAAAAACCAACAACAAAAAGACACCCAAAACTACACTATTCACTTGGTGGCCACTCTGCGTGATGAGGATGGAGGGAGAGCAGAGGGGCTGGGGAGCAGGCGCCAGGAAACTGCCTCTAGGAAGCTTGAGTTCTGTGGGCTTCTCCTGCTCTTCCTTCCAACTTTATCCTGGTCTAGGTTGGCACTGTGGGCTAAGGAACAATATTGAGCTGTACTTCTTTTTCTTCACTTTTATATATTTTATTCTTTACTGCTTTATACCTCCTATGTGTTTCCTTAAAAACAACAAAGTTTCTCTAGTCATATTCATCTAAAATAGGAGTCTGGACCTGGCAGTTCCAAAGGTTCAGTAGCACAGCCCTTAACCAGAAAAGACCAGAGAGCACTGAGTGAGCGAGGCCCGAGGGCGAGGCCCGGCTGCTCTGGTGGAGCACTCGGACGTTCGTTACAGGACAGGAGACCGTGCAGGGCGCCGGCAGCTGGTGAATGACAAGCATCTCAGGCCTTTGCTCTAGGGCAGTGGTCTTTGGAACCACTGAACCTGGTACTGCTGCGTGGGCCATGCCTTCCACCTGTCACCTGTCCCTGTATGAACACCCTCCCCACACACACATTAACTTTCTAAGGGCAAAATAGAGAATTTGCTCTAGATCGTGGGTTAAAGACTTCTTCTGTTAGGAAGTTAGCTGGCCTTTTAGATTCGAATAAAGTGGTTCATAAATCAGAGCAGGCAGCACAAATCGCAGGTGGCGTTAGCCAGAGACTTTTTTCACATCCGAATCAGGTTACATTTTCCTGGGAATCCAATGAAGTCTCCCAGGTGAAAAGCGGACAGGCTACCACATTACCTGGCGTTTCTGCTTTGGGGACGTCGAAGAAGGATGCTGCACAGAGAAGCTGGAATTCCTTTTCTGACCAAATCTACTCCTAAATAAGGAAAAGAATCACAGATAAAATGGCTGTTTTTGTGACTAAGAGATGAAAATGCCTTTTCAACAACTAAACTCTTCCTGGAAAACTTTTGTTCTGCGTAATTCTTCTTTCACAGCCATGGCCCCGCCCTTCCTCTGCTTTACTCCCCTGGGAAGAAATGTTGCATCTTGAGCAAGAACCACTCCATGTCCGTGTTCAGCATACGGGGGCCACTGCCTCCTCCCGGGGAGGAAAACCCTTCCCGGCGAGTGCACTGAGCAGCACAGCCACGCCCACTGAGGGAGCTGGCGAGATGTCTTATGAAGGCTTAACTGTGATTCTGCACCTCTTCCTGGTTTTAACAAAACAGCTCTCCTTCCCCCTGAAAGCTTGTCTTTGGAAAGCAGGGAACAAAGCGAAGAAGAAGGTAAGGTTACAAACGTGTTTCGCTGAGTCCCACAAGCTGGCTGCCCGTCCCTCCCTGAGGTTTCCCCTGCAGAAGAGCAGGGGGAGTGCCCACGCCTGCCCTGACTGTGCCCAGCAGGACGGCCTGGCCTTCTTGCAGCACAGCAGGCAGGGCAGCATTTCTTACTTCGTTCCCGCTGGTGCACCAGAAACCCCCCTGTGGCCGGTCCAGGTGGGAACACCAGACGCCACTCCCAGACATCTCTGCCGAGAGAGCCTCAGTGCCTTCAGGGCATCCTGGGCCACTCGGTTGGCCTCTGCCTCCACCAGCACATAATCGGGGCTGGCTCCATCCATGATGGCGTCGTGCTTCATGACACTGTGCACGCCAACTAGCAAGAACACAGAAAACAGGAAACATGTTATTTCAGGTTGGAAACAATCTCAGTTTTTCTTCCGTACAGTCTAGCATGTCATAGGTAGAGGGAAATGATGACTATTTTTATTTACCGAGACCCAGTCACTTACATGCTGTGGCTACTTACCTTCACCACACCGTCTGAGGTAGAGACTATTACTGTCCCTGTTTTACACAATGGAAGCATGATGCTTCGATCATAACTTCAACATCACCTCTTCCCCCCTATCTGGGAATTTTAAAATCTTCTATGGTATGGTATGTGAATTATATCTCAATAAAGCTATCTTTCTGAATCAATTAAGAGAAAAAAATTCTTTACTGAAGGGAAAAATATAAACCAGAATTATAGAATTTCTAAATGTAATGCCCATGAAAATATTACATATTAGACTAATTTAATGCAGTTATTAATGGAAAATTCATAGCCTTAAATACCTGTATCAGTAAAAATAAATGAATATAAGAACTACATTTCCAAGTCAAATGGTTTTATAAAAAGACAAAAAAATTCACCAAAACACAAAAACAAAAGCATAAGGAAGAAAGTAATGAAGATAAAAGCAAAAATTATGAAGTAGAGAACAATCATGGATCTAGTTAATAAATCAAAATCTTGGTTTACTAAAAAAAAAAAAATTCACAAACTAGACAAACCACTAGCTTAACTTGATCAAGAAAAAAATGGTGCGTGTCGGGAGGGCATAGAATATTAGAAATGACAAGGGGGAAATTATCTTGAAAAAGAAGTAAATTAAAAAGAAACATTTCAAGAGTATTTTCTGTCTCTATGCAAATGAACCTGAAAACGGGACAAAACAGATAATTTGCTAGGAAAACAGACCAGTAACTGCAGAAAAGGCAGAGTTAACCAGTTACAGGAAAGCATCGGGCCCAGATGGTTTCTCTCTTAAATGCCATCCCAAGCTGCCTCCTTGAACAGAGAACCATCCCAGCGACCTGTTGAGGCCTGAACAGGACCACACCCCACGGATGAGGAAGCTGGGCAGGACTGCCGTCCCCGGGTCCTGACACATTGCTGAGACTTCTTCTGTTCTCCCTTGAGGTTAGCCACCAGCTTTCCTGCTTCCGGAGTGCCTGCCTCTGGCCATACCCCTGCCCTGCCCCCCTCCCCTGCTGTTACTGCAATCTCCTGTGGTTGGAAAATCAGATAAATATAGCATGTAGGGAAATCTCCTATTAACGTTCAGACAGCACAAGTCCATTGAAAGCATTGCACCCCTCCCGTAAGTGGTTATGTCAAGTACTATTGTTCTCCAAAGGTTCAAATCCTTGGTCTTCAAAAGGGAGAGGTGAATAAAATTTTCAAAAATGTCAATAAATTTCAAATCTTAATTTTAGGAGAAAAAAATTACTTCCAGTAGATAGCACTGTCAGCAGAGGCTGCTACTGCTAGAAACGGCCTACTCATGTCTGTCCCCAGCACACCTGTGGCAAATTCAACAAAGGATTGCCTGACTTTTTTTTGTTTGTTTATTTGTTAATCCTCACCCAAAGATATTTTTTTCCATTGATTTTTAGATAGTGTGAAAGGAGGGAGAGAGGAGGAGTGTATATATGTGTGTGTGGGGGGAGAGAGAGAGAGAGAGAGAGCGCGCGCGCAAGAAACATTGATGTGAGAGAGACACATCTATTGGTTGCCTCCCGCACATGCCCCAACCAGGGCCAGGGATTGAACCTGCAGCCCAGGTACATGCCCTTGACCAGGAATGGCACTCGGGACCCTACGGTGCACGGGCCGACACTAACCACTGAGACACCGGCCAGGGTGGATTACCTGATTTTTTGAAAAGCTTTTCTAAAACATAGTCATCATTGTTCTGCTGCTTGCTCTCCTGCTCGTTTTCACTGTCCTGCTTCCGGTACTTTCTTTTCTTCACAAGGTGTGGAATTCGAGTTCCTTCAAACTTGGCGTCTCTATGGCGCTTGGAGCTCTTGGGCTTTTGATGTGGCCTCAGAAGCGTCTCCGGGGCCTCTTCTTCTGCCACACTATGTTTTGTTTTCGACTTGTGCTTACAGAAGTTATTGTCCATTTGTCCATTCTCACAAAGAGGTTCAGTTTGGACCTGGCAGCTTTCTCTTTTATCAGAAAGACCTTGCTTCTCACCGATCCTTTCCCCACCAGATGTCCTGCCCGTGTCACTGATTCCTGGAGAACATGAACACTGGCCCTCTGCACTCGGCACTGGCCAGTCCTCCAGTCTAATCACTGCGTCTGTCTCCTCGGCAAGTCTGTCACCACGACCTCCAGTGCCAGGTGTCCGAGGGGCCTCTGGCAAAGGGTCACCTTGATTAGAAGGCGCTGCATTTACTGCAGCTCCTACAACTGCGGATTTCTCTGCTGATGCTGTGCCATCGCTGGCGGATGCATCAGAACCAGGGAACTTTTTGCCTATTGGAATGTTATGGTCTGTTCCAAAGGCCAGCTGAAGTTTTCTTTTTAAATGGCGTTTGGGTGTCTGAACATCTGAGCCAGTTCCTGTAAAAGGAAAAACACACTAATGTTACATTTTGTAATTCTTGTATCATTTGTTCCGTCAAGTTAAACGAGCTTCTGTAATACCTGCAAAAATAGCACTTGTTTCCGTGCCCTGGGATGCATCAGGACTAGTCAGAGTGAACAGCTCATAGAGGTCATTGGACTTGAAGAACCGCCGTTGCTTTGGATCCTTTAACACTCTATTTGTCAGAAACTGCTTGAAGATTTGTCTAAAGATAGAAAGTAACTGGTATGAAACAACAGTTAGCTCTACCTCAAAACCCTAATTATAAAACAATACGAGAGAGACATGATAACTGCAGCTGTACAGGTGTCTAAATAATTCCTAAAACTTCTAGCCTTGGAAATTACAATTCAAGAAGTACACAAAACATCAGGTGGTCTCCCATGTTTTACAGAATTTAAGTTAGAAATAATGCCTTGTTATTATTTATACCCCATGGGTTTCTGCAATTTCCAAGATTCATCACATTTCAAGAAACACCTTTTTCCACACAATTAAGTGGCACACAGGCTGTCTAAGCTGCAAAGAGCCAGCCCCTGACTCCTGGACCAGGCCCCTTCCCATGACGGGCTCCGCAAACCCCGACCTGGGCTTTGCAAAGTTTCCACCTGGAGCTATCTCACCAGCTTCCACCTCCTGAGCCACACCCCACACTAAAGCAGTATGCCATCGTCACTCTTGCCCAGATCCCCCCATAAAGGAGCCCTGCCCCGCCCAGTGGCTCATTCTTCAGGCTAAGGCATGTGTTTCTAAGTGGAGAGCTCTCCCTCAGGACTCGACTGGTCTCCAGCCCTCACACCAGGCCCCTGAAGAACACGCACGGCCCCACAGTGGCCCCGCACATGGTGGAGAGCAGGGGCCTCCCTTTAGATCTGGGATGTGGTTCAATAAAGTCTCCAGCACGGGCGAAACTGGCCATCTCTCCATTCCACTGCTGAAGTGCTCCTTGCTCAAATCCCTCCTCTTCACAGAGAGAAAGACGGAGGAGACACAGGTCAACCTTCCTCTATGGGGCGCCTGAGCCACAACGAACAGAACACCCACGCCAGTCACACCCACATGCCATGTGTAAATACCAATACTGTTAGCATTTTAATTCTGTCACGTCTTACAATTTTTCTGAAAAAAGATGGCACACTATAGTAGGTAGGAAAATTTCTCTCAAATAACAGGATGAAGTTTAAACAGAAGCAGTCCTTGAAGTTTAATAAAGTAGGACAATGACCACGTTCAAAGACATCTTTTCAAAACCTCACAATAAGCCATTTCAAAAAACTAAAATAAGGCTTATTTTAGAAAAATAAAATATAAAGACAAAACAAAAACTTCAAAAACCACATTTTCCCTCAGGTTATAGCAACCATTGCTTTACAAAAGATGCCTGGCTGCCCCGGCGGTGGGTCTGTCCCGCGCACACACGGCGGGAGGGCGGGCCCTGCACACTGACCGGTGGTAGATCTTCTCCTCGATGGTGCCCGCGGTGAGGAGCCGGTACACCGTCACCTGCTTCCTCTGGCCGATCCTCCACGCGCGCTCCCGGGCCTGCGGAGAGAGCACGCGTCAGCAGGGCCCTCCCCACGACAAGCCCTGACAGAGACAGGCGGCTGGGTGCTGCCCTCCACACCCCGTCAGAGTGCTGGCTAATGAGGCTGACACCCCTCAGGCCTGTTAGGAAGATAAACAGGCCAGTGACAGAGAGACCGCTATTTCTACCTGAAAAAGGAGTCTGTAGCATTCCCTTTATCAGACCTGGTGATGAGGCTGCGAACAAACAGAAGCGCGTCCTCCTCAGGCCGAAGCCCAGCAGCAACACGGAGCCCTGCGGACACCCAGGTGCGGCCCATAACCGACTGCTGACCCGCACAAAAACCCGAGGTAACCTCACTCCAAAACTTAACTACTGACAGCCTTCTGCTGAGCTGACCCGTAATATAAACAGTCGGTAAACACATACTGTGTATGTCATACGTACTATATGCTGTAGTCTCACAATAAAGTAAGCTGGAGAAAAGAAAATCAGAAAGAAGACAAAGGACATTTACTGCACTTAATTTTAAAAAGCCTCAGATAAATGGACTCAGGCAGTTCAAACCCGTGTTGTTCAAGGGCCAACTATGTCAGCAACACACTCCTTTTAAAAAATAAACAGACCTGCGTGTCGGTGCTTGGGTTCCAGTCGGGGTCGTAGATGATGACTCTGTTGGCCCCTGTCAGGTTGACTCCGAGGCCACCCACCCGCGTGGTCAGAAGAAACACAAATATGGATGTGTCCTAGAGTAAGACACACAACACTGAGTGTGCACATTTAGGACCAGAGAGAATCGTCACCTCTACCGCCCGTACTCCACCCACGGAACATGGCCCTGATATAAGGAATGGGCTGTGGACTAGAGACCCTGCTCAGTCAAAGATGCCATCTCACCACTCCTGCTCTTAATAGCAATATTAGTTGATATGTAAAAGTTGGGTTTTCAAGAAAAAATATACACACATTAATAATTTTACATGCACATAGACACACACATCAATAATACAGAAATGCACAGAGTTAAAAACAAAAACTCCCCCGCCCCCTGCTGCCCACCCCAGACCCCGCACGCTCAGGCGGTGCGGGCACGTCTGCCTCTGCACGCAGCAGCAGCTCCGGCATCACTGCCAGTCACTGGTCACCTCATTGTATCTTGTGATCAGCGGCTGTCTTGAAGCTATGGTCGTGGTGCCATCCATTTTGAGATAGGAATACTTCTGGGCTCTAAGAAAGACTTCAAGTATGTCCAACATCTGTTTGGGAGAGAGGATGGGGGGTAAGAGTTTAAAAATTAAATGCACAACCGTGTGAGTGCTTTCACATTTGTGTGAACAGTCACACCTTCCCAACGGTCACATTAAAAGGGTTTCTTGCTTTGAGGGACATAAATTGCTACGAGTATTTTGGGGATTTCTCTGCTGTTAATTTCTACAAGTTTTGTAAATAGCTGGGCATTTATTTGAGTAACTAAGTAACATGGTAACTAAGCCTTTTTAAAAAGCCAACTTCTGAGCGCCAAATCTAGACAGAGATCTAAGCTCCCAAAGAGATTAGCAGGCTGCCACCCCAGTATCAGCAGGTGGAGCTGCTAAGGGGATCATTACTCTAGATCAGGGGTGGGCAAACTACGGCATGCGGGCCGGATCCGGCCCGTTTGAAATGAATAAAACTAAAAAAAAAAAAGACCGTACCCTTTTATGTAATGATGTTTACTTTGAATTTATATTAGTTCACACAAACACTCCATCCATGCTTTTGTTCCGGCCCTCTGGTCCAGTTTAAGGACCCATTGTGGCCCTCGAGTCAGAAAGTTTGCCCACCCCTGCCCGAGATTATACCCCCTATTGTGAATTATAAGCCGTAAGGAACCAGCTTGTCTCCTGAGTGAGCGCTGTCTGCTCACCTGCCTTGACTGGGAAAACAGCAGTACTCGCTGGCCCTGCTTGTGCCATATCTTCAACAAGGACTCAACAACGATCATCTTCCCAGAACGTCTCCAGTGTCCAAACTGGTCTTCCTCTGGTTCATTATCAGGAATGCCTCTGGGAGTCTTGGGGCCTCCAGAAAAGAGGTCGGGGTGGTTGCAGATTTTCCTCAGGGCGACCAGGCCAGAGAAAACCTAGGCATAAGAGAACATGTGCGCTCCAGACGACTTGGTGTGAACTCCGTCACGCAGGAAGGAGGCGAGGAGGGAGGCCGTTCGACACGGAACGCAGATTAAGAAGGAATTCTTCATTCGCTTCTTAGCTTCCTCCCTAATCACAGCACATGAGGAGCTAGAAGAAATCAACCTTCACTCATCTTCTTTTCCTGACAGGGCAAGTTCTCCAGAAACAAAAAAAATTCTACTGGACCAAACATGTCTGTGGGGGTCATATTCAATTCCTGATTATCTATCTCCCTCACTAGGAGAAAAGGTGGGCAGCTCACAGCATCAGAAAAAACATGATATATAAAACTGACTCATCTGTTACGTACAAATAAAAAATGTCACGCCCATCTCAACTGGCAGAAATCAGTCACGTAACTTAGCAAATGCACTGAAATAGTACACTCCTGAGGACTCACTAAAAGTTCTATAATTTAATATGAGTCAGCGGTGTCCTCTAGTATCATATCAGAAATAGCATGTGCAGGGGAAACACACAATGGGAAAGACGTGCGGTGGTTCACTCTGCAGGACACACAGCAGGAGAGCGCTGCCTCCATGCCTGGCAGGAGGGCCTTCGTCAGTTTTCAGAGCGCGACGCACATCGAGCTCCCCAGTATAAAAGCTCAAGCAGCGCCCTAACCAGTTTGGCTCAGTGGATAGAGCGTCGGCCTGCAGACTGAAGGGTCCCAGGTTCGATTCCGGTCAAGGGCATGTACCTTGGTTGCGGGCACATCACCAGCAGGTGCGTGCAGGAGGCAGCTGATCGATGTTTCTCTCGCATCGATGTTTCTAACTCTCTATCTCTCTCCGTTCCTCTCTGTAAAAAGTCAATAAAATATATATATATATATATATTTTTTAAAAAAAGCTCAAGCTGGAAAAGATAAAGTCATAAACTGAGCCAGTAGTCAAAGACTATGATAGTTCTGACTAGTAAATAATAGTTAAACAAATACACTATGAAGAATCTGCATAAATGAGGAACATTGTCAAAATACCCCAGAGTCACCTAACTCATCTTTTTTCCCCAGCCCTTGCCTCCAACACAGCAGCCACAGCCACGTGTGGCCACAGCACAGGAAGCGCGGCTGGTCCGAACTGAGAGGAGCCATAGTGCAAATACACTGACCCTTTCGACTGAAGGCAAACTTTTTTCAATAAATCAGTCGGCCCTCCGTACCCACAGGCTTGGCATCCTTGGATTCAACCAACCACTGACGGAAACGGTGTTTCTGATCCAAGACTGGAGATCATGCATGCAGAGGGCCGACTGTATGCATTGTTCTACGCCATTTTATGTAAGGTACATGAGCATCTTTGAATTTTCGTATCTGCAGGAGTCCTTGAAACAATCTCCTCGGATACCAAGGGACGACTACAGTTGAGTTTTTAAGGATTCAAAAGTTAAAAGCAGATTTTTGTGTGGGGTGGGGTACTGGCACCCCAGCCCGAGTTAAATGTCAACTATCCAATTTTGAAGACTTAACTACAAAAAAAAGAGTAAAATATCTCAATAACTATTGATTACATATTAAAGCATTTTGGATATATCAGGTTCAATGAATGTACCATTAAAACTGATTTTGCCATCTTTCTTCACCTTTTTTTAAGTGACTACTGGAACACTTTGATCACACATGTGGCTCGTATCCTGTATCTCTAGACCATCTAAAGCAGGGGTCCTCAAACTTTTTAAACAGGGAGCCAGTTCACTGTCCCTCAGACCATTGGAGGGCCGGACTATAGTTTAAAAAAAAACTATGAACAAATTCCTATGCACACTGCACATACCTTATTTAGAAGTAAAAAAACAAAACGGGAACAAATACAATATTTGTATTTGCATGTGGCCTGCAGGCCGTAGTTTGAGGACCCCTGATCTAAAGCTTCAAGACTTGGAGGCACCTGAAGATAAGGGGAGATTTAGGAGAGATAATAAATGTGAATAATTTAACAAACCTCCAATAGGAGACAAAATAAGAAATTATGAGCCCTGGCCAGTGTTCTCAGTGGTTAGAGCACCAGTCCCTGCACTGAAGGGTGGCGGGTTCAATTCCGGGTCAAGGGCATGGGTACCTGGATTGCAGGTTCCATCACCGGCCCTAGTCAGGGTGTGTGCAGGAGGCAACCAATCGATGTGTCTCTCTCACATCGATGTTTCTCTCTCTCTCTCTCTCTCTCTCTCACCCCCCTTCCCTCCCTTATAGTCTCTCTAAAAATATCAATGGAAAAAACTTCCTTGGGTGAGGATTAACAAAAATACAATAAAAAAACAACTGAAGTGACTTAACCTGGAGGAAAAGCATGCAGATGCCACGGACACAGGTAGCCCTGTCCCTGCACTAATCTCTGTTTACCCACGGATAAGCAGGACAGTGTGCACCTTGGAGCATACCATGCTAGTCCAGTGAGAACAGGTCAAGGTTTACGAAAGTCTTACATGTCAAATAAATAAAGCACAACTCACAATGTACGATTCTGAAACACAAACACGTTGAATAGTTTACATAAAGCTTGATACTTAAATGCTGATTATAAACCTACTACATACACTTACTGAACAGACATTTCCTCACACACTGCTGAGTATTACCAATAACTAAAATGTTATCACGGAAAAATGGATAATGATAATTCTTCCTCCAGGCGCCTGGTAACCCCAGCAGGCCAAGACTGCCCCCTCCACCCCATCCTGTATGGATCTGCAGCCCCCAAAGGACTCACCATCAGATCTGTCATCTAGAGCTGCTCTCCCACTAGACCCCCCGCTGCTGGGTTCAAGTCTAACAGTACTCCGCACAGACCAAAGGGAGCGTGCCAGAGTATAGTGTGGCCTCTTACTTCTGGTAAAGGTTCTAAATGAAGGCTTGCACCAAAATGTTTTGAAGAGTGTAATAGTGGTGCCCTGGCAGTCGCTCAGTGGTTAGTGTGTCGGCCTGTCACTAAAGGGCCACGGGTTCAATTCCCAGTAAAGGGCATGCCCCTGGGTTGCAGGTTCACTCCCATGCCCAGGTCAGTATGTGTGCAGGGGTCTCTCACATCGATGTTTCTCTCTCTCTCTCTCTCTCTCCCTTCTTCCCTCCTTCCCTCTCTCTCTCGCTCCCCTTTCCTTTTCTCTCTGAAAAAAATACCCTCAGGTGAGGATTAAACAAACAAAAATAAAAAAAGAGAGAGAGTGAGCAACAGTGAACCCTGACTGGCGCTGGTATCCGTTCTTTCCCGCTTCCCTTTCCAGCTTCTCTCACTTAACTGACCTGCATCTCTCCATTGAGAATTCTGTAAACTTCTTTGGAATCAATGAAATTTTGGTAGACTTTATGTTGCTCTTCTGTAAGACGGCAAAATAAGACCTATGGGGGAGAAAATAAAACAAAAAAACTATAATTTCAAAAAACATTTTAACAGAATAAAATAATTACAATATCAATGAAATTTCCTAATCCAACAGCACAATGTATGCAATTTTAACAATGTATCTCTTGTTTAAAAAACAAAATGAAGCCTCATCTTAGAACTGAACAATGAGTCCAGTTCCCTCCTCTCATCAACCCCTATTTCTATCCTCTGTCCACCTCCTGGTCCCCACCCACTGTCCTGAGAGTCCCTGAAGACTGGCCTCTGCTCACAGGAGAGCTCAGGACCAGGTGCTCAGGGCTTGCTCCATCCTAGACACCACATGCTGGGAGGCTCACCTCCCACGATGCCCCCTTGCCTCAGGTCAGGCCCACACCTCTGCTCCCACGGACTCTGCAGGCTGACTCATCCCCTTCCTCCACTTTCTTTCCTCTTCAATGTTTGCAAACACCACCCGAGTAATCCTTCCAAAACAGAACCCGAGTGTTTATAATTCTTAAATTCACATTTCAGTCCTTTAAAAATGGCAACAGAAAAGCCTCCCCTCTCAATCGCAAGTTAATTGAACAAGTTATTCACCAGGTACCTAGCGTCTGCAAATCACTGTTCTGGGTGCCATGCGGAACCCGAAGATGAGAAAGACAAAATCCCGATCTCGGAGTCCAGTCTAGGAGAGGCCCCAGCGAAGCCTAGTGAGGTCCCCAAGTGGAACCTGTGTGTGGTGCGCTTGCAGAGGGGTGGGAACACCTTCAGGCAAAGGGGCCTCAGGTGCAAATGGGAGGAAAAGTGGGGCGTTTTAAAAAAATCGGAAGCAATTTGCGTTGACTACTGCATGGAATACAAGAAGAAGCATTCTAGGATTCCATAGTAAAAATAAAGTGTTGCAAATAAGCTAAATTGGTATTCCTGGTGGGGAGAGGGATATCCAAGGTATCCATCCAGCAACACTGCAATATTGAGAGGACTGGGGAGTGCCGATGAGCAGGCCATCGGACAACCCCACTGACTTATGAGGATGTGAAGCAGAGAAGGAGAGAATGAATCACCACAGCAACTGGTTGATGGGGACTCAGAGGCAGTCAGAGGGCTGTGGCCTGAGCGGCCGGCAGGGGTGGGTGACCTGTGGGGAGAGCTAAGACCACGACTAAAGCTGAAGATGAGTTCTGCTGGGAAGGGAAGAGGCAGCCATGAAAGTAGCCTTGATGACCAATCTCCCAGATCCGTTAGAGTTTCAACACTCAACATCTACAAGGGATTTATTTTTAGATGCTGAACAGAAGGGTGGCCACCTATTCAGAGAATAGGACACTAGGATGAAATTTAAAAGGATGATCCCTCAAAAGCCTAAGTCAGATGATGTCACTCCCCGCTCAGTATCTTCCTGTGAATTTCCTCTCAAGTCTTCCCCATGCCCAGTGGCCCTGGTGATCTGGCCAGCAATCTGACTTCTTCCACTGAGCCCTCTCCTTGCTCCTGCCCCCCAGCCACACTGGCCTCCTTGAATGTACCCCCACTTTCCATCTGCCTAGAATGCTCTTCCTCCCAAATCTCCTATAAGTCCCTCCTTCACCTTCTTTAGGCCTCTGTTCAAATGACACTTTATTAGAGGTCTTCTCCACTTCCCTTATAAAAGTCTGCTTCCCCAAATCCTTGCCCTCATCACCCCTACCCCCATACCCTGCCTCATCTTTATCTCCACACTTATTAGCACCTGCCACCTGATGTATGTCTTTGTGGCTGTCTCTCCTCAAGAATGAATGTGAGTTCCGTGAGAACAAGTGTTTGCTTCGTTCACTGCTAACTCCCAGGTATGGGACTGGCACCGAACACAATTTATAGCACAAATGAATTGAGGACTTGGGAAATAGAGAAGTTTAGAAAAAGTAGCTGCAGGAATCCATGGCTTAATAAGAGATCTAAAACTGTGGACCACAGGAGGAGTCCTGCTGAGGGCAGATGCCACTGCAGACTCACCTGCCACACACCTGTACATACAGCCTGACCACAGCCCCTGCGACCACACCTATTACCCTCACCAATTCTGCACCTGAAATGGAGAGTGACGGACAGGTACACCGCGCTTTAGGAATATTTTGGCAACTCCTGGATTTACAGACCTGCTCATTTTTATCCGGTAAAGAAAGACTCATCTTGACATCTGACTTCATTCTCCGCAGAAGGTATGGATTTATGGTATCTCGTAAGACACACGCACACTTATAAGCAGTTTTAACCTTTAGTAAGACAAAAGAAGACACAATTACTGTATGTTTAAGGAATGTATTTGTTTCTAACTCTCGATTCCAATGCTTGAAAAAAGAATTTTCAAAAGAATGACCAATGATTATACAGTATGTTCCAGGAGGTAGGAGCTTTCATAATATCAGTAAAAAACACATCTTATTAACCAAAATGTGCAAGCAAAAGAACAGCTGGTAATTTTGTACCCTATTTCTTTTCTATACTTTGCTTTAATTATTACTGTATAGTTAAACCCTAAAATGGAGATTTATTTGGTTCCCAACCATCCTCTAGGGAAAAAACTGCTTGCAAACAAATCTCTACTTACAATCTCATATTCTCCAAAAGCTACAAGAGAACGGCTACTCTGCAAGCTGAAGATCAAAAGGCAACCAGGGGGGAAGCTAAAGCAGTGGAGGCAGCCAGATAATCAGCAGAGATTACTGCCCTTTGGAGACTTCAGAGAGTGAGTTCAAGACAAGCCCTATGATCCCAGAAATGAAAGGTCGCTCAGGCCTACCACGGAGCATATGGCTCTGTAATGGAGCAGCCACATGAGATGGTATTAACTACGTAGAAAAACAAAGACCCACAGCACAGAAACCACTCTGCATTTCATTTAAAGGCAAACAAAGAATTCAATAAATTATTGATATTCAAAAAAAATCTACATAGGCTTAACCTAGTGAATTACTATTTAATGGAAAAAAAATTCTAAGTTGAAATTTAAGAAACTTAGCTGCAAAATGAATGAGAGGTTGATCATAATACAGAAAAATTCATGTTACAAACTTAACATGGTAAAAAAGAAAAAATTTAAAAGACCCTAAGAACACCTCAAGTATGTATATATGTATGTGCATGTATGTGTGTTTATCTTCTGTGATATTTTTGTCAAAACTGCAAAACCTGAATCCAATCACAAAGAATGAAAGACAAACCCAAAGTGAGGCACATTCTATAAAATAACAGGCCTGTAGTCTTCAAAAATATCAAGGTCATCGAAAGGCATAAGAAAAGTTAGAGAAACTATACAAAATTAAAGGAGACTAAAGAGACACAGATACTACCAGAACTGGCAAAATGTAAATGACATACACATTAGATAACAAAATTCTATCAATATTATATTTCCTCCTCTAATGTTTATGCTGTTGTTCTGTTAAGAAAATGTCCTTGTTCTTAAAAAATACACACTGAAGGGTTTAGAGGAAAGAGCATCATCTGCAACTTGTTCTCAGGTGATTCAGAAACAAACATAATCTGTGCAGATAGAGGTGGGGGGGGAGGGAGGGAAGGGAAGATCGAGCAAATATGGCAAAACGTTAGCTAAATACGAACAACTAGTGAATCTAGGTGAAGAGCATGTAATTCTTTCTAATTTCTGTTAAACTTGAAATTATTTCTAGCCCAGCCAGTGTTGCTCAATGGTGAGCACCTGCCCATGAACCAGGAGGTAACGGTTCAATTCTAGGTCATGGCACATGCCTGAATTGCAGGCTCAATCCCCAGTAAGGGGGTGTGCAGGAGGCAGCCAATCAATGATTTCCTCTCATCACTGATGGTTCTAGCTCTCTCCCGTCTCCCTTCCTCTCTTTCTGAAATCAATAAAGACATATTTTTTAGAAGAAATTATTTCTAAATAAAAAACCACTATAAATGAAGAATAATAAGGATTCAGTGGAAGAGAGCCCTTACAAAAGTTAATTAAAAATCATTCAATCTCAAGATGTAAAAGGTATTAAAACTGTTGTTGACAATCCTCTGATTGTAAAGAGCTAAAATTCTATTTCTAATCAAGTATTTCAAACATGTGAACGTCATTCGGTGAAAGGCTTTCTGTCGAGGCTCAGGCCGCCCCTGAGGGCTGTGCAGAAGCTCTGCCTCTCACCCAGGATGGAGCCTGACCTCAGGTCGGCTTCCCGTCCTACTGTCCTTGCCTGTGACAACCCCATTCTCCCAGTCACCCAGGCCTAAAATCTCAGGGCTCAGCAGCAAGCTCACCACCACCTATCCCATTACCTTTATCTGAGCAGCTTCTACATCTCATTTGTTCTGTCTAAAAAATTGCCACCAGGGGCCCTGCTCACCACTTTCTTTCTCAGCATTACCACCCAGGTCCAGGTCCAGGCCCAAGTCCTCACTGCCCTCACCCCCAGGAGTCCTGCAGGGCCCTCAATGCAGCCTGAGAACCCACCTGCAGCCTGAATACTCACCTGCAGCCTGAGTACCCACCTGCAGCCTGAGTACCCACCTGCAGCCGAGTACCCACCTGCAGCCCGAGTACCCACCTGCAGCCTGAATACCCACCTGCAGCCTGAGTACCAACCTGCAGCCTGAAAACCCATCTGCAGCCTGCGTACCCACCTGCAGCCTGAGTATCCACCTGCTGCCTGAGAAACCACCTGCAGCCTGAGAACCCACCTGCAGCCTAAATACCCACCTACAGCCTGAGTACCCACCTGCAGTCTGAGAACCGACCTGCAGCCTGAATACCCACCTGCAGCCTGAGAACCCACCTGCAGCCTGAGTACACCACCTGCAGCCTGAATACCCATCTGCAGCCTGAGTACCCACCTACAGCCTGAGAACCCACCTGCAGCCTGAGAACCCACCTGCAGCCTGAGAACCCACCTGCATCCTGAGAACCCACCTGCATCCTGAGTACCCACCTGCAGCCTGAATACCCACCTGCAGCCTGAATACCCACCTGCAGCCTGAATACCCACCTGCAGCCTGAATACCCACCTGCCGCCTGAGTACACCACCTGCAGCCTGAGAACCCACCTGCAGCCTGAGAACCCACCTGCAACCTGAGTACCCACCTGCAGCCTGAGAACCCACCTGCAGCCAGAGTACCCACCTGCAGCCTGAGAACCCACCTGCAGCCTGAGAACCCACCTGCAGCCTGGTACCTGTGAGGACAGCCCTCTCCCATCTCCGCTCCTACAGCCTAGTTGGCTCTTCCTTACCTGAGCGCCTCTGCCTCCCTTTCAAGGCTCCCCTTTCCGGAACCCACAGCTTTCCTGGTGCTTCCCCACAAGCATCTCCAGTCCAGTGAAGTGTGTCTCTTCACTGCTCATGGCCACATAAAGTGGCTGTTGCCTTGTTCTCGAGCCTGTTTTCCCAGAATCAGGATAAGGGATACCTTGTCTCATTAAGTCTTACCTGAACAGTTCTCTCTGGTTTCCCCTTCCTAAGACTTTATACTACTTTATAATATGTACTACCCCAATTTGCACTAAATTATATGCTGTCCAGAACTGATTCACTCATTTCATAATTTGGTTGCTCTCAACTATTTTACATGATTTTTAAAAAATCATCTGGAAAAATATGAGCTATTAAGCAAACATAATTTTGTGATTTTTATCAGATACCAATTTATAGGCTTGGCTCTTGCCCTTATTTCTAAACAGCTTGGGTACAAAGTATAATAATGAAATCTAGAAATGCTAACAGTGTTACCTGTACTGGGGAGGCATTTGAATATCCCCCCATGGTGATGGGGACCGAGAACTGCTCCATAAACACAGGTAACGTGCCCAACTTCCCTGGGAAGACAAAGTCAAAGAGCGACCACAGCTCACGGAGGTTATTCTGCATCGGAGAGCCAGACAAGATGATGCGATGAGGGGTGCGGAACTATTTTAGGGAAGAAAATATTTTCTTATTAAATTCAGCTTTTAACAGATGATCACCGACCCTACCCCAAAACACTCCCACTCTATTTTTAGAGTAAAAATTGTGTAAATGTGTAAATTTAACACATTTACATATCATTTTGGTCTTTCCAAAACACAGAAGACATTTTATATAATTTTAATTCTTCAATTACATAAGGGGAGAATTATTTCTTATTGTTCTACCTGAATACTATGGATTTGAGTTAGATTTGGTTACATTCTAACAAATGATCCCTATAAGGATATTAATATGAACAATTAGAATTCTTTAAAAAACATGACTAAGAGCAAGAAGAACTGTCTGTATTAAAGCTAAATGTGTATTTCAAATCCCATATGCAAAGGCACAAGGAAAGATTTAGTAAATGCGTTACTAAAATCAGGGAGTTTATTCTCAATTAAATATTATTACCCACCTGGCAATCCCCCTTGTTCCAAGAGGTCATACCTGTTTGCAAGCAAGGGTGATGGCAGCATTTGGATTTCGAATTTTGTGTCCCTCATCCAAGATCACGTAGTGCCAGTCATGCCTACTAATATCATCTTGCCTCAGTCGGATGTAGGAGTAGGAAGTGATCAAAATTCCATGACAATGAGCAATATCTCGAATTAGTTTCTCCTAAATTGATAATAAAATGGAAAAGCAAGTTTTAAATAAAAAGTTAAATTATATAAGCATGACTCTTAAAATGACAATCTTCCAATCATTGTGCAATCTAAAGAACTTTATAAATATGTATACAAACACAATACAGACAACTGTAGTTCTACATTAGCAGCAATGGAAGGTTACTGCATGTTTCATTCATCTGTAAGTAGCAAGTACTAACACAGCCATTACTGGGGGAAGGGGCTCAAAAGAAGACTACAAAAAATTATAACATACACTTACTCAATTTTTATTTTTCCCAAACCTCCTTTGTGTCAATCCTTGTTAAACTTAAAACAACAAGGTAGATGGAAAGTGATTTATTTTAATACAAAAGCTAGAAAATGAGAGAAAAGCCAAAGAGACAAGACAAACAAATCCAGGAGTTCTAACAATTTACAGCATGAATTCCAGGAGAATAGAGTTGAAAGGATATAAAAGTAATCTTTTTTTTTTAAAGGTAGGAAAAAATCTGAGGAGAGACTTGGGTCTAGAAAGCAAAACATCCAAGAGTGTCAGGTGGAAGGAAACACTGAAAAAAGACATAGACCTACGCAAATACCTACTGGATGTCTGAATTCCAAAAATAAAGAAAAATAAGAGAAACTACTGTAGTTTTTAGTTAGAACAAAAAAGAGAAAAGATTTCCTTCAGAGTAAAGACTAACTGTGGTATCTTTTACGTAACATTAAAATTTTCAGAAAACAGCCCGGCCAGCGTGGCTCAGTGGTTGAGCATTGACCTATGAACCAGGAGGTCACGGTTCGATTCCAGGTTAGGGCACATGCCTGGGTTGTGGGCTCAAACCCCAGTGTGGGGCATGCAGGAGGCAGCTGATCAATAATTCTCTCTCATCATTTATGTTTCTATCTCTCTCACCCACTCCCTTCTTCTCTGAAATCAATAAAAATATATTTAAAAAAAAATTTTTTTTCCAGAAAACAACTGGAAAATCTTTCCATATTTCGAGGGGAAAGCAGTGACCTGGGAATTCTGCACTGATCCAAAGTAGCAGTTATGCTTGAGAGGAAAAGAAATTCCACCTCAGTCAGGCAGGGGCAGAGCACAAAGCAGCAGGAGGTGGGCCTGGTACAGTGGGCCAGCGCAGGGCTGCAGTCACCCAGAGAACACGGTGAGCCCGCAGACCTCGGGCCGGAGAGCTCATCACAGACAGCATGCTCCAGGCAACCCTGAGAGCGGACAGAGGCCCCAGTACTAACCCCCACTTCACAGATGAGGAAACTGTAGCTTAGAGACAGTAAATAACACATCAGGTCACACAGCTGAGAAGTGGTGGGGTCAGGGTTTGAATACAGAAAGGCAGCCAACTCTAAAGCTAATTAACTGAATGTTACGCAACATTGCCTCTTACTTTACCATAAAAGAAAAAGAATTTTAAGAGAAAATTACATGTAAGATACATTCTAGTTCTTAAAATAAATTATTAAAACAATAATTAAGAAGGATTTAAAACATAAAAAGGGATATATTAAGTGTTATTATAATTCCAATTTAGTTTAACAAAACCTAGAGTGACAATAAGGGAAAATAAAAGTGTACTAAAAATCTTACCCTGTCCGCAGAAACCGGTTTGGCTCAGTGGATAGAGCGTCGGCCTGCGGACTGAGGGGTCCCGGGTTCGATTCCGGTCAAGGGCATGTACCTGGGTTGCGGGCACATCCCCAGTGGGGGATGTGCAGGAGGCAGCTGATCGATGTTTCTCTCTCATCGATGTTTCTAACTCTCTATCTCTCTCCCTTCCTTTCTGTAAAAAATCAATAAAATATATATATATAAAAAAAAAAAATCTTACCCTGTCCAAGGGTAGAATGGGGCTTAGGTGATCGATATAGTTTATTTTCTTAACCGCAAGAGAAAAATACATTTGTAAACCATTTATGCCCACTTACCGATTCATATTTGCTACTCTGGCATGAATATGAAAAAAAGAAATAAGATTATAGAACTAGCAAACCACTGTAGGGGAAACAAGACGAAACATGCCAGGGGTCTCCATAGGACAGTCGGTAATTAGCAGCTAGACCTGCCACTGGGTAAATACAGCAAAAACATTTTCTCGAAGATATACCAAGGAAATGCAAACAAAAACAGGGCAGGATAAGAAAGATAAATATCAAACAAAAAGAAATGAACAGAAAAAAGAGGGATATTTTTCTATTTTAAAGGAAACAACATAAAGAAAGGAGAGCCATGAACCTTTACCTACTAAAAAAGCACCACGAGACAGGAAAGCAAAGCCCTGAGTGCTACAGTGACAAAGTGGCCTAGCCACAGCCTTCAGGGGACCTGACCACTGCCTCTCAGAGTGTGACAGATCTGAAGAGAAAAAACCATTAAAGAAAACAAAAATTTTAAAATTAAGATACAAGGGATCTGAGTGCACCATGGCTCTCAGCAGTGCTCAGACCACACGAGGAACACCCCTCTTCACACCTCAGAAAGGCTGGGATCAAACCCAGCAGCCACACAATCTGCTGAATCAGGAAAATGGGAGGATAGATAACACAAAAATAAAAATTAGTGACTCTTAAAGAAAAAACCTGACAGAAATGATAAAGCAAAACACTAAACAATTCTTTGAAAAAACAAAACAAAAGAGATGAACCTCTAAAAAGTTAACCCAAGAACACACAGACGCGGATGCACAGCACAAGAACTGGCAAAGCAGTGTCATCGCAGATGCAGAGAAGACAAAATGCTAGCAACGCTGCGTGCAGTCTAATGTCAAAAGATCATCTGTCAGGAGATGACTGTTGACAAAATCAATCACCAAACTGGACTCAAGAAAAATGAGACAAACCAATCAGTCTACCATACCCAAAGGTTTCATGAGTGAAGTAAGAATCCATCCTGTTAAACTGTCCCAAAACACAAAAAAGATCAAATAAATTCCAAGTCATTAATATAAAGCTAGCAAAACTCTGTTTTCAAAACTGACAGACATACACATTAGAGAGCCATTACTTTATAAATAAGAATAGATAAATATCAGGAAACCTAATACAATAATTCATGTAATCACAATCATATAAATTTTTAAAAATTCAACATCTTCAAAAATGATATTACCTTAATAAACTATGCTTAGAATGTTTTTAATTAGAGTACAAAAGGGTATAACAAGGGCCAAGAAATTTATGAAATAAAAATAAAGAGGAGTTTAATAAAAAAAACTTACAGCAAACGAAAGCGCTGGGTCAGACAGCTTCACAGGGGAGTTCCACCAAGCATTCAAAGAAGAACTAAAACCTACCCTCCTCAGACTACTCCAAAAAATTCAAGAGGAAGGAACACTTCCAAGCTCTTTCTATGAAACCAGCATCATCCTAATCCCAAAACCAGATAAAGACACGACAAGGAAAGAGAATGACAGGCCAATATCTCTGATGAACATAGATGCTAAAATCTTCAACAAAATTCTAGCAAAGTGATCCAGCATTACATTAGAAAGATCATACACCATGACCAAGTGGGATTTATTCCAGGGATGCAGGCTGGTACAATATCCGCAAATCCATAAACCTGATATATCATATAAACAAACTGAGAGATAAAAATCACATAATTATATCAATTGATGGAGAAAAAGCATTTGACAAAATCCAACACCCTTTCCTGATAAAAACTCTCAAAGTAGGAATAGAGGGATCATATCTCAATATAATAAAACTAGAGGCTCCGTGCATGGATTCGTGCACCAGTGGGGTCCCTCAGCCTGGCCTGTGCCCTCTCCCAATCCAGGACCCCTCAGGGGATGTCGGACTGCCAGTTTCAGCCCAATTCCTGCAGCCAGGCCAAGGGACCCCACCAGTGCACAAATTCATGCACCAGGCCTCTAGTATGCATATAAGATCTTTGGTTAATCTCTTCCTCCCCTCCCCCTGCCCCCTTCCTCTGAGATTCATCAGTCTGTTTCCATGCCTGTGTGTTGAGCATCTGCCCCCTGATGGTCAGTGCGCATCATAGCTACAGGTCAAACGGTCTCTTAGGCTTTTATATATGTATTAAAAATGGGTGTTGAATTTTGTCTAACGCTTTTTCTGCATCAATTGATATGACTATGTGGTTTTTTTCTTTCAATTTGTTTATGTGATGTATCACGTTTATTGATTTGCGGATATTGTACCATCCTTGCATCCCTGGGATAAATCCTACTTGGTCGTGGTATATGATCTTTCTGATGTACTGCTGGATCCGATTTGCTAAGATTTTGTTGAGGATTTTGGCATCTATGTTCATGAGGGATATTGGCCTGTAATTCTCTTTCATTGTGTTGTCTTTACCCGGTTTTGGTATTAGGGTGATGCTGGCTTCATAGAATGAGCTTGGAAGTGTTCCTTCCTCTTGGATTTTTTGGAGTAGCCTGAGGAGGATAGGTTTTACTTCTTCCTGTATATATATATATATAGATCTTTATATGACAATCCTACCGCCAACATCATACTTAATGGGCAAAAGCTAAAACCATTTCCCCTAAGAACAGGAACAAGACAGGGATGCTCACTCTCACCACTCCTGTTTGACATAGTACTGGAAATGCTAGCCATAGTGATCAGACAAGAAGAAGAAATAAAAGCATCCAAATTGGAAAAGAAGAACTAAAACTGTTCATTATTCACAGATGACATGATATTGTACAAAGAAAACCATAAAGACTCCGTAAGAAAACTACTAGATTTAATAAATGAATTTGGCAATGTAGCTGGATACAAAATTAACACCCAGATATCTATGGCTTTTTTATACACCAATAATGAACTCACAGAAAGAGAAACAAACAAACAAAAAATCCCTTTTATCACTGCACCAAAACAATTAAGATACCTAGGAATAAAAGCTTAACTAAGGAAGTAAAAGACCTGTACTCGGAAAACTATAGGACATTGAAAAAAGAGATAGAGAAAGACAAACAAATGGAAGAATATCCCATGTTCATGGATTGGTAGAATCAACATCATTAAAATGTCCATACTACCCAAAGCAATCTATAGATTCAATGCACTCCCCATTAAAATTCACAGACCTAGAACAAACTCTCCAAAAATTCATATGGAATAAAAAAAGACCCTGAATAGCCACTGCAATCTTGAGAAAGAAGAACAAAGTTGAAGGGATCACAATACCAGATATCAAGCTATATTACAAAGCCACTGTTCTCAAAACTGCCTGATACTGGCACAAGAACAGACATATAGACCAGTGGTCAGCAAACTGCAGCCCCTTGAGTGTGGCTCTTCCACAAAATACCACGTGCAGGCGCGCACGTACAGTGCGATTGAAACTTCGTGGCCACACTCAAGGGGCCAAAGAGCCGCATGTGGATCGCGAGCCGCAGTTTGCCAATCATTGATATAGACCAATGGAATAGAACAGAGAACCCAGAAATCGACACAAGCCATTATGCTCAATTAATATTTGACAAAGGAGGCAAGAGCATACAATGGAGTCAAGACAGTCTCTTCAATAAATGGTGTTGGGAAAATTTAACAGATACATGCAAAAAAATGAAACTAGACTACCAACTTACACCATACACAAAAAATAAACTCAAAATGGATAAAGGACTGAAACGTAAGACAGGAAACCATAAAAATTTTAGAAGAATCAATAGGCAGCAAAATAGCAGACATTTGTCGAAGCAATAGCTTTATCGATACAGCTCCTAGGACAATGGAAACTAAGGAGAAAATAAACAAATGGGACTACATCAAAATAAAAAGCTTCTGTACAGCAAAAGAAACCATCAAAAAACAGTATGAAAGCCCACTTCATGGGAGAACATATTTGCCAATGTTACATCTGATAAGGGCCTAATGTCTAAAATGTATAGGGAACTCATACTTCTTAACAAAAGGAATATAAAAAATCCAATCAAAAAAATGGACAAAGGACATAAACAGACACTTTTCGAAAGTGGACATACAGAAGGACAACAGACAAGTGAAAACATGCTCAAAGTCACTAATCATCCGAGAGATGCAAATCAAAATGACAATGAGGTACCATCTCACACCTGTCAGAATGGCTATGACAAGTGCTGGCGAGGATGTGGAGAAAAAGGAACCCTCGTGCACTGCTGGTAGGAATGCAGACTGGTACAGCCACTGTGGAAAACAGTATGGAGTTTCCTAAAAAAATTAAAAAATGGAACTCCCATTTGACCCAGTAATCCCACTTCTAGGACTATATCCTAAGAAACCAGAAACACCAATCAGAAAGGATATATGTACCCCTATGTTCATAGCAGCACAATTTACAATAGCTAAGATTTGGAAACAGCCTAAGTGCCCATCAGCAGGTGAGTGGATTAAAAACCTGTGGTACATCTACACAATGGAATACTATGCTGCTGTAAAAAGAAAGAACTCTTACCATTTGCAACAGCATAGATGGAACTGGAGAGCATTATGCTAAGCGAAATAAGCCAGTCAGAGAAAGACAAATATCACATGATCTCACTCATTTGTGGACTGTAATGAACAACATAAACTGATGAACAAAAATAGATCCAGAGACAGAGAACCATCAAACAGACTGTCAAACTTCAGAGGGAAGGCAGGGGAGGGTGGGAGGAGGAAGGGTAAAAGATCACCCAAAGGACTTGTATGCATGCATATAAGCATAACCAATGGTCACAGGCACTAGGGGGGTGAGGACATGTGCTGGGGGGTGGGAGTGGCCGGGAAGAGGTCAATGGGGAAAAAGGAGACATATGTAATACATGTAATACTTTAAACAATAAAGAATTAAAAAATAAAGAGGAGGAAATTGTCTTCTCATCTGTCACAATAAACTTAACATTTCAGAGCCAATAACACTGCTTTAGAGAATAACTATAACACCTGTACCTATTAAAGGTTCGACAGGTGAGAGTTATAACATTATGACTGGTATTTTGCCATCTTCCTATTCACCATTTTCAGTACCTGCACAATACTACATTGAAGGCCACCCTGACTTAACCATTTCCTGACTTCCTACTTATGATGAATGCAGCAGTAAACACCTCCGGGCTCACACTCCTTCATTGCTTCCCCCTGACTACACCACTATTCTGCTGGCACCGCCACCAGCTGCGACCGAAAGATGCAGCGTTCCACCTCGAAGAACCACAGCCCACCTCCCAAGACTTCTAGAAGCAGTGATGATTTCAACAGTTCCTCCACATTTAGATTTTCCATGGAGGTTCTGGCTGCTAGAAGTCATGAAGCAGGTTGGGCATGAGACAGAAGATAGCAAACAGAGACCCGGACTGTTCCAGGCCGCCTTTTAGTCCAGGCACAAAGCTGTGTGCATGCACAGAGAGAAAAGGAGATGAAGACAACCACAACTGTTTGGGGCCTGAAATACACCGAAAGTTAAGTCACCACTGTCACTTATACAATTGCCACTGGATCATGGCCCAGCCCTGCGAACGCGGACCCTGCAACCCCAACTGCTGGATGCAGAATCCCCAGGATCGCTCTGGACAGCACTTCACCAAGTTACACAAATGCGATTCCAACCTCTCAAATACCATGTTTAGCTTCTTTTGTATGTTTAAGGGTTAAAGTTTATTTCTTAAATTCCGTAATGTTAGCTATAAATGTATAATGAGTAAGGATTAAGAAGACACTTTTAGAAAAAGAATAAGTAAAATTTAAAAATGCCCCCATTGAAAAGATAGCCGCCACACACAATAGCTACTGGTAAAAACACATGCAAGACTATTTGCTTTCACCTGATTCAATCACAGAATTCTGTAACTGCTAAGACTGGAGTTTCAATAATGGTGAATTGTTGAATATTACCGATGTCTCTATCCAAATACTTAAGACAAATTATCTCGGGCGGTTTCAAATTAAAAGCTTGTAAAATATGTAACCTCTCTCCTAGTTTTTGCAATTAATAGGGTACGTCTGCAATTAGCCTGACTTACTGAACGCAGTGCTGCTGTCATTAAAAGATGTCTGTGCAAGAGCTGCTGTTATTACGGAGGCTCAGGAGACCAATCGCTCCTAGAGGGCAAACAGTGGACTGGTAGGAAACAAGAGCCATAAATCACACTGTCAGGTGCCGAGAGCGGAGGGGAGCACCGGCACATGAAGGCCATTCGCTGCAAGCACAGCATGGCAGCTTCCCAGGCAGGATTTACTGCACCTGTAATTAATTAAAATTTCCTTCAAGCTAAATCTTTAATAAACAAGGATTTGTGCTGACAATGAAGAAAAAAAGCTCCAACAACGTAATTTTACAATACACCTCACAGAACAAGCATAGCATCTATCATTCCTTGTATCAGGTGAACATACCATCTCTGAAGTTAATAGGAATTACATCACTTTGCGTAATAATGTGTGTACTTGGAATGGGTCTGAAATATTTAGGATGCTGGAGGCATGCACAGAGGATGTGGCCCTTTTATTTGTTATGGTTTCACTCTCTTCCAGCTTTTTAAAAAGCCAAGTCTTTTTACTCTAATGTTTCAGAAAACAGGACTTTTAAAAGAACACACAAGAACAGTTTTATCAGATGCCTATGTTTTGTGTGGTTTGTCCTTTAATTACACATTGTAGTTCTCAAAAAGCATTTTAACATTCTATTTCATTGTTTCCATTTGGGGCCAAGTGTCTGGACCCGAGGAAAGAAGGTCTATCCATGAATGACCATGAACATTTTTGATGCATTTATATGGAATCATCAGATATGCCAGAATGTATTTTCTTTCTCAACAACTAAGATAGAGACCTACAATATTCTTTGTTTCTAATAGTAAAAATTCCCAGAGTAAATGTAAGCTTTGCACATCCCATTTCACAGGAAATCAAACTGGGCTCATAGAGGCTAAGTGACTTGCCCAAGATCACAAAGTGATCAAATGATAGATACAAGATTCAAACCCTGGTCTGATAATTGCAAAAATCTATGCTTTACACCTTTAAGACATTGTATTTCTCACTCTTAAGCCTCTAAATGCCATGAATTGATCAAAATAAGATAAAACTCTTTGAATTATCTAAAATATTCCACAGAATTACTATATCCTACATAGAAGCATAAGGTGAGACATAAAGTGACAACTGTTTCGGAATATAAGCAAGAAATTTCTCGCTATACATCTTCAAACTGAAAGAAAGGTCCTTAATAATTAAGTAAACGTTTCAACAGAGTGTTAAAGATACTGCCACCCACTGTGAGTTATGGCAGAAGTATCACAAAACTACCTTCTTTTATTATCTTTTCATATATTTTCTTTCCCCAACAAAACGGTTAGCTTTTCAAGGCCAGTTAAAACTATATACCCATTTTGGGAAGCCCTAACAGCATCAAAAACCTGGAACCTCATGTTCATAATTATACAACAAATAAATACTAACTGACTGACACATTAGGTTTCTCTATAATAGAAAAAAAAGGACCACAAAACATGAGAAAGGGAAAATCTTTGACTCCTATTAAATAAGATTTTAACTGACCATTGAAGGAGATTCAAAAGACTAGAAATGAATTTATCTGGTTGGACCATTTGGTTGAATATATTAGTCACACATTTTATTTTTTTTTTTGGCATGGTAGCTGGGTTTTTATTTACTATCAAAGAGAATATTAACAAAGATAATATAAGAAGGTGATGGAGATGGGAAGCTAACAGGCTATTTAGAGAAGAAGAAAAATAGATGCACCCCATTTAGAAATCGTTTGATCATTTAAATATGTTCTCTAAATGCAAAAATTTCAAAATTTTATGTCATACCAACTACAACAAATCATTATGAAAATAAAGATAATCTATTTGAATGCTAAACAGAACAATTGTGGCATGATTACTCTAGTTAGGATTTTTAAAGAAAAATTCTCTTCTCTTCCTCTTTTTCCCCACCCTGAATGTTCCTATGCCAAAGCACCACTGTGACATTTAGACAGGACAACCGGTGGGCACAGAAAGCTCCCCCTGGAGAAAAGGAGTCAGCCAATAAGTATGGAGAGGAGGGCAGACAATAGATGCAGGGTGAGAAGCTGGACCGTCACTGACACAATGTTTGAAATATGACTAAGAAACATAAATTCTATTGCAATTGAACACACCTCTAAACCAATAGGTGTGCATGTGATGGCAAAGATCTATACATACAAATATGAAAGAACAGAGCAGAGGGATCAAACACCACTTGGGCGCCTGAATCCAAAAGCCAGAGTTCTGATCTCGGCAGTGTTACTAACAGGCCTGGGTAAGGAATTAACACATTTTGATGTATCATCATCACAAATAACAAAGTGATGTTAGCATTCAAAATAAATGGATTGTGTTTCTAAGTCGTGAGTATGGTTTGAAAGAGAACATAATTTTGATCTTTCGCTTGACAGCTTATATCTTTAGAGATCTGAGATACATTTTTGTTGGTTTGTTTTTTAAAGAAACCTGAAGTGATCTGCTTTCCTACATAACCTCCAGGTTATATATATACTAGAGGCCCAGTGCACGAAATCATGCACGGGTAGGGTCCCTAGGCCTAGCCTGCGATCAGGGCCATCTTCCACCCGCTCGCCAGTCCCTAGTTCCCACCGCCCACCTCAGTTCCCCGTGGTTCCCCGTTTGCCATCCAGCGATCGGAGCCTGCAGGCCAGAGGAAGGGACCAAGAGGTCTGCCTTCTGCCTGCTTGCCAGCCCCCAGTCCTGCCGCCACCCACCCCGGTTCCCTGTGGTTCCCCATTGGCCATCCAGTGATCAGAGCCTGCGTGATGGGGGAGGGACCGAGAGGTCGTCAATGCACCTCAGAGCGACTGATCGATTGGTTGTTCTGTTCGTTACGCCGTTATGGTCGCTGGCCTTTTATTATATAGGATATTTTTTAAATATATTTTTTACTGATTTTTACAGAGAGGAAGGGAGAGGGATAGAGAGTTAGAAACATCGAATAGAAAGAAACATCGATCAACTATCTTCTGCACACCCCCTACTGGGGATCAAGCCTGCAACCAAGGTACATGCCCTTGACCAGAATTGAACCTGGGACCCTTCAGTCCACAGGCCGATGCTCTATCCACTGAGCCAAACCAATTAGGGCAGATCTGAGATATTCTGTAACAAAAAAGGAACAATAGAGTTAAGGGTCAGAATAAAAACACAAGTCTACTGCTTTTCCTTAAAAGTTTAGTAAGGAACTTCAAGTTAAACTCCTTGGTGAACTGTAAAGCACTGAGAAAATTATGAACAATCACTTCGGCATGTGTCTGTGTATGCAAAACAACCTCAGAAGCTAGAATCACTGTAAACAGAAGTGAAATATCTGTCCTTAAGCTTTTGCCCTCTGAACAAGTTAAGGAAGCAAGCCTTACCAAGAAACACTGCCCAATGTCAATGCTACTTCCATTAATGAGTCAATGTATTTCATTTACATGCAGGTAGCTCTTCAGGTTACAATTACAGAAGAAACACAGGTGAGCCGTGATCCAGGTGAAGGTGTGAAATATACACACTTCACTAACCCAAAGAAAAGCATAAAGATGGACATAGAAAAAAATTGTCTTTTAAAGACAAACATCAACTAATGAATCTTTCCACAGAATTTTGTGAAACAAAACATTAAGAGATGTCAATAGACAATGGAAGTGAAAAAAGAAATATCCAGGCTTACAAGGGTGGTGACAGGATGGTTATAATTTATTTTGACTAGAAAAACAATAGCAACTCTTATTTTTGCCCTCGTGGGTTTGGTTCAGTGGTTAGAGCATCAACCCTCAGATCAAAGGATTGAGGGATCGATTCCCAGTTAAGGAAGCAGTTGCAGGTTTGCCAGCCCTGGTAGGGGTGTGTGTGTGGGAGGCAACCAATAGAGTGTCTCTCTCACATCCATCTTTCTCTCTCTCTCTCTTCCTCCCTTCCACTCTCTGTAGAAATCAATGGAAAAATATCCTCAGGTGAGGATTAAAAAAAAACACCCAAAAAACCCAAAACTATTATTTCCATGCTGCTAAAATATCACTTTTTAAAATCACAGCATTATATTTTAACTCGGTTTATATTCCATTTATCATTTAAAATTCAAGGCAAAGTTGGTTGGTTTTAACAACAGCTAGTATAAGTAAGACTCCATCTCACCAAACTTGAGCTACCAAACTATGGATAGTACTGATTCACTTCCATCAAAAGTTCTGCTTACTCATGATCACAACAAGTTGGGAATGTAGAAGAAAGGGGTATTGGCAAAATTACAGAAACCCTGGGGTCTAGTGGCTCATGTGTGTCTCCCGCAGAAAGGCCAACATTCACCAGCTCTTTCATGGTCCATGAGAGCTCGCTCAAGGGCTCCAACACTCAGGAAAGAAAGAACTCAGAATAAACTGCCACTTCCTGTCAATAAAACAAACTGCAAAACCACAGTGACAATGTGTAATTATTATTTATTCCGCAAATGCTTATAGGGCACTTGGGATACAAAAATGCGGAACACACAGTCTCTACTCTACGCAACTTACAGTCTAGATAGTGAGACAGATGACAATAAAAAAAGCATAACAGAACACATCTATGTTACCCCTAGGAATACAGATAAACCTCCTTTTAGATAATGTGGTTAAAATTAGGAATAAGTGAGGAAACACACTATCAAAATACAGTGATTATAATTATATGACAACCAAGGATTCAGAGAACAAAAAACTAAAAAGCAACAATGCAAACTGCAAAATTCTCAAAATGGCATATTGTTCTTTTGTTCATTGAAAACATGTTTTAAAAGCATATTAACAAATGGTTTTGCCAATTAAAAATTATGACCTTTATTACCCACCTTCCTAAAACCGTCTGAAGCCACCAATACTCCTAATCCGCCAGGGGACTGTTCTTGAGCCTGCCTTACGGCCCCTCGTGCTCCCAGGCTGAGCCCTGTCTGTGCCCAGCAGGACAACCAACAGTCTCATCACCACTAGGGGCTGGAATGATAAGCCTTCATTCACAATTATTTTCAAAATACACAGCTCAAATTAAATCAGTAGCAGTTTAAGTGCATGAAGAGAAACACAGAAACACCCACTTGATACACATGGGTCAAAGAAAACAAGCATGTAAAATGGAAGGCTTTAAGATGAAACAAACAAAAAGGTGCTGACGTGGGTACTGTTACCTTTCTGTGGGTGTAGGAGCCAGTTTCGTGTAGAACTGCCACTCTGAACGGAGGCCACCATGTGTGAAATTCCTTCACCCACTGATGCATCACTGTCGTAGGGCAGACAATGATTGTCGGACCCAACCCCTCAAACCTGTACCAAAATGTCCAAGAAGAAAATACAACCATAAATGACAGCGCGAGGATGATCAACTGCCAAAAAATAAAAAAAGAAACAAACAAAACTTAACAGTTCAAAAAAGAAAATCCAAAAAACAAAAGAAAAATCCTAGCTATGGGATTTGATATTTCCTATAAAGAAAAAGCTGCTAAGGTTGAAACCCAGTCAGTGAAATCCCCACCATCCCATTCATCAATTGGTGAATGCAGGCATTAAGGGAAAACGCTAGCTAGCACATTGGAAGACAACATCCATGCCCAGCTGGTGTTGCTCAGTGGTTGAGCGTTGACCTATGAACCAGGAGGTCACGGTTTGATTCCTGGTCAGAGCACATGCCCGGGTTGCAGGCTTGATCCCCAGTGGGGGGTGTACAGGAGGCAGCTGATCAATGATTCTCTCTCATCATTGATGTTTCTATCTCTCTCTCCCTCTCCCTTCCTCTCTGAAATCAATAAAAATAATTTTTTTTTAGAAAAGATAACATCTAAAGTAAAGGAAAATCAAACAAAAATCATGTCATAAAAATACTTTTCTCTCCTCCTCTATTCCAGATTGATGAAGAGATTATTATCAATGTATCTCAAACTAAGGGAACACAAGAGTGCCTTCCATTTGTTTGACCCTTTATAATTTACCACAAGTTTTCACCCACAAAATTCCAGCCAGCCTCACAGCCCTGGAAATAAGCAGGACAGAAATGCCCAGGGGTTCAGAGCCCAGAATGCTGACGTGCCAGGGCCACATGGTCACAGGAGATGGGTAACACCCAGAAGTCAGTCTTCTGAGCGCTGCAGCCCGCTCTTCCACATGCTGCTCACTTCCCATGTGATAAACACACGGAGGAGCAGCGTAGTGGCCGTCACCAGCGGTAAGCCCATGGCCATCGAGCGCAAGCGCCTGTTCTAGTGGAAACAACTGAGCACCACGAGCAAGAGCCTTATCAACAGCCCACGTCCACCCAGCAATCCCAAAGAAGCATATGTACACGGTGGGGAAAGGGAGCCTATTTTTCCTACTTGCTTCCTCTTTTACTTACACACCCACAAATAAAGGGAGGGTGGACTAAAGCATCCTGTTCTTTAATGTAGCATAGGTCAGTGGTTAGGACTGCCTGCGTCTGAATCCCAGCTCTGGACACACTAATTCTGTGATCTTGGGTACATCACTTAATCTCTCTGAACCTGTTTCTCATCTTAAAGTGGGAATAACAGTACTGATCATATGGTTTACATAAAGATTGAATCAGTCAATATCTGTAAAGTGCTTACAGTCAATATTGTACCACACAGTAAATACTATAAGTGCTTGTTAAAGAAGATGGAATATCATGTAACCATTAATATTCTTTCTGAAGAATATTTTAAAATCTGGAAAAATGTTCATAGTAAGTCTTTTAAAAAAAGACTTACACATAGGTAGCTGATAGATGGGTCGTGACCACTATCCCAGCATGCCTTTCTCCTAGCTCCTCCCTAACAGAATCAGTGCTGTGCAGCATCCACGCTTCCTTCCCAGAGGCGTCCCTGCTGGGACTCAGCAGGGTCTGGCTGTAGTGAAGACGGGAGAAGCAGGAGTCCCGATTCTTCTCAGAGTGTCAGCACACACCACGCCCCTGGCAATGCTCACTAGTCCACTAAGGGGCCTGGGAACACCGGCTCACCCAGTGATGGTAGTCCCCCCTTATCTGCGGTTTCATCTTCTGCATTTGCAGTTCAAAAATGTTAAATGGAAAAGTCCAGAAATAAACAATTCTAAAGTTTTAAACTGGTCTGAGTAGCCGGACTGTGATGAAATCTCACATCCAGCTTCAGTCATGCATCACCCCTTTGGCCAGTGTACCGGTGCTGTATACACTCCCACCCATTAGTCACTGAGCAGCCATCTGGGCTCTCGGATTGACTGTCGTGGTACCACAGTGCTTGTGTTCACTCACCCTTATAGCAGCCTGCGCTATGGCACCCTGCCCACGCCACTCACCTCCTTTCCTCCTCAGCTACACACCGCACCATCCCACATCATCACAAGAAAAAGAGGGTGAGAACAGTAAAATAAGACGTTTTGAGAGAGAGGTCACATTCACATATCTTTATGGTAGTACATGGTTATAATTGTTTGATTTTGTTATTAGTTACAAATTAGTTTGTTATTGTTCATTGCTTACTGTGCCTAATTTATAAATTAAACTTTACCATAGGTGTGTATGCACAGGTTCAGTGCTACCCCAGGTGTCAGATATTCACTGGAGATCTTGGAACACACCGTGTGGATGAGGTGCTGCACCTTCTCAGCTGGGGAAGCGTTTCCTCTGTTGGTCTCCTGCTGCACGTGCACAAGGAGCTAGCCCAGTGGCCACAGGGCAGCTGGGTACAGTGCAAAATCTTATGACACAAGGAGAAATGTGAGCACCTGGGTCCCTGACGACATCCCAGCCTACTGATCGGCTGTGTTACTGCCCACTCCTGCAGTTTTCAAGGGATAGCACACGTACTGGGAGAGTTTAACCTATTTTGAAACCGGGCTTTATTTACTTACACTCAAACTATTCTGATGCGCTGTAAACCACAGGTACCTGCATCTACCCGCCCTGCCCGCCCTACCCTCCTGTGACAGTAGAACAGTGTTCCTTCTCTCATCAGAGACCAGCCCCTGGGCCTTGCTATGAGCCCGTGCCCCACCACAGCCGCCCGCCATTGCTGGCTGCTTCATCTGCAGTCTTGCAGGGAGTCGGGTGCTAGTAAGTGCATAGTGAATATTAAGCAACTTGGGGGGATCTCTTTACACTAGACTCACGCAGCTCCTGCTACAAGAGGAGCCAACACGGTCCAGACCCTGCTGACCTCCATGGCCCTCTCCCTCATTCTGGAGCCGTCTCGGGCACTTTTTAAACTGCCCTTCTTCCCCTCCCCTACCTTTTTCTGCCCGACACAGTGTAGACTACAGTTAGATGTACACTGCACATTCCTGCCCCATGCTATCTAATTAATTCCCATTGTTTCAATTACTCCCTCTACACAGATGATGCCAAATCTAGGTCTCCAGCCCAGATCTCCTTCCTGAACTCCAAAGTACCATATGCTTGGATGTCTAATGCTGTATCTCCACTCAGATGTCCCCACGGCATGTTCCCCACACACCTTGCCCTCTGCATGACTCCTAATCCAACAGAAAGAACTGTCACCTATTCTCCAGGTGCCCAATTTGGAAATCCAGCCCTCATCCCTGGTCAGCCCCTCTTGCTCTCCACCATATCCAACCTATCAAGTTCACGTCACGTCTGGCTCCTCAATCCCTCCACAAGCCACCTGCCTGTGCATCTACATGCTGATGCCCAGTTCTGGCCACTGTCATCTGACCCGGTTACTGTGTGTACTAGCATGATCAGTTCAAAAAAGCAAAATCTGAATGCTTCATCCCTTTGCTTAAAAAAGCCTTTTAACGTCTGCCTGTTGTTCCTGGAACAGTTTAAATACCTAATCTGGCCTATGAAACCATAAGAATCTGAGCTCTGCTCCCCTCATCAGCCTCACCTCTCATGACGCCATCCCAACATCTGCCCGGAGGCTCAGCACTCCAACTGTCCGCACTGTCTTCAGTTCCTACCAAGAGCACAACCTGGGCCTCTCACTCTCTGCCTCATCCCTTCCTATCCTTTTATCCTAGCTACCGTCTATTTGTCCTTCAGACCTCAGCTGCTTCGGTAGCTTCTCCCTGTCCTTTCCTCTCCAGAAGGGCTAAGGACCTTTCCGCGGTGCAGTACCCTAATGAGACCCGGTACTAACTAATCATTCCTAAGCTCCTTCCTTCAAATCACCTCCATGCCTAAGGCACAGGAAGGAATTAATGAATACTGGCTTTATTAAATAAAAATATTTTTAAGGCCCTGACTGGTTTGGCTCAGTGGATAGAGCATCGGCCTGAGGACTGAAAGGTCCCGGGTTCGATTCCAGTCAAGGGCATGTACCTTGGTTGCGGGCACATCCCCAGTGGAGGGTGTGCAGGAGGCAGCTGATCGATGTTTCTCTCTCATCGATGTTTCTAGCTCTCTATCCCTCTCCCTTCCTCTCTGTAAAAAAATCAATAAAATATATTTTTAAAAAAATATTTTTAAGGGTTGGCAGAAAATATATTGAAATAAAAGAGATAATTTCTGAGTTGGGGGAACATGTGTAATTTTTATTTTCTTGCTACAGCTCAATAAATGATACCTGAGCTTAAAAAGAAATTATAAATCAGAGTAAATCAAACAGTGCTTAAAATATTAAAAACAATATTGTGCAAAACTGAAAAATACCTTGTAGCTCTAACAGAAAAACAAGCCATAACCTAAACGAGGCTTACTCTTATACTCCAACGTGACAGAGTCTCCACCTGCTTCCAAACCCTTTCAACCTGCGGCTACAGCCCCTGCTGCCCTGCCCTCTGCTCTGCACAAGGGCTGGGACTACAGAAGTCAGAGGCTGCAATCGACTCTGGCACTTCCTGCAGAATTCCCCAAACGTCTCTGCTTCTCACCCAGGCAGGTCCTGGGAGAGCGTGCCTCTGCCCTGGCCCCTTCCAAGACAATACTCCTTTCTAAAAGGATTAAATGCACTGGCTTCTATTCTCCAAGAGGAACAAGAGTTATCATCAATATGTACTTAGCAGGAATTAGGAAACAACCATTCAAAATCTGTCTAAAATAGTTAAAAACAAATTCACTTTCAAATAAGCATAAATACACACATACGGGGTTTTTATTAGGTTCTACCGCAGTTTTTCTCTTTCAGCAAACTGCTACAAATGATGACTCACGTTTTGTCATTTAAGGTCAATATTACATTCTGGCTGAACAGCTGTGTGAATTATTACGCCCTTCAATTTCTGTCATTCTTTCTTTATTTGAAGACTATGGAGGCTTAGAGGCTGAGTAGACAGCTAGGAGCAGTACCAACCTTGTTCCTGAACCAAAGAAGGGGCAATCAAATCCATTAACAATCACATCTACTACCCTACCCTTTTCCAGCCCTCAACACTGGTAAGACGACCACTAGAAGTACTTAAATATCCTAGAGCCATGGTTGGCAAACCGCAGCTCGCGAGCCACATGCGGCTCTTTGGCCCCTTCAGTGTGGCTCTTCCGCAAAATACCACGTGCAGGCACGCACGTACAATGCGATTGAAACTTCGTGGCCCATTTGCAGAAGTCAGTATTTTGTGGAAGAGCTGGTATTTTGTGGAAGAGCCACAGTGAAGGGGCCAAAGAGCCGCATGTGGCTCGCGAGCCACAGTTTGCCGAGTCGCAGTTTGCTGACCACTGTCCTAGAGGATTAGCATCAATTACCAAACTGGCTACAGTTCCTTTCATCCTCGATTATCATTGATTATGATCTCACAAATTTAAGACAAGCCAATAGTGTCAAGGTCAAATATGTCAACCTGCAGGATGGAAATCTGCTACTCACAGCCTAGACAGGGGTGGGCAAACTTTGTGACCTGAGGGCCACAATGGGTTCTTAAACTGGACCGGAGGGCCGGAACAAAAGCATGGATGGAGTGTTTGTGTGAACTAGTATAAATTCAAAGTAAACACCATTACATAAAAGGGTACGGTCTTTTTTTTTTTTTAGTTTTATTCATTTCAAACGGGCCGGATCCGGCCCGTGGGCCGTAGTTTGCCCAAGGCTGACCTAGAACTTACCAGAAATTACAAAGTAAAATATTTACCTTGAAAAGTTTATTAATTTTTTCAAGCCATTTATCTGTAATTAGAAATTTACTCAATGATAGCTAAGACTTTAAATTATTATCTGAAGTTTGAAAGATAATTTCTTTCCTCTCCATCATAAAATTTGGGGTGTGTCTATCATAATATGAATGGCAAAGTGAAAATAAGATAGTATGTGCATTATGAACTGGGAACACAGTGACCAGTATAGATTTTTATTAACCACATGCCATATGTTTCTCCTTCTTAAAAACAAACACACATATACAACACATTAAAATAAACCACCCCAAACATCTTTTGCCACAAAGTTTCTTCTTGAATCACAGAGACCCACACTATTTTAATGATCATGGGACTCAAAATTACAACACTAAGACCACCTAAAGTTAGGGCCTCAAACTGCACAGCTTGTAGGAGTTGGGGGGAAATGTGCACAGCCAATAAAGCAAGGCCGACTCATAGCACTTGACAACTCAATTTCATTTGAACTTCATTTGACTATTCATCTGACTCGTTTCCTTAGGACATGAACACAGAGGAAAACTCTAAATCCATTCTGTCTCAGAGGAGGGTATGTTACAGTGCTGTTACATACCAGTAGTTTGCTCTGGCACACGGGAGTTGGGGGACCCTCAGTGCACCTCTATTCATACAGAGCCTCGTTGTTCTGATGATATACAACCACATTCTGGGAAGCACTTGTACCACTACTATTTCAGTGAAGACGATCTGGGCTATAGTCCAACACGTCACACGATTTCATTATGGAAAAGAGGATATGCGCACCGATAGCTAATTGATTACAGCTGTTCTATCATTAGCCTTGACTTCACTCCTACAATTGTCACTGCTTGGGAGGCATGTTTTAATTTTTAGATCAAAATTACACTGCAGGGATGACTTTAGGTTTCCTAGGCCCAGAGGACGAGGTTCCATACAGGTTTCATGATAATAGGGAAGGAAAGGAGGAAAAGACATGGGAAATAAGAAAATCCCAGAAATCATTTAAGGAAAGAAAGACAGTCCTAGAAAATATCTGGGGCAGCTTAGGGCATTCTAGTTATCAAAACAACAACAAAAACCCAAGTGGAGTTATAGAGCCAAGCCCACCTAAGAGCTGTTTAGAACAGAGAAAGCATTTTACAAATCTAAACTAATGACAGTCTTAGAAAAGAAAACATTAAGTTCAACTCTGCCTTTTCCCTGGGCTGGAATGTCTTCACTTGATTCCAGGCAAAATATAACAGAATTCTAATATATGAAGAAAAACCTCTTCTTCTTTGTAATAACAACAAAATATTTAGTATTTTTAAATCACCAAGTGTTTTTTCCCTTTCCCGCATTTACATAAATATTTCTAAAACTTTAAATACTCCTCATGAGAAGTGTTGACCTGGTAAATTAATAACAGAGTAAGGGATAAAAACAAAGCACTGTGAAGACAGAAAGCTCTTCACTCAGTAGCCTATGGTTTGTATTTGGCTCTCTGCTATACACTGTCTGTGAAGAATTGGAGGACAACACAATAAGGGACTTTCTGCAGTTGTGACTTCAGACACACTGATATGATTTTAAAGGTGTCTCCAAATCGTATCTAGAGCATGCCCGAGGTTTCTACCACATAACCATCCGGTAAATAGCTTGCTTTTACTCCTCAGATAAGCCTATTGGAATCTAAAAAGCTCTCAGTATTATGCTAAGTGAAATAAGCCCGTCAGAGAAAGACAAGTATCACATGATCTCACTCATATGTGGAATCTAATGAACAAAATAAACTGATGAACATAATAGTTCCAGAGACACAAAAGCAAAGACTGATGAATCTCAGAGGGAAGGTGGGGGAGGGTGGGTGGGTGGGTGGGAAGTGATCAACCAAAGAGCTTGTATGCATATATGCATAACCCGTGGGCACAGACAATAGGGTGGTGAAGGCTGGGGGGTGGGGGAGGCAGGGAGGTGGACTAGAAAGGGTTAATGGGGGGAAGAGGGGACATAAGTAATACTTTCAACAATAAAGATTTTAAAAAATAATAAGCAGCTCTAAGATTAACTGGCTTCAAGAATAACCCACATAATTTACCTAGCATTATTGTTCCCAGTACTAAACTATACAAAGCAAATTTACAACTTAAATATGGAAACAGTCACCACACTGATTTTAAAATAAAATATTTCAGTCCTACCATACTGAACTAACACTTTAAAATTCTTATTCTTTCAGAGTACTAAAGCTTTAATAGTATTTAAATTCCTAAAGAAAATAAAGACTAAAATCTAAACAGTTTTCTATCATTTTAGCATTTCAGATAGTCACTCAGGCTGTGGCCTTAGAATTTCTATAAAGTCTTGGAAGAGGGGGTAGAAAGCAATAGTGAGCAGACAAGTAATGTCATTTTAAGAAATCACTGTCTATAAATGCTCTCATGCACAACGACTATAAAAGAAATTCGGGAGAATGGCTTTTCCAAAGCTCCAACTCTCCCCATGAATAGACTTTGTACTTACTGTAATGCTTACCTGGTCTCATGCCAAAACAAATATTTTAATATAAAATTTAATAAATGGAACTAAAAGTATCATGTCTAATTTAATATTCCATATTGTGTAAACTATTGATATTAACATAATTGAGTTTGTAAACAATCCATTTGTAGAAGCTAACCTTAGACAACTGTATTGACCCAAAACATCTAGTGGGGCTCATCTGCAAAATGAAGCCTCAATGCCTAGAATTCATTAAAAGTGTTACATGTTTAATTTCTCCTGCCCTACAGCTCCATTGTCTCGTAAAAATTTTCCTTTGATCTCCCCCACTAAAAGAATTAAAGGAATATTGTAATTGAAATGTCATCAATAATTCACAAGACCCTCCTCCACAGCAATACATCTGATAAAATATTAATTGAGCTCCACAGACTGACAGTCTGCAGAGGAGCACTTGCCTGTAATTTGAACCACGAGTTCTGATCTTGCTGTAGCTCAGACCTGCCAAGAAGGCAATTATCTGGATGGTCTTGCCCAATCCCATTTCGTCTCCCAGAATTCCTCCTGCCTGCTGGCAGTGCAATTCCCATAGCCACCTAACACCTGTCTGCTGGTACCTACAACAACAAACACCAACAAGAAAAAGAAAATGGCAAATGGTGGATAATACAGATCATAACACAAAGTACTCATGAATTAATCATTTCGCTAAGTTCTAGTACCAGTTAGAGAAACATGCCGGATGTGTGTTTTACATAAGTATTATATTTATAAAGTCATACATTTTTTATTACCTAGGCCTAAAATCACAAATTTTTCTTTACAGAACATTAACACATTTCTAATTAAACTGATAGATGGCGTAATTAGGGACTATTTTATTTCCTTTACAACATTAAAAATAGCTTGGTAGATAAACATAAACTCATTATCTTTTTCAGTATCTTTCTGGAGGGGGAAATCTCAAATACTTTCAGTTTTTTAAGTTTCAATAATTTTCTATTAACAACATGCATGAACAGCATCAAAAGCAGGCTACAGATTACCAATTTATAGCATATATTACTGAAAAGTCACTTGGTAATCATATTTCTTTTTTTGTTGTTGTTAATCCTCACCTGAAGATATTTTTTCCATTGATTTTTAGAGAGAGTGGAAGGTAGGGGGAGAGACAGAGAGAGAGAAACATTGGCCGGGGATCGAGCCTGCCACCAAGGTACATGCCATTGACCAGAATCGAACCTGGGACCCTCCAGTCCATGGGTGGACGCTCTATCCACTGAGCCAAATCGGCTAGGTCCATATTTTCTTTTTATAAGAAAAATTAAATTAAACTGTAAGGTGATAAACAAGTCTGAATAATAGAGTTCCTCACAAAATTAATACATAACAGATGAATCTGCCATATTACTAGCATATGCAAAAAAAACAGTTTAAAAAATCAATAATACAAAAAAACTTTTTAATATTTTAAAGCAGAACTTGATTCAGGGACTTTTTCATAGATACAAAAACATCAGAGCTCTTGAAATTTTAAATAAGGAGTACAGGTCAAAGGTAATAATAACACAGTCCCCTCTACAAAAAAAAAAAAGAAAGAAAAATGTTGGTATTTTCCTTTCTCAATGGCATATTTATTTAATCTATAGTCTAAAAATAAAGTTTAAAAAAGGAATAATGCAAAAAGAATTTTTAAGAGTTAACATCATGGAACAGTATAAAGATTCCATGCCAAGTTTAAAAAAAAGTTAAAAAGAAATCTAAAAAACAAGCAAAAAAAACCACCTAAGTTAAAAGACAATGAAATTCAAAGGATTTTTTTTTCTTTCAGGAAAATACCAAGACTAATGAGCTTCCCACCATAAAAGAAAATGATTTTATTTTACTGCCCAAATGTATTTGGTACATGACATGTCTACCTAAAATCTCATTATGAACTGCAGTCCTTGTTGAACTAGTTTTACTTAATCTTCTCTCATGTCATAATTAACTTTCCCCCAGTATTTTGCAAATCAATTCCAAAATTTGACTCCAGCTGTTGCCATTATTATCTATCACATAAGGAAAACTTAGAATGAGAATTTTACTGCTTACTAAGTTTGCTAATCTATACTAATAAAAAGGTAATATGCTAATTAGGGCAGAGGTCCTTCCAGACATCCTTCCGGACAAAGCCACAGTGGCTGCCCGAGGCTCAGGCAGGCCACAGATGGAGGCTGCTACTGGGAGGGCCGGCCCAGGGCTCAGGCAACGAGGGCCAGGCTGAGACTCAGGCAAGCCGTGGCGGGAGCGGGCCTAAGCTGTCAGTAGGACATCCCCTGAGGGTTCCTGGACTGTGAGAGGGGGCAGGCCGGGCTGAGGGACCCCCCACCCCCATCCAGTGCACAAATTTTTGTGCATCGGGCCTCTAGTCATAATATACAATTTGAATATGCACCCTGGAAAAAAAGGATTAAAAATCAAGACATAAAAAGTGCACTATGAATAAAAGATCACTTAATTTGGGAAGAAGGACAAGTTCTACTTGCAAGTGGTATGCAATCAGAGAATAATGGCAACTACTTCGGGAGCCTAGAGCCTACTGCCAGGGAGGCACCAGGCCAGGTGGTTGGATGTAGCCTCAAAACCACCCTGCAGGGAGATTGGCCAGCCTGTTTTATAGTTAGGAAATGAAGGCACGGAGAGGTTAAGTAACTTGCCAGAGGTCACACTGTTAGAAAAAAATGAGCAAGGCAGAACTGAAAATCCAGAACCTCTGATTCCAACCACTGGAGAGATAATCCTGACCAGCAGTTCTCAAGGAGGGGTCACTCTGCTTCCTCGGAAGCATCTGGCACTACCTACAGGCAAATGCCATTGTTCTCTAGTGGTGAAAGTCCGAGATGCTTATCAGCATCCTACAACGCAAAGGAACAGTTCCTACAACAAAGAATTATTCGGCCCAAAATATTGTTGTACTAAAGATGAGAAACCCAGATCTAGAATAAAAGCTGGCTGTGAACTGGCTAATAAACTAATTCCAGTTTTAGAAAAGGATGTATTCAAAAAACTTGCCAAAAAACTGATGTACAGAACTAACCCTTTATTTGTGGTTTCACTTTCTACAGTTTCAATTACTTGCAGTAAATCACAGTCCAAAAATATTAAAGAGAAACTCCAGAAATAAACATAAGTTTTAAGTTTGCACACCATTCTGAGTAGCATGATGAAATCTCAAGCCTCCCCACTTCGTCCTGCTGGGACATAAGTCACCCCTTTGTCCAGCATTACCCCCGCTGTACACGCTCCCTGCCCATTAGTCACTTAGCAGCTCTTTCAGTTATCACATCCACTGCTGAGGTATTACAGTGCTTGTGTTCAAGTAACCCTGATTTTACTTAACAATGGCCCAGGCACAAGAGTGGTGCTGGCAATTCAGACTATGCCAAAGAGAAGTGAAAAGAAAAGTTTGGTACTATCCACAGTTTCAGGCATCTATTGGGGTCATTAGGGAAAGTTAAATATTTTTACAAATTACTGTACCATAGTAAAGAAATTATTATACTCTGTTTCTCCCATGAGACTAAAACATCACATAATTATCACAGATAATTGGTATATTTTGGCATTGTCACACTAATCCAAAATTGCATTAACTAGTGTAGCTAAAAGTAAGGTCAAAAGGGTGAAGCTTGCCATTCGATTGCTAAATTATACAGATGAATGCATTTGCTGGGCAAACTTTCAAAACAGAATTTTAAAAGTTAAACATGACCTTACAGAAAATATCACTTAAATGGATAATTGTACCTTCTGACTCCCTTGTGTACAATTCCCTGTTAATCTAAATCCACAGGGTGCAGTAAATACAGGAAAAATACATATCTATGGTTTAAAATTAAATTGCCTTACCTGAAATTTAATCATAAAATAAAAATGGAGACTATCAATCTTATTACTTTTTTTCATATAGCAGAAGGAACAGAAGTTTTATAACATTTGTGAAGTATTTAAAACCCTGTTTTGAGTGATGAAAAACAACAACAAAAAATACTTTCCAGGAATGTGCAATTAAGATAAATTAAAAAACCAAACAAACGTGCCAACATTAACTACAATAAGGTAAATAGTCAATACAATAAATCATATACGTTCTTAGTAAGCAAAGTTTGGTTGTAGTAACTGTGAAATTTTTTTGCTAGAAAATTTCACATTTTTTAAAAATGCAGATTCAACTTGAGTCTTGAGGATATTTGCCAAATCACTATACGTGTAGAAGTATCTTATCTTTGATAAATCAACGTAATCTATAATTTGGCCTGTTACTTAATAAGCAATCGCTTCAGAGAAGATGAAAAGAGTTGCCAATAAACATCTTTATTTATCTTTCCATAGTTAATTTTCATTTTGGGAAAGCAATAAACAAAGTTGCCACCTCTCCAAGCTATAAAATCTACAAAAATTACTAGAGAGATTCAGATTTTAATTTCTTTGCAGTTTTTTCTGTCTAGTTATGGTAACCCAACCAAGATACTTCAACACATCTTTAGGATTCAGCTTTTCTATATGTTTAGTGAGATAAAATAATTCTTCCTGTTCTTGTTTTCTCCCACACACTCCAAGAAAAATTAAAACGATAAATAAAAACTCTTTGAGATGAAATATAAAAAGCATGCTATTTTTAAATAGACATCTTGCAGAAGTTTAAAGCATGGCTGACAGGCAAATCTAAGAAGATTAAACATAACCATTTCAAAGAAAGAAGTTTGCATCCCGCACCCAACTACCAACTGATGACGAGAGACAGAGAGAAGCTATTTAATGGCTTAACTTCCTATATGCATCTAAGAAGCCTTCCTGAAGTACCTTGTTAAGCAAGTCCCAAGAGTGATGGGACTGAAAATGTGCTCAGTATTCACATTCATCACGGGAGACTGCCCCGGCCTTGCAGGCTTTCCGCATGCGCCTGCCATGCAGCATCCGGTTCTAACACTGAGGCCACTTCACATATGAAACATAGTCAGTTTCAAAGAGCAGCTCAATCCTGAAGGTGTTTGCCTATATCTTCTTTTCTGACATTAGGACATCTACATAAAATATTTAGATGCACATTTGGTCAGCTCAAAAGTATTACACCCTTAGGTACAATATAGGGCACTCAGAAAATAATCTAAACAGTTTTTTTATTCTACATAGAAGTAAAAAACCTTCCCAATATTGATTTTAATATAAAACTCTTCTTAATTAATCCGATTTAAGAAATTAGAGGTTTGGTTCCTAAAAATTACTAAGAACAATAAAATAACTCAATGTAGATGGTTTTTAAATGTGCTGCTTTTAGTCTGCTAAGACGGGTCTATATAGATTCATCAGTTTACAAACATACCCAATGCGCACTTCAGTCAATTTATTATCATCTAATTTTAATGAACAGCATGTGGCTAAAATTTCACTTGACAGCATCTATTTGCAATAAATTGCTGCCAGTACCTAAGGGCCCACAGGTAACTGCTGTGTAATTCCTAAAATATTAATCTACACACAATGGCTTGATGACAGAATAAAAGGAAAAAACACATGGCACATACTTGAAAAGCTTTTTGAACAAAAAACCTGGCACTTTAAAACCTTCATCAAACTCAGCATCACTTTCCTCAGAATCATCTTCAAGCTTCAGACACTTCTCTTTGTCCTGTAGTCTCAGCTTATTCCATCTCCTACCATGAAAAGAAAAATCATATTTCCATTATTTTGATTATAAGACAGATTAAAATAGATCAGTCTAGATAATGCACAGGAAAAAAAACAGGCAAATCAGAATGATCTTTTTTCGCCCAAAACACCAATATTCAAAAAAGAAAAACAACTAATTCTCTTTTCCTTCCTTCTCAATTCAATTCTTATTTGAATTATTGTTGCTGTGCTAGAAATATTTTTGTAAGGTCCCAATTCATTATCAAAAACTACCTGCTCCTCTTCTGGAATACACCCTGAGGGAAAATTTCTCTGCTAGTTCCTAAGATATATGAACTTAATTTTACAAAAGATTCAGTGAAAATTTCAATGTGGCTAAGTATCTCCAAAACAGCAGTATAACAAAAATATTTTATTTATAATTACTATTTCTGTGCTAAAAATATGCTACTAATAGCACAAAACAGCACAATATCTTGAATATAAAGCAAATTTTTGGTCAATATGACTATAATTGGATTCACACATTGAATACTTAATGGAGGGCATCAATAATATAAAAGTACTGATAATTATACCACTGAGAAAAAGTGTGTTCACTAAATAAAATCTAAGTTACAAATTTAGTACATAATGCTTTTCAAATATAAAATAAAAGGAATATTTATACTTCAGAAGGGTAATGCCATCTATCCTATCTAATAATAGACAAACATGGTAATTGACCATACCTTCGCTACCCCTTCCATTGGCTAATCAGCACAATATGCAAATTAACCGCCAACAAAGATGGCAGCTAATTGTATACTGCAGGCAGGGCAGGACAGTGCGAGCCGCCAGTGCGTGCCACCATCCAGGGCAGGCCTGGCCCTCCTTGCCACCCGGGACTCCATCAGCAGGTCCCGGGCAGCTAGGCAGCCCCGCCCCAGAAGCCCCAGAAGCCGGCCTGCCTTGCCCCAGAAGCCAAGACAGATTATGAGGGTGAATCAAAAACAAAACCCACTTTAAGTATAAAGACACATGTAGATTAAAAGTAAATGAATTAAGCAAAACGCTCAGTGGATAGAGCATTAGCCCGTAGACTGAAGGGTCCCAGGTTCAATTCCAGTCAAGGGCATGAACCTCAGTTGCTGGTTTGATCCCCAGTCCCTATCAAAGCATGTGCAGGAGGCAACCAATCAATGTGTCTCTCCCTTTCCCTTCACTCTCTCTAAAATTCAATGTAAAAATATCCTTGGGTGAAGATTAACAAAAACAAAGTAAATGGATTAAGTAACGTTAAAGAGATTATAAGAAAAATATATTCCAAATTTTGTTAGTTGTATAATGGTTATGTTTAAATTATTAACACCTAAGAAATTGGGTGAAGGGTACATATAATATGCTGTAGTATTTTATATTTCTTTTACATGTATGAAATTATTTCAAGTTAAAATATTAAAAAATTAAAAATTAATAAAATATTAATTGAAATGTATCTGCATTACATGAAAAATCTCCTAATTGCTTCTAGAATAATTTATTAAATTGTGCTAAAATTTACAAGGGTTCAATTAAAAAATATCTTAATTCTAAATGATGTAATAGAAAATATGTAATAGTGCAGTTATAAGCACTTATCTGAAAATAAAAATTTAAAGAAGTGAATTTAAAGAAGGGATTAGCCAAAGAGAATATATGCACAACCCATGGACACAGACAACAGTATGGTGATGCCAGAGAGAAGTGGGGGGCAAGAGCTGGGTAGAGGGGGCAAAGGGGGGAAATAGGGACATCCTATATCTTATCTAATAAAAGAGAAACATGGTAATTAGCGTATGTCCGCTACCCTTCCCACTGGCTAATCAGCGAGATATGCAAATTAACTGCCAGCCAAGATGGCGGCTGGCAGCCAGGCAGCTTGAAGCGAACATGAGGCTTGCTAGCTTCAGTAACGGAGGACTCCAACGTTCCCCGCCTGCCACTGCCGGCCTCTGAGCTTGCAGTTTGAAACATTGTTACAAATATAGAAGCTAAACAAACTCCAGAAACCTGCTTTCAGCCAGCTGGGATCTCAGAGCTGGAGTTGAAACAGTGTTTCAATTATAGAACCCAAACAAACCAGATACCTGCTTTCAGCAGCCGAGGCCTAAGAGCTGGAGCCAAGCCTCAGAGCTAAAGCTGGCCCAGAATTTAAAAAAAAAGAAAGAAAAAAAGGTGTGGTTGGGAGCTTCAGTCACCCGCCAGCCTGAAAACAGCCCTCAGCCCCTCACCCAGACTGGCCAGGCACCCCAGTGGGGACCCCCACCCTAAAGAGGGTGTGATCAGCTGCAAACAGCCATCAGCCCCTCACCCAGGCTGGCCAGGCACCCCAGTGGGGACCCCCACCCTGATCCAGGACACCCTTCAGGGCAAACCAGCCAGCCCCCACCCATGCACCAGGCCTCTATCCTATATAGTAAAAGGGTAATATGCCTCCCAGCACCAGGATCAGTGGAACCGAGAGGCCTCCCGGCACCGGGATCAGCGTGACAGGGGGCAGTGCCCAAACCCCGATTGCCCTGTGGCTCTGTGTGTGACAGGGGGCGGGGCCACAACCTCCCTATCCGCCCTGCTTTGTTCGTGACAGGGGGAGGCACCCCAACCCCCTGATCAGCCCTGCTCTGTGCCTGATAGGAGGGAGCTCCCCAACCCTCTGATCGCCCTGCGGTCTGTGTGTGACAGGGTGCGGCGCCCCTACCCCCTGATCGGCCCTGCTCTGTGTGTGACAGGGGGCGGTGCCCCAACTCCCCTATCAGCCCTACTCTGTGAGTGACAGGGGGGAGTTCCCCAACCCCCTGATGGGCCGTGCTCTGTGCGTGACAGGAGGGAGCTCCCCAACCCCCTGATTGGCCCTGCTCTGTGCGTGACAGGCGGTGGCGCCGCAACCTCTCCATCGACCCTGCCTTGAATGTGACAGGGGGCGGTGCCCCAACCCCCAAATCGGCCCTACCTTGAGCGTGACTGAGGGTGGCATTGCAACCTCCCGATCTGCCCTACTCTGAGCCCGGCCAGGGGCTGCACCTAGGGATTGGGCCTGCCCTCTGTCACCCGGGAGCAGGCCTAAGCCAGCAGGTCGTTATCTCCCGAGGGGTCCCAGACTGCGAGAGGGCACAGGCCGGGCTGAGGGACCTCCCCTCCCGCCCGAGTGCACAAGTTTTTATGCACCGGGCCTCTAGTAATAATAATAAAAGGCTAATATGCACATTGACTGAATGGCAGAATGACCGGTTGCTATGATGCGCACTGGCCACCAGAAGGCAGATGCTCAATGCAGGAGCTGCCCCCTAGTGGTCAGTGCACTTCCATATGGGGAGTGCCACTCAGCCAGAAGCTGGCTCATGGCTGGCCAGCATAGTGGTGGTGGCAGGAGCCTCTCACACCTCCGTGGCAGCACTAAGATTAGTCCAACTAACGGTTTAGACCCGATCCCTTGGGGACCTAAGCCTTTAGTCGGACATCCCCCGAGGGCTCCCTGGCTGTCAGAAGGATGTCTGACTGTAAGCTTAGGCCTGATCCCCCGGGGAGTGGGCCTAAGTTGACAGGTGGACATCCCCCAAGGGGTCCTGGACTGTGAATGGGCACAGGCCGGGCTGAGGGACACCCCCCCTCCCCCGCCGAGTGCACAAATTTTTGTGCACCAGGCCTCTAGTCTATATAATAAAAGCCTAAGCGACCGTTACAGGTGAATGACCAGAACAACTGGTCACTATGATGCACACTGACCACCAAGGGGCAGCCACTCAACGCAGGAGCTGCCCCCTGGTGGTCAGTGCGCTCCCACAGGGGGAGCACTGCTCTGCCAGAAGAGGGGCTCACAGCTGGCAAGCGCAGCAGCGGTGACAGGAGCCTCTCCGGCCCCCGCGGCAGCACTAAGGAGAAGCGAGCCAAACGGTAAGGAGCAAGCAGGTGGGTGGTAAGGAGCAAGGGATCCCGGACTGTGAGAGGAATGTTCGAAGGGTCCCAGACTGCAAGAGGGCACAGGCCGGGCTGAGGAACCACCCCCCCCCGCCCCCCCGCCGCCCCAGTGCACAAATTTTGTGCACCGGGTCTCTAGTATATACATAAAAGAACAAAATGTGTAAGATCTAAAAGTCTCAGCAATACACCAAGGTTGTTGAGAAGTTGTAGCCATTTAGCCAGGCTAATTCTATATTCATATAACTACAATGGACACTGGTGTCACAAGTTAAAAAAAAGTCAATAGCCTCACATATTATTTTCTTCCATTAATAAAAGGATGACTTTTTCAGTATGCTTGCAATTTTGAATTTCACAAAATGGTGGAAATAAAGCACTGATACAGATAAATGCCTTCCAAATAAAAAGCTCACAGCAACAAATGTAAGAAGGCATTTATCTGCCACTCATGCAAGAAAAACATCGCACATCTAAAGGAAGATAAAGGAGAAAAGGGAAGAATGATATTGCACACGGTGGATTCTCCAGTATCAATTACCAAACCAGCATGGAGACCAAACAGAGCAACAGGCGGGTGACCCCATCCAGGGAGCTGCTTAAAGTACCTCCTCTGATAAATTCTTGCCTTGATGAAAATTTCAAGTCTTCAAAGTAGCAAAAGGAAGGGTTAGCTGAAGTTTAACTGAAACCACTGAGGAAGACTAGCTGGTGACCTGAAACTGCTTCTCAGGGTACTGAGAGAACCTATAAATCAGCATTGTTGGTAAATTCCAGAGAACAGCAAATGGAAGAGGCAGTACATGGCCAAGCCTAAGGAAATAGCTGTTATATAAGATTTAGTATGTGATAGTCTTTTTATGTAAAAAATTAATGACCTTTTTGTGCTTCACTTCTAAAGGCAATCTCTTCCTCTCTTTTATTTGTATTTTTCTTCCTTAATTTCCAGGTAACTGATTAAATGAAGAGTGATGTGGTGGGCTACAACAGTCTCTGCTATTCTGAGTTTCACTTCATCTATAAACTTAGTCACATGCAATGGCATACAGCAGTGGTTCTCAACTGACCGTCCTCCATCGCCCCCTTGTCACAGGGGGATTTGACAATGCCTGGAGACATATGTGGTTGCTACAACTGTTGGAGGAGAGGAGATATACGACTAGCATAGAGCTGGCTAGGCCAGGGATGCTAAGCATCCTACAACGTACAGGATAGTCCTCTACAACAAAATGTTATCTGGTCTCAAAGGCCCATAGTGCCAAGGCTGAAAAGCCTGGCTATATAGGTATCCTTTACTAGTGGAACTTAAATATTCACACATTTTCTTGACATACATATAGGAGTTCTTGCTACTCACTACCTGAAATTTAGCAAGCAAGCAAATTCAAATGAGGTATCCAAACTCTTACTATCAGAGCTCAAAACCAAACATCCGCATAACAAAGGACACTGTACTTAGAAAATTTGTGGATAATATAAAATCTGTGGAAAAAATCACAAAAACTATCACAGTCACTGAAAAAGTACTTCATTTGCAAATACTCACAGATAATCTTATAAGAAAAAAAGAAAAACACCAGAAGTTACTGGCTTTTTAAATTTGGTACAACGGGTCATTAAATACTTTATATACAAGAAATTCACATATTAAACTTCACTGACAGATGATCGCCATTTCCTTAGACTCAGCCAGTACATCTTTGTGGCTGTTAAATTTCCCACCACATCACTTTGTACCAACAGGGAATCAGCTTCCTTCTCCCGCCCTGCCTCCCTCTTAAAATGCAGGCATCATGTCAGCACAGAACACACAGCACCTAAGAAACCACAGAAGCCACCATAGAAATGATTGCATCTCAGCGTCATCCGCTTCATAAAGAAAGATGGAAAGAAACAAACATTTATTCAGCTTGGCTAAAGGATGACTGAAAGTGGTGGAGAAAAATCATTATTACCTATAAATATTTGTATCACTGTGGAGACAAATCACCCAGTAGAATCATATACAAATTATTACAGACAGAAAACACCAGTTATAAAACCACATGCCCATGTGGCTCAAGCTAAGAGATTCTTCTGTTACACAAAGCAGCAATTCCTAGGTGGCTTGTAGCCAAAACAGGCCTGCCCATGTCACTAGTGCCCACGCAGAGCAGTGCCAAGCACGGGCTGACAAGAAGTACAAGGCACACTGTGGAGGTGGAGAGAGCTGGAGCCATCTGAACCCTGAGGGAAACAGGTGCCTTTCCCATCCTCACTGCCCTCAGGGGCCTCATGCTCTTTTCCGCGTGCTCACCCCGCTTCTCCCAGCCTGGAAGGCTGAGGGATCTGTCCGGCCAGCAGATGTCGAGGGGACTCTGTGCTGTGAACAAACTGGGTTAGACATGCTGTAAGCACAGGCCCAAACATAGTCCTGGTCTCAGGTGGTCCAGAACCACATCCTGACTGCTGTTTATTAGCTCCTTAACCCACAGCAAGTAAATTAATCTGTTTAGCATCTAAGTTTCCTCAACCGTGAGATGGGGAGAACAACAGCGTCTACTTCCCTGGATTTGGGGGAGAATTAAATGAGGTGTCACATGTAAAGCACTTATTAGCATAAGCCTAAAATAAAATAAATGCTAAATAAATTAATCTACCGTTATATATAATGCTACCTATATGTGTGAAACCCTCCACAACCCTGAGGCAGGAGCCATTACTATGCCCAGAGGGGAATAAAGTAATCTGTAGTCCAATACAATTGCACACAATACTGAAAAAACACCACCAATTTCACAGAACTCCTGAACAAGTCCATTTGAACTAAAACAAAACTGGTTCATCAAATGGATGCTAAGTAAATTATTACAAGTAACATGATCAGCATGAATAAAGACAGTAGCCATCAGAGGGTACCTGCTAGAATACCTCAATTTAAAAATTCTGTAACAGACTATTACAGTGAACTGTCGTGAAGTAGGTCCATCTTTTATATAACAAAATGATTTTTACATAACACAGAATGACTTAAAATTAGTTGATGGCAGAAAAATAAGATCCGGACCCAAGTAATCTGAAATCTTAAAAATTAGAAATGGCTCCAAAATGTCTAAATTCTGTTACGAAGTAGTCCAATATTTACATTTTTGGAAAAGAAATAACTTTTTCCTGTTTTCTATTCTCTCACTTTAAAAAATCCACACATGTAATAGTCACAGCTGCAGCCGCATAAAACGAAGTGGGCCTGGTGTTTCTGGCAGTGTCTCTAGCTCCTCACACAACGACCACAGTCAGCCCGCTGTTGACTCCACTGGCAGCCACTTAGAAGAGAACCTAGCAATAAACATAAACTTCAATTCCAAGCAGATGCAAGCTGAGAAAACACTCGCTGGCTCCCCCACACTCATGCAGGAGCGAGAACCTGGCCCAGGCCGTGAGGCCCGGGGCTGACACCACAATAACCATCCATCAGGAGCAGCTCGAACCCAGAGCCACGCTGCCAGCAATGAGGACACTGCATGACCAGTTGAACTGCACGAGGAGCAATACTTCCTCCAGTTGTAACTTACTGGGCTACCTTGTCAATGAAACCCTAACGTACACTGGAGAGCTAGCTGCCACCACTTAAAGTTAATTTACTTCCAAAAGAGAAATTTCCATCATGTCAAGAGTGTTCCATACACACAAGCGGAAAACACAGAGAGGTGGCAGAATGTCATCCCTGTGGCCTCCTCATATCTGTGCATCTACATTCCTGCACTGTCCCAACCTCCCCGCCCAACACACATCCCACATCCGTGGGCCCGTTAGACCTCTGCCCACCTAGTGCTTCCGGAGAAGGACGCCTCTCCTCACCAGCCAGTCAGCCATCGTGTCCCCCAGGTGCTCTCTCAGCCCCTTGGGACCTCAGGCATGCCCAGTGTCTCTGCTAGCATCTTTTGAAATCCGTATCTGTCGCCCCCTAAGGCTGGAGCCATTTGAGAATAGAGACTGTCTTAGTCATTTTTATATCCCCAGAGACTAGTATAAATGCCCACCTCACCACACTCAATAAATGCTGAATGAATGAATGAGGTTCGGAATTGGGCTAGGAATAAGGAAAACACCAGGATTGGAAAATGATCTGAGTGGGTCACTCAGAAATGGGTTCAAGAAACTTCCAGTTCCATCTCATTTACAGCCTCCCTCCTGCTGCATTTCCTTCTTCCACACACGTGACCTAAGGAACTACTCCTGGCTGTATCCACGGGATAACAGGGGTAAGGTCCACTATGAAGCATCAGCCAGGGCAAACAGCAACTGCTAGGTTAGAGAAATTCTAATTTAGAATTTTATAACCAAAAATGTTATATTGAATATAAAAATGTTGTAAGTCATCTTCAAGTCCTGAATTCTGTTTTTTGGGTCTCCCAGGGGATGTACTTTGCAGCTAGGTTCTGCATAGGGGCTGATGGGAAGAATCAGAAGCCCAAGGTAAAACCCAAGCTTCCCTAGGGCCAGATGGAACAGCTGGGCAAAAGATTAAACTTTTTATGAAAGACTTTGTCTTCTGATAGAGGAAGAAAGGTGTTAACTAGCCCTAAAGTATATTTACATTAACAGAAAGGAAATGCTTTTTATGTTCCCACCTACATCTTTTTCTTTAATCCAGACATATAATAGTCACAGCTGCAAGCAAATAAAATGAGGGAGTATATTATTCACTTGGGGGGTGGTTCTAAATCCTACAGTCCCCCTCCCTCCAATGGCAGCCACCAGAGGAGAACTCAGTAAAAAAAAAGATTTAAAACATCCAGTGAGAACTGGATATTGGCAGAGAGCTGCATTATAGATCTGCAGCAGGTACAGAGAGGTCTGAACTTTAAAAACATCTTTTAACCATTACTGCATTTGTCTCCTTGACCACAAAGTGAACAAATATTGGGTTTTTACAGAACTAAATGAGATTATATGTGTATTATACCCTTTGAATTAAAACTGCATGTTTTGTTTTGGTTTTTACGCAGCATACATGTCAGATGCTTTTATAATTATTGGCAGATTACACACAAAAAAGGTAAAACTAAGAAATTTTAGTTAATTGCAGGTTAAAGGTGAATAAACAGTGAAACACATAGAGCAATCTTGGGCAGGCAGGAGGCAAGTAGCCCCCAGACTAAAGGCCATCCTGCTAGCCTATCCCTACTGCCAGCCAAGATCAAGATCACTGTAGTCCATAGGACGGCAAGAGTGTGTCAGTCAAGCCTTACATGGTACAACAGGAGGACCTGGAACACTAACCTTAGAACAAAGAGATCTGTGAGGAACCAAAGTGTCATCTTGACATACCCACACTTAGAACCAATGAAGTTTGAAGAGTACTCCCTGGGCAGATGTCTAGTGCCCCCTAGTGTGTTCAGAGGAGATAACATTTTTTTTATTTTTCCCCAAAACTACTGAAAATGTACTTATATTTGTCACTGATACTTTATCACTAAGTGGAGTCTTAATCATATCAATAAAAAATGTATGAAAGGTAAGAAAAGCCTAAAATTAAAAAAAAACTAAGCTTATAACAGCTAATGATTTGGCTAAGCATATTAATCCCAACTGTGAAACTGCCTTTGACTTTAGAGAGAAGTTACCTTTTCGTATATGTCAATATTTATGATTCTCATGGACCCCTTACTGGCTTGATGGGATCTTTGTAGTAATGTTTTACTTAGTGGGCATGCAAATAACAAAAACAGCTAATATTTACTGAGTGCCTGACATATGCCAAATATCTTGGATATATTATCGTTCGTAATCCTCATAATGCCCTTGAAATAGGTGCTATTATGATTCCCATTTTATGGATGAGGATATGTACAAAACCTCAGAGAATACTAGATGAGACTTTGACATTCTGATTTCATGGCCTGTGATTTCTAACCTCTATGCCAAATATCACTTCCTTAAGTAATGTCAGCTAGCTCTGGTCAAGCTGTGTTTTGAAATTATACATACAACCCTAGCCAGTTTGGCTCAGTGGACCGAAGGGCACCAGGTTCGATTCCATTCAAGGACATGTATCTCGGTTGCAGGCTCCTCCCCGGCCGGGACCCTCGTCAGGGCATGTGCAGGAAGCAACCAATCAATGTGTTTCTCTCACATCGATATTTCTCTCTGTCTTTCCCTCTCTCTTCCACTTTCTCTAAAAATCAATGGAAAAATATCCTTGGGTGAGGATTAATAAAATAAAAAAAGAAATTATACATACTTACATACATACACACCATAGTAGCCTGCCCAAGATCAGTAATGTGACGATTCAAACCCAGATCATCGGCTCCAGAGTCTGCACTCCTTATTCTTACATAACCTTGCCTCTCAAAAAGCATTTTTCAAAATCCCCAAAACCACCTCTTTTCTCCTAAGTACCAAGCCAAGGGTAAATAATCATTTCTTTAATTGCTATACAATGCAAACAATTACACAAGAGCAAATCAAATTCTACTAAGCTTCAATGCAAATTTGTCTCAAAAAATGTCAATGCTAAAGTTTAAGGAGGAGAAAGATGGCTTTCATTTTCGTGCAATAATGTGATTTCTTCCCGACTTCAACACTGTGCACAGTGAGTCCAAACTCACTTTTCACTGGGCACCTGCCATCTTTCCAAGGAGCAGTAAAATCAGTTTAGTTCTTTTGACTACAGATAATCTGGGGTGAACAGATGCATAAGACACATTTAATATTAGACAATCCAATATACTCAACTGCCTATACAACCCACAAAAATGCAAAATATACCTATTAATAGGATCTGTCAAATTATTAGTAACTTGAGAGCATATATTAGCAAAATGAACATGCTTTCCCTGAAACGAAGTCATATACTGAGCTGCTTGAAATCCAAATTTTACCTTGCTGCTCCATCTTCATTTTTACATTGAAGGCCACCAAGGCCAGAGCAGTTTGGATCCACACGGACTGTGCGGAAGTCACACATGATACAGTTAAATCACTCTTAATACAGGGTGCAATTTCAATCTGAGGATCCTTCTCCACTGACTGCAATATCCATGAAAGAAATTCTTCAACAGAAGCACAATAAGTACAATTTGATTTTTAAAAGTATATTCAAGGCACCAAGCTGGGTATTTAATATAGTTTGCATTTCTGCAGCGCACTGGGTTCTCTATTTCAGACAGTTCAGAATCCCTTACAGATTACTCTAATTTGCTAAATTGAGATACTCGGTGTTTTACTTTTCTTATCTGCCTTTTTATGGTCTTTCTGGGCGGACTTAATTGGCACATCTAAGCAGATGAAATAGCCTCAGTTAGGAGTCCAGATCTCACAGAGTAAATTAAGACTGATGCAGACAATTATGCACTGGAGCTGAGAATGAGAGGTGTGTGCAGAGCACAAAGCTAAATTAGTCTTCATTTGTGTCTTAGTTTTATCATTTAAAAGAAGGCAAGATGCACCATAAAAAAATTCTTTAAGGCAGTAATTTTTGCTTCTCTTCAAAACACAGACTTTTTGGCCCTAGCTGGTTTGGCTCAGTGGGTAGAGCAGACTGAAGGGGTCCCTGGTTCGATTCCAGTCAAGGGCACATGCCCAGATTGTGGGCTCGATCCCCAGTGGAGGGCGTGCAAGAAGCAGCCGATCAATGATTCTCTCTCACCATTGATGTTTTTATATCTCTCTCCCTCTCCCTTCCTCTCTGAAATGAATAAAAATATATTTAAAAAAAACACAGACTTTCCGGTTGCTCTCTTACACCCCCCCCTCCCCTGCATGTGCTGGGGGGTGGGAATGGCAGGGGAGAGGTCAATGGGGGAAAAAGGAGATATATGTAATACTTTAAACAACAAAGAATAAAGAATAAAATAAAATAAATTTTTAAAAAATCACAGACCCTTAGAAGAAAATTAAAAAAGGACATAGTTTTATTTCTTGAGAAAGAAATTAAGTCCCAGAAACTGATTATATTAGGTCTCTAGATCAAGTCCATATTAAACTTTTACTAAATTCAGATTTTTAGGAATCAAATGATGTTGGTTATTTTTGTGTGTTTTTTTTAAATTGGGATATAATTGACATATAACACTGTATTAGTTTCAGATATACAACATAATGATTTGATACTTGTGTATATTACAAAGTGATCCCCACAGTAAGTCTAATAAACATCTGCCACTACACATAATTACAAATTGTTTTTCTTGGGATGAGAATATTTAAAATTTACTCTCTTAGCAACTTTCAAATACGCAATACAGTGTTACTAACTTAACTACAGTCACCATACTGGTTTGTGTTTTTTGTGTTTTTAAATCAAGCTTTACAAGGTAATTTGGCCTTTGTGTAATTGCCACCTGAAGGAGCTGAATCTTCACCCAGGGCAAACCAAGATCCAAATGATGGACCACAGGGGACAATCCCAGCGCAAAGGGAGACATCTCTAGACCTCTCCAGTGCACTGCAGAAATGCAAATGATATGAAACACCCACACAGTAAAATGGAGACAGAGCACCTGGGAGAGTGGGGCTGGGGGCGCGGCCTCCAGCAGCATTTCGGGGGAGCAGTGGAAAGCCTGCAGCAGGCCTCCATGGAGCAACAGGAGGAGCTAGTTGCTACAGCCAGACTCTTCCGAGTCCACTGCACCCGACCAAGCTGACAGGCAGCTTCCACCTGACCCACAACAACTCAGGCCCCAAATTACTTCAGCTTTTTGAGCTCAGGCTCCCGTCTCCTAAGGGGTTGTGAGGTTTAAACCAACGAACCCACATAACATGAAGCACTGCAAAGTAGTAAACATTCAGTAACGTTAGCTATTATTGTTCTCATATAATCTCCTCCCATCCCTGCTCAGGCCACGGAGGCCTCCAAATTTCCAAATCCAAAAGTTTTTCAACGTTTATCCTACTTAGCTTGACGCCTCTTAGCAACTGAACACGCTGACTTCTGAACACCCTTCTAGAATTATGTGTGTATACAGCCAAACCCTCTGAACAAGACTCAACTCACTCCTGGCCTCAAAAAGGAGGACAATGAAACAGTTTTCCCAAAAGATTAAGCCTTGCAGAGCATTGGAAGATATTCCTTAAGATTTACATAATGAATGGAGTCATCAGTCCTTTTAAGCTCAAAGTTATTCATGTAAAATAAAGTAAAAAATAAGTCAGAAGAAAAAAATCTTTAAGGTAAAAAATGTATTAAAAACCAGTCACATCAACAGGCATCATGGCTATGGATTCAGGTTATACCAGATCATAAGGCAAATTCTAAATACATGGCCAGCGTGGCTCAGTTGGTTGGAGCGTCTTCCTATGCAGCAAAGGGTTGCAGGTTTAATTTCCAGTTGGGTACATGCCTGGATTTCACTTCGATTCCCAGTTGGGGCGCATATGAGAGGCAGGCAATTAATGCATCTCTCACATTGATGCTTTGCTCTATTTCTCTGTCTCTTTCTTTCTCCCTCTCTCTCTCTCTTTCTGCCTTTCTCTCTCTCTCTAACATCAGTAGAACATATCCTGGAGTGAGGATAAAAAAAATTCTATCCACACCATACTTGTCAGGTCTAGACTCCCTAGCAATCTCCTCAAATCCCCATCCAACTGCCTTTTTTGGTTTGGTTTCTATCAGGGAGGTGGAGGCAGCTATGTGCTGATTCTTGGCACCACCTTGTGGTCACATCTAAATATTACACATTCCACATCATTCCACAAATGGAAGGAAACTGATACAGTGGGGCCTTGACTTACCAGTTCAATTCGTTCCGAGACCGAGCTCGTTAACTCAAATTACTCTATCAACTCAATGCAAAAAATCGGCAGTGAGACAGCTGGTATCTCAAAAAACTCGTTAGTCGGGACACTCGTAAGTCAAGGCCCCACTGTATTTACACAACCCTGTCCTGGCTCCCATTCCCAGTTCTACCTCTTAAGAAATGGTTGAAACTGCAAAGACTGACTTGAGGTCCTGGATTAAATCAGAAAGGAGGATCACAGTGCTATTACCCAGTCCCAGGAAAGGTTAAGCTGCAGAGGAGACTTGGTAGGAAATCCCCACTAAGCATCAGCTTAAAAAGAAGAAAAAAGATACCTAGTTAGAACTGATCTTGAGCTAATGAGAGACTTACGGCACAAGCTGAAAGCTGAAAGGATATGAGACGTCTAAGAGTCACCCACTTTCACGAATTTAAAAGAGCTTTATAATGAACACATTGCGGGCAGATCACAAGCATTCTTGTGTTTTCATATTACACAGTGTTTTACATAAATGTTAAAGGCACACCTTAAAATTAAATACCCATTGCATTTTGAAGTTATTACATGTTCTTACAAACTAATATCTTTTTAAAGTATGATACTTTGTAAAACGTTTTTTGTACTCGTTCGGTAGAAACTTATCTGGCCACTGGGTAAAGCTAGCAATAAAACTACTGGTGGGCAATGTGTTAACAGGACTATAATACAGACTTACGTTCAAAAAATGTGCCTAGACTTTGGCACATAATGGGACAGAGGGGGTGGGGTGGGTGAGGTCATGGAGCAGGGTCAGCTGGTTTGAACAAGACCAAGATAGAACTACAGCCAGGCACTACAGCTTAACAGAGAATGTTTTAATAAATAAGTGCCTTAAGAGTACTTGAAATATGCTTCCATATTTCAAAACATAAAAGGTTAACCTGACAGGAGAGTTTGTGTGTTTGACCTGGGTTCGGGAAGAAAGGGCCAGACCTTGGAAGCTGCTATTGATGGGCCTTGCAGGGCTGCTTGAATCTTCACAGGCCTACCCTGGGCCTGGCCCTGGGCCCAGAAGGAAGTTTAAAGCTTGCTCTGGAAGCCAGTTGGTGTCCTTGACCAACTGCATCCCTAAGAAGAGGCACTGCTGCCTGAATGAACTGAGGGTTTCAGCCCTGAGATGTTTAGTTGAATACACTGATTTTCATTGAGCATTTCTGACGATTTTTCCAATTACTCCTGAAATTTCTATCTACTGTGTTTTGTTTTGTTTCTTCAGTATGGGACCTGAATAAGGGTTGTGTCCCATTTTACTGTCTTTTAAGTTTAAATTTAGCCATGGCTGGCTTTGCTCAGTGGTTAGAACATTGGCCCATGCACCGAAGAGTCTCAGGTTTGATTCCCAGTCAAAGGTACATACCTGTGTTGCAGGTTCATTCCCTGGCCCCAGTTGGGGCACATGCAGAAGGCAAAAAATTGATGTGTCTCTCTTACATCCATGTTCTCCCTCCCTCCCCCACCCCCGACTCCCCTGCTTCCCTTCCACTCTCTAAAATATCAATGGAAAAAATATCCTCAGGTAAAGATTAACAACAACAACAAAATGTACATTTAACATGTTTCTCTTTTCTGCTCCCCTTGCCCACAGGGGATTCCACTTTGGCTGCTTAAAGTTTGCTGCTTAGGTCAGCTCAAAGAAGAAAGCAGGGACCCCCGCCCTCCCCCCCCGCAACAAGGGGTTAAAAGGACCCTAGCTCAAAGGCAGAGCCTCCCACTCAAAACTTTCTTTCAAGGGTACTTTTGCTTTGCTTGCTGAATAAACCTTCTCTCGTGAGTTTGAATCTTGGCTCTGAATTCTTTTCAAAGCCAGAACTCAAGCACTGAGGTCTGCTTTCACTGTTCACATCTTGGTGCAGTGACTCGAATTGTCCTACTCACTTGCTGTGGTAAGTCATCCTCTCCGACTCACTCCTTGGTCTCCCTTTCTCAGGACCCGCAGCCAGGTAAACAGTAATTACTAGCAGTTTGTTAATTACCTTCTGGGAGTTCGAACTAAACCTTTTGCTGGAAAAATGAGAGCCTGAACTTGTTCGGCTCCAAAGATAAGGAGCACTTCCTCCCTCCAGCTCCAATCTCGGGTATGCTTAGGTGACTAAGAAACTATGTGGCAGTCTCAGCAGGCATCCCCGAGATGTGCAAGAGCCCCATAGGGAATTCCAACTGTAAATAACTGATTTGTCTGCGGATGCGCACATAGAGGCTGGTTACCTAGCGCTCCCAGTCCTTGCGGCTAAATTAGACAGCCGAGGAGGGAAGCAGAGACAGAGTGTTTGAGATGACTCAGGGGGAACAGCCCCTTGGAGCTCAACACACAACAGCACACTTCCACCCCCACACAATATCCCTGGAAATGTTGCTCAGACCAGTAAATTAAAACTGAAATTAATAGGAGAGCTTACATCAATGATGAGAGAGAACCATTGATCGGCTGCCTCCTGCATGCCCCACACTGGGAATCGAGCTCACAGCCCGAGCATGTGCCCTGACCGGGAATCAAGCCGTGACCTCCTGGTTCATAGGGTCCATGCTCAGCCACTGAGCCACACCTTCCGAGCAAGGTCCCGGTCTTTTAAAACAGCTTTCTGCATACTCTTTAAGGTCCCTGAAACAGGGGAATAAGACCACCCTCAATTCCTTCTACACTCTTCTAACGACCTTTTCTTTATTTCCAACTTCTATAAGAGCCTCAGGAATAACTTAACAGGGACTCTCACTTCCCCTCAAGAGGTGGCTGCTCTCTCTCTCCAAGGCCTCCAAAAGGACCAGAGATCTTGGGAACATGAGAGACAAGGCAACAGGTCACTAGCCCAACTATTGAAGACCAGAGTTACAGGAGGAGTTTTCCACCCAAGGTGATGACGGTACTAGGCACCCCTTGGATGGATAGGTGTGATGGATGAGGGGGAAGAGGACCTCCGGTAAGACCAGCTAAGGTTGGAGGCCAAGAAGCAGGGATGCCTGGCTTTGAACAGGAGCACTCTACACCTGGGTGGCACCCAGACAGCAGGGTATCCTGCCCTACTGTGGCTCTCAGACCACAGGGCAGCTCAATATAGCCCAGATATTAGCAGGGATGCCTCTAATTGTTGGTTCAGAGTATACCTGTCTCTCTGTAGATGGGGAACCAGTCCACAGTGCCTCGAGATACCCCTCTGGAATACATACCAACTGGGAGAAATTTGACCCTGAATCCTTAAAAAAAAAAAAAAAAAAGGCTAATGTTCTTTTACAACACGCCCTCGCCCCAATACAAGTTGGACGACAGAGATGTTTGGCCAGTCAATGGCACCATTACTTTTAATACTATTTTACAACTAGACCTGTTTGCAATTCCCAAGGGAAATAGGCAAAAGTCCCATACATCCAAGCCTTTATGGCTCAGGGATGACCCCAGGCTATGCATTACCTGTAAACTAGATCCCTCCAGAGTTGCTGTACTGTACCCACAGCCCCTGCCTCCCTTGCCTCCCCCAGGTAACACCTCTCCTTCTCCTTGCTCTCCTGTGACCCCAAAGGATGAAGAAAGAACTACCTGTCAGGCTCCAGTCCCTCTTCCCCCATATCTGGGGCCTTCTCAAGCTACTTTATCTGGCCCTTTACAAGCGGTAGCAGGACGGACTGCCCCTTTCTCTATAAAAGATTTACACACCAAATCCAACAGGACTTACGAAAATTCTCAGAAGACCCAAAGCTTTGATCTGAACTGGAGAGACATTACTGTAATCCTTGCTCAATCCCTAAATAAGGAAGAAAAGGTAAGATCATAAAGGATGCCATCCAGCTTGGGAATGGTATGCATATGATAAATACCCTCTAGGAATGATGGCTGTACGGGTCACTGATCCTTTATGGGACTATTAACAGCCCCAGAGGGCCTGGAACTGGGACCATTTCCTAAAAAGCCTTCTAGAGGGAATGAAACAAAGTTGATCTAAGCCTATTAATTAGCAACTATAAGCCAGGAACCTCAGCAGACTACCATAGCCTTCTTAGAGAGATTGAGGGAGGCCATCATGAAATATACTAACCTAGATCTTGATTTGGAAACAGGCCAACAGTCTCATGAGACTGTTTTCTAACCTAGGCTGCCCCCGATATTCTGAGAAAACTTCAAAAGCTCTCTTAGGACCACATACCCCTACCCCAGGCCTACTTATGGCAGCCTCATCCGTCTTCTATAACTGGGATCTAGAGGAGGAGGAGAGGCTCCAATCAAGGGAGAGGCCTAAAGATCAGAGATAGGCTCTGTTATTAGCCATGCTCCTCTGTCGCTACTCAGGTTGAGCAGATCCAGGGTGCCATGGAAGAACACCTCCTCCCAGAAATGACTATATCTACATAAGATCTGGATATTGGCAGAACAACCACCCCCAGCAAGGAAGCCCCAGGGTCAGGGTGAGCCACCTGGCCGCTGTGCACTCTGCCATGAGCATGGGCACTGGAGGTGGAACTGCCCCAGGAACTGCAGGGATCCTGGGTCCAACTTGTCTCTCCCCATATGGCCTTAGACTAAAGGGGCCTTGGATACCATCTGGCTCCCAAATCCAACATCAACATCATGGGGATGGAGCCCAGGGAAACCTTGGAAGTCGAAGGTGAGACAGTTAAGTTTTTACTTGATATGGAAGCTGCATTCTTGGTCTTGAAAACCTTCTCTGGGTCACTCTGCTCTGCCTCTCACCTGGTGGCAGGTGTGGATGGTAAGCTGACCCACCGATGGCTCAAGCTAAATCTGCTGCCACTGAAAGGGTCACTTATTTTCCTACCAATTTATAGTTATCCCTGGTGCCCCAGCCCCTTCCAGGTTGAGATCTTTTAGAAAACTAGGAGCCCAATTAATTTTCCAAGGGAGATAGGCATCACCATTAAATTTTATAGCCATCGGTCCCCCTCAAGACCCTCAAAATTCTAAGAAAGAGAATGAGCTAGTTAGATAATTTCCTGGACAAACCCTGAAGCTTGGGCAGCTAAAAGACCTGGACGAGCTAAAACTGCCAGCCCAATTTAATAACCTGAAGGGAAGCCAACCTCCTCCACTAGCCCCTCTGGTCCAACATCAATAAGCTTACCCAGGAGAAGAATGGCTACGAGACATCACCCAAATGCCAAGATAGAAGGGACTAAAACACCTTTTAGCTTTTATTGACACCTTCACTGGATGGATTAAAGCATATCCCACTAGGACAGAAAGGGCCTCCGAAGTAACTGAGGCATTACGTAAGGAACTAATCCCCAGACTCAGCCTAGCCCGGTCTCCACAGAGCAACAATGGGCCATTTTTGTATTCCAGGGCACCAACAACTAGCTACTTCCCTAGAAATTTAATATCACCTCCACTCCTCTGGAGGCCCCAAGCATCAGGAAAAACAGAAAGGACTAATCTTAGAGTCCATCATTAGAAAACTAAGCCAGGAAATGGCTCTCCCATGGGTTGAAAACAGTGTTGCTGCAAGTTTCTCCACCATAAAGTAACCGGGGGCGCAGAGGATGGGCTGAGACCCGTCCCTGTGCCCACTGCAGCCTTGTGGCACACAGTTCCTTTCAAAGTGCACAAATTCGTGCATGGGCCCTTAGTCTAATATATTAAGCTGGATCTAGAATTCTTATTTATTCATAAACCTGCTGCCTAAGATAAAGCAAGCAGTATAACCTGTTTATAATAATCTCCCCAGACTGACCTTAATCGCTGTTTATAATAATCTTCATCTCCATCGTCTCGGCATCTCACTACTTTCCGACCTCCTCCTCCTTTGGCAGCTTCAGCTTCTTCCCCAAAACTCTCATCATCAATCTCCTGCACTGTGATTTTCTTCTGCCATTTCCGTCGCTTGAGCAAAGGCCCCAGTTCAGAGTCAGTGCCTTCTGCAGACAGGTCCACCTCTGCTGCCGCCTCCCGCTCCTCCTCCTCGGTGGGTAAGTACTCGGACTCCTCACCCTCAGAATCTTCCTCTGCCTTTGGCCTCACGTCAGACTCCAAGTGTTTCTTTCCCTTCGGCAATCCCACTTTCCCCTGGAACTGAAGAGCCCTCTTCTGGAGTTTTTTGATGTGCTTTTTCAAGCGCTTGTCTGTTTTCGAAAGAACTTTGCTTCTCTTGTTTGGTTTGTTTTCACTGAGTGTTGGGCTCAGCTCAGAAGTGACCAAGGCTGGAGTTTTCCTAGACGCCCTTTTATTACCAGCTTGCTTCTTCCTTTCAAAAGACAGTTTTGCTTGATCTGCCAAATACTTTTCAAAGCCTGATGCTTCATTAAGCATTAGTTTCCTAGGCTTTTTCTCCTGTTTCTGAGGGATCTGGGTACCAAAAGGTGTCATCTGGCCAGTGCGGATGAGCTCTTCCCAAGCAGTCTCCTGAGCAGGCATGAGCATGCTGCCGAGACAGGACGGCCCTGCTTCTGAAAGAGGAACAACAATGCATTGGGCACTAGCGTAAAACTCACCAGGAGTACAAGGGATATACTCAGCCATTCAATAAACAGTAGGCTCCTACAATTAATTCATATTAAAAATACAGTGGGGCCTTGACTTACGAGTGTCCCGACTAATGAGTTTTTCGAGATACGAGCCATCTCTCGGCCGATTTTTTGCTTTGAGTTGCGAGCTAAAATTCGGGTTACGAGCCAGCTTCAGATACCCCACCGCTAGTTGGCGCAGCGAACGTCACAGTGAACACCACAACATCAGCCCAGCATCACGTGTCTCACTCGTTCACTTTTTGATTTGACATACAAGTAATTTGAGTTACGAGCTCCATCACAGAACGAATTAAACTCGTAAGTCAAGGCCCCACTGTACATCATCAATCATTAATACCTAGCTAATGTGATTCAGTGGTTGAGTGTTGACCCATGAACCAGGCCATGGGTTCGATTCCCGGACAGGGCACATGCCTGGGTTGCAGGCTCGATCCCCAGTAGGGGCTGCACAGGAGGCAGCCAATCAATGTTTCTAACTCTCTCTCCCTTCCTCTTTCTCTAAAATCAGTAAGAACATATTTTTTTAAAAATATATATATATACACACACTAATAAAAGGGTAATATGCAAACTGGTCATGACCAGATATGCTAATTAGTCACGACTGGGTATGCTAGTCATCACTGGTATGCAAACTGACCATCACTCCAACACACAAGATGGCCACCCCCATGTGGCCACAAGATGGCCTGCAGGGGAGGGCAGTTGTGAGCGATCAGGCCAGCAGGGGAGGGCACTTAGGGGTGACCAGACCTGCAGGGGAGGGCAGTTAGGGGCAAGCGGGCCTGCAGTGGAGGGCAGTTGGGGGTGACCGGGCCTGCAGGAAAGGGCTGTTGGGGGGGACCGGGCCTGCAGTGGAGGGCAGTTGGGGACAACCGGGCTGGCAAGGGAGGGCATTTGGGGGTGACCTGGCCAGCAGGGGAGGGCAGTTGGGGGCAACCAGGCCTGCAGGGGAGGGAAGTTGGGGGCGACCGGGCCAGCAGGGGAGGGCAATTGGGGGTGATCGGGCCGGCAGGGGAACAGTTAGGCGTCGATCAGCTGGCAGGGGAGCGGTTTGGGGGTGATCAGGCTGGCAGGCAGGCAGGCAAGCGGTTGGGAGCCAGCAGTCCTGGATTGTAAGAGGGATGCCTGACTGGCCGTTTAGGCCCGCCTAAACGGGCAGTCAGACATTTCTCGAGGGGTCCCAGATTGGAGAGGGTGCAGGCTGGGCTGAGGGACACTCCCCCAGTGCATGAATTTCGTGCACCGGGCCTCTAGTGTGTGTGTGTGTGTGTGTGTGTATATATACACACACACACACACACACACACACACACACACACACACACACACACATACTAGCATATATATCATTAGTATACTAAAGCATATGAAGAATAGAGTAAAATTTATCATGCCACTTTTAATATATTCCTGTTCAAAAAGGTGATTTCTCAATAACTTTTTCTAAAATATGGCATTATAAATATACTCTCATGCATCCAAAGACAGACCTAGTCATATGCAACCTAAAGATAAATTTAGGTATGCTTCTTTACCAATTAAAGAGTAACTGGGAGGAAACAATCTCCCCAGTTTCCATGTCACTGCTAATACCAGCATTCAGGCTGACTTAAATTCAAGAGATGGTAAAACTGAAAACAGACATCTAAAGAATCAGCATGCACTGAAATAGGTAAACATACATGTCAGATCTGCACTACCCAATAGTCACCATGTGGCAATTTAAATTTGAGTTGAAAATTCAGTTCCTCAGTTGCACCTGCTCAATGTGCTCAATAGCACATGTGGCTGGACAACACGGACAGACATGTCCATCACTGGATAGCACTATGCTAGGTGTTGAAGTTAACTGGCCGAGGGATGGACTAAAATTGGCAGCTAAGCCATAATAACATAAAGTAACCTAGAAATCATCCTTCTTTCATTTGTTGAAATTAATAATCTCTAACAAGATTACTTCAGCCATGTAGTAGTATTACTTTATGGTATAAGTTTTATTTCCCTGATGACTAATGAACTATGGTACCTTTTCATAGATTTATTGATATTTTGGATTGCCTCTTTTGAAGAAAATGTTCAAATCCTTTGCCCAAAATATCCAAAGAAGTAAGGCTAAACAGGAAGAAATTCATATTCTAAACTCTATGTTTCTTGTAGGCCAATACTACCACGGCCAGTTTCTCAGTAAACCTGAACTAAAAACAAAAATCACTGAAGTGCACAGATCCTAATGTAGAGCTCAGTGAAATTTCAGAAAAAACATACCCATACACCAGTATCCAGATCGAGAAACAGAAATTACTAGCATCTCAGATGTGCCCTTCTTGGTACCTCCAAGCCTCTAACCACCTCCCACCCCCTAAGATGACTATCAACAGTAAAGACAAGTTATACCTGACTTTGAACTTTATGTAAATGGAAATGTTCATACTCTTGTGTCTGGCTTCTTTTTCTCAATATTACACTTGTAGGATTCACACTTGCTGAATATAGTTGCAGTTTGTTGATTCTCATTGCTGGTAGTGTTCAATTATATAACTATACTACAATCTTTCCATCCCACAATTAATGGACATTTAGGTAGTTTCCAGTTTGGGCTACTAGGAATAATGTTGCTATTAATATTCCGGTGCACATCCTTTGGATATATGTTTATAATTCTTTGGGTTTGTTAAGCTTTAGTAGGCACTGCCAGTTTTCCAAAATGGTCCTATCAATTTTAAGTTTCACCAACAGTGTTTGAAAATTCCAATTGGTCCACATTTCTGTCATTCTATTTTAGCTACTGTTAGGCATGTAGTAGTATTACTTTATGGTATAAGTTTTATTTCCCTGATGACTAATGAACTATGATACCTTTTCATAGACTTATTGATATTTTGGAGTCTCTTTTGAAGAAAATGTTCAAATCCTTTGCCCATTTTTCTTATAGTTTGCCTTTTAAAAAAAGATTTCTAGCCCTAACCAGTTTGCTCAGTGCTTAGAGCGTCAGCCCATGCACCAAAGGGTCACAGGTTCAATTCCCAGTCAAGGGCACGTACCTCAGTTGCAGGCTCAATCCCCAGCCAAGGTCGGGCGCCTGCAGGAAGCAACCAACCAGCTTGTCTTTCTTCCACACACACACCCCTGCCCCCGCCCCTTTCCATTCTTTCTGAAAATCAATGGAAAAATATCCTCCAGTGAGGATTTAACAATTTAAATAAATAAATAAATAAATAAACAAACAAACAAAAATAAAAGATTTCTAGTTCTCTATACATTCTGGATTCAAGTCTTCTGATTGATATATGTACTGGCAACAGCTTCTCCTACTCTGCCGATTTTCATTCTCTTAATACTATCTTTTAACATACAGAAGTTCTTAGTTGTAATATAGTTCATTTATCAGAGCTTCCCATTTTTTGGTCTCATTACGTCTTTGCCCCAAAGTCATAAAAAATATTTTCCTATATTATACTGTAAAAGCTTTGTTCCACCAATCACATTTAGATATACAACTCATTTGGAATTTGTTTTTGTAGATGTGGATTAACTCAGCACACATACTGAAAACGTGGTTCTTCTCCACAGTATTACATTACCACGTCTGTCATAAATCAAGTGACCACACGTGGGTGGGTCTGTTTGCTGGACCCTCTATTCTGTCCCATTGGTCTACTTGTCTATACTTGTGCCACTACTGCAGTGACTTAATTACTGTAGCTAGATAGCTGGTCTTGATATTTTGTTCTTCTTTAATATTGCCTTAATTATTCTTGAGCCAATGAATTTTTACATGAATTTCAGAGTCAGTTTGTTAATGCCTTACCCTACACTTTCCACCCTAAAATCTCTTCCTCAAAGACCCCTGAAAACATATATTGGGGTTGCATTGAACCTATAAATGGATAGAACTGACATCATTACAATACCACATCTTCCAATCCATTATCACACTGTGCCTCCCCATTAATTTAAGTCTTCTTTTTGAACAACGTTTTCTATTTTTAAACATTTTTCTACTTATTTTTAAATACATTTTTCTTGATTTCAGAAAGGGAGAGGGAGAGGGAGATAGAAACATCAATGATGAGAGAAAAATCTCTGATCAGTTGCTTCCTGCATACTCCCTACTGGGAACTGAGTCCACAACCTGGGTATGTGCTCTGACCTGGCATCGAACCGTGACCTCCTGGTTCATAGGTTGACATTCAACCACTGAGCCATGCCAGTTGGGGAACATTTTCTATTTTTTAAAGTAGAAAGCATTGCAGGAAACTATATTTTTTTGTTAAGATTATTTTTAGTTATTTGATTTTTATAATTGGCATCTTTATTAAATTTTACTTTTTGTTTTTGCTGGTACATAGAAATATGACTTATCTATATGAGTCCGTCGCTATGATGCGCACTGACCACCAGGAGGCAGATGCTCAACACAGGAGCTGCCCCCTAGCGGTCAGTGTGCTCCACAGCGGGAGCACCACTCAGCTAACCCACAGGCGCCAGATGCAGGGCTCACCTCTCCTCATCAGGACTGAATGGATGTGAGCCTGCAGAAGGCGCAACAAGGCTGGGATGAGCCGCAGAAGCGGCAGGTGGCGTTGGACTGCTGGTTTTGGCCCAATCCCAGCAGGCCATGCTGAAGGACCCCTGGTGCATGAATCTGTGTACCAGGCCTCTAGTTTTTATATATCAGCCCTATATTCAATGATATTGCTAAATTCACATATTAATTCCAATAGATTGTCCATTGATTCTTTTGGATTTTCTACATAAAAAATCATGTATTCTATGAATAGTCATAGTTTTATTTCTTCATTTCAATCTTATGCTTTTGATTTCTCTTTTTCCAAATACTACACTGTCCAGTACAATGTTAAACAGAAAAAGAGGCAGTGAGTACTTCATCTTCTCCAAATGAGGAGCAAAGCCTACTTCTAGCAATGGATTCGTTATCAGATAATTCCCACAACAACCTCTGAAATGGATCACTATGTGGAGAACAGGGGAAAGAAACCTCAGGTAAGCACGTGAGCAGAGAAATGAAGGTCTACCATACGTATGCCTAGCTCATAAGTTCAAAACAGGATTGCCAAGGTTCAGGAATGAGGTCAAGGTCTGTGCCCAGGCAATGCAGAGCTGGGTGGCACAAAGAGTCCTACACACTCTGTTTTCCTGCCTCTCCAAATTGGGCACTAGTGACCAAGAAAGGGCAGAGGAGGGAGGTCGATAAGAGAGACCAGGAGTCTCAAGTGCTGGCTGGTACCCCAATGGAGAGATATAATAGGAACCAAGAGCTCAGAAAAAAGGCAAGGCCATTAGTCTACAAATGTGTAAGATTCTAGAACCTAGGTGTCCGCAAAAGCCAAGGGGAGTTGGATAAGATTATTTGGGAAGAGGCTCAGCAAAAAATCCTGAGAACAATTAACATTTAAGATAAGGCCAGAATAGTTGGCCAAAAATAACTAACTAGGAATGGTCTGAGGGCCGAAAGGAAAGCCAGTTGAAAGACAGGAATCCTGGGAGACACAGATGTATCTGTTGCTAATGTAGGGTGAAAAGTAGCTTTTGGATTTGGGGAAGTAACTATTAATCCGGGGCAAAGTTTTATCAAAGAATCAATAGGAGGTGAAAGATAGCAGCAAGTTTTAGGCAGCCAGACAAGAACAAAAACTTGTTACCAGTGAGAACTATGGTGCCTCAGCAGCAGAAAGCTTGGCTTTAAAAGCACACATCTCTAATATTTTTTCTGTTGCCTCAATGAATTCTTTATAATTCTCTTGTCTTACTGAATACATTTCTGGAGCTAGTAGAAAATATTTGCTTGAAGAGCTTAAATGCTAAGAAGCCTTAGTCTTTATTTCAAGTAATAAATGAATGACCAGCTACCAACAATTTCTAAACATACATACATACACACTGACCACAGAGGTATTTCATTTCAGGGCTTATGCATTTTCTCAAAAGGTTTTCCAAAAGACGCCCATCTAAGACAGCGATACAAACAAAACCATGGCCATGGTTTACCTGGAATGAAGGAACCTTTCCTTAACAAAACTGATGTTTGCAAAGTCTATCAAATATGCCCCAAAAATATATGTGAAATCAATTCTATGAATGCTGATGATGTTGGGCTTACAAAATGTACCTCAAGTAAGATGTTAGTTGTCTTTAAAAAATTAACTATACAAAAATGTAAGAGTTCTAATTTATTAAACATAATATTAAATGTGGACCAGCAGCCAACAGTAGACTGAGTTAAAATTTCACTTTCATTCTCTAACTTTGGTTCTGCAGGTGTAGAGAATAAAATTTTCCTAAATCAGTTTTGACACTAAGGCAAAGAAATATATTTTTCAGAAAACCTAGGCCAGGACTCACTATTGGCCTCAAGTATCAATTCAAGAACACAGAGACACTGTTCCCAGTACCTCACCTGCATCCTCCTCCTCCAGACTGGCATGATCTAGTTCAGCTCTCGCCGCCACTCCTCCAAGGAGGGCCTGCAGACGTTTCTGTTTTGCTGTGATCTTCTTTAGTTGTTGTTCCTTAAATGGTAAACAGTGAATACAGAAAACATCAATGCAGTGATTTATTGTTACAAATACAAAAGACAGCATTACAAAATTTTTAAGCTTTAATCAAGAGAAAAATAAAACAGAAATTCCATATATTACTATTACCATAGAGAACCTTATCTGAGCCACTGCCATATTTCCAGCAGGAAGTAGGGTTCAAAGCATTTCCATCAGGCAGGTATCCCTGTCCCCACCCACTCTCCCAGCATAGCTTTCTACGTGCCCAGAATGATGTCCACATGTACTGACTCTCCGCTGATGTGGGGGTGGCACTGCTCTACTTGGTTCCCCCATTACAACTGGGTAAATCACCACATTCCTCTGCGTTCGGACCTTAACAGCCAATGGGCTATGAGGTTAATAGGTTGTAAGGATAAGAAACATAAATGTGAATGTTCAAAAGTTGAAACAGTCAGTCCCCTTTGATAACTTACCATATTTATAATTGTCCTTTATAGAATTCTACCCAATCACAAAATTTTAAAAGGAAATATATTTTGATATACCCTTTTACCCCGATCACAACAGACTCCTCTTAGTCTTGTCACCCTCTATACCACCAAAGCTCAGATATGGGGATATTCCTACAGCCTCCTCAATTAACTAGGCCTGTGGTACTCGGTTCTTCCCAAGGTCAAGAATGCTTAAATACCAAATATGAATGTGGGGCAAGGGAAATCCTGAATATAAAGGCCATATTAGAATGACTTGTAATTTGTTTGCAGTTTTTCTCATCCAAATCTTATTTAAAACAGCCTTTCTCTCTGAATAGTCTATCTCTAAACATCAAAGAGCTGCTAAGGAAAGACAGGGATATATAATTGAGTAGGACTATTATCTAAAATGGTCTAAAAGTTGATCCTCTCCTCTCCTTAAAACTACAGCCCACCGAAGCCCAAGGTCAGAGAAGGTCTCTGCACATTAAACCACATGCTCCACAAGAGGCCAGATGCTGCTTTTCTGATTTGGGAAGACCAACAGCTGCTTCAAGCCACTACTAGCTGTGACTCTGGGGCTACTACTCTGGAGGTGAGAGAAGACAGGGTGGTGAAGACAATGGACTGGTGAGTGGAAAGCAAAAGGAGGAACTGAGTCTACACACATCCCCACTAGCACAGCTTAAGTGAAAGATGCACAGACTCTACTTGTTGCAATGAATCAATTGCAAGCACAAAGGTATCTGTTAGTCACTTTGGATGGCAGAAGTAAAATGATCAAAACTAGTCATTCCTGTCTTCTGCAATGTATTTCCATAAAGTGTACATAATTCTAAAAAGTGTTTCAAATCTCGCCAAAAAAAATGTCATAAGTAACAGTCCCTATCCTTAAGTTCTACGACTCTAAATGCAGACGCAGTGTGGCTGGATGATGACTGTAGTACCTGAGGCCAGCCTGTATCCCAGGAAACAGTGCAAACAATCAGTGCAAGCAGGAGCTAAGCAGGAAGAAAAAGAAAGTTCATACGAAACACGGAGACTGAGTAGAGGCCTGACACCAAGCAGAAGCCTAAGCTGGGTAAAAGAAAACACTGAGGCAAGGAAGGCGATGAAAGTACACCAGCAAAAGGCATGCAAAGCCAAAAACCTTTTTCTCAAACGTGTGTGTGTATGTCTGTACGTATTTTTAAAAATACTCTAACAAAGGATATTAAAGGGAAACAGATGAAAAATTACACATACATAAAAACTCAAAGTTTTCTATTATAAACATTTGCTTCAAATCTTAGAAGTACTTTTCAGAATCCTTCCTAAACATTAAATGAGTCTAAATGATGACTTTTTCAAGTGTCATTTGAAATCACCTTGTTATATTTTTGCCGTTTTACAGAATCTAGTTTCCTGTTGATGTCTCTGTTGGTGGCAGCTTGAGGGCTAAGTTGTTCAATAATTTTATTGATTTGCCTTAGGGATGTCGTACATGACCTGAAAAATAAGATAAAACGTATGTTTTCCACCCTGATAACATTTCTAATAGAATAATATAAAGATTGAAATACTAAAAACATGGCTCTCTTATTTCTTATTAACTAAGATAAAAGAAACTAAACTAAAATGCATAGTCTTCCTGACCATAAATAGAACTTGAAGGGTTGTTAGAAGTTTAAGATGACTACTGTTTTTTTTTATCTGGCTTCTTTAAATCAGCTCATTCCACTTTGTAAGCTGATTAATTTATCCTCTAAGCATTTTAAGTGACTAGTTTATTCAAGAGACTACTAAAACCATGTGCAATAAGTTGTCCTTTTATAAGAGAAGATGAGTACATTTTTTTAAGACTACTTTTTATAGACGTTTTAGGTTCACAGCAAAATTGAGAGGAAGGTGCAGAGATTTCCCATATACCCCCTGCTTCCCCTATTGTCAACCACCCCATAGATGGATTTTAAAAGTCCATTATGAAAGTCTCTCTAAGCTTGGAAAAGTACTAAAAATGCTTAAACATTTTCTTCTATAAGTCAGACATCTGTGGCAATATTTTTCTTTCACATGACCAGAAAACACATTTGCTGTAGTATTATGAAGGGGGAAAAAATCAATTTGTAATACATTGCTCCTAAAATAAACACCACAGAATTATAGCTCCCAATTTTCAAAACACCAATTCAATCTTGACATTTGTGTAACTTGCTGTTGTATGCCTTCTGGATTTTAGCATAAGATGTTATCAATGCAAGTGACTGGCAAGCTGAGGACCACGTGCTACCACCCATCTGGTGCTAACCTGCCCGTGGCTCTGCAGCACTCTGCTCTGCCACCTCCGTAGGCAGTGGACACATTTCTAAGGTCAAATGTAAAAGGTGTGTTCATTACAAAGAGTTGAGGTGCTCACACCTGAAGGTCAGACTACAACGATTCGAGAACATCTGCAACTCAAGAGGCCTAAAGAACATACCAGGAAACTTAATAGAAAACATGTCCTTTAACTGCCAATAGCAAGCTATACTACAGCCTTCCCCAGTGGGTAACCAACAGCTCCATGTTACTCCTTCTCCCCTCCCACAACCACCCCCAGCTAAGACTGCACCACCCCTCCATCCAGCCCTCCCCTTCTCTTTCTTGCTTGCCTGACACTGCCTGGAACACTGGCCAAGGCAGAGAAGACTAGCAATGGAGTGTGAGCTCAATCTTGCACCCCCTCCTAGCCCAGCCCAGAGCCTCTTCCTTCTCTACCAATGTGTTAATGTGTTATGCTCACCAGGGCCCAAGTCTCCTCTAAAACACAAATGAAATCTCCATGGGACTTCATCTTCCTTTACAGTCAAAAGTAGGACAGAAGAAAGGAAGAGCAAAGAGGTGTTTTCCCTTATTTCTAGAAATGCAAAATCTGAAAAATTACCAAAAGACATACTCATTTTAAGGGAAAGAAACTACAAGATAGAGAAAAATGTGAGAGGGCAGGTGTGTTCCTGGTTTCTCAAGCAGGACACCTAAGAACTGTGAGTACACTTCTCCTGAGAATGATTCTGTGCACGTGCTTGTGAGTTCCGGGTCACTCCTCTCCATCATGCACAAACAGGCTGTTGTGAGCTGGTCTGAAACATTAACTACCATGTGCACGCTGCTCCAGCGGGAAGGGCTGAGGTTCGAACACAAGGTCGACGAGCGCCCCTTTGATTCTATCCTCCATATGAGAAAGGCTATGAATCTCCTAATATTTCTGGGATACTACAGCCAGTACCTGAATCTCTCCATCCCTTGTAAACACAAATTCTGCAATTAGCGAGAAGATGGTCCACACTCACGTGAGGTCATCCAGGACTGACTGATACTCCTTCTCTGCATCAGGGAGCTGGGCAGCGTGGCTGGCCTCCTGGATGGCACTGTCCACCTGCTGAAGCACCCCTTGCTCCAGCACGTCCTGGTCATAGACGTCCACACCCAACCCCTGCAGTTCAAGGGCCTGCGCACTGGGCTCCACCGCCTGGATCTGATGTCTGTCGATGTGCAGCAAGGCAGGCCTTCTCCTCGGAACTTCCCACGGACACCCCTCCGTGGAGATGGATGGCCCATTAGCAGAGGAACAAGAGGGGAGGCTTTCCTCCATCTCTGCATCACCATCATTTTCTTGCTTAACTGTCATTTTCTCACCATCACTGACACACCGACTCTGTAAACAGTCTTGCTCCTCAGTTTGACTTGAGTCAGGAATTCTCTCATTCGGCATCCTTTACAGACGACCTAAAAGTAAAAAAACAAACAACAAAAAAAAACCTTTCAATAGCCTTTTCTGTTATACAGAAAGGATAGCTACATAGTTTCTTGAATATTTTATGAAGCAGACTGATTTTTCAAAAGATCAAGTAATAATCCTCCAATTACACAAACAAGTTTCCAAGTATTACTTTTCTTAAAAGCTATATATCTTCTTGAGTTCTAATAATAAGAAAAACTAACCAAAAGAAAAAAATGTAGTGTCACTGACAAAGGACATTTGGGTAGCCAGCTAAAAAAGCTGACAACCAAAGTCCTGAGTAACAGCGAAGAGTCTTCTCCATCCAGCTGGCACTTCCTACATTAGCCTCTTCACTATGTCATGGCATAAATGAATTAAATTATAGTGGCATGATCAACTGTGATGTATAGATTTAGATTTAGTGATGTAAGGAGAGAGCTTCTATATGAATCTGACACTAGAAACTTTGAGGTTGAACATTTATTTACTCCAATAAACAGAAACAAGAGATCATCATAACACCACTCAAATCAGAATCTGAGAAAAATTAAAATATTCTCAAAAATAACTCTATTTCAATGTGTGATATAATTTCTCACCCACTGGGTAGACAAAAACATAAAGCCAGATAATATCTGTATAGACAAGGAAGGTACACCCTCACACAATGCTGGTGAGAATATAAATTAGTAAAGCTCCTTTGGAAGGCAATTAGCAATATCTATTAAGATTTAAAATGCACCCGACTAGGTATTTATTCCAGAGAAATAATATGTGCAGGTATGTTTACTGCAGCATGTTTTAACAGTTTAATGTAGGCATTAGGTATATTCAGTGGTACTGGTATAAGTCTTGTAAAGTGAAAAGAGCCACAGTATAAACACATTTATGGAAAAAGCTGCATCTGCATCTGTGTGTATGGAATGCACTCAAAGTGATCTGGAGATAACACTACACCTACAATAGTTGGAAGGGGAAGCAGAAGGGGCAGGGAGGAATACAGAAGAAGTTTCACCTTTCCAAGTAGTCAGGAATTCCTTGAATAAAAATATATTCACTATGTTGCCTGCATAACTCTAATAACTAGATTATAAAGCAACACACTGACCAAGAGACAGCTTGCTTTTCATTTAACTGTGAATAAACTAAGGTTTTTCAGCACTGAAACTTATTTCTATGAAATGACCACAAGTACCCCCAATAAGCCCCACTCATTCCTCATTAGATAAAAAGATCCCAGAGGCCAAGCAGAGATACAGAGATGCCAGGAACTTGGCATCACCCTGCCCTGAGTGGCTCACTCTCTAGTGGGAAAGAGTGTCAAAAACAAGACAGCAGGACAGATCCATAGAAGAGACATGAACAAGAGGCCACGTGGACACAGAGGAAGTGACGATGAATTGGGTGATGATGTTCAAAAAACATGTACAAGATTTGAAAACCTGGCCCAGGGTCTGATACAGAGGAGGTGCTCAATATATGCTGAAAGTAAGTCAGGTTCAGAGAGGAGTCTTAAATAACAAGTCTGGTCTGGACTACTGAGTCACCGGTGAATTCAGTCACAAAAATAAAATCTCTGAAAGGAAGCAGATGGAAGCAGGCAGAAAGGCTGGTGGGAAGTTATAAATGCCAGGTACGGGTGAGGATGCAGTCAGAATGCAAATCTGGGCTCAAAAGAAAGAGATGACAGGTACCAGAGATTCTTTTAGAGGTTAAAGTGAACAACAGAGTAAGAAAGTCCCTCCTTTCTTTGGCCTTCTGATTATTTTCAGGAGAATTAGTTTAGTGCTCCATCATTAACTAGTCTCCACTTTCAACAGAGGCAGGATCCTTAATACTGGCTGAAATTTAACAACTGTTTTCATTTTTCTTACTTGTATGTATGCAAAGATTTGTTTTTCAGTTAAAAAACACATAAATCCAAATATATTAAGTAATAATATTGTAGAATAACATATGAAGTAATAATGTTAGATAATAAAGACAAGGTTAAATAATGTTTGCAGAAAACTTCTAATAGAAAAGAAGAGGGAATAGTTAAAAGTGGGAAATGAGATGGCAAGTTCACATAAGGAAACTAGAAAGAATCCAGTGGATTTGGAAATTAGCAGGTCTCTGGTTATCTTAGTTTAAAAAAAGTTTCAGTGGAGCAATGGGGACAAATACCAGACTATAGGGAGTTAAGAAGTGAGTAGCCACCAGTGAGTAGCCTACCCTCTAAGCCTTAGAGTCTAAGGAGCTTGCCTATGTAAGGTTGACAGCTGGAATGATCCTATATAATAAAAGCCTACTAATATGCTAAGTCCGGTCAGCTGTTCAACCAATCAAAGCATAATATGCTAATGATATGCTAAGGGCACTCAACCGCTCACTATGACATGCACTGACCACCAGGGGCAGACACTCCAACTGGTAGGTTAGCTTGCTGCTGGGGTCCTGCCGATCTGGACCTAGCGAGATGAGCTGGACATGCCCTGGAGCCCTCCCCCCTCCCCCTCCCTCCCAGCCTGATTGTGCACACATGGGGTCCCTTGGCCTGGCCTGCACCCTCTCAAAATCTGGGACCCCTCGGGGCATGTCGGAGAGCTGGTTTCAGCCGATCCCAAAGGCCAGGATGAGGGACCACACTGTTGCAGAAATTTGTGCACCGGGCCTCTAGTAAAGTAATAATGAATTGGGAGAGGAAAACTAGGTCAAGAAAAACTATAACATGCAATAGCTGGAAAGGGAGCAGGGAGATAACCTACAGAGAACATTGTACAGGAGACATATTTGTATACGTATATATAAAATATATACAGTATACACACACAAATGTCACTGTGGTAACTGCTGTAAGAGGAAAGCACGGGATTCTGTATGACAAAGTAACAGAGGGACCTAAGAGACATTGTGGAGGGCAGGGAGGCCTCTCTGATAAAGTGATGTTTAAGCCAGCATCTGAAGAACGAATGAGTTAATCGGCCACAAGTGGAGTGAGCGTTTTTTTGCAAAGAAACAGGATGTGTATTCCTAAGGCTGGTAAGGGCTGGCGCACTTGGAAAATGGAAGGAGTGGGCACAGTGAGCATTTACTTTACATTCATTGTGCAAATCTAGCGCTCTGCACGGCTTAAGGGGAAACAGTATCTTCGTTGTCCTCCCCTCACAGCACGGGTTCTGCGGGGCTGGGGGCTCGGGGCTCGGGGCTGGAGTCGGCTGCGCGCACACAGGCTGGAGGCGGGGAGTGGAGAGGAGGGTGGGCGAGGCCCAGACCGACCGCGCGGCCTGGGTAAAGCGAGCGTGGACTTCACTCCAAGCGCAAGGGTCCGACTCTTCCGAGTTCTGCACACGGAGGGGATGGCATGATGCAAATGTGTCTGTGGACGGCTGCGCCATCGCAGGCCAGGCCGGAGGAACAGCGCGACGAGGAGACGGGAGGCACACGGCGAAGGGACGCCGCGTGGAACGGGCGACGGCAGGGCGAGGGCGCTCCGTGGGAAACCGCCTGACAGCCTTCGCGCGGCCGCCTCTGCCCTCCCCACGCCAGGGACCCAACGCCCAAGTGCCGACGTGCATTCAGCCCGATCCTCTCGGTCAAACAACAAACAGCTCTGATACTTAACCGACATCAAACTGGGCCGAGCGGACCCTGCGCGCGGGGCCGGCCACAGGGCCAAGAAGTGGGGCTCGGTCGCTGGCTCACCCGCCCGCGCCGGTCAGTTTGGGGACCCGCCACCCCGGGAGCGCGCGTCGCGGCGTCACTTCCGACCGCAGGTGGGCGGCCCGGGAGGCGCGCCGGGCGACCTGACAGGCCCGGGGCCAGGGGTCCGAGGGGCCCGGGCTGCCGGGCAGCACGAGCGAGGCCCAGTCACTACCCGCCCGACACTCAGCCCGGCCGCGCCAACACTCACCCGGGGCCGCGAGGCCGCCAGCAGGGACACGCAGACGCGGCCGCAGCGCGCAGCCAGGACGCCGACTGGAAGCGGCCACGGCGCATGCGTGGGGACCCGCCCCCAGCACCGCCCCCAACGGTGACCGCCGGCCTGCGTGGGCGGGGCCAGCGGCGGCGCCGGGCGGACTTGGCAGGCGGTCGGGGCCCAGCGGTTGGAGGGCTGGTGCAGCTCCGCCTTTCCACCTTTGACCCGGATGTGAATGAGGATCGGCGTGTACCTAGTTGCGGGCGCTTCATTCCTATTAAAAATGCCTCCGTAGTCAGGTGGTGATGAGCATTAAAGGACATGTACACTCACACACACACACACCAGGTACACACACACACCATGTACGCACACACACCCCCTGGGCGGGGTCGGTGTGTGCTCACAGTGGGCCTGCAGAAATGTCTTGATTGCATTAGTGATTCACTAATTTAATATCTGCCCTCAGATCAAAGATGAGGAGGATTTTGAGCCAGGTGAGAATTTCAGGTTGGAGCATTTGAAGACACAAAATGCCAGCACGTAGGTTCAGAACAAACGGAGGAGCTCTAACCGGTTTGGCTCAGTGGATAGAGCGTTGGTTGCGGGCACAGCCCCAGTAGGGAGTGTGCAGGAGGCAGCTGATCGATGTTTCTTTCATCGATGTCTCTAACTCTCTATTCCTCTCCCTTCCTCTCTGTGAAAAATCAATAAAATATATTTAAAAAAAAAAAAAAAAGAACAAACGGGGAAACTGAAATTCAACTGAGGAAGGAGTCGCCCCAGGCGGGAGCGGAAGCAGCGGCAGGGTCCGCCCGGGTTCCAGGCCGGGAGTGGACTTCCCAGGGGCCAATGAGAGCCCGGGGGGATGGGCCGGACCGGACCGGTGTGTGGGCCTGGTGGGAAGTGCGCTGCTCGCTTAGGGGCTAAGGGACCAAGGGACAGGATCGGACTATCACCAAGCCCTCCTGTTAGCGACGCCCATGTACAGGTGCTTCTGTCATCCCACATACAAATGTAACTTGCTTTTTTAAGAGGGAATAGAGAATTCTATTGGTCTCTTGGATAAAATACTGAGAATAGAAAGCCATTTGGTAAAATAGTACTTTTTCACGCTTGAATCTGAAAGCAGAATTTGCCCCAGATCTATAGTGGTCCCCAACCATTTTAAGAATGAGGCCCCTTTTTTAATATGTACTATTTTGGAGAGTCCCTATATATCAGTCAGAATTTGGACAGGTGGTACATCAAACTGGGTAGTTAAGGAGAATTAATGACTTTTAAAAATATATGTTTTTATTGATTTCAGGGAGGAAGGAAGAGAGAGAGTGAGAGAGAAGCATCAGTGTTGGGAGAGAATCATTGATCGGCTGCCTCCTGCACAACCCCCACCGGGGATGGAGCTCACAACCCGGGCCTGTGCCCTGAACAGGAATCAAACCGTGACCTGGTTCATAGGTCGATGCTCAACCACTGAGCCACGCCAGCTGGCTAACAATTCATAACTTAGAAAGCTGTAGGCAGGGGTCAGGAAAACAACTCAGGATGGCACAGTACTCCTAGGGCTAAAAGAGACAAGAAGCTGTTCCCATCTGTGAAGGGCTAGATTGCATCCCCCCAAATTCAATTGAAATCCTAACCCCAGTAACTCAGAATGTGACTGTATTTGGAGATAGGGTCTTTAAAGACCTTAAACACTTTTAATTACATTAAAATGGTATCATTAGGGTGAACTTTAATCAAATATCACTAGTGCGCTTCTACATATGTAATCAAGAGAATTGAAAGCATAGATCCACACACAAAAAAAATGTACACAAAGAGTCATAGTAGCGTTGTTTGTAATAGCCAAAAGGTGGGAAAATCCAAAAGTCCATCAGTGGATGAGTGGATAAACAAAAGGTTGCATATCAATACAATGGGAAATTATTCAGTCATTAAAAGAATGAAGGACTGATGCATGCAACAACATGAAAACATGCTGTGTGAAAGCCAAACACAGAGAACCACATACTATATATTCCATTTATATGAAATGTCCAGAATAGACAAATGCATAGAGACAGAGAGTAGATAAGTAATTGCCAGGGCATGGGGGAAAGGGGAGTTGGAGAGTGGCTGTTAAAGAGTATAGGGGTTTTTTTTGGGGGGGGAGGGGGGTAATGAAAATATTCTGGAATTAGTGACAATGGTTACACAATTTTGCGAGTATCCTAATAGCCACTGAATTTTACTCTTTAAAAGTGAATTTTATGGTGTGTGAATTATACCTCAGAAAAACAATTTGAAAAAAAATTCCTTAATGCCCACCCAGTAGAGACCCTCCACCCAGAGTCAGGCTCAGACCTGTGACTCCAGAAGACACATCAATACCACATCAGACACACCAAAATGCACCATGACCTCCAGCAACTACTAGGCAGCACCATATAGAATCACTGATATTTGACTATTTTTTCCTATAAAAATGGCAATACTATATGATTCTACTGAACTTTTACTTCGCTGTAAAACTTGAAAGGATTTTTACTAATTTAACTTCAAAATTGTTTGGCAAATGGTAACTCATTAATGTACAATTGGTTAAGATATCTTGGCAATTATCATACATACTTAGAAATTCTTTTAAGTAAACCTAGGAAATAATAATAAAAAAAAAATGCTGGAATGCCTTGGGGCTTGAACTGTTGTTTCTCTTGGAAATCTTGTGACAGCTGCCATGCAAATAAGCTCAGTGGGCAGCAGGCCAACTTCAGAGCTGTGAGAGGCCATCCTATACCATCCAATGTCAACAGAAAACTGAGCCTCCAGCTGACTGCAGGGGTCAGTGGAGCTGATACAGACCAGAGAAATTACTTGCTGACTGCCCCAAAGAATTTTGAGAACTAATAAATCTATATATATAAAAGCTGTGCGGAGCCAGCTCAGCCAAGGGTTTGCAAACCTGAGTGAAGGCAGTGAAGGATGAAGAAATGACAGACAAAGAGAATAAGCTGGGTCTAGGTCAGCCGTGGGCAAACTACGGCCCGCAGGCTGGATCCGGCCCGTTTGAAATGAATAAAACTAAAAAAAAAAAAAGACCGTACCTGCTGGGGTCCAACCCCAGCGGGTCCAGGGGTCCCCAAAGGTGTGGACGGAGTCAGCAAAGAAGGAATGACACGGAGACAGCGTTCAGTTGATCAGCAGCCTAGCCAGGATCTCTAGCCAAGTTCTGGTCAGGATCTCCAGCGAAGTTCTGGTTAGGATCTCCAGCCAGGTTCTGTGTCCATGTTCTCTTGCTAGGTTCTCCAGGTTCTCCAGCCAGGTTCTCCAACCAGGTTCTGTCCAGGTTCTCCAGCCAGGTTCAGTCACCAGGTTCTAGTCAGGTTCTCTTGCCAATTTCTGTAGTCAGCTTCAGTCCAGGATCTTTTGCCATGTTCTCTCGCTAGGTTCTGTCTCTAGGTTCTGTTGCCAGTTTCTGTCCAGGATCTTTTGCCATGTTCTCTCCAGCGAAGTTCTTCTGTCTCTAGGTTCTGTGTAGGTTCTGTCTTCTAAGTTCTGTCTTCTTACATCTGTATTTATACCAGTTGATTCCAATCCTATCAATCTCTATTCCAAAGGTTAGGGCGTTTCTTATCTCCATTCCAGGGAGTAAAGATTATGTAGCTTAAGCATGATTGTTCGTAGTTAAAGTGATTAATTACCTGCCTGGCACTTAGTTAAGAGGTTTTATTCCCTCCCTAACTTCAGGGGAAAATCCCTACCTGGGGAAACAACCTTTCTCAGAGACCTTGGTTAAAACACATAGTGCCAAGAAGGTGAGCAAACATATTAAGAACAACATGCCATATATGCCAGGTCCCTTGAAACAGCAAGCATGGACCGGCTCCCAGCATGTACCCTTTTATGTAATGATGTTTACTTTGAATTTATATTAGTTCACACAAACACTCCATCCATGCTTTTGTTCCAGCCCTCTGGTCCAGTTTAAGAACCCATTGTGGCCCTCGAGTCAAAAAGTTTGCCCACCCCTGGTCTAGGTGGATCTTCCTGTGCCTGGCTGAGGCCACAGAGAGAGATCCAGAGGCAAGCTGGGCCTTTATTTTATAGCCAGAGGTAAACAAGGTAGTGGTCACCATAGTTACAATGTTCTTGTGAGTTTCACTTGTTTTGGCAGCACTTGCTGCACCTCCCTCAGCCCATTAGCTACCCAGATAAGATCTAGGGAGCGTCATAAGGTCAAGCCTAATTATACTAAGAGGACTGTGCCCTCTAAGCTGGGACTTGTTTGTGGCTTTGCCAATAGGTCAGTCCGAGGCTTAACCCTACAGCCACATCCTACAAAAGCCTAATATGCAAAGTGTCCCCTTGGGAGTTCCATTGCTTGCAATGACATGTGCTGACCACCAGGGGGCGGCGCAAAATGAAGGAAGGCAGCTGGCAGCTGCTAGGGACCCTACCCGTGCACGAATTTTGTGCACCAGGCCTCTAGTATTGGTTATATAAAGCACTGTGTTCTGGAATACTTTGTTATACAGTAAAAGTTGACTGGTATGGAAGGTGATCCAAATGGCTATACCAGAGATGGGGAAGACAACAAGATGAGGACCTGCCATTTACACAAAGACAATGGCAGCCAGCAGTCACGGCACTGTTACCCACAGAGCATGCAGGTCCACGGAGTCCACACACATTGGCAGCATTCAAAGGAGGTGCAGAAGTGAAGCAAAAAAGACTCATTCCTGTTTCCACCAAGAGCAGGTGATCCCTAAGTGGGACATTCTTCATACTGTCCCAGAGCACTGCCCTTATGGGCACAGAACCTGGGGCAGGGAGGGCAGGCTGGGATGGAGGGCAGGCCACGTGCTCTCCTCTGCCAGCAGCTCATGCTTCTGAAGGCCTGGGCAGAGGATCATAACACCCAGATAAGCTGAATGTTTACCTTAAAGGACACAGGTTTTAATCCTGGTTTCAAATACTAGCCAAGCTTACTAATATTTTGGGTAATATTTTCTGGCAAGAGATCAAGTTTTCTTTCCAGAAACAGAAAAAGGACCTGAAAGAGCAATGTTGGCAGCAGTGGTTATTAGGGAGGATCACATTTGCACATTGCTGGATTAAAACTCCTATTTGGAGCTAGCAATGCATCTGGCCCTTGGAAAGTAAAGGAATGAATGTTTGAGTCTTTGCTCATGCCTTCGCTTCAGGTGGTCAGCATGGTGATAGTCTATGAGCCCTTTGTGGCTCAGCTCCAGCTCCGCCTTTTCATAAGCTTCCCAGCACTCTTCTTCACGGTGCAAGAAGTCCTCCTTGCTCTCTGTCCTTAACTCCAGCACAGCACTCACTGTTTTGTAGCTGCTGGGTCAGGGGCCATTTCCCTTGCTATCAGGGAATGAGATCTCTGCTGCCCCCCAGGGCCCTGGCCCTTTCTCTCCAGGTACACAGAATGCCACTCCCAGGCCCTCTCCCACAGCCACTAGGACTGCCAGGCACTGCAGCTAGAGAGATGTGGCCACTGCAAGATCTCAGAGCCACTGGCTATTCCAAGGTTGTGTGAAGTGGTGAAGCTTCAAAGATTTGCCCCTTCTAGCCTAGCAGGAGCCCTGCCCACAGCTCACCTCATTTTAGAGAGGTCCGTAGAGACCCTCGGACTCCTGGAGGTGCTTTTTAATACTTCCTGTTCTTTGCTGGCAACATGTCAATCCATTTGTGGCAGCATAAATAAAATTACAGGGTTTAATTACAACTAATGCATGAGTGAGTGGAGAGCAGCCTGGCCAGTTTGCTCTCAGCCCAGTAGCAGTCAATAATGAAAAGGTCGCACAGAGAGTGACAGGGTTAGCAGCAGTGTAGGGCAGCCAATAGGGCCCCACAGAGCCCCTCCACCTGGTGCAGTTTGCCAGTTGGTGGAATCGCCATTTGGTGTGCCTTATGAACTAATTCCACACGAACTGTTCCGGTTTTCTGGCCCTTCCCAAAAAAGGGAAGAAATGAGTAGCACGCCGGCTGCACATTCTCTGCTTGTCCTTGGTGTGCTTTCACAGGCGCCCCTTGGTGTCCTCATCTCCTGGAGCGGGCAGAGTAGTGGGCACAGAGAGGGCGCCGAATGAGAGGTATTGAGTGGGCGGCTGCCTCAGTGTGTAGAATACAAAAGGGAGAACTGTCCTACAACCCGCCTGACTTTCAGGTGCTTTCCTAGACAGCCACAGAGGTAAAGCCGGCCCGTAATTATTTGGGCTGAGATCTGAAATCATGTAAACATAAAGTCCTTTTTGCAGTTTTACTAAGGTATTTTCCAGATATGGAATGGAAAGGGGACAGAAATAGAATGTTGGGGAACCAGCTAGAATTGTAAGAAATATTGATCATGCTCTGTTAACCGTGATTGTTTTATTCTGATTAAAGAAGGCACATTCTCACCTGGCTGGCAGCCGCACTTGGGACCGGAGAGCTCACCTGGAAATGCAGCCCCCTCCCCATTTGGAGCTGCCGATTATCATGGAAAGATTAACTTTGCTGCAGAAACCAGAATCGCCAGCTCTTTGTGCACACCTGCAGGCCTTTGCAAATCTCCAGCCTGCTCACCTGTTAACTGCCCATCTGGCCCATCCTTTGGCTATTTTCCCTTGTAACCCCAGGCCTTGCATATCACTAAGCTCTTTGAATATCCCAGATAGGTTGCATATCTGTAAACTGCCCATTTGCCCTTTTGCCTACTTTCCTTTGTACTTCTACTGATATAAACATCTGGCTTATGGGGGAAGGGGAAGAGAGTAGATTTTTGTGGACGGCTTGCTGCCCTCCCACACTGCCAGCGATATTGGGGTAAACACTCATATATGATTCAACCCTGTCTCTGCTTAATTGGCTTGAGTAGTGACAGGCAGCACGGACCCATTGTTTGTCCGGTTACACAACTGCTGTGTGAGCAAGGTAAGCTGGGACTTTGGCTTCAACTCCTTATAGGTACTACTTCTCTGGTTACCCTAAACACCTCGCATTTATTCTAATATTGCCAGCAGTATGGGAGAGCAGCAGGTCGTCCTAACGAAATAGAAATTTATCTCTCACATTTCTGGGTTGGGAAATCCAAGGTCAAGTGCCGGCATGGTAGATCTCATTCTGAGGCCTCTTCTCTCGGCTTGGGCATGGCTGTCATTTCACTGAGCTCACATGGCCTCTTTGTGCACATCAGGGGAGAGAGGGGAGCCAAGCTCTCTGTATCTCTTCTTGTAGCACCATTAATCCCATCATGGGGGCCCCACTGTCAGGACCTCATCTGCTAGTAATCACCTCCCGAAGGCCTCATCTTTAAATTTCCTTACGTTGGGGGTTAAGGGTTCAACATACAAATTGGGTGAAGACACAAACATTCAGCTCATAATATAATCCTTTGCCCAGTTTCTGGACTGGAGCCAATTTTGTAATCTGAAGCCCATTGACTGAAGGAGAGGCAGGATCCAGCAGGAGGGACCCTGCAGCCCTAGGATGATTTCCCAGCCCTGAGGGAGCATTTCCTTGGGTGCTCTATCTTATCCCTAGAAGCAGTGGCAGCTCCCCATACTCACTATTCCTGTGTTCTTTAAAGGGATCTTTATTTTTTACTATCCAATCTCTTATTACTCCGTTCCCCTGTTAGTGTTTATAATTCTTTATATTAAACTCTCTGTATTCAAATTAATATGTCATTTCTCTTTCTTGATTGAACCCTGACTGATGCAAAGCTGGTGCCAAGAATGATTTCATCTTCCACCCTCTGCTATAGCTCATATCTGTTTAGATATTACTAAGACACCTAAGAAATTTATTACTTCATGCTCATCAGACCTGATCAGCATAATATTGCCAATGTAGTGGGCCACTGTGATGTTTTGTCAAATGTCAAGATGACCAAAATCTCTGTAGGCAATATTATGGTAGCGAGCAGGAGATTGGCAGAGCTCCGAGGTAAGAGTGTAAAGGTATACTAACTGTACTTACTGTGCAAGGTAAAAGGAAATAAATTCTGGTGATCTTTATAAATTAGTATGGAGAAAAAGTACTAGCTAGGTCAATAGCTGCAGGCCAAGTGCCAGGAGCTGTGTTTATTTTTTCTAGTAAAGTTATCTGGGATAGCAGCTAAAATGGGAGTCACCATTTGATTCAGTTTACAATAGTCTACAGTCATTCTCCGAGATCCTTCTGACCTTCACACAGACAAAACTGGTGAGTCATATGGGGATGTGATACTCTTCATCACCCCTGTTTATTTCAAGTCTTTTTTGGTAACAGTAATGTGTAATTCTCCCAGGCATGTACTACTGCTTCTGGTTTACTGTCTTGGAGAAAGTGGAAGTTAGTCCTTAGCCATTCGTATCATAATGGTCCTCACCTCATAGGTCAGAGAGAACATATGGTATCCCACCAGTTGCCAAGTATGTCTAAGTCAAATATACATTAAAAAAACTTGAAAAATTACCTCAGAGTTGATCTATGAACCAAGAGGGCCCACTGTAATTCAGACTTCAGCTACAATTCCATCTATCACCTGACCACCATCAAATCCCACACTGACTGGTGCGCCATCAGAGTCAGTATCTGCTAATTTTGGAGAGATACCAATTTCCTTTCCCCAAATGCACAGTCGCTCCAGTAAACAGCAATAGATATCTTTGGAGAAGGCTGGAGTAATATTTACAACATTTATTTGTGGAAATGAGGCACGGTTTTTCTCAAAAGACTTCTTCATTCAAGGGGCTGAGTGTGGGAATCACCTTAAATCTAAAAACAGCTTGGAAAGCTACAACTCCAATCAGATTTTAGTTACCAGACCAAGAATTTTTCCTTATATAGATCAAGGAATACTGTAGTAGACTGTTCATGTATTTCATTCTTAAGAACACTGTAACTAATTGGCCACAGCCAAAGACCTCTGTGAGTAAAGGCATTCTGATCGTCTGTGCATCCCTGCTGTCCTTTACACTAGATGTGCCTTTGGCCTTTAAGCGCTGCCTCTTGGCCTCCACTATTCTGAAATCACGTCCTTATTGCAACCAGAGAGCCAATCTCAATGCCTGAATTCCCTGCAGTCATAACTGACCTACAAAAGAAAGCAACCGCAGAGCTGTTCAAAGGTGCAGGTGTTCTGATCACTAATGTATTTCTCAATGCCTTAGTGAAGGGAGTGTCTCTTGGGCCTTCTCCAGAACATGGGTGGAGGTAGAAGTAAAGGTCCATGATAAATCCAGTCTGTAATTCCCCTCTGTCTGGCCTTTAAATTCCGTTCTCTGCATCATGCCAGGGCAGCTCCCACACTGCAGCCTCATTACCAGTAGATGTAGGCCAGGTTGAATCCAAGTTCCAGTCAACCAACCAAATAGGCTGTTAGAATCACCTCTAGCTGTATGAACCAACACATTAAATAAAGATATATATACAAATATGTGTAAATATGCCCTATATACTCAAACATATTGTAGCAAAATAAAGAAGGAAATGCACATAATAATTATAGTCCTCATACTAAGGGACACCCAAAGGGGTCTTCTACATTCCAGACATACTCTTCCTTACCTCCACTGGGGCAGTAGTCCAATTTCCCCTTGGTAGTCATGATCAATCACCCCAGCCAACACCAAAACAGCCTATTTGCCTGTTGATTCAGTGGCATAAGGAGTCCAAAGTGGCCAGAAGACGATTTTTCCTTTTTATTGAATTTATTGGGGTGACACAGGTTAACAAAATTATACAGGTTTCAGGTGCACAATTCCAAACATCATCTGTACACTGTATTATATGTTTACCACACCAAGTCAAATCATTTTTTATTTTTTAATAATATTTTTTTAGAGTTGAGGTACAGTATAGTTTCAGTTGCACAACCCAGTGATTAGACATTTATATAACTTACAAAGTGATTATCCCAATAAATCTAGTACCATCTGTCACCATATATAGTTATTATAATATTATTGACTATATTTCCTATGCTATATTTTACATCCCCATGACTACTCTGTACCTGCTAATTTGTACTTCTTTTTTAATTCTTATTATTGAAAGTATTACATATGTCCCCTTTATCCCCCATTGTCCTCTCCCAGTCTCCCCACCTCCCAGCCCAGGCCTTCACCCCCTATTGTCTGTGTTCATTGGTTTTGCTTATATACATACAAGTTCTTTGGTTGATCTCTTACCTGTTCGCCCCCCCCCCCGCCCCCGCAGCCCCTCCCACCCTCCTTTTTCTTCCCTTTCCTCTGAAGTTGGACCAGGGGTGGGCAAACTTTTTGACTTGAGGGCCACAATGGGTTCTTAAACTGGACCGGAGGGCCGGAACAAAAGCATGGATGGAGTGTTTGTGTGAACTAATATAAATTCAAAGTAAACATCATTACATAAAAGGGTACGGTCTTTTTTTTTTTTTTTTTTTAGTTTTATTCATTTCAAACGGGCCGGATCCGGCCCGCGGGCCGTAGTTTGCCCACGGCTGGGTTGGACGGTCTGATGATGATCTTAACTTCCCGTTCAATTGAATTATTATTGTGTCTCCTGATGGAGGTGTTCCTTCCTTTGGGACCAAGACCTCTCCGACAGCAGAACATAAAGTCACAGGAACAGGAAGAAAAGGGGTCACACGGTAAAAGTGCGTGGTGCCGCTCTCATTTCCGTCCCTTGATTCCTGAACCAGTCAATCCTGGCTATTGGAGACACAACACCAGAGTCTCCTGGAGGAACTACTCCAGCCCTGCAAACTATTGTCACCCAGCTGGCACTGTAACCTCATCTTCAAAAGGCCATTCCAACATTCTCTCAAGCCAGTTGCTTCAGGATGGTGAGGAACATGGGAAGACCAATGAATTCCGTGAGCCTGGGCCCATTGCCTCACTCTCTGTGCTGTGCAGTGAGTTCCCTGATCAGAAGCTGTGCTCTGTGGAATAACAGGATGGTGAAGAAGGCATTCTGCAAAACCACAGATGGTGGTTTTGTCAGAAACATTGCATGCAGGGAAAGCAAATTCATATTCAGATTGTTTATTCCAGTAAGGATAAAATGCTGCCCCCTCCACGATGGAAGTAGTAATCCTATGTAATCAACTTGCCACTAGGGATCTGGCTGGTCACCCCAGGAAATGGTTCCATATTGGGGACTCAGGGCTGATCTGTGCTGCTGGCAGATTGTGTACTCGGTGGTGGCCTAGGACCGTGGTCGGCAAACTGCGGCTCGCGAGCCACATGCGGCTCTTTGGCCCCTTGAGTGTGGCTTTTCCTAAGCCTTAGGAGTACCCTCATTAAGTTAATAACAATGTACCTACCTACACAGTTTAAGTTTAAGAAATTTGGCTCTCAAAAGAAATTTCAATCGTTGTACTGTTGATATTTGGCTCTGTTGACTAATGAGTTTGCCGACCACTGGCCTAGGAGAGCAGAAGTTCTCATTGCTGATCCCACACATAAACTCCATCCCTGCCTCCATGGCCAGTATGTGCAGGGGCCCACTGGAACTGACGGGTGGCTGAGGAAAGAGGCTGAGTGGGATCCACAGGAGGGGTCGCCCATCAACTTGTTTATTAAAATCTTCCTCTGCCAAGATCCCCCTTTGGTGAGCATTTACATGGGACACAAACATATTCACACGTTTTGCCCATTCAGAGAGTTCTATCTACATACCTCTTCCCCAAATTTCTTTGTCACTTGTTATTCAAACACGTGCTTTCCAAGTCCCGGACAATACAGTCAAACCATTAGCGACAGCTCATGAGTCAGCATATAATCACGTCTGGACAGTTCTCCTTCCAAGCAAAGTGGACAACCAGCGCATTCCTCAAAATTCTGCCCACTGCAATGCTTTCCCTTCATGAGCATTCTTCAGGAATGTCCCAGGAAGGACCAATTGTTGCAGCTGTCCACTTCGGGGTGGTGCCTGCATATCACGTGAAGCATCTGCAAATCAGACCTCAGTCCTTCCTTCCTCTGCCAATTGGTCCTAAGGAACTCCTCCTGCAGCCGTTGGAGCAGCAGGAGGGGGACTGCGGGCATGTGGGCCACTTCTTCCTGTCACTTCCTTGTACCTTCAGGGGCTGCTCAGGCCTAATAATGTACATACCACTCCCATTTGATGCTGGGATGTTGTCATGCACACCCAGCTTCCTGGCTTGGTGAAGCAGATATTCCCAGTTCATGATGGGCAGCTCAAGTCAGATGGTAGCTTGGTGACCCATGGTGAAGTGTTCCATCTTTACAGAGACCCGGTGACAGGCCAAGAGCTGTTTCTCAGAAGAATGGTTATCTGTGGAACATGGCAGGGCTTTGCTCCAAAATCCTACGGGTCTGCACTGAGACTCACCTAGGAATGCCTGCTGAAGTCTCTAAACCACACCCCTATCTGCCATTGATGCTTCAGTTATTTGAAAGACTAACACAATTTTAAGAAACATAAAGTAGGTAAGTATGGCACTTATTTTTCCACTTGAGTAGTAGCTTCTCCCATGCTCCATGAATAATATTTTTAAAATACAGCATCACCCTGTGTTACAAGGCCTGAGTATGTGTTCCCCCTTAACACAGCCCCAGGGCAGGGTGACAATGTGCCCGCTGTGTCTGTGTCCTCCCCGCCTAACACAACTCCTGGGATGTGGTTCTTTTTGGTGTCTATGGAATGAGTGAAAGGCTGGCATTGAGGCCTTGGAGGGATCTGCCAGAAAGTTTCTTTCTACTTCCCGAGTCCTGAACACCCTTGTAACTTGGTTCTTATAGGGTGGATGGCGGCGCCTGCACCAGCATCGTGAGTGTACTGGTTAAACGCAGGCTCCCTGTCTCCTCAGGCCACCAAGACCGAATCCTCAGGGTGGGCCAGGAACAGAGCTGTCGCCCCACTTCCCTGGGGACAGACACATGTGGAGAGGAGCCTCTGGGACCTCCAGGCCTGGGGAGGCATTTCTGACTCCTCCCGCCTCAGGGAAACGCTTCTCCTTCATTCTCATCCTCAGAGCGGCCTGTAGGTTCAGTTTCCCTATGTTTACCTCCACCTCCTGGTTATTTCTCTTCCAACAGTCTGGCCTACCTTGTACACCAGCATACCAATTGTGGGGTCCAGTGGTAATGTTTTTCATAGACTTACGCTGTTTCACACTTCCCACTCAAGAAATGTGGAATTTTCTCTGTAACCGGCTGTTCTAGCCCAGTCAGCACGAAGAAATGATACAGGTAGGGAATGAGAAGCAAACGTACAGAAATCAACACAGGTCCCAGGAAGAATCCCAACTTAAAGCAATATTCAAGAAAACAATGCACCACACTCTCAAGCAATTAATGCCTTAGCGTCAAGCTTTAATTTTTCAAAAACTAAAATCCTTATTGAGGATGAAGGTTAGGATCCATAGCCAGTGTGGTGTGAGCTGATAAAAGAATTGAGGCCCTTGGTCCAGGGGAGAAAATGGCAGGCTCAGCAAGATTCCAAAGTGGAAGCAATTTAGAAATGGTTTGGAGATCAATTCCCAGCCCAACAGGTCTGAACAAACCCAAACCAGAGCTTTTTACACAAATGATTAGAAATGAAAGCGAAATTTTTGTCAAAACAAAGATGTGTGTGCAACATATTGGCCCCTTGGTGTCATTTGAAGGAAATTAATGTGGAGACCAAAGAAACAGAGTCTGCAGTATGCGGCGCCCTAGAGACCTGCCTGCTATTTTGTTCCTGGTGTAGCAGAAACACACGCTCCCAGCAAGCCTTCAGGGAGAAATAAGACATGTGCATAAGTAAGATTAATCAGCAAAGCAGGCGGCAACCTAATGAGTCATCTTTGACATCACAAAACTCGGAAAGTATGAAGTTGTGGCCCGTCAGGTCTGTGCACACTCAGCAGAAGCAGGCTGGCTGCCCAGGGGCACAGCTGGGCGCCTCTTGAGCGCTTTGGGCCCAGGAAACGTCTGCATGGGGTTATTGACTTATGTGAGTCTGCTTCTGTGAGGAGACTTAGGGTGAGGTCTGGGGCGGGGAAACCAAAGGTTTGGGGCTCGTGCTCCTCCCCCCCTCAGGAGCCCCCTTCCTTCTATGCAAATGAAGCTCCCAGGAGGCTGTGTTTCCATCCAAGCCATCCATCCACCGGGCTTTCTGGGACGCAGACCCCACTCTGGGAGACTGGAAAGCAGGGGCGCAGCGTGAACCCAGGACCAGCCTCCATGAGGCAGGGCCTTCCGGGCCTGGCAGAGGAGTGTTTGCAGTGGCCTGTGTCCCACGAGCAGCCAATTCTCCTCCCCATCTGTCACCAGCCCCTGTGGGCCAGCCTCATCCAGCATTAGCCCTCCTCCCCACCGTGCACCCGCACCTGCTCACACTCAGCCCTTACTTCCCTTGAGTCTGAAAACTCTTCATGTCCCTCCCCTCCCAACCTGGGTTACCCCCAAACTCAACCAAGGCAAGGCCAGGGGCCATGGTGCTGTCCTCACAAAGTCACAGTCCTTGCAGGAGGTGGCCCACTTTATCCACCACCCTTTGCTGGCAGATGCCAAATCTCTTCCTTGGGGAATTATGGTGACGTGGAAGCCGGAGCACAGCTTCCCCAGGTACTTCCTGGCTCTAAAAGCTTTCTTTAATCACCCCACAAGCCGAAACCCATCTTTCCTTTGCTGACTGATTCCATCTAGATGGAATATCCAAGAGGCCTAGAAAGTTCCTCGTGGTTAGAGCCTCCTAAAAGAACAGGCAGGCCCCTCCACGGAGCGCAGCCACGTCTGTGGGAGCAGTTCTCCCTGCAGAGCCCACACCACATCACGCCAGTTGCACCCAACCACACCCGGAGCTCTCCACCCACTGCACGCACTGCTGGCGCTGCTGCGTGCGCTGCCTGTCTGGCTAATTCCACAGGACCCAGCTACAGCATGCAATGTCCTGGGCACACAGACCCCGCCCCCAAGTGGCTGATTCCAGAAGTCCTTGGCCAGGGCCTCGGATCTGGCCCTTTCCTGGACCACGTGCTCCGTGTTCATGAGCACAGCTGGAGCAGACGTCTCTGGGCCTCTTCCTAATGACAGCCATGAGAGTAGGAAAGGGCATGACTTGGGAGCAATGCGGCCGCACACCAGCGGTGTCCCGGCTCAGTCCCTGCTGTGCTTCTTGACAAGTGGGTTTGCCCCTCAGAGCCTTGGTCTCCTCATCTTTCTCTAAGTCAAGGAGTAGTTACTATTCTACTCTGTGCCTGAACTCTTCTAGTCACTGAGGCTATAGCAGTAAATAGCAAAGGTACAATCTCCACTCTCCTGGGCTTCTATTTTTGTAGAAAAAGAAAGACAAACAAGGAACAAATGAACAAGTAAATAAGTGCCGCAGCGCCATCCAGTGGGGAATGCCACGCAGGAAGTGCTCACGACACAGGGCCTGTGGCTGGACAGCTGGGGGGACTTGGACAGAGTGGTCAGGAAAGGCCTCTCCCAGGGGGCGATCTTCGAGATGAGGCTGATAACCAAGAGGGAGCCAGCCGTGGGAAGATCTAGAGCGAGAGAAAGAAAAGCTTGCTGAGGTCACAGAGAATTCCAGGTACTCGAGGGGCAGCAGGGCAGCCAGTGAAGGAAGCGAGGGGAGTCAGGGGGTGATATGGATCCAAGCTGTGGGCAGGGGCTAGATCATGTAGGGCAAGCATGTCAAACTCTCTGCCTGCGGGCCGCATGTGGTCCACAACAAATATTTTTGCGGCCCAGTCAATATAACGGTATGTAAGAAATGTTTTAATAAAAATTTTGTAACTTAATTTTTACAATATCCTGTTATACATAATTATTAACAAACTACAACGTTCGCTAATGACTGATTACTATAACCGTGTTGCATTCATGTCCCTTACGCGCCTTACGCACAGGCGCACCATTTCTCTCCACTAATACCAGCAGCGAATACTTTAGCAGCCGATGGCCACCGCATTAGTCTTGGACTGACTTGTTTGGTGTGTGCAACAGGAAATAATTCGCTTTCAGAGAACAAGAAAAATAGGTTTATTTGCGTTACGCTTATTAATTTGTGCAGTTATTCAGTGTCTGGTAAGTTAATATTCAAGAAAAATATTAATTTTTATTAAAATGATCTATATTTTATGTTAATGATTACTCATTTATTTCAGCCCTTTGTATTCAGCATGTCTCTATTGAAACAAACCTACGTTTCTATGAAAATAGAAGCTTTTGTTTTTTTGTGGCCACATCAACTTACACCTTGTTTATTTGGCCCGTGTTAGCCTTTGAGTTTGACATGCTTGATGTAAGGCCTTGTGAGCTACAGGTACTCCCTGCTTCAATTTTATTCAAATTGTAATAGAAAACCATTGGATGGTTTTTGGTAAGAGAATGATACTAGGTTTCAGTTTACAGAACTTGACTCTGTCTGCCTGCCTCCTGATGGGTAGCAGGTGGCAGGGACAAGGGGTGGGAGTGGGTGGAGTAGAAGCAGTGACTGCTAGGCAGCTTCTGCAGTTGACCAAAAGAGAGAGTAGGATGGAAGTAGTGGAGACAGAGACAGGGACAGATTGAGATTACACTTTCGAATAAACCCGGCAAGTCTTGCTGAAGGATTTGATGTGAGGGTTAAGGAAGAAAGAATTAGGAATTAGTCTACGAACTTTTGCCTGAGTCATTAGTTGGGTGGTGGTACCATTTACTGAGAAGGGGAAGCCTGGGAGTGAAGCAGAAGTGTGCAGGGGGAGCAGACAGGAGCAATGCTTTGGCCGGGTTATGTCTGAGAGACCTCTTAGACCTCTGAATGAAAATTCCAAGTATATGTAATACCCTTTGTAATACTTTAAGCAATAATAAAAAAAAAAATTCCAAGTATACACTTGGATATATGGGCCTAGAGACAGGGAAGAGGTCCAGGGTAGAAAGGTAAGTTTAGAAGTCCTCAGTGCATGGATGGAATGTTAAGTCATGAGATCAGATGAAAGCACCTCCAGGCACGTGTAAACAGGAAAGGTGGACCAAGCTCTGGAGCCTCCAACATGTGAAAATGAAGATGATAAACCAGCAAAGGAGACTGAGAAACTGGGGTAGGAGGAGCATTGGGAAAGAGAGAATATCATGAAAGTCAAAAAAGGAGACTACTTCATGAAGCAGCGAATGGTCCACTGTGTTTGTACCACCCCTTTCATGTGACCACTTCAGGACTAAACAATGTGCAAAGATCCCTGTGGGCCATCCCAGAAATGTGCACAACGACTACTATTACTTAAAAGGCCCATTGCCGTCTGCTTCCAGGGCCTGCTGCTCTCATAAGACGCCTCTGTGCCGCTGTAAGCCATTATGCTCCAAACTGCCAATGACCTGTATAAAAGGGAGAGCAATCACAGCGCCGTTTTCCTCATGAAGTCCGATAGAAATTGCAGTGATCACTGGGTATTTAGCAGAATATGTTTGTGTACGAAAATTACCCAGGTCTGGGAAAAGAGCCATCCAAAACTATTAGGGGAAACAATGCCCAGCGCTCACACAGTTGCTGAAAAGTGCCTGTTCCGACCGGGCAGACTGGGCAAACTCATAATAAACAATGGAAGTACTCAGGAAACTCTCCTCAACAACGCAAAATAATGAGCCTGAGACTGGGCACTGCCCCAATCCCACCAAACAAATAATAAATCAACATTTAAAGGCTCAAACTGTCTCCAAGCAAATCAACTGCATCCCAGGACAAAGCTCAAGAAGATTTATAATAATAAAAATATACTTTACACCCAACAAAGTAAGCTCACAATCCAAAGAAAGATCACCAAACATTCAAAGAGGCAGGAAAATGTGCTCCATAACAAGGACAACAAAGTTATAAAAAATGACCCTTGTTAAATTCCTGAAATGAAAACTACAATATATAAAATGAAAAATACCCTGAATGGGATTAATGGCAGAATAGACATTGCAGAAGAAAAGGTTAGTGAACTTGTAAACATTGTGATAAAAACTGTCCATCATGAAACACAGAGAAAAAAATGTTTTAAAAAATGAAAAAGCATCAGCGATTTGGAGGACAGCTTGAAGCATCCTGGTATGTGCGTGACTGGAGCCCCTGAAAGGGGGGGGGGGGGACAGAAAACGCAGTCCTCTCTTCTTGTCCATGGGGTTTCCTTCCAGAACCCCCCTACACCCCGGAGATACCAAAATCCACAGGTGCTCAAGTCCCTTATATAAAATGCATAGTATTTACAGATAACCTACACACATAATCCCATACACTTTAAGTCATTTCTGTATTACTTATAATACGTAATATCATGTAACTGCTACGTAAATAGTTGTTATACCTTATTGTTTAGGGAATAATGACAAGAAGAAAAGTCTGTATGTGTTCACTACAGACATAACCATTGTAGGCCTAACTACATAGTAGATATCAGCAACAATGTAATATTTTTTCTCTAGTATTTTTGATTTGTGGTTAGTTGAATCCATGGTTTCAGAGCTAACTGTGTTTGAAAAATAATGTTTGAAAATTTCCAAACTTGATCAAAGCAATCTACCCACATATCCATGAAGCATAACAAATTCTAAGCAGTGAAATAAGAAGAAAACTACACCAAGGCATATATAATCAAATTGCTCAAAACCAGTGGGAAAGAGAAAATCCTGAAAGCAGTCAGAAGAACAAGACATGCTACAGACAGAAGAACAAAGATCAAAACAACTGACCATTTCTCTTTGGAAACAATTTAAGCAGGAACACAGTGGGGGCAGAATCTTTAAAGCACTGATAGAAAAAAAAAATCAATCTAGATTTTTATACCCAACAAAAATATCTTTAAAAAACAAAGGTGAAATAAAGACTTTTTCTGACATATGAAAAGCTGAATGAATTCATCATGAGCAGACTACCTGCAATACAAGAAATGTTAAGGAATATCCTTCAAACAAAAGTAAAACAGTGTCAGATAGAAATCTGGATCAATACAAACAAAAAATACCAGAAATGGTGACTATATAGGTAAGTGTATAAGTCCTTTTTCATTATTTAAATTAATTAAAGGATAACATGTTTTAAATAATAGCAATGACAATGTATTATAATACTTATAACACAAGTAAAAATAAAATGTATGACAAAAATAGCATAAGTACTAGGAAAAAGAGTAAGTATGCTATTATAAGGTTCTTATACTGAATGCCAGGGTTTCTCAACCACACCACTATTGACATTTTGGACTAAGTAACTTTTTATTGGGGGGCTGTTCTGTGCATTGTAGGGATTTTAGCAGCATCCCTGTCTTCTGCTCACTGGACGATCCCAGTCTCTAGACATTGCCCACAGTTCTCCGGAGGACAAAATTGTCTCCAATTGAAAACCACTGCTGTATGTGAAAATGCTTCATGTCACTTGAAGGTAGACATGGTAAGTTAAAGATATATACTATAAACCTTAGAGCAAGCACTAAAATTACAAAACAGGGAACTAATAGGCCAAGAAAAAAGATAAAATTAAATGTTAGAAAACTTTCTTTCAATTCAAAGAAAGTATAAAAATAATTTAAAAGGGAACAAAGAACAGACAGGATATATAGACACAATAAAATGATAGATTTGAACTTAACCATATCAAAAAATCCTATTAAATGTGGTTTAAACATTCAATTGAAAGGTAGAGATTGTCAGACTGGATTAAAAAAGCAATACCAAAACTATATTCTGCCTAAAAGAAATGTACTTTAAATATAAAGGCAGAAATAGATGAAGCATCAAGGTGGAAGAAAATCATATACCATACTGATCAAAAGAAAGCCGCAGTGGCTATATCAATATCAGACAAAGAGAATTTCAGAGCAAAAGATAATATCAAGGATGAAGAAGATCATTTCATAAAGGTAAAGGAGTCAATTTATCAAGAAGATGTAATAATCATAAACATTTATGACCCTAATAAGGTAGCTTCAAATATATAAAGAAACGTTGATAGAACTGTGATGAGAAATAAACAAAGCCATATTGTACTCAGAAGTTTAAATACTCCTTCAAAAATTAAAGAACAAGCACACAGAAAAGCAACAAAGGTACAGTAGACTTGAGCACTCTCAACCAGCTTGACCTGTTTGACATTATAAAATGCTCCACAGCCAAGTACTCATTCTGCTCAAGTACACATGGAACATTTTCCAAAATATTTCAAGCTAGAAAATAAGTTGCAATACATTAAAAAAGATTGCAGTCAGAAAAGGTATGTTCTCTAACCACAGTGGAATTAGGTTAGGAATGCATAGCAGAAAGATATCTGGAAAAAACCCAAATATTTTGAAAATAAATAACATACTTCTATGCAATCCATGGATCAAAAAAGAAATCCAATGGGAAACTAGAGAGTATTTTGAACTGAATGAAAATGAAGATGCATATATAATATTGGGGGAGTGGAAGAGAATTATTGCACTAAAAACCTATATTAGAAAAAAAAAAAAGAGAAAAATCTCAAATCAATGACCACAGTTTGCATCTTAAGAAATTAGAAAAGGAAGATCAAATTTAAAGATGAAGGAGAAAAAAGAAAATAATAAATCCTAATAAAGAAATCAATACAATTGAATAAAAAGGAAAAAAAATTCATGAAACCAAAAGCTGGTGTTTTGAGATCAACAAAACTTGATAAACTGGCAGAACCAATCAGGGGGAAAATTGCCAATATCAGAAATAAGAGAGGTGATTTTAAAAGGATAATAAGGGGATATTATGAGCAACTTTATGCCAATAAATTTACAATTTAGATGAAATGGACACATTCTGAATAAATTTTGGCCACATTTTTGCTGTCTCCTTATCCTCTTTTGACTTCTAAATGTTGGAGTGCTCAAGAGCCCAGTATTTGGCAATCTTTTCTTTTCAGTCTACTTTTATTTTCAATGTGATCTCAATTATCCTATACCACTAATCATCATCTAAATGCTGATCACTCCCTGTTTTTTTGTTTTGTTTTGTTTGTTTTGTTTTGTCTTTTTCCTTTCAGGCTGATCTGTCTCCCACACCTCAAACATGTGTATTCAGCTTTCTACTCAACAGCTCTATTTTGCTATCCCATAGGCATTTCAAATTTATTTATTTATTTATTTATTTATTTATTTATTTATTTATTTATTATTTTCTAATCCTCACCCAAGGATATTTTTCCATTGATTTTTAGAGAGAGTGGAAGAGAGAAGAAAAGACAGAGAGAAACACTGATTGTGAGAGAAATACATCGATTGGTTGCCTCCTGCATGAGCCCCGAGCAGGGCTGGGGCAGGGGAAGAGTCTGCAACTAAGGTATGTGCCCTTGACTGGAATCGAACATAGGATCCTTCGGCCTATGGTCTATCCACTGAGCCAAATCAGCAAGGGCAGCATTTCAAATTTAAATGTCCAAAATGAATATGCTGATTTCCTCCTGCTCACACACAAATGAGTCCCTCTCTCCGGCTTCTCCATCTCAATAAATGCAGCCATCATTCCTCCAATATTTTGGCCTAAAACCCAAGGAGTTCAGTTCCAATCCAACAACAAATCCTCTCATCCTCTCTACTTTCAAAACATATATCCACTCTAATCTCTTCACCATCTTCACCACTACTACTCTGGCACAATCCACCATATCTTGTCCGGACGTCTGCAATAGGCTCTTAACTAAAATTTCTACCTCTACTCTTGCTCAATCCCTGCCATCTATCCTAGAGGCATAGATATTCAATGTCCACAGCTTACCTGTGTGCTCCTTCACACTCTCCTGCACCCTTGCAGTTGAGCTGTACTGTAAGCAGAAGAGACGAAGGTAAAGCTGAAACAGGAACAGCTCCCGCCTAACTCCTCCAGCCCAGAGGCCACGTATTGAGACGGTAAGTTAAGGATGAAACCAGCCTGTCTAGGTCCTCAGTTTAGAAGGGTGTTGCCCTAGAGAACTACCAGACTTTGCAGGAACATGAAATCAATGTTATGCATCTAGACACTGAGATTTTGGGTTTTGTTTGTTACTGCATCAAGCGTATTCTATCCTGTCTAACCCAACCTTACAGCATAGTAAAAGGTGAATCTTTTTGAAAATTTATAATCACATTTTTAAAACTTCTTTTGTTGAAATGTGATTCACATAACATAAAATTAACCATTTTATAATAGAATTTAGTATATTCACAATGTTGTGTAACTACCACACCTATAAAATGCTAAAACATTTTCATTACTCCAGAAGAAAAATGTTTCATTAAACTATCATTCTTCATTTTCCCTTCTCCCAACCTCCGACAACCACCAATCTGCCTTCTGTCTCTATAGATTTACCTACACTAATTATATATATACTAGAGGCCCGTTGCACGAAGAGATTCGTGCAATAGGCCTTTCCTTCCCCTGGTTGCTGGCACCGGTTTTCCTCCAGCACCCGGGACCCAGGCCTTCGCTCCAGACAGAGCCTTCAGTCTTTGCGGCTCCGGACGGAGCCTTCAGTCTTCGCTCCACTGCTTCGCCCCTACGTATGCAAATTAGCCGCCATCTTTGTTGGGTTAATTTGCATACTCTCCTGATTGGCTTGTGAGTGTAGCAGAGGGACGGTTAATTTACATGTTTGTCTATTATTAGGTAAGATATATAAAAGCTGAAGTGACAATTATGACTGAACAACCTGAATGACTGGAACAACCAGTCACTTTGATACGCACTGACCACCAGAGGACAGATGATCAACGCAGGAGCTGCCCCATGGTAGTCAGTGTACTCCCACAGCGGGAGCTCCACGCAGCTGACTGACCCATCCCTGGGGCCCACCAGCCCAGCCAGGCACCGATGGACCAGAGTCGCCGGCACGATCATGACACTGTTACCGGCCTCCTGGAAGTCAGCCTCGGGCACTGCAGCCGCTTTCCCTCCCTAGATGCTCCGCAAGGAAGAAAGGATATAACAGCAGCCGCCAGGTGGCTCCTGACAACCGGCACAAACATAAGCGGGATGAATCCGGATCCTGGCCAGCAAAGGCATCCCACCACCCTCCCAGAGGGCCAATCACCTCCCAGGTCCCCCTCCCCCCATTCCCCTCGGTACCCCACCCATGCATGAATTTGTGCACCGGGCCTCTAGTTTCATATAAATGGGATCATAACTATGTGAACTTTTTGTCTGACTTTTTTCACTTAGCATAACTCTTTCAAGGTTTGTCCATATTCTAGCATGTATCAGTTCTTCATTCCTTTTATGGTGAATAATATTCCATTGTGTAGAATTTTGTATCCATTTATCCACTGATGAACATTTGGGTTGTTTCCACCATTTGGTTATTGTGATTAATGTTATTATGAACATTTGTGCACAAATATTTGAATACCTTTTTCAATTCTTTTTGGTCTATACATAAGAATGGAGTTTCTTGGTCATATGGTAATTCTGTAATTAACTTTTAGAGTAATCACCAAACTGTTTTCCATGGTGTCTGTACCATTTTACATTCCCACCAGGAATGCACTCCACACCATTACCAACACTTACATTCTGTTTTGGGGTTGTTTGTTTTTATTGTAGTCATCCTAAAGAGCCTGAAGTAGCATCTCTATATGGGATGTGATTTGCATTTCCCTAATGAATGATGATGTTGAACATCTTTTCATCTGCTTGTTGCCCATTTGTATATATATTTTGGAGAAATATGTATTCAAATCTTTGCCCATTTTTAAATTGGATTGTTTGTCTTTTTGCTGTTGAATTATAAAAGTTCTTTACATATTCTGGATACTATACTAGTTTCCTTTGTCATGCAAACCTTTTTATTGGGATATAGTCCTGCTTATTTGTTTTTCTTTTGTTTCCCTTGCCTGAAGAGATATATCAGAAAGAAATTCTAAGAAAAATTTTATAGATTTTACTGTCTGTGTTTTCTTCCAGGAGTTTTATGATTTTGAGTCTTGCATTGAAGTCTTTAATCCATTTTGAGTTTATATGGTTTAAGAGGGTGGTCTTCTTTCCTGTATCTGTTCAATTTTTTCAAACACCATTTATTAAATAGACTGTCTTTACCTCATAATATGCTATTACCTCCTCTGACATTTATTAACTGACCATCTAGGTGTGGTTTTATTTCTGGGCTCTCTATTCGGCTCTGCTGATCTCTATGTCTGGTTTTATGACAGTACATGCTTTTTTGATGACTATGGCCTTGTAGTATTGGTTAATATCAGGTAGTGTAATACCTCCAACTTTGTTCTTCTCTCTGAAAACTGCTGTTGCTATTCAGGATCTTTTGTGGTTTCATATAACATTTTTTTTTCTTAATTAAATCTTTATTGTTCAGATTATTACATTTGTGCCTCTTTTTTCCCCCCATAACTCCCCTCCTCCCAGTTCCCGCCCCACCATCCACCCTCACTCCCCACCCACTGTCCTCATCCATAGGTGCACGATTTTTGTCCAGGCTCTTCCCGCATCTCCCCACACCCCTTTCCCCGCCAAGAATAGTCAGTCCATTCCCTTTCTATGTCCCTGATTCTATTATGATCACCAGATTATTTATTCACTTGATTCTTAGATTCACTTGTTGATAGATGCATGTTTGTTGTTCATAATTTGTATCTTTACCTTTTTCTTCTTCTTCCTCTTCTTAAAGGATACCTTTCAGCATTTCATATAATACTGGTTTGGTGGTGATGAACTCCTTTAGCTTTTCCTTATCTGTGAAGCTCTTTATCTGACCTTCAGTTCTGAATGATAGCTTTGCTGGATAAAGTAATCTTGGTTGTAGGTTCTTGGTATTCATCACTTTGAATATTTCTTGCCATTCCCTTCTGGCCTGCAAAGTTTCTGTTGAGAAATCAGCTGACAGTCTTATGGGTACTCCCTTGTAGGTAACTGAGTTTCTTTCTCTTGCTGCTCTTAAGAGTCTTTCTTTGTCTTTTGCTCTTTGCATTTTAATTATGATGTGTCTTGGTGTGGTCCTCTTTGGATTCCTTTTGTTTGGGGTTCTCTGTGCTTCCTGGACTTGTAAGTCTATTTCTTTCACCAGGTAGGGGAAGTTTTCTGTCATTATTTCTTCAAATAGGTTTTCAATATCTTGCTCTCCCTCATCTTCTGGCACCCCTATAATTCTGATGTTGGTACGTTTGAAGCTGTCCCAGAGGCTCCTTACACTATCTTCGTATTTTCAGATTCTTTTTCATTTTGCTTTTCCGGTTGGGTGTTTTTAGCTTCTTCGCATTTCAAATCTTTGCCTTGATTCTTGCGGTCCTCTGGTCTGCTGTTGGGAGTCTGTATAATATTCATTATTTCAGTCTGTGTATGTTTAATTTCTAGTTGGTTCTTTATCATAACATCGAGGGTCTCATTAGATTTGTTGAGGATCTCATTAAGTTTATCAGCGGCTTCTAGACAGTTCTTGAGAGAGCTTAAAAGTGTGGTTCTGAACTGAATATCCTCCATTGACAGTTTTGTCCTGTTTCTTTGTCTCTGCATTTTTTTATGCTTTCTTGGTGCACCCCCTAGTGGTCTTTGTGTGCAGTCCTCCTGTAGTTAAGCCTTGATTGTTGTAGTTAATACTAGGGGGATTTGACCTCCAGGCCAGCTGTCTGTCTCATATAACATTTTTGAATGCTTGTTCTAGTTCTTTGAAATACACCATTGGTATCTTGATAGAAGTTGGGTTGAATCTATGGATTGCTTTAGGCAGTATAGAAATTTTTTTTATATATATATATTTTTATTGATTTTTTACAGAGAGGAAGGGAGAGGGAGATAGAGAGTTAGAAACATCGATGAGAGAGAAACATCGATCAGCTGCCTCCTGCACATCTCCCACTGGGGATATGCCCGCAACCCAGGTACACGCCCTTGACTGGAATCGAACCTGGGACCCTTCAGTCCGCAAGCCAACGCTCCATCCACTGAGCCAAACCGGTTTCGGCCAGTATAGAAATTTTAATGATGTTAATTCTTTCTATCTATGCGCATGGTATATACTTGCATTTATTTGTATCTTCTTCAATTCCTTTCTTCAGTGTCCTATAATTTTTTGAGTACAGGTCTTTTACCTCCTTTGTTAAATTTATTCATTGGTAGTTTATTTTTTTATGCAACTGTAAATAGGAATGTTTTCTTAGTTTTCCTTTCTGATAGTTCATTCTCCTATATAATAAAAGGCTAATATGCAAATCGACCAAACTGTAGAATGACCGGTCACTATGACATGCACTGACCACTAGGGGGCAGACGCTCAACACAGGAGCTGTCCCCTGTTGGTCAGTATGCTCCCACATGGGGAGTGCTGCACAACCAGAAGCCGCACACTGGCGAGCGCAGCGGCGGTGGCAGGAGCCTCTCCTGCCTCCAGGACAATGCTAAGGATGTCCGACTGCCAGCTTAGGCCTGCTCCCGCTGTCAGTTGGACATCCCCCAAGGGCTCCTGGACTGCAAGAGGGTGCAGACTGGGCTGGGGAACCCCCCTGAGTGCATGAATCTTGTACACTGGGCCTCTAGTTGGTGTATAAAAATGCAACTGATTTCTGAATATTAATTTTGTCTCTTGCTACTTTCCTGCTTTCATTTATCAGTTCTAGTAGTTTTTTGGTGGAATATTTAGGTTTCTCTATATACAGTGTCATGTCATCTGCAAATAATTACAATTTACTTCTTCCTTTCCAATTTAGATGCCTTTTATTTTTTCTTTGTGTCTTATTTTTATGGCTAGGACTTTGAGTACTATGTTGAATAAGAGAAGCGAAAGCAGAAATCTCTGTCTTGTTCCTGATCTTAAGGAAAATACTTTTAGTTTTTGCCTGTTGAGTATATGATGTTGGCTATGAGTTTGCATATATGGCCTTTATTATGTTGAAGTATGTTTTTGTTATTTCCACTTTGCTGAGTTTTTATCATAAATGGATGCTGTATTTTGTCAAATGTGTCTGTAGCTATTAATATGATTGTATAATTTTTATCTTTCATTTTGTTTATGTGGTATATCATGTTAATTGACCTGTGGATATTGTACCAACCTTGCATTCCCAGAATAATACTCATTTGATCATGGTGTATGATCTTTTAAATATAAGACTGGATTCAGTTTGCTAATATTTTGTTAAGAATTTTAGCATCTTTGTTCATCAGTGATATTGGCCTACACTTTTCTTTCTTTGTAGTGTCTTTATTTGTTTTTTAAATTAGGGTAATGCTATTCTCAGAAAATGAGCTTGGGAGTCTTCCCTCCTCTTGAATTTTTTTGTAATAGTTTAAGTGTAGGTTTTAGTTCTTCTTTTAATGTTTGGTAAAATTCAGCTGTAAAGTCATCCAGTAAAGGACTTTTGCTTGCTGGGAGATTGGGGATTACTGCCACAATTTCATTAGTTGTAATCAGATTTCTGTTTCTTCTTGATTGAATTTTGGAAGATTTAATTTTTAAGTCATTTATCCATTTCTCCCAGGTTGTCCAATTTTTTGGCATATAATGTTTGTAATATTTTCGTATAATACTTTGTATTTCTGTGATGTCAGTTGTTACTTCTTCTCTTTTATTTTTGATTTTTTTTTTATTTGGGTCCTTGCTTTCCTTTTTCTCGATAAGTCTGGTAAAAGGTCTATCAATCTTATCTTTTCAAAGAACCAGCTCCTGGTTTCATTGATCTTTTGTATATTTTAATAGACTCTTTTTCATTTATTTCTTTTCTAATATTTATTATGTCCTTCTTTCTACTCACTTCAGTCTCTTTTTAGTTATTATTCTAGTTCCTCTAGGTGTAAGTTTGGATTTTTGTTTTTAGATTTTTCTTCTTCCTTGGAGTAGGCCTGTATTGCTATGAATTTTCCTCTTAGGACTATTTTCACTGCTTTCCATAAATTTGGGGTCATTGTGTATTTATGTTCATTTGTTTTAAGGTATCTTTTGATTTCTTGCTTGACCTCATTGTTAGCCCATTCATTGTGTAGTAATATGTTACTTAGCCTCTATGTGTTCATGTTTTTCAGTTTTCTTCTTTTAACTGATTTCTAGTTTCATATCATTATGATCAGAGGAGATGCTTGGTATGATTTTAATCTTCATAAATTTATTGAGACTTATTTTGTCGCTTAACATGTGGTCTAACCTGAAAAATTTTCCATGTACACTTGGGAAGAATATATTCTACTACAGTACATTAGTATATATTTTACTAAAGTTTATTCTACTACATTGGTGTAGGGAGCACCTGGGAAGGCACATGGGCATTTCTTTAATTATTGTCAGCTGAATCCTGTGGCATTGGCAGAGCCACATCCTGGAAACACACCTTGCCAGAGGCAGGAGTGTTGTCAGCCTGACCATCAGCCCAGGTGCCAGGGGGCGGGTTTCGTTATTTAAATCCAGCCAAGCACCAGGAATGAATATGACTCGGGCCCACCCAAAAATGCGCATACTCTCCTTTGTCTTGACTTTTAGTAAAACTTCCTGCTTTTTGCTGTATAAAGGAAACAGGCTGTATTGGCTCTGGGTCACTATTTCTGTCCCTGTCTGGGTCAGAGGACAATGTTCCCACCCGGCCCCACCTTTTTCTTTCCATCTCTGTGTCTGTCTCTTTCTTTCATTTTCTCAATCCCCAGCCGCCCCTACTCAGGAACCAGACCGCTCTCTAGCTGCGCTGGATGTGAAGAAGAGAGACATATTTACACATTGGGATGAAATATTCTAAAAATATCAATTAAATTTGCCTGGATTTAATTGTCTTTTAAGGCTATTGTTTCCTTGTTGATTTTCAGTATGGATGATCCATCCAACGATATAAATGGGGTATTAAAAATCCCCTACTATCAATACCTGGATTTTTAAATCTCCTCTTGTGATTTTAACTAAAGTCACGTTTGAGAACCATTTACTTGTAAGATGATGGAGGAAAAGGATGAAAAGAAACTAGATCTCTGAACGAACACATAGAGCAGAACCTCCTGTTGACTTGTAATATTTATTTGGGGCCTTTGTGTAAGAGAGAAAATTCTCTATTCTTTAAGCCATACAATTGATGATTTTCCTGTTAGATCAATTTTAGCTTATTAAAAAGAGCATGAGCCAGAGTTAGTGGTTCACCTGCTCTGCCCAGTATTTCCTATCTTGGTCACCTTAGATATATTGCCCCACTTCAACTTAATCGTGGGGTGTAAACTCTAGTGCAAGTCTAACTGATCCACCTCAGCCACCATGGAAGGCCTTCTAACTAAGGGGGCAACAGACGCACTAGAAGAAAAGGGGCTGTACAGGTCTAAGTGAGTGAAAAGCAAATGAAATAAGAAGGAAGTAGGATAGCTTAAGAAATTGGAGTTCCTGGTCAGAGTGAGAGACAGATTATACTCCCAGGAGTGGAATAGCACCAGTTGGCTCAAGCTCATGGCAACAGCCATGGGTTTGAGCAGCCTAGTGTAGGTGAGAGCTTGGGGTCTAGGGAGTCAAAGTGCCATGAGGCGGTAGGAGGGTAACATTTTCCCCTGACTATTTCTGCCTCACTTTGCCCAGAGCTTTACCATTATGCGCTCTTAGCCCCGCAGAAGGAGGGATGACCACAAGCAGATTATAATAAAAAGGGGCCTTTCCCTGACTTTAAATTTCAAAAGCTAAGAAGGCCCTTAGATGAATTAGGCAATGAATTTAGGATAAAAACATGAATAAGAAAGAGTAGGATTCCACCCTTCCTTAGGCTATCAGGGGAACAATAAGAGTAGATTTGGGTGGGTCTTAAAGAGAGTGATCCCGCATGTTGCTCTCAGGCGTCAGAATCCAGAGAAGTCTGTGGGGTCTGTGATCAGAGACAAGCTACGCATACCTCCTAGTACAGACCTTGGAGAAGCAGCAGAGGCAGCCCTACAATGAGTGGCTAATTTAGATGTCTAAGCAGAGGGGATTTTGGGCAGCCTCTCAACCCTGTGGGTGGGGGTAGAGATGAAGGACAGAGGTAGGGAACCAGCCTCTTAGCCCAGCAGCAGTAGGGAGAGGAAACCCATAGAGTAGAGACTACCCTCTGATCCTAAGGGTAAACCAGAGTTAACCAAACCAAAAAGGAGGGCAATGACATCCCAGGAGGAGGAACAGCTCTGGGGAAAGGGAGCCAGCTGTTCAGACACCCACAAGAAGTTGGACAGGGCTGGACCGACTGATTCCTGAAAGTCAAGATCATCACAGAAGGAGACAGGAAGGCAGCCGGACCCTAAGAGGCCACCCAACAGGGATGAAGGATGCAGGATGCTTTTCTCCCCACCCTTCTGACCTGCATTCATAAATGACACCCAGGACCAGAATCTCTGTCTTCACCAAATTTTAGCCTCAGCCATAAGGACAGGGAGTGAGATGTGTGTTGGCCGAGGTTAGGATTCCCTCACTGCTGCAGAGTGGGGGCTGGAATTAGAATAAAGAACATTCGTATTTCTTGTACGCCTGAGTGGCGGACTGTAACCTACCCATTTGCAGGAGAGCACAGGGTGGTAGGAGAGGCAGATGGCAGGGGGTGGGGGCAGGCTGGGCACTGGAGGGAAAGACAGGGACAGGGTGGACGTCACCAGGTCTTCCTACTCCACAACCAGTGGCCTTGCTCTTCTGGGGTCATGTAGTTCCCAAGCCCTCCTGAAGCCGGTCAGGGTGGGTGCGGTGGGCAGGGGGGCATCCTAGAATCTGGCAGGTTGGCAGCTGGGCTCTGCTCTAGGCTGCAAAAGGAGATTCAATTGCTACCAAGATCCCTTTTTGCTCCTTTCTTTTTTTTTTTCTTTTTGACTCTCATGACCCAATAGTAAGTCAATGGATCAGCCCAGTGAAATAACCAGGAAGTGACCACCGCTGTCTAGTCCAGTGATGGCGAACCTATGACACGCGAACTCATTTTTTTTTGGTTGATTTTTCTTTGTTAAATGGCATTTAAATATATAAAATAAATATCAAAAATATAAATCTTTGTTTTACTATGGTTGCAAATATCAAAAAATTTCTATATGTGACACGGCACCAGAGTTAAGTTAGGGTTTTTCAAAATGCTGACACGCCGAGCTCAAAAGGTTCGCCATCACTGGTCTAGTCCATTCATTCATTCAACTGACTTCTTTCCCAAGCAGCAGCAAAGGGAGCTACTGATGCTGCCGCGTCGGTGGGGAGATCACAGAGGATGCCACTGAAAGGTGAGCCTCGAGAGGCGAGTGTGATCGTGGACAAGAGGGGAAGGTGAGTGATTTCATCACCACGACATACGAGGGAAGGCTGTTGGATCTGGAACCTGGAGAGCAGGAGCCCTGGCTGCTTTCCTCTGTGTCCCCCTCACTCAGAGGAACAGGTAAACACGCAGGACGACGGAGGGGTGGACGAGTCCATGGAGGGATGAAGGTACTGAGGCCATTTCAAGCCAGGCAGAGAAGACGCGGGGAACCCAACAGGATAAAATAAAATAAGAAGCAAATTCAAATCCATACTAGAGGCAGCTGATCCCGCAGCTACCCTTGCTTCATGCTGTCCCCTCTGCTTGGGACGCTGCTTCTGAGGGGAAGAGCTCAGTGCAGGCTGAGAGCCGTGAGACGACGGATGCGCAGGCTCCCTTCCACCCTCCCTCACCACCTGGCCATCGCACCCCAGCCTTGCCCAGCTCCTTGTGGGTGTCTGAATGTTCCTAATCCTGGAGTGACCCAGTCAAAGCAAGACATTTGACTCTGCCATTTTAACTCCACCGACACTTTGACCAAATTGCCTGGGTGGGGGGAGAAATTTGTGAAAAATAGTATGAAATACAATAGTTAAAATAGCACAGGTAAACATTTTAATGAACTAGAGAAATGGATGCGTAAATAGCAACAGTGACGCCTAAAGAAAACGCACGTTATATTGCCTAACCGGTTTGGCTCAGTGGATAGAGCATCGGCCTGCGGACCAAGAGGTCCCAGGTTCGATTCTGGTCAAGGGCATGTACCTTGGTTGCAGGCATATCCCCAGTAGGAGGTGTGCAGGAGGCAGCTGATCCATGTTTCTCTCTCATCGATGTTTCTAACTATCCCTCTCCCTTCCTCTCTGTAACAAAAAAATCAATAAAATATATTTTAACAGAAGAAAAAGAAAATGCACGTTATAGTGGCAACATTTGTTGACTTTAAAAGCCCAATGCGCCGTCACCGGTTTGGCTCAGTGGATAGAGCGTCGGCCTGTGGACTGAAAGGTCCCAGGTTTGATTCCGGTCAAGGGCATGTACCTTGGTTGCGGGCACATCCCAACCCGCAGTGGTTTGTGCAGGAGGTGTGCAGGAGGCAGCTGATCGATGTTTCTAACTCTCTATCTCTCTCCTTTCCTCTCTGTAAAAAATTAATAAAATATATATTTAAAAAAAAATAAAAGCCCAATGCATAAGCCAAATCTTCACTGAGAAACTTACAAGGAAAATGATTTATCCCAGTGAAGGTGCTTTTAGTGAAATAAAATGAGAATAAAGAGGCAGATGGAACTGCCACGTTGGAGGGACAGCATGTCATTCTGCAGCGTGGCCAGACCGTGGCAGCAGAGACCACGATGGACTCATCCAGGACAGCGGCAGCCGCCTGTTGGGGGAGGTAGGGGATAACTCCAGGCAAGGGCCAAGGAAGCCCTGCTGGGAGCTTGGTAGAAATACAAATCCAAACCCACGGAGTCGAGGCTGCGGGGGCTGCAGCCCCTACTGTGCACTTTAACAAGCCCTTTCGGTGACGCCGCGGCCCACGCAGGAACCCGCAGCCAAGCCCTGGCCAGTTTCCTCCAAAGCCCTGGTCGGCAAACCGCGGCTCGCGAGCCACATGCGGCTCTTTGGCCCCTTGAGTGTGGCTCTTCCACAAAATATCACGTGGGGGCGCGCACGTACAGTGCGATTGAAACTTCGTGGCCCATGCGCAGAAGTCGGTATTTTGTGGAAGAGCCACACTCAAGGGGCCAAAGAGCTGCGTGTGGCTCGCGAGCCGCGGTTTGCCGACCACTGCTCCAAAGGGAGCGGGCTCTGCTGTAGGCATTGCTTGTTTCCTTAGTTCACCAAACAGCTCCTGCCTAGCCCCTGCACTGCGCTTGTGAAAGCAATGAGGCACAGCTGGTTCTGTCAGACGGGGGACCTGCTGCTTTAAACCTCTGTCCAGCTCGGATCAGGGATGAGGCCAGAGTCCTGTGCCCGTAAGAACAGCTCCCAGGCTAGCCACCTTGCCCCCACTGTCCTGGCCTGGCCACTGGCTGCCCTGTCTCAGGCCCGCCCTCCCTCAGTGCTTCTCACACTGATCACGTGGAGGTGGCATTTTCCTGTCTGTCTCGGGTCTCCTCTTGGAAAGGAACCCTGTGGTCAACCTGGGGAGCAGGCCCTGCAGCTGAGCCCTCACCCTGCCCTGGCGCTAGAGGGGAGACTTTACATGCCATGGAGCTCTCTTCCCATAGTTCTTCCATGGGTAAGTCAGAGGGAAAAGCCGGACCCGCCCCATAGTCCACAGGTCTGCCCTGGCCCCTCCCATGAAACCCTGGGCTGTGCCCACGTCACACTCCCTGCCGCACCCCTGCAGCAATGCCTGGAGGCAGGTGATTCGATGGAGATGCTGTTGCCCACAGGAGCCTTGGAACGAGGTCTGGGCACAGCAGTGGACAGAGCAGGCTCCGGCAGAAGACAGACCCGATCCAGGCAAGGCGCTGCCCCTTTCTGCAGGTTGGCACAAGTAAGTCACCAAGCCTCACCGCGCTCGATTTCCATACCTGTACGATGGCGCGAAAAACGCCTTCCTCACGGGCTCGCTAATTCTGGCACCTGCAGCACCTGGCAGGCTCTCGGCACATGGAGATGCTCTCCCTTCCCTCCGAAAGCAGCGAGCCTATGCCTGGCTGCGAGCCGAGATCACTGCCCCCTCGTCAGACACTGTAGACCAGAGGTTACAGCTCAGATGCCTTCAGGGACAAGGACACAGGAGACAGGAGTGAGTGTGGGCGCTCGATGGGCCTATGAGAAGCTGCTGACCGTGTGTTCCATCCGAGCTGCTCCGCAGCCCAGCGAGCTGTTGTCAGGTGGACAAGAGGGCCCCGGCTTGTCAGGCTTTCTTGTTTTTCAGTGGAAATCGAGATGCTTCCATGAAGTCCGGCTACAGCCTACCGCCTGAGGACCACAGCCGATGGGGTCCAGGCCCAGGCCTCTCAGGACGTGACAGGCTGAAACCGTCACCTGTGCGGCCTTCCGGAGGCCACAGAAGGGGGGAGCAGGCCTGGCTTTGCGTCTGGGCTCTAGCACTCGCCGGCTGCGAGGCCTTGCACCACGACTGCCACCACCAGCCTCTTCTCCGTCAGGCACACAGGGCCAGCAACCACCCTCCGGGCCGGCCTTCCTGGGGGCTAGGGGAACCGGTGAAAGGGCTTTGAGACTTGGACGTGAGGTGTCCTATTAATCAGCGACAGCAAACCCCGTTTGACAAAGACCACAAGGGCCCCACCGCTAGAGTTGGGCTTGAACCTGCTGCAGCGGGCGGGGGGGGGGGGCGGGTGGGGGGCGGGGACGCTGCACCTGGGCAGCGGTGGCCTCCTGCCAGGGGGGTGCCGAGCCGGCTGAGGATTTGGGGTAAAGGCAGGATACAGGAACAAGTTTGGATGGAGTGTTGGACACAGTCAAGACAGAGCAAGGCCGCAGGCAAAGGCGGTCTGTGCTGAGAGGTGGGCCCAGGTCGTTTCCTTAGAAACCACAAGGGTAAGATCGAGTGGGATGTTGTGTCTGAAAACCCCTTACCCAGAGCTCTGCCCTGCGGGAGCTAGGGCCTGGTTCTCCGAGCCACCAGGAGCCCTGGCTGGGGTTCTCCCGTGGTGACTGGAACGTCTCGTTTCTGGCCCTTTGATTTGAGGGCCCATCTCTCAGCACCATTCCCTGGCTGTTCCTAGAGACGGCTGTCCTGCAGCACTGGTGCCTTTCGGCGCCGCACAGGCTGAGCCGTGGCTGGAACCAGAAAGCCCGGCCCTGAGCCCCGGCTCTGCCACCTCCTGGCTCTGTGATCTTTGCTCACATACCCTCTCAGAACCTGTTTGGGGACAAGAACAGATCCACAATCCCTAATCAGCAACTTCAAAATCTCAAAAACAATGAACGCCAAAAGATTTTTGTAACTAATGTGGCTGTAAAACCTGTCTTGACCTAATTCATTTGGTGGCAAAACCTGCCTGAACTGCCATGAGTCTATTTTTGTCTCCATTAATTCCACAACGTGTGAATATTTGCATATTTCCCTGCAGAAAACACTGAGCAGTTGACTATGGGGCTCTCCCCCAGACCCTGCTGGGAAATTATAGAAGATGCAGTATATGCACCATCTTCTTTTTAGGGAAAGATGTTCAGTTCCCAGAACCACAAGGCCCGGGTTTCGGGGAAGCATTCACAGGCCTGTGGAGGCTGGCTCTCCAGGTGCCTGGGGTGACGTGGAGCCACGCGGCAAGGTGCTCCATGCAGGACTGGCTGCCTGCCATGAGGCCCTCCTCCTTCCCCGGGATTCCGGGCGCTCTGCCCTCTCCCAGCCACCATGCCTCCTCTGGGCATTGCCAACTGTGGAGCTGTCCTCACAGGATAAGCCCCTCTTCCCAGGACAGACTTGTTACCAGCTATGGCCCTCCCGTCCTCGGGGCACCTTCAGACCCCGTCCTACAGCTCACCTCCGAGCCCTCAGCTATCCTCCTGTATCGGGGAGCAAGGCCATACCTACTCTTAGCTTGGCAGCATTCTCCTCCCCACCCAGATCTGCACACCCGGCTCCTGGAGCTGCAGGACTGGTTACAGGGAGGGCCGCGCGTGGGGCCTAATCGCTCGGCGTCTCTCCCATCACTCAGCACTCAGTGGCAGCACCTGCTGGCCTGGCACCACGGAACCTGAACCGTGGGTAACTCAGCACATGGGGGGCCTGGGGGGATTCCCAGGCCTCCTGAGCAAGCCATTCGGGGACCCTCTGCGCCTCCTCACACCAGCGTGACTGCCGAGGACACGTGCGTGAAGCTGAGACCGTTGGTTCAGAAAGCCGGGCCAGCTGCTGCCGGTCAGCTGCTGTGGGAGCAGCGGGGAGTCTTTACCCAGGAGCCATGGTTTCAGGTTTTCATCCAATCAGAGCCCACCCAGGCTTCACCCCTGGCAGCGCTCAGTCCCGCTGGGCCACGCACTGACTAGCACCCGTGGAGGGGTGTGGCAGGCTCCCTGCGGACGTGGCCTTCAGTGTGGGAAGAGCTGGGGGATGGAGGGGAGCACAAGCCCTAGGAAAGAAGGGCGCAGACCCCGTGGCAGGGTGCCTGGGGACAGTCCCGGGGAGCGGCTTGATTGAGATCCTGGACAAACTGAGCAAAGCCTGGAAGACCAGTGACCATGGGGTCATAGGTCAGTCTCCCTGGGCTGAGGTCACGGCTCAGGTCACTTGGGTCATGTCCTGGCCCATTCCTGGTCCCACAGAGGGTAGATGTCGTCAGTCCTCCCCCTTCCTGTTTCCATTCTGAGTTGCACATCATCCGCTCAGCCTGCCACTTCCTCCCTACCTGGTTTCCCCACTTCCTCACCCCACCTCTACCTCTGGGCTTTCCTGCATCTTCACTTCCTCCACTCTTCACCCCCATCCCTCTGGTTAATTCAACAGCCCCTCAAGGGCCTTGGAGTACCAGCGCCTGCCACCTCCAGGACCCCTCCCCAGGACTCCTCAGGACCCCCCATCAAAGGGACCTTGTATTTAGCTTTTGCTGCATGTCATTCATTGAGAGAAAGAATGGCCCAGAGGTCTTTCTGCATTAACATGCAGCTGGGCTAGGTGGGGGCGGGTGGGGGGGGGGCAGGATGAGGGGGGAAGATCCTCCCTCCCAGCCCTCCTGGGAGCAGCAGGGGTCAAACCAGGAGGCACCCCATTCCTCCCCATCCTCTCTGCAGTGCACTTGGCCCCTCTGTACACTCCAGCCCAGCAGCCAGTGCTGGCTTCTTCCCTCAACTCTGCACCCTGACCCTTCCCCTTTCCGTGTGCCCTCCGAGGACATCCATTCCAGGGAGGGGACAGGCAGTAAACACCCTATGAACTCTGCTACGGGGACACACACACTGGCAAATAGTAACAGCCAAGGGGAATGAGAGGTGCGGGGGCCATTGTAAGCGAGCTGGTCTGGGAAACTTTATACCAGAGAGATGAGATGAGAGGGGGTGAGGGAACGAGACCTGCAGGTGACGCTGGCAGAGGGGAGAGCATGTGCAAAGGGCCAGTGGGTGGAGCGGGTGTGCCAGGACCTGCCCAAGGACAGCGGGGTGGGGTCTAGACCAGAGCACCCCGAGGCTGTTGGGTGGGGTGTCACACTGACTTCTAATCATTAAACAAGGTGGCGCTGCCCCGGGTGGCTGGTTGAGTTGTGGTGCGGGGTGGCTGGTTGAGTTGCAGGGTGGGGTGGCTGGTTGAGTGTGGTGTGGGGTGGCTGGTTGAGTTGTGGGGCGGGGTGGCTAGTTGAGTGTGGTGCGGGGTGGCTGGTTGAGTGTGGTGTGGGGTGGCTGGTTGAGTTGTGGGGCGGGGTGGCTGGTTGAGTGTGGTGCGGGGTGGCTGGTTGAGTGAGGTGCGGGGTGGCTGGTTGAGTTGTAGGGTGGGGTGGCTGGTTGAGTGTGGTGCGGGGTGGCTGGTTGAGTGTGGTGTGGGGTGGCTGGTTGAGTTGTAGGGTGGGGTGGCTGGTTGAGTTGTAGGGTAGGGTGGCTGGTTGAGTGTGGTGTGGGGTGGCTAGTTGAGTGTGGTTCAGGGTGGCTAGTTGAGTGTGGTGCGGGGTGGCTGGTTGAGTGTGGTGCGGGGTGGCTGGTTGAGTGAGGTGCGGGGTGGCTGGTTGAGTTGTAGGGTGGGGTGGCTGGTTGAGTTGTAGGGTGGGGTGGCTGGTTGAGTGTGGTGTGTATGTTTAAGGTAATGATCCTGGTGCTGCTGTGGGGTGAGGGAGAGAGAAGCATTCATGGTTGGCGGGAATGGAATCTGGCGTCATGCTTTTGCAAAGCCACAGGCTCTATGCATTAAGAGCTGTGAAATGGCCCTGCCCTTTGGACCAGTCTTTCTATATCTGGGACTCTAGCCTTACAAAAACCCCAAACATGGGGATCCTATATAGTTCCCTTCGGTTCTCCATGGACAGCTATTGGCTGCCCAGGGCCCGGCACACAGCCCCTCGGGTCCCAGGACTCTGCACTCACTGCCCCACCCACACCCGTCCTCTGGCCCAGCACCTGCCACAGCATGCAACCTCCATCTTCTCCTCCAGCTTCTGGCCACGCACAGCTCAGCCAGTCCCCACCCCCTGTTCAGAAAAAAGTCCTCGTCCTCTAGTCCTCTACCTTTTGAGAAACAGCCAGGACTGGCCCTGTGCCAGGTGCCTCTCTCCATTCTTCCTACTGGGGTCTAAAGCAGGGCCAGCCTTCACTCCCACCATGAATACAGGGTGTCGCCGGGTGGCGCTCCATGCAGGGTACAGCCTGGGCTTTTCCTGGGCCCTGGGGTGCTCAGTGGATCCCACCCCTCACCAGGGAGGCTGAGAAGGGCTCCTCAGGGTGAGTCTTGGCCCTGCTGTTCGCCCTGCTCCCAGCCACAGGGGTGGGCAGGGGCCCTTTGAGCCCATCAACCATGCAGACCAAACTCTCCACGAGGGAGGCTGGGGCTGGAAATACCTGGGTCAGTAGAAAGGATGTCCCCGATCATGCAGCTTCCCACCAGATAGCATCCAGGAGGTTCAGGTGAGAACATGGAGCAGCCCACCTGTCTCTTGTTCATCTACACACCCAGGACGGCCCACCCTGTGCCAGCCTGGGCAGGCGCAGAGCCCCTGCAGATGCCAGGCACCGCTGGGACCTCACAGCCTGCGGGAGACAGACATTCCTCGGAGGGAGGCAGACATGTGTCATCAAGTGTTAGTTTGAAACCAGCTTTAAGTGAAGTTTAATTAATGGCATCCTCATTACCTGGGAAACAATGCTTTGGTTAATCCGTTTAGCCCTGAAGTGTCGGGGCCACTGCCCTCCCACAGCCGCCGCCCCGCGGCTGGGCCCACAGCTGTGAGAGGGGACCTCCCTGCGCTCAGTCCCGGGTAGGAAGTCTCTGCGTCCCTGCCGCCTCACCGTCGGAGCTCCAGGACTCTTCAGGGGTTACCCGCCCCCCCCAGACAGCCTCGAGCTGGGTGTCTGTAGGGCCGGACTCAGGTGGCCAGTACCGCCAGAGTTGGGGCCGGTCAGGGGGTCCTGGGCCACCTGCCCATGCCCCAAGGGACAGCGCTTCCCATCAATGTAGGCGTTTTCTCCAGAACCTCCCTCATCACCAGGAGTGAGGGGGTCAAGTCCCCACCTTGCTGGCCCAGAATTTCTCCCTGAGACCCCTTCTCAGGGCTCACCTGGCCACACAGCCACGCAGGCCCGGGCTCCTCAGATGTGTTTCAACATCGTTTTACCTCAACAAGAGTCAGAGTTCCAGTCGCCTGCCTCCCCGAGAACACGCACAAAGAGCACCTTCTATCTGTTCCACACGTGCCAGGTGCAGGCTGGGTGCTGGGACACGGGGGCGACAGGTCTGAGAGGGTCATAGCTCATGTATGTGCCGCACTGGCCATTGTCAGCACGGTCACCGGCAGGAGCGGGGCATCGCTGTCCTGCAGTGCTCAGTCCTGCCTGCGCCTCCACTGGCCTCCCAGGCACCCCACTGGGCCTGGTCCAGCCTCACTCCCTGAGAGGGACTCAGGGGAGGAGGGACCCCGCACTTCAGCACAAGCGAACTGCCCCATCTGGGTCCGAGCCCCCACCCGCTGCAGCCAGGCCCCTTCCTTCCTGCTGGCCACTTCCCGAGGGCGTGGAGGGAGCTGGGAGCTGGCCCTGCAGTGGCTCAGCATGGCCTCCTGACCCCCCAGCGCTGACCCATCATCAAAGCCACATTGGCGGGTATGGGGCGGGGGCGCCGTGGCCACTCGCCAGGTGCGAACCCCAGCTCTGCTGCTTGCTGGCTGCGTTACCCGAATGAATTACTTCGTATTTCTGTCTCATCGATACAAATGGCCGAGGACAGCAGACTGGACACGATCAGGCTGTGTGAGGAATAAGCAAGCCAGTGCCAAGCTTTTCAAGCTGCAGGTGACCAACCATTTGTTGTTTATAAAATAAGTTAGTGGGTTGTGACCAGCATTGAGCATAAATACAGTGGAACCAGGCATATGCCTTGCTTCAGGGGTTGGTACACACATCCATATGTGTACGTGGCACAAACTGTTCCCAGATGCTTTTCCACCTGTGAGGCCCATCGTGGCCTGGAAGATGTAAGCGGGATCGAATGTAGCCCAGGCGGGGAGAAGACACTCAGTCAGGCCTGAGAGCGCTCCTCAGTGCCAGGGGGAGGCCTGTGCACGTGGGCCAGGGTGCCCCCCGGGAAGCAGTCTGCTGCCAGGAAAGAGAACATGAGCAGCAGTGGGCATGGGCACCACAGGGCCCGGGGACCCTGACAGCTGTGCACTGCGGGACGCTGGGAGGGCCAGCGTGGGACTGGACCCTGGCAGCGGGAATTGAAAGCAGAGGATGACTAATTTAGCAAATGCCCTTTGAGTGCTTACGATGGGAAGATTTATGTTTCAAAAAGTTGACCATGAGGGCAGCTTAGGGGTGAGGACCTGGTGGCAACAGTGGAGGCAGGGATCTACCGAGAGGGCAGTAGCGCTGGCCAGGGGCAGAGCAAGGACAGAGTCAGAACAGAAGGCGGAAACGGGTACCACACGCCCTCCTTCCCTGGGGCTGGGTGGTCCCCGGCACCCAGCGGGGGTGGCAGCTTGGGGGGGGGGGGGAGCAGGGCTGTGACCACCACAGGGAACGTGACGGCCACATGGTCAAGTGGGAAAACCAATGGGCACAACAGTGTGTCTGTGGCACAAACTGTTCCCAGCCGCTGCGACCGGACAGGCAGGTGACTTGGCTGTTCCTCAGCCCCTGTGCTGCCAGTTTATGAGATGGGCCCCGAGGAGGACTTGGCTCAGAGGAGCTTCTGAGACTGGACGCTAATAACGGTAAAAGCCTTCTTCCGGGTCTGGCCGAGGGCCAGGGCTCACACGGGGACGGCCTTCTCCCCCCTCTCTCCTCACGGCGGCCTGGGAAGGGGCCGACCCCCAGCCTCCGGGACAGGTCGGGGACGCTGGCTGCCCTCGCAGTGCCCTCCACCCTCCAGGCCCCGGTTCACAGCGCAGACCCGTCCACAGGCCTTGGAGCCGAGGACTGGTGAGTGCAGTGCAGCTGCCTCGCAGGCCAGCCCTGTCAGCAAATGGGGCCTCCTCCTCGCACCTCCGCCATCCAAACGGGCCCCTCTGAGAGGGAATCTATTTTCAGAGGCCTCGGGACAGATGACCTCAGACCTGTGGCCACATTACCCAGCACAGGGGGCTTCCACAGCTCTCAGAGAGGTGGTCCCTACATCCCCTTCAGAACGAGCGTCCGCCTTGGGCTTGCACTGAGCCCTGCCATGTGCGGAGGAGGGTGGAGCGGGGGACCTGACCAGCCTGACGCTGCAGCCCGAGCAGTCCGCACCCGCAGGGGCAGCGTCCCGAGGGCCGTCCTCTGCCTTCCCTCTGCGCTGGTCTCCGAGATGTCCCTGCCCCAGACACACTTTTCAAGTCTAACAATGAAAGTGGCTCTGACTGGCCAGTGCTTGCTTTCCCGACCAAGACAAGCTTCCCAGACCAGCAGAGATGCCTGGCAGCCGTCATCTGTCTTCTTCCCCACAGAGCCAACCTGACTGTGAAGTGGAGCATTTCCCTTCAGTATCGCTTTGCCCACCCAACGAGTCGATGGGGGCGCTTTCCCGTGAGGCTGCAGTGTCAGCGGGCCTTAGCGAAATCTGTGTCGCTCTCCCCAGGGTGCATCTGGGAGACTTGTCAGTGTCAGGAACACTTTAATTTTCCTCCGACTGTCCCTCCGTCCATTCCTGGCTCAGGGTTTTGGCACGATGAGGAAGCTTATTCCTTCCAAAGTGACAGACTCCTTCCGTTGCACAGTGGTCTACTGGGCGTGTTGTGTCCCAGGCACTGAGCAGACCCCACCACCTCAGCCCCCGTCTGCAGGGCGCACGCTCTGATAGAGGAAACAGACATGTGCCCTCACCCTCGTAATAAACTGCGACAGTGCAGTCGTAGATGCATGGTCTTGGCACAAAGGAGAGAGAGACCAGCTTCATTGGGGGAGAGGGAGTGACACAAAGAAGCATGATTTGGTTATAAAAGGTGAGTAGCGGTCATTCAGGCAGACAGGAAGGGTTAAATTAACAACCACATCAACTCATGTACTTTAACACAAACCCTGTGAGGCATGGTCAGTGCACCCACTTTACAGATGTAAGTAAGGTTTGGAGAAATTAAGTAACTTGCACAAGGTCAGAGACGTAGAAGACTTGCAAAGAAGGAGCAATTCTGTAAGCCTTTTAAATGAAAAACATAGACCGATAGCACTTAAGTAAATTGGCTCAAGTTTGGACAGGTGGAAGGTGTTGGAATCAGGAATCAAATCCGGGTATCATGCCCTAGCCAGTTTGGCTCAGTGGATAGAGCATTGGCCTGTGGACTGAAGGGTCCCAGGCTTGATTCTGGTTGGGGGCACGTGCCTGGGTCGCAGGGTCGATCCCCAGTGGGGGGCATGCAGGAGGCAGCCAATCAATGGTTCTCTCTCATCATTGATGTTTCTATCTCTCTCTCTTTCTCCCTTCCTCTCTGAAATCAATTAAAAAAATATTTTTTTAAATCCGGGAATTATGTTGAGACCACAGAGGTAGATGGATTAGAGGCCCTTTTATATCCAGCTAAAGAGTCTGGATGCTTCCCTGTTGATGTTGAGAGGCACTGAGGGGTCTCACTTGGTGTAGCAGCTTCATGTCACCTCTAATTTATCCTGCCCAACAAGTGTAAACCACAAATTCTAGTAGTGAAAAAATAGCAACAGTTTTTAGCTGGACATGTCCAGGGCAAAAATATTTTCTTTAATGGTGTTATCCTGTTTGATGATGGTATTTTATCTAACAAGACTTCCTACAACTCAGAAAGAAAAAGACAATCTAATAAAAAATGTTGAAAGAAAGTAATAGGCAATTTGCAAAAAAAATACAAATGGCTATCTATAATCATAAAAGCGTAATATGCTAATTAGACCGGACATCCTTCCTGATGACTTTCTGGATGAAGCCAGGGCTTTGAGGAGCGAGGCAGAGGCAGCCACGGTGGCAGCAGGGGGCCGAGCCCCTTGCATGAATTTCGTGCAAGGGGCCTCTAGTTAAACATACAATGAAATATGCAATGAAAACAAAATGAGTACCATTTCTCTCCCATCAGATTGACAAAGGGGATTAAGAAAGACGAGACCAAGAGTTGGCAAGGCCTGGTGCTGGGTAGCGTGTCCTCTCACCCTCGGCTTGCACAGATATATATTTATGCAGCCACTTTGGAAGGCAATTTGGAAATTTCTTTTAAAACTGAAAACGTGCGCAGATTGCTGGGATCAACCCCGTTGTTGGCGTATCCCCTGGGGAAGCATGTCCACAAGCCACGGAGACCCATTGCAACAACCTCACACCTGAAAATTACAAACCACGCGAATGTCCATCATAGGAGAATAACCGCACGCACGGCAGTGTGTTCATCACAAAAACACGATGTGGCGGCTAAGAAAGCTGAGCTGTTTCTGTATCAGCGAAGGTGGGTATGTTGTTGAGTGGAAAAGGAAAGAACTGCAGAATGATACAGTTATAACACATGTTGGAATATATTTGTTTAAACATAAAGGCTGTTTATCTTACATTTTATGTGGGTTCATTGATATGTCTAAAACACCCATAAAAACAGTAACAGTGGTGGTTTCTTTTCTTTCCTTTCCTCCCTCCCCTCTCCCCCAGTGAAGAAAGATTGGTTATTTTCTCGAAAGTCCAGCGAGGGCTTCTGAGAGGTGGCAGAGGAGACGAGGGTTTGGGGCCACAAATGAACATTCATAATGTCCTAATTTCCATGAGCATCTCTATAAACAATGTCTGTGTATGCATTACTTACGTGATTCATTTTCACGTAAAGCATTGAACAACCACTGACACATCCATGCCTATGGAAGGCGCTGTGGCCAGTGCTCTGCATAGCAAGTCAAGCAGACACAGCGGCAGCGCTGGCTTCAGGGAGCTCCCAGGCTGGTGCAGAGCACATGCCATCACCAGGAGAACGAAGGCCTGAAGGGGAGTCTACAAAGCATGGGGTTCATGGTGAGGGAGGAGTTGTTCACAGTGTTTCAGGAACCAAGCAACGTGATCACAAGGAGAGCAGAGCTGGGTACGGGCTGGGCGCACTCCGGGTCCTGGGGGGCTGTTAGGAGGACAGGGAAGATTGGGGCACACTGTGAGAAACCGCGATTCTGGGACTTCAGTCCCAGGCAGCCAGGAGTCCTGTGAGGTCTGTGAGCATGTGGGAACTGGCCGCCTCGTTACAGAGGCGTGGGTGGGTTGGCTGGGTCTGGAATCCAGGGACAAGCAGGAGGTGACTGCCTGCCACTGTGGGAGACGATTGGGGTTGGGGGCTGATTGAGGGCAGGGATGGTGTCCGTGGAGGAGGTAGATGACCCTGAGAGACTCATTGGATTGGGATGGGAAGTGAGCAGAGGGAGTGAGAAACCAAGGTTTTGAGGCCCCGCTGCTCCACAGTAATCCACAGAAATGTCAGGAGTCAGAGGAGAGCAGGGAGGGACAGCCCCTTCCTGCACCCACAGAGAGGAGGAGCCCACCCGCAGTGCAGGAGCTGCGTCCTTTCTCTTCCCTTCAGAGCTCAGCTACACTCAGGAGGCAGGCCCAGGCCCTGAGGACGGACTGGCCAAGGGCGGGCAGGCACGCAGTCCTGGCTTCCAGCCACCAGACTCACAGGCTTCCGGGAAAGGCTGGCGGGGAGGCTCTGTTCCTTTGAGTCTGAGAATCTGTGGCTGGGGAAGCCTAAGTTAATTAAGTGATGCTGCGGCCCCGAGGCGCTGCCCAGGAAGCCCACAGGGTGGGTAACAGGGGAGGCCAGCCAGCTGCACGCCCTCCCCCCAGCACTGGAATCCAGGGAGGCTCATGAGCTTTGTTGGAACTAAGCCTGCACTTAAGTGCTTCCAGGGAAACAAAGAAATAATAAATCAGGAGCAGGTGCCCCGCCCACATGCTGCCGCCACCATCAACCTGCTTCTCGACGGAAACATAGTCATTTTGTGTCTCAGGGACCAGATGTTTCAGTGAAGCAACAATTGACAAGGCCCTGGAATTGACTTGGCCCATGACCTTCTCAGGACCAGCTGATGCCTTCCTCCAAAGTAGCACCCCCTCACACACAACCCCCCCAAGACCCCGCCCCCCCCTCCCCCCATACACACACAAACCAGATTTCGCCCTGGCACAGATGCAGGAAAGTTATCCTTCCATCCCCTCCCCACGCTCCCATATCCCAGGAACCCCGAGTCCTCCACTAGCCCACTCCACAGGCACCGTCCAGCGTGGAAAGGACTTTGCCCAGCAGACTGAAGCCACAACTATGTCCAGCGGGTAAAGTGAAAGCAGTCACCCAGAAATCACCAAGGTGCCTACCCCTACAAGAGCAAAATTGAGCCTCGTAAAGTGCCGGGCATCGAGCTAGACGCTCTCAGTAAGTCATGGCGTGTTCCTCAGCCATCCTGGAGCAGGGCGGCGTGGTGGCTGAGCGTGAATGCTGGGCCAGGCAGCCTGCATTGGAATCCTGTATCCACCACTCGTGAGCAATCTGGGCACGGCTAAATTATCCCGCCTGCAAAAAGATAATATGAAGGTTGGTAAGATGATTAAATGAGTTAATGTTTGTAAAATATTTACAACTGTGCCTGGCACATTATAAACACTTCTATGTGTCTAATAAATAAAGTCCTTCCTTTATTCATTTGATTTACTTTGCATACCAGATAGGCTCTTTGCAGCAACAGTCCCTAAATCTGGCTGAGAAAGGAGAGGAAAAAATGCTTCCATTTTCCCCAGCAGGATGGGAAGGGAAGGTCTCTTATGCCTGTAAGTTATGCTCAGAAAAAGGGGTCTCCAGAAAGGAACTCACCAAGAGGAAGCCACAGGCACCGGAAGACCTCGCAGCAGGGCCCTTGGGAGGCTGGCTGGCAAGTGGAGTCCGGGCCAGCACCCTGGACAACTCCCCAGAGGCCAGCGAAGGAAGGGGCGTTCCCCATGTCCTGCCAAGGCTCAGGCCCCATCCTTTTGCTGAAACTGAGGGTCCTCCCTCCCACTCCCCCCCCCCCCGCCCTGCAACTCCCGCACCCTAGCTCTTGGGGCTGCTGAAGGATGGGGGTGGGAAGTTGTCTTCTGATCTTGAAGTTGGAGGGTAAAGGAGCTTAGTGTCCCTGAGGCCCCAGGGAGCCAGGCAGGACCTGCTTCCTCCCATGATCTTCATCTGGCCTCTCCCCTACCTGTCCAGGCTGCCACCTTGCAGATGGAGGAGCAGAAGCACACGGAGGTACAGGGTATAGGGAGGCCGTGTGAGGACCACGAGGTGAGTCACGCAGCCTGAGTTCAAATCCAGGCTCTACTGCTGGGACCGTGGGCCAGTGAGCAGCTTCTCAGTGCCCAGTTTCCCATTAGTAAGGCAGGAGGGATGGCACCAGGACCGAGTGAGGATTAAATAAACAGCACACATAACACCCCTGGCCCAGAGTGTGTCATAACTGAGTCTGCTTCCTGCCACTAGGGAATGGAGGACTGGAGAGTTAGGAGGAGCCTGAGGATAGCGTGGCTCCATGCTCAAGGATGGCCTGAGTTATGTGGGCCAGAGGGCTGGGAGAAGGGTCTGTGCCTTGAAGACCTGGGAAAGTTTCTCTTCTCTAAGATTCCACTAAATTCTAAATTCTTCAGTCACTAGACAGAACACGTCTGCTTTAATCCCCCCCTTCTAATCAGACAGGGCAAACAGTATATGCATAAGTCACAACTGGTCTGCAGGCTGCCTCTTTCAGAGCCTCATAATGCGAGAGTCAGAGAGGCCTGAGGTTTCAAACTAAATGACTGGACAGCTAGACAGGTGACATACCTGTGCAAAGCTAGTTAGAGGGAGCCTGCCATGAGCCAGAGAGTGTGTGTGTACCCACTATAAGGCCCTCAAATACAATCTATAATAATAAAAGTGTAATATTCTAATTAGACCAGACAGCTGAATGACCTTCCAGATGTCCTTCCGGACAACCTTCCGGACGAAGCCAGGGCTGCGAGGGCCAAGCCCCTTGCACATATTTCGTGCATTGGGCCTCTAGTGTAAAGCAATTCTCTCACCCCAACGGAGCCCTTCTACAGCCCCCACTTCTGCTCAAGGACTCGGGTGAGAGGGCTCTCCTCTAACCCCTTCCTTAACAGAGACCAGGCTGGAACCCAGGGAGAAGCTGTGGCTTGTCCGCGATCACGCAGAGCCAGGCCTCTCCCTCCCTCCGCCAGGGAGCAGCTCCACAGCTCCGAGCAGGTGAGCAGGTGCTGGCAGCTCCTTCCCTGGAAGAATGTCTCCTTCCCTGGGGCCAGGGGGAGTGGAGAGATGAGATAATAGGCTGCTCCTCTCACCTGATGCTCTGTCTCCATCACCTCATCCCACAGCCATCTCAGGGGCAGAGCCAACTTTCCGATGCCCCCCAGCCCTCCACCAGCCAGGACAGAGCCTGGAGCCACAAAGCTCACCCACTGGAGGGTCTAGCCAGGAAGCCAGGCTGCCCCTGTGCCCTTTCTCTGCTTTTTGCAGACCTACACTGTGAAATGAAGACAAAACACCACATTTTACAGATGATAATAGTAACAGTAGCAAGCACTTCCATTGCTCTTACGAGATCAGACACCTGTCAGTGGTACTATTACCCCATATTGCAGATGGAGAAACAGACACAGAGAGGGAAGTAACTGTCCAGCACCCTGGCTAGCAAGTGAGCGGAAAGCCGCCTCAGCCGCCTGGCTCTGAAGCCGTCTCAGGGCATCGGGTGCTTCCCTGGGGGGGAGCGCCCAGGGGAAGAAGCGAGACCTAACGCTAGTTTGCTTTTGAGGTGAGGATAGGAAGATGCTCTCGGACTCTGGAAGGGAGAGACGAACTGGGATTTCAACCGCGCAAGTCTCCCAACCTCCGCCGCCTCGGAGCCCCTCTCCTGCCAGCCCGTAGACCGGAACACGGACTCGAGGTGCCACCCAGGGTCCACGATCTTATGAGGACGCACTGGATCCAGCGCACAGCCAGGGCGTCTCAGTGGGTGCGGCGCTTTTGGGAGGTAAGGGAGCAAAGTGGCTGTGTCCAGCCCAGGAGGCGCGCGGAGGGGGGTGTGGGGGAGGAGGAGTGGGAGGGGGTGCTGGGCGTGGAGCCTCAAAGGTCTTTCTTACAGAGAGGACCCAGGCCACACCACTCCCGGAACCCACCCAGGACTTGGAGGCAGCTCTGGAGATTAGGGGGTGCGGTGGAGCTGGGGGTAGGGAAGGGGCGGGACTCGCCAGAGCGCAGAAAGAGACCCTCCCGGGAGCACACTGCCCGAAGGGAAGGGGTGAGGGGAGGGGAGGGAGAAGAGGCGGAGCTGGGGGGCCAGGACAGTCACTGAGGAGAGGGGAATACTGGCTGGGAGAGGGTGGCGAGGGAGTGTGCGGGGTGTGGGAGCTGCAGGGCTAGCGCTCCGGGCCGGTGGGGGCAATGCCACGTCCGTCCCCCCGCCCCCACTCCCCCCGTCCCCCTGATCCCCAGACGCTCAGTCAGGAATCTCTGCGGGGACATTCTCCCGAAGGGCTGGTCATCGGAACCCGCCCGGCAGACTCTGCGCCTCACCCTCCCTCTCCCCGGGCAGAAGGGGCCAGGGGGCGTGGCCATACGAAGGCTCGGGGTCTCGGTACGCTGCGCCCCTCGGGTCCCCGCCCCACAATCCAGCGGCTAGAACAACTGGACACTCCGCGGCTCACCTCGGGGGCTCCCTGCCGGCTGCGCGCGGAGATCCGGGCTGAGGTGGAGGTCCGAGCCCCCGGCGCACCCTCTCCCGCGGGGCCGGGAACAGCTGCTGCTGCGCGCCCTCCGGGAGGGAGCGGAGGGGCTTGGTCCTAACCCGGGAGGGGGAGCGGAAAGCCGGGTCCTCGCACGGAGCACCCGTTACCCGCAGAGGCTGGGCCAGGACTCTAGACGCACCGAGACCCCTTTCTGAGGTTTCCAGCCGGTGCCGCTGGGAAGGAGACCCCCACGGGCCGCGCCCCGCCCCGCCCCCGCCCCCGCCCCCGCCCAGCCGACGTCGCATTAGCATGAACGACGCAAGTGGCCGGGGCACCACTCGGGGGCCGAGACTCACAGCGTCACAGCCCCGAGTGGAAAGGGAAAAAAGAGGAGGCGAAGGAGGAGGAGGCAGGAGCCGGCGCTCAGGGAGGGGAGAGCGGCGGCAGGGCGAGCAGCCGGCGCGGGCGGCCTCTCCGCGGCGGGGGAGGCTCCGGGGGCGCCGGAGGGCAGCGCGCTCCGCTCCGGCCCCGACCCCTCTGCGCGCCGCCTGCCTGGACACCCCTGCACAGCGGCGGCGGGTCTGGGGTTCCGCTCGGAACAGCGGCGGCGCCTCCCCAAACAGGGTCCTTGCCTTCCCCGGGGCGCAGAGCCATGAGCCTGGCCGCCACCTGAGGCACAGGGGGCGCCGCGGGGCGCGGACCGCACCCCCGAAGTCCGAGCTCTCTTCTCTGCCGGCAGGGCGCCCGCGTCCGACCGCTGCGGAGGTGTCCTAGCTAGAGCGGCCGGTGGGGCGATGGAACCCGCAGGCCCGGCCCGGGAGGCGGCTGCCAAGCTGTCGGAGGCGGTGGGCTCGGCGCTCCGGGAGCCCCGCAGGCAGCGCCGCCTCTTGCTGGTCATCGTGTGCGTGGCGCTCTTCCTGGACAACATGCTGTACATGGTCATCGTGCCCATCGTGCCCGACTACATCGCCCACATGCGCGGGGGCAGCGAGAACCCCACCCCGACCCCGGAGGTGTGGGTGCCCACCCTGCCGCCGCCCACTCCAGCCAATGCCAGTGCCGGCTCCACGGCCAACAGCTCAGGGTCCCCGACGGCTGCGCAGCCTGCCGGGTCTGCCCTGCGGCCCCGCTACCCCACGGAGAGCGAGGACGTGAAGATCGGGGTGCTGTTCGCCTCCAAGGCCATCCTGCAGCTTCTGGTGAACCCGCTAAGCGGGCCCTTCATCGACCGCATGAGCTACGACGTGCCGCTGCTCATCGGCCTGGGCGTCATGTTCGCCTCCACCGTCCTGTTCGCCTTCGCTGAGGACTACGCCACGCTTTTCACGGCGCGCAGCCTGCAGGGCCTGGGCTCCGCCTTCGCCGACACGTCCGGCATCGCCATGATCGCGGACAAGTACCCCGAGGAGCCGGAGCGCAGCCGCGCGCTGGGCGTGGCGCTGGCCTTCATCAGCTTCGGCAGCCTCGTGGCGCCGCCCTTCGGGGGCATCCTCTACGAGTTCGCGGGCAAGCGCGTGCCCTTCCTGGTGCTCGCCGCCGTGTCGCTGTTCGACGCGATCCTGCTGCTGGTGGTGGCCAAGCCCTTCTCGGCCGCGGCGCGGGCGCGGGCCAACCTGCCGGTGGGGACGCCCATCCACCGCCTCATGCTGGACCCGTATATCGCCGTGGTTGCCGGCGCGCTCACCACTTGCAACATCCCCCTCGCTTTCCTGGAACCCACCATCGCCACGTGGATGAAGCACACGATGGCGGCGTCGGAGTGGGAGATGGGCATGGTCTGGCTGCCGGCCTTCGTGCCTCACGTGCTGGGCGTCTACCTCACGGTGCGCCTGGCGGCGCGCTACCCGCACCTGCAGTGGCTCTACGGCGCGCTGGGGCTGGCGGTGATCGGTGCCAGCTCGTGCGTGGTGCCCGTCTGCCGCTCCTTCGCGCCGCTGGTGGTCTCGCTCTGCGGCCTCTGCTTTGGCATCGCGCTGGTCGACACGGCCCTGCTGCCCACGCTCGCCTTTCTCGTGGACGTGCGCCACGTTTCCGTCTACGGAAGCGTCTATGCCATCGCCGACATCTCCTATTCCGTGGCCTACGCGCTCGGGCCCATCGTGGCGGGCCACATCGTGCATTCGCTCGGCTTCGGGCCGCTCAGCCTTGGCATGGGCCTGGCCAACCTGCTCTACGCGCCCGTCCTGCTCCTGCTGCGCAAGGTGGGCCTCCTGACGCGCTCCCGCTCCGAGCGCGAGGTGCTGCTGGACGAGCCGCCGCAGGGTCTGTACGATGCGGTGCGCCTGCGCGAGTGCCCCGGGTCCGACCCGCACAGCGCGCCTCGCAGCCCGTCCGGCCCGTTTGCCGAGAGCGAGAGCGACTACACCGACTACTGCCCCCGCAGCTAGCAGCCCCCTCCTCTCCCTGCCGCCGCCGCCGCGGCTGCTCTGCGAGCGCACCGGCCGGCGCAGCCTCAGGGCCGCCCCTCCAGCCACTTCCCCGGCGCAGGTCCCCGTCTTGACTTCCTCGGCCGCGACCCCTCTCCATGGCCTTTTGTGTGTCCCCCTCCCGCTCATCCAGTGGAGTGTGGAGCACTGCGGCATGCGAAGCGATGGGCTTCTTGCACAGAAAAGGCGTGCGGGCCTCTACCTCGGGGCCGCCCTGTGTAGGGCTGTGTGTCTGTCTGTCCTCCCTTCCGCTCCTTGGCCGCTGCGCAGCGGTACCACCCCCCAAATCAATAAACCAGATGTGTCCCAGACTGAGTCTCTTCACTGACGGGGTGGGTGGCCAGGCACAGGGCCCGAGGGGAGGGTGACTTTGGTCCAGCCCCAACCCTAGCCTCAGCGGGGAACGCGCGGAAGCCCGTGTGGCTCTTTCACTACCCAGACAGAGAGGTACAGACGGAAGAAGCACCCCGACAAGGGCTCTCACCCACGACCCCCATTCATGTCCCCTCAACCTGTGACAGCTCCGCCTTCCTAGGCCCAGCTCAGCGCCCAGGGTGCCACCCCGGGGAGCCCGTGGACCCGCTCCCGCCCCGCATAGGCCCCGCCCCTCTAGGACACGCCCGGCGTCAGACACCTGCCCCCGAGGCACTAGGGAGGGGCTTCCCTTTAAGCTGGGCGCCCTACCTGGTCTAGGTTCTCCGAGACGGAGTGGGGCGGAGCTGTTCTGGGCAGAAGTCCCGTGTCTGGAAACTCCCATGTTAGAGAGCCAGGCTCTATCCTAAGAGGAGTGGGACTTGCTGTGTCCTTGCCATGGGTCCGAGTGGGACCGGAGAGGGTGCCAGTGCGGGATCTGATGCTAACCCACACCCCTCCCCACCTTTCCCCACCCCTCCCCACCCCTTCCTGAGTGGAAACTGCCGTCCAGGGTTGTCAAAGAGGTCTCCCCACCTTGAGTGCGGGTCCCCAGGAGCCCCAGGCATACCTCTGTGTGCCAGTCCTAGAGCCCGTGGCCTGCTTAAGGCGGCAGAGTGCCCCCACTCCAGCCCGGACTGGCCCCCGGGGTCCAGCACCTGTGGTCAGACACGGCCTGTGGGGACCTGCAGGGCTGTGTGTGCAGGGCTGGCTGGGTGTAGTCTGGGCAGGGTCTGTCTTTGTGGGTCAGTCTCTGAGGATCTACCTGGAGGCGGGGGAGGAGCGCTTTGCCTGGAGGAGTGTTTGCCTCTGGCCGCCTGTCTCTACGCATCCCCAGGTCGGTATCTCCCCCACCCCAATAGTGGCAGCAGAGAGGACCTGCAGTGATGAACAAACAGGCCGCTACTATTATATTTTTTTATTTATTTTTTATTTTTTGCTACTATTATTTTAAAAGGAGTTGTATGTGGTAGGGCTTGACCGTGGGGAGGGCACAGATTTCTCCAGACTCACCCTCCCCAGGGCTTTGCAGACGCAGTGGCGGCCAGGATAATGGGGGTGGGGGGTGGGGCTCGGGGCCAGGGGCTGGCTGGGCTGGGGCCATGGGCATGGGTGGGGCAGTGTTCTGCACGCCCTTCGCAGTGTGGATGCTGCTACCCTTGTACGAACCGGTCCTGGCTGGGCGGGGAGCTGGGAGGTGGGATCCCGGAAGGCTGCGGGGAGTGGGGAGGTGGGGGACAGAGGACGGAGAGGGAGGGAGGGAGGGAGGGAGGGAGGGGTGGGGCTGGGGGAGGGAGGAAAAGAAGGAAGGGCGGGAGGAGGAACAGGAGGAGAGGACCGGCGGGGCCGGATCGCTGGCAGCCGGCAGGTTGGGAGCCGCGGGGACCCGACCACGTCGTCGGAGGCTCTACCTCCGACAGAGGCAGCAGCCCCCACCCCCGCTCTGCTGACGCGCCCCCAGATCCCTCCAGCTCCCCTTCCGGCCCCCAGTGCTGCTCAGTGCGGCGACGCGCGGCCAGCGGCCGCGGAGGAGAGCAGGTGAGAGGGCTGGGCTGGCTCGCGGGGAGCGGAGGGAGGCTCCGTCCAGAGGCCGCGCCAGGGCCACACGCCTGGGACCCTCGAGTCCCGCAGGTCCCGAACGGCAAAGGCCGTCGTGGGCTCGCCCGGAGACTGAGGGGTTCCCCCCGAGTGGGGGCAGGGGACGGGGAGCAGGACGACGAGACGTAGGGGGCAAGGGCTTGGAGAGGCTTGGCCATCGGAGCTCCGGGATCCGCATGCATGTTCTCGCTTCTCCTGGACTCCAGCTGCTGCGTGCCAAGGGCTGCCCTTTCGGTGCCAGTAGGAGGGTCTGCAGGTCTCAGCTTGCCACCCTGAAGGACCCTCCGGCGCTCACCTCTCTCCCTCCTGGAAGAGGCAGGAGGTGGGGAAAGGGCGACCGTAGCTAGCGGGAGTCAGGTGGGGCTGGGGTTGGGGGGAGTCGCTGGAGCACAGGTGCAGGCAGAGCTGGGGTCGGGTCCCTAGGGCAGAGCCTAGATCTCTGCTGGAAGCCTTTGGAAGCCAGGAGGGGCACAGACAGACACCTATGCCCTCTAGGCGCCGGACCAAGCCCTGGAGGAAGGGCAGCAGGCTTAGGGCAGGGACCTCCCGGATCGCCCCCAGGGAACCACACTGCTGTGACCCCTGAGCCTCCCTGACCAGGGGTCCCTGAGGTGTGGCCAGTACCTTCCAGCTCCGTCGCTGGCCTGGGGCCAAGGCAAGAGGAAGCATGGGCTGCACTGGCTCTAGAGCCTTTACCAAGCCGACCTTCCCCTGTTGCCCCCTCAGAACCTTGCTGTGCTGGGGGTGGACCCTCGCCTGGATACTGCTGCTTCCTGGGTAGGCAGGGCCACTCCTAAGCTGCATGGGCTGGCGGGTGGGGGACCACCTAGCCCCCAGCAGGCTGCTGTAGTGCTCTGAGGACTCGACATTCTTTGCCTGGAACTTCCAGGCGCCCCGGGCTCCTCCATCCTGTACCGGAGTCATCCATCTTCCTGGATGCTCTGTCCTCGGGTCAACTGTGCCCATGCCCAGCCCCCACCTGGACTGAACCTGCGGGGGAGGGTGTGGGGAGGGGGTTGGGGGGAATGGGTGAGTAGAAAGCATGGGGGTCTCTACAGGCTTACGTTAGCACAGTGGTTCTCAACCTTCCTAATGCCGCGACCCTTTAATACAGTTCCTCATGTTGTGGTGACCCCCAATTTCATTGTTACAAATTGAACATAATTAAAGCATAGTGATTAACCACAAAACCAATATGTAATTACATATGTGTTTTCCGATGGTCTTAGGCAATCCCTGTGAAAGGGTCGTTCGACCCCCAAAGGTTGAGAACCGCTGGCTTAGAGGGATCTCTGAGGGCAGAGGTTGGGTCCTACTAGCCTTAAAACCTGGCCTTTGCTCCACCTTGGTCTGGCTCCCTCCTGCTGCCCCTTCAAAACTAATCTCCAGACCATTAGGTGGCCCCCAGGGGATGGGGCTGCCCAGCTTCCCTGGACCACCCCCTTAGCGCTCCTATGCCACCTGCACTGGGAACCTACTGGCACAGCCCACCCCATGGCGCCAGGGCTTTGCATTCACTGAGGTGTGCACTCGTGCACACGGGCATCGACTTCACTCAGCTCCCCAACATGCATCCTACTCATGCACCTGCTTGGTCCCAGAGATGAAGCACTGAGCATGCCGCCCGGAAAAACACGAGGTCTAGTGAGAAAGAGAGATTTTAATCTGCAAGGCACACAGCTATTGGGCCCCACGCAACAACAAAGCCAGCGCTCTGCCAATACCCTTGTGGATCAGGAGTGGGCAAGCCCAGCCCTGCTCCCTCCCACACTGCCCTGGGGGAATCAGTTGGGCCCGGTGACAGCAGTCTGATGGAGGAGCTAGCAGCTGGAGGCTCACGTCACGCCCCGCCCGCTCTTATTTGGAGGCTCAGAGAGGACACTGTGCGGGTTGGTTGGTCTGGACGTGAGGAGACTGGGGCCAGGCCAACAATGAGGCCAGTGCACACTCTGTCCAGCTCTGGCCCCTCACAGGGTGCAGGTGGGTGTCAGGCTGCGGGAGGGGAAAGGCCCAGCAGGTGTGGCTGCTGTGTGGATGCCTCTCTGCTTCAACAGCTCTGCACCTCTGTGTCCTCAGCCAGAAGTCACGAAGATGCCCATCCTGGAGAAAGCGCCCCAGAAGATGGCAGCAAAAACTCTCAGCAGTGAGGAGGAGACTGTGAGTAACTTTTGGAGCTCTCTCTCTTATCGCTACTCTCCCCACTCACATGCCCTTGGCTTCCAGAATAGTCCTGAATGGGATTTGCCCTCAGCGTTTGCCTGACCCCAGCCCGCCCCTCTCCTGGGCAGGAGGCCCAGCTGCAGCCCTGCCTGAGTCTGGAGGGCTTGGCGGCTCTAGGAACAGCTTCAAGGTGCCACAACCTTTTGCAGCAGGGGTTCAGGATCTGAAGAAGGGGCTGACGCACAAATGAAAACACTGGACAAGAAATATGCATTTAGAAGGCATGGGGGGTCAGGGGGAGACTCTTCCTCTTGGAGAGGCACACTGAAACCTGGCCTTACTCAGTTTTAGATACAGCTCTTACCCTCAGTAAAGCACAGCAAACAGGTAGCAGAGAGACCCTCTCTAAGATCAGTAAAGATCAGTCAGGTTCAGTAAACATTTGCTTTGAGGCTATTAGGTCAGGAAATTGCTTCGAGTCACCACTGTCTCAACAGAACAATGGTACTTGGCATTAGTCCTGCTGACAACCAAGGTCCATGGGCCTTCCGAGTTCCTTGATGCACTCTCATGATAGTATGGGCAGTGGGTGGCTTCCCGCATCAACGGAAATGCTGATAGGCACACTCCCTAGCCCCACAGTGCAGGGGGAGCCCTTGACCTGGGCCAGATACTTTTATCTCCCAGGACTTCCCCCACCCCAAGTTCCACTTCCGTGCCACATTCCAGCCCTGGCTATTGTCACTAGTTCAGCCCTGGAGCTGTAGGTATCATCTTCCCCACTGACTTGAGACAAGACACCCTCCCTGGGAAGGCGTCCTCCCTCCCATCCCACTGACCTCCAGAGTGATAGAGCACATCTGATCCCCACAGGGTCACACATGTGTGTCCCTCTGCCACACTTGTCTTCTTGACATCTCCTTGACAACCACACCCCTCTCCACCCTCCCGTCCACCCCCACCCCCCTTGCTTCATTTGAAACCCTGATCAGAACTTCCTGGATTCTCCCTGTGAAGTGGCTCACCACATCGTCCTGTTTGCTGCTGCCGTGTCGACACCTCTTTTGCTGCTTCTGCTCCATGGCATGTCCCTCCCGTTGGACTGTGGCTGCCTTGTCTCTCACTGAGCCTGAGTCCAGCCCAGGGCCTGGCCCACATGAACTGCCCAGGAAACGTGTATTGACCTGAGACCCCAGGGTCCAAAGACCCTCATTAGTGCTAGTCCCTGCCTCTGTTCCCACTGTGGGCCAGAAGCCCATGAGCTTCTAGGAGGAGCCGCAAGGGGCTGAGACATCCAAGCAGAGATTTCCTGCCCAGCTCCTTTTACACATCACCAATTCCCCCCTGACCCAGCCTGAGTCCCAGGGCACTGACAGGGCTCAGGGAAGGGAGGCCTATTTTTAGCATGGGTTAGGGTCAGACATGCTGGCATCTTGGCGAGGCCACCAAATAGGCTGGGCTTTCTGTGGGTACTTACCCACTCACCTACCGCACAGATCCACGGCCCCAATAGGAGGAAGAGGGAACCAGAGCAGCTGGGGGGCGGGGGAGGCCTGCACCTGGCTCTCTGGAGTGGACTAGATAACCTGAAGTGCTGTCCAGACCTGTCCTCACGAGGTCCCCGGGTAGCAACAGCACAGAGCACCTGCAGCCTCCTTCCGCCCCCTAGGCCAGTGAGCTCTAGACACAGGGCCAGGCAGGTGGAGGATCCCCATTCATTCCTCAGCGCACGCTCAGTCCCATCTGCCCGGGCAGTTGTGGGGACTCCGGCCTGTGCAGCAGGAAGAGCAGAGTGGAGGAACGCTTTCAACAGGCCCCTTCACTCCACCGCCTGCCTGGGGCAGAAGGTCACCGCCCACCACGCTAGAGAGGAGAAACCCCTGAAAGAAGGCAGCCAACTTTGTAAAATTTAAGCGATAATACGAAAATTCCTGGTTTCCAATTGTGACCAGTTAAGTGAGGAAGGAAGGGGGCAGAAAAGAGAGCAAGGGAGACAGAAGAAAACAGGCGAGGAAGGAGCAGAATGAATATGGGATGAAGACTGACTTCAGGTCTCAGCTCTGCCACCAAATTGCTGGATGACCTGGGACTATCCACTCCCTGGGCCTGAGTTTCCTCCCCTTCAGCGAGGCTAAGCCATGATATGTGAGGTTCCTGGTGAACACAGCTGGTAAACTGGGAAGCATGGGGCCCATACTCCCTCCACACTTTGGGGGCCCCCAGAGATTATGAGACTCCTCTCGGGAATTCCTCTGGAAGGATAAGGACAGTAACATTGTAACATTTAATGATGTGCCTATTTAATGAAATGCTTCTCTCATTTTATTCTCTGCGGGCCCCTCTCAGGTAGGAATTGTCATTTATGTCCTATGGATGAGGAAGCTGAGACTGAGAAAGATTAGGAGAGGAAGGACTTCCACCTCACCCCACTCCTGTACCCACAGGGAGTAGAACCCCCTCTCTGGGTTTCATAATTGCGAGGGATTTAATAAGGAGCCCAGGGCATGAGTCACCTTCCCAGGACACATCTTGCAGAATTCTGTCATTAGGACAAGCAATGAACGATGTCTCCCACCCTCTTCCACCTGTCCACAGCTCTCCATTAGAGTCAATTGGATTCTAGAGCTCCAGCTGGGAACAGTTCCTAAATTAAGAATGACCAGCAATCACTATCAATTACAGGGCTATTTCATCTTAGACCCATTCACTAGAGTTGATGGGTCTTGCACATCAATGATCTCTTATCCTATAAGAGATAGAGGTTATTAACACCATCTGACAGGGGGGGAAACTGAGGCACCGAGATAGGGGTGACTTGCTTAAGACCAAACAGCTAGTCAGCAGCAGGGTCAGGGATGAGTCCAGGTCTGTCTGGGATCACATCAAGGTCTTTTCCTCTGCACTTTATTCCTTTGGGGTCAGGACTGAGGTATGGGAGAGAGCAAACAGGAACCTCCCAAGGTCACAATTCTGCTGAGCTGAGCCCTGGAAACAGACGAGTCTCAGGATAGGGAGCAAGGATGGTAGCAGATGGAGACAGACACTAGGCATCAACTTGGACAGGCCTGGGCCACACATGACAGGCACAGCAAGTACCTCTGACCCTCTTTTCCAGGAGCTGCCCAAGCTCCCAGTGCCCCCCCTGCAGCAGACCCTGGCCACTTACCTGCGGTGCATGCAGCACCTGGTGCCCAGGGAGCAGTTCCGGAGGAGTCAGGCCATCGTGCAGCAGTTTGGGGCCCCTGGTGGCCTGGGTGAGACCCTGCAGCAGAAGCTCCTGGAGCGGCAGGAGAAGACTGCCAACTGGGTAAGCATTGCTGGGAGAGGGCTGACTGGGGGGGGGGGGGGAGGGGGGAAGGAGGGGAGGTGCGGGGGGGGCGGTGCAGGCAAGGCACCCATGGGGCAGGAGATGGACTTGGAGGCAGAGGGATTTGGGTGAGAGACAGGTAGGTGACAAAGACAGGGCAGATGGGGCACGGGATGGGGGAGAAACAAGGAGAGCAAGGGGCAAGGGTGAGGACAAGATATGGAATGTGAAGTAGGTATGGCTGGCAGATAGGGGAAAGGGATGGGGGACAGACAGGGATGAGGATGGGGCAGAGGGGCACAAGTTTGAGCAACAGTGGGTGACAGGGATAGGGCAGCAGAAGATAGCGATGAGGTCAGGGGAGCTGAGAGGGTGAAAGGCAAGAATGGGCCCTCATAAGGAGGGCAGGGGACATGGATGAAGCACCAGACACCAGGACAGGAACCTGGGATGGGAGAGGAGAGAGTACAGGGCAAGGCTGAAGGGCAGGCTCGTGGGCTGCGAAACATGGCCCTAGCACATAACGGTGCAGCGTATGTTTGTGGAATGAATGAATGAATGAAGTGCATGATCCAGTGAAGTGTCCCGACTGGCCCACAGGGCTGCCAGGTTGGGATCAGTGCGCTCCACAGGCAAGGTGCCCTTCTGGGAGGGGTGTATGTGGCCCTTGTGGGTAATGGCTCCCCTCCCCTGCTCCCCCCAAAGGTGTCTGAGTACTGGCTGAACGACATGTATCTGAATAACCGCCTCGCCCTGCCTGTCAACTCCAGCCCAGCGGTGATCTTTTCCCTGCAGCACTTCCAGGACACCAACGACCAGCTCAGGTGAGGCCACCAGCTCCCGGCTCACAGCTGGGGAGCTGCCAGAGGAAAGGTCCTGGCCCCAGCACCAGGAAGGAAAGGCTGAAGCTCGTGTCCTGGTGGAACTATCTGAGGCCACGTGGCGCTAAGACAGGGGCCGCCCAGGCCATGAGGTCAGCAAGGAGGTTAGGTGAGGCTGCACCTGAGGAACAAACACAAGGCCTGCCTCTGATGCATTTATAGGGGACGGGGGACTAATGGAGGGCATGGGCGCCCAGGTGTCCGCATAGCAGTCTTGACCTGGTTGAGGCCCTGGGAGAAGGTGGGTCCCCTCTGATCCTTCCAGTACTTGAGGCTGGGACTTGTGGGACACACTGCCCTGGGTGATCTGAGAGGCCCCAGCAGCCCCCAGCTCTGAACAGAGGCTCCGAGGAGTTGGCAAAGGTTTCTTCCCACCAGCCACCTTCGCCAGAGCCTGTGCCATCTGCTGCAATCTCACAGCTCACTGAGCCACTGCAATGGCCTCTGGGTCTGCTGATAACGATGGAGGGACCATTCACACAAGGGTGGGACAGGGACGAAGGATCTCCCTGAAGGAGTCACTGAGCTCCAAATCCCTTGTCTGGTTTTAAGACCTGAATGGGACACAGTGTGGGACAGTTCAGGGAGAGGAAAAGAACAGAAGGCAGGGCCCGTCGCCTAGAGGCGGGGCTCAGCTATGGTTGGGAGACCCCCCAGCCCGTCCTTTCTCATCAAGACCAGTCCAAAGGTCTGGGACACCTTCCCCCTCCCCTGCAGCCAGGGCCTCCCCTTCGCCACAGGAAGTGAGTGGATGGATGAACAACTTCTGGGAACAGTTCTCAAAGTTGCACCGAAGTGGGCATTTTCCTCCGGATGCATTAAGCCGGGCTCATCATCCAGGAAGAGTAATGGTGACCCCAGTCCGTGGCATGGTTCTCTAGTGTGTTTTCCTTCAGCACCCACTTTCCTTTTCATCAGCACTTAGGGGACCAAATTACTGACTTTTTCCAGGAGACTGAATTGCCCAAAACCCAGGGTGCTGGCCCAGTCCAGCCCAGAATGAGCCTTTCCTGGGGAAAACCCCTGCTTTTCCAGCCCTTTCCTGCGGCTTGTGGCTTCTCCTGGCTTCCTCTCCTCCTCCTTTGCCTCCTCATTCATATTCTAGTTCCCTCTCCTCCCCAAAGTTCTTTCCAGGGCACCATTTTTAATCCAAAGCTTGCCAAGTACTGACAGCATAGAGGTGGGTAGGGAACAGCAGATAGCTCATCTTATTAGGGCACCACTCAGACCTGGCATCTGGTGGGTGGTCATTGAGTTTGGGAGAGATAGAAAGAGGGAGGGGGAAAGGGAGGGAAGGAGGTGGAGAGAGAGAGAGAGAGAAAGAAAGAAAGAAAGAAAGAAAGAAAGAAAGAAAGAAAGAAAGAAAGAAAGAAAGAAAGAAAGAAAGAAAGGGAGAAAGAGGGAGGGAGGGAGGGAGGGAGGAAGGAAGGAAGGAAGGAAGGAAGGAAGGAAGGAAGGAAGGAAGGAAGGAAGGAAGGAAGGAAGGAAGGGACAGAGGGGGAGGTTGGAGACAGAGAGGGAGCCTGGGCCCCGGAGAGGAGAGGCTAAGGCCTCATCTCTCTCTGCAGGTTTGCCGCCAACCTCATCTCGGGAGTGCTCAGCTACAAGACCATGCTGGACAGGTAGGACTGGGCCCAGCCTGCGAAAGGCAGAGCCTTTTGATTCACCTCGCTCCCTGCCACAATAGACAAGGAGCTCTAGAGGGCAGTGACCCTGACATTGTTCAGCTCTGTGTTCCTGGCTCCTGTCAGAGGAGGTGGGACCACACCCACCCCAGCATCAGGATGACCTTTACCCCAGCGGGCCCAACCACCAATAGTTCCTTTTCCTGGTGTAAGCACTGTCCTACCTGGATCCCTTTAAAATGCCCCCTTCCTTCATGCCTTATGTGTACACGCGAGCATGTGCACCAGGAATCTAGGACACACACGAGAGTGGAGAAGGGAGAGTTGTAGGAGCAAGACAGGTGAGTCAGCCTTGCCACCTGCTACTCGAGGGGCAGGTTCTCCTCAGTCCAAGCCTGTTTACTTGGCTTCAACCCCACTTTCCCTTCTGCCTCAATCAAACTATTTCTGGTGTGTGTAAATATTATGAACTGTTTGTAAAACACTACAAAAATTAATTAGTAAAAAGTGGTACAAAGTATGAGATCATTTTTTGTTAATTCATATCTTAATTTTATTTTTTAATTACAGTTTACATTCAATATTATTTTGTATTAGTTTCAAGTGTAAAGATGAGTGTTTAGGCAATAATATACTTTAAAAAGTGTTCCTCCTGATATTTCCAGTAGTCAACTGGTACCGTATATAGTTATTACAATATTACATCCCCATGACTATTTTGAACTACCAATCTGTACTTCTCAATCCCTTCACCCTTTTCACCCATTTCCCCAACGCTCCCCTCTCCTTTGACAACTATCAGTTTACTGTCTGCATCTATGAGTATGTTTCTGTTTTGTTTATTCATTTCTGTTGTTCTTTAGATTCCACATATAACTGAATATACTTAATAAAATTTGTTTTTCTCTGATTGACTTATTTCACTTAGCATAATACTCTGTAGGTCCAACCATGCTGTAGCAAATGGTAAGATTACATTCTTCTTCATGGTAGAGTAAAATCCCATTGTATATATGTACCAACACTTTTACATCCATTTGTCTATTGATGGGCACTTGGGTTGCTTTCATATCTTGGCAATTATACATGTGCTGCAATGAACATGGGGGTGCATCTATTCATTTGAATTAGTGTTTTGTGTTTCTTCAGATATATTCCCAGAAGTAGAATGATGAGGTCATAATGCAGTTAAGTTTTTAATTTTTCAAGGAACTTCCGTATTGTTTTTTTTTTTATAATGGCTGTACCAATTTTAAATCCAACAACAGTGAAAAAAGTTTCCCTTTTCTCCACATTCTCATCAACACTTTTTTTGTTGATTTAGTGATGATAACCATTCTGACAGGTGTGAAGTGATATCTCACTGTGGTTTTAATGTACATTTCTCTGATGACTAGTGATGTTAAGCATCTTTTCATATGTCTATAGGCCCTCTGTATGTCCTTTTTGGAGAAGTGTCTATTTAGGTCCTTCACCCATTTTTAAAATGGATTGTTTGTTTTTTTTGGTGTTGAGTTGTATATGCTTTTTATACATTTTGGGTATTAACCCCTTATCAGATGTATTGTTGGCGAATATGTTCTCCATTCAGTGGGTTGTCTGTTCTTTTTGTTGATGGCTTCCTTTGCGGGGCAAAACCTTTTTAGTTTGAGATAGTCCCATTTGTTTATTTTTTCTTTTGTTTCCCTTGCCCAAGGAGATATATGTGAAAAAAATATTGCTGCAAGAAATACCCAAGATTTTACTGCCTATCTTTTCTTCTAGGATTTTAATGGTTTCAAGTCTTACACTTAAGTCTAATCCATTTTGAGTTTATTCCTGTATAGGGTATAAGAAAGTGGTCTAGTTTCATTTTTTTTTTTTGCTTATATCTTGTTCAATTTTTTTCAATATTATTTATTGAATAGACTGTCTTTAACCCATTATATATTCTTGCCTCCTTTGTCATGTATTAATTGACCATATGGGCATGGGCTTCTTTTTGAGATCTTTATTCTGTTCCATTGATCTAGATGTCTGTTTTTATGCCAATACCATGCTGTTTTGATTACTATGGCATTGTAGTATAGTTTGATATCAGGTAGCGTGATTCCTCCAACTTTGTTCTTCTTTCTCAAGATTGCTATGGCTATGTGGGGTCTTTTGTGATTCCATATAAATTTTAGGATTATTTGTTCTAGTTCTGTGAAATACACCATTGCTATTTTAATAAGAATTGTGTTGAATCTATGGATTGCTTTGGGTAGTACGGACATTTTTACAATGTTATTATTATTTTTTTTAATCCATGAGCATGGTACATGTTTGGTTTAATTTTTATTTTCTCGTCAGTGTTTTATAATTTTCCAAGTATAAATTTACCTCCTTGGTTAAATTTATTCCTACATATTTTATTTTATTTGATATGACTGTAAGTGGGATTGCTTTCTTAGTTTCCCTTTCTGATAGTTCATTTCTGACATATAAAAATGCAACCAATTTTTGAATATTTATTTTGTATTCTGCTTCTTTACTGAATGCATAAAATAGTTTTAGTAGTTTTTGGTGGAGTCTTTAGGGTTTTCTATGTGCAGTATTATATCATCTGCAAATAATGACAGTTTTACTTCTCTTTCCGATTCAGATGTCTTTTATCTTATTTTTCTTGTCTGATTTGGCGAGCCCCCAAATTCAGGGGTCCTGGTAGAACACAAAGCACACTGGGAAGCCAGGCAGCAAGGCAAACATCTTTCCTCCTGCAGGCGGGTGCGCAGCACATGGTCCGGGAGCCCTGCACACTCAGCAGGCGATCTGCTCGGCTTTTTAATCCTGATACACTGTGACCTGTCCCTCACTCTTGATTGGAGCTCAGGCGCACAGTCTTTCACGATTGGCTAATTCAAAGAAAGGGGTGGGCCTTTGCTGTTTCAAGATGGTGACTCCCAGGGAGCTGCAAGTCATGCAGCTGACATGGCGGCTGCCAAGCCCCATGAGCCAAAATGGCGGCTGCCTAAACTGTTCTTTGACAGAAAAGATTATTTATTCTCACACCTCTATTCCCAGTATACTGAAAGTTTTTATCATAAATGGGTGCTGGACTTCATTAAATGTTTTTTTCTGCATCTATTGACATGGTTATATGGTTTATTTTTCATTTTGTTTATGTGGTATATCACATTTATTGATTTGCATATATTGTACCAATCTTGCATCCCTAGACTAAATTCTACTTAATCATGGTATATAATATTTTTAATGTATTGCTGGATCTGGTTTGCTAATATTTTGTTGAGGACTTCAATATCTATGTTCATTAAGGATATTGGCCTATAATTTTCTTTTTCTTTTTAATCCTCACCTGAGGATATTTTTCCATTGATTTTTAGAGAGAGTGGAAGAGAGAGGGAAAGACAGAGGGAAATATTGATGTGAGAGAAACATATGGATTGGTGGCCTCCTGTACAAGCCCCAAGCAGCCTGCAAATGAGGTACGTGCCCTTGACTGGAATCAAACCCAGGACCCTTCGGTCTGCAGGCGAACACTCTGTCAACTGAGCCAAACTGGCTAGGGCTTTAATAAAATTTCTTTGCAGTGTCCTTACCTGGTTTTGGAATTAGGAGAATGCTGGCCTTGTAAAATGAGTTTGGAAGTCTTCCCTCCTCTGGATTTCTTTGGGATCGTTTGAGAAGGTTAGGTGTTTTTTCTCCTTGAGTATTTGGTACAATTCACCTGTGAAGCCATCCATCTGGCCCACGACTCAGGTTTGTCAGAAGTGTGTGATTCCTGCTTCAATTTCATTAGCTGTGTTTGGTCTATTCAGATTTTCTGATTCTTCCTGATTCAGTTTAGGAAGATTGTATGTTTATGGGAATTTATCCATTTCTTCCACTTTGTCCAATTGGTTGACATATACTAGTAGTTGTTCATAATATTTTCTTGTAATCTTTTGTATTTCTGTGGTGTCAGTTGTTACTTCTTGGTTTTCATTTCTGATTATATTTATTTGGGCCCTCTATTTTTTTTCCTTGAAGAGTCTGATCAACAGTTTGTCAATCTTGTTTATTTTTTCAAAGAACCAGCTCTCAGTTTCATTGAGAATCTTAAAGATTTCACCAAAATGTTACTATTAACTGATAAATAAATTCAGTTAGATAACAGAAAACAAAATAAATATTCAGAAATTGGTTGCATTGTTTTGTATTTTTTAGGCTGTATTTCATATATTTCCACTGTGATCTTTATTATTTTATTTTTTCTACTGTCTTTGGGCTTTTTTCCTAGTTCTTTTAGGTGTAAAGTTTGGTTGTTTATTATATTTTTTCCTGTTGTTTTGAGATAGTCCTGTAATGCTATGGTTTTTCCTCTGATGTAGGTTTGCTTTTGCTGTGTCCCTTAGATTTTGTGTTGTTGTGTTCCCATTTTCATTTGTTTTAAGGTATTTTTTTATTTCTTCCTTGATCTCATTGTTAACTCATTCGTTGTTTAATAACATGTTATTTAACCTCCATGTGTTGTGTGTTTTTCACTTTCTTTTAAATTGATTTCTCATTTCAAAACATTGTGGTCCGAGAAGATGTCTGACATGATCAATCTTCTTAAATATATTGACTTGTTTTGTGTCCTAACATGTGATGAGACCACTTTTATTATTAGATTCAAAGACATAAGATTCCTGTTACAAATGTTTCTGTAAGCACCCCATGTTGTGGGTTGGTCTTTACAGTTCAGTTTAATACTCACACTTGGAGCAGCGGGGTGGTGGGACACCCACCCAGTCACCTTGATTGGCCCCAGCTCTTCTCATGGCTGCCTCTTACCCTCATGGCTCAGCTCACATGTCCCGTCATCAGCAAGCCTGTACCTGGCCACACCTCCTTGTCACCCTGGCTCCCTACCTGAAACCCTCCCATTTACCAGTTTGCTGCTTGTTATCTCTGCCCCACTCCCATGTTCTAGGACCTGCACCCCTTAGAACAGGAAACTCATCTCTTGTTTGCTGCCATATCTTCCCAGATCCCAGAATGGTGCCTAGCACAAAGGAGTGCACGATAACATTTGTTGTCTGAAAGGTTAGAGGGGAGGGGAGAGAAACATGGGGGAAGAAAGAGAAGGAGGAGGGAGAGGAAGAGGGAAAGGGAGGGAGGAAGGACACAAGACAGGCTGAGGCCACAGGGAAAAGAGAATATTCTGCCTTGAACTCAGAGGAGGCTTCTAGAAGAGGTGATGGGGTAGAAGGGGTTTTCTAAACAAATTAGCTGAGCACCAGGTGGGGGTGAAGGCATGCTAAGCAAAGATCAGCATAAACAAAGGCAAAAGGGGCTAAAACAGTAAGATCTGCACTGAAGTGCATGAGTCAGGGAGGAGGGAGACTAATGAAGGTGCAGGAAATCCCTGAGGATCCTCTTGGCCATGGACATGGGCATTCCACTCCTTTAAAAAGTAGAGATTTAAGCTCCTTGACTGCCATCACAGTGCCGTTCTCGTTTCTGTGCCCCGCTTTGCCTAATCAAGTTGCAGTAGAACCAATTCTGACTTCCTGCCTCGCTCCCCACTCTCCCCCTCCAGTCACTCCATCCCCACTGACTGTGCCAAGGGCCAGCTGTCAGGGCAGCAGCTCTGTATGAAACAATACTATGGCCTCTTCTCTTCCTACCGCCTCCCTGGCCACATCCAGGACACGCTGGTGGCCCAGAAGAGCAGCGTCATGCCGGAGCCGGAGCACATCATTGTGGCCTGCTGCAACCAGGTAAGCGGCCCCCGCTGGGGCAGCCTTTGGGCTCGGGGAGGACACATGTGTGCTCAGGCATTCCTGCTTTTCCAAGGGTGCTCACCTCCTCCCAGAGCCACACAGTGAGCTGGGGCAGAGTGGCCCCAAAGTGGGACCTCCGGACTCCCTGTCAGTTCCATTTCTCTCCACTGGTTGGACTTTCAGAATGAGGAGAGTCATCGATTAAGAACACCTTCAGTGGGCTGCCATCCAGCCTGACCCTCCAGGTCAGGTCAAAGGGCTGCCTGGAGAATGGACTCAGGGTCATTAATGAGACCCTGCAAGGCCTCAGAACTCCAAATGCAGTGACCGGGGCCATGACCTTCCCAGAAACTATACACAGACAGACAGCTTTGCAGATTGTTGGGACCTCCTTGCCTTTTAATCTGCACTCACTAGAGTGTTTGAGATCTATCCCTGTAGCTGTATATGCAACTAGTTTGTTCTTTTTCACTGCTGGGTAGGCGTACACTGGACAAGTACATACATTTTACTTAGCCGTCTCCTACTGGAGACATTTAGGTTCTCTCTGCCATTTTGCTGCTGCAAACTGCTCATATGTACATTCCCGTATACATGTTTCGGGGCACAAGGGTATATGTTTCTCTAAGCCTTAGGCTAAAATGTGTATTTATAAGAGCAATTGCTGAGTCATAGGGTATACACATTTTAGTTTTAATAGACACTGTCCCCCAACAGTGGTTGTGCCAATTATACTCAATTCCCCGTAAATGTAGTGCTTTTATAAGAACTAAGAACCACAAAAGCAAGTGTTCATTTAGCTAAGTTTTATGTGAACTTCTCTGGATTGGAGCAGCTTGGAGTCCAGCACAGTTAACAAAGTTGAGGTGGTCCCCAACTTGTGACTACTCGGAGCCATGACTACATGGGAACCTTGGGCCTGAACATCTCCATCCATTCTCAGATCTGAAGGTTCAGTGAAGGCCTGGCACCTGGCCCGGCTGCCATGAGTGATGTGTTTGACCTGTTTCCCCACAGTTCTTTGTCTTGGATGTTGTCATTAATTTCCGCCGTCTCAGTGAGGGGGATCTGTTCACTCAGTTGAGAAAGATAGTCAAAATGGCTTCCAACGAGGATGAACGCTTGCCTCCAATCGGCCTGCTGACATCAGACGGGAGGAGCCAGTGGGCCGAGGCCAGGACAGTCCTCGTGAAAGGTCAGCCGCAGTGCCCAGCGCATCTCCACGCCCATCTCATCCTCACATCCATCGGCTTTCCCTCCGCCAGGGTCGGGAACCATGCCTCATCCCCATCTGCCATCGCACTGGAGCTGAGGCCTCCCTCCAACTCAGGACCCGGTGGCAAGTCTTGCTGTCAGCTGAGATTCCTTGATGCTGAAGGCACCTTTGGTACCTCTTATTTCATCTGACCATGCTCCAGCTCTCTGGGTGACACTGGCTAGCATTGGAACCCTGGGATTTTTGGGAACACTAGCGGGGGGGCCGCTGTGGGGAGGGAAGATTTTGAGCTGGAGGAAGGCTGGCAGCAATTAAGCAGTTGTGCTTTACTTGTTGGCAGGGGTGGTTCTCATTTGAGGGGTCTGAGTTGCTGGGAGAGCCATCAGATGAGGATTTGGGATGGAGCCCACCTCTGGGAGGGTAGTTGGCTGCCTTCTTTATATGAATTTTTGGTCCTAAACTTTTCATAGTTAAGCTGAGAGTTTCCAAGCACCCCTATAAGAAATCCAGTTATAGTCTTAACATTTTAAAATCATTCTTCTGGAAACTACTTTTCAAATCCAAAGCCAGCTCTATTCCCAGGAACTGGGAGAGCCTTCCTTTCTTGCCCATGTTAGAGACTCCTGGATGAGAGGTGAGACTTCCATAAGCCTCCATCTGTCCTTCAGGTTTTCATTTGGCCCGGTGTCTACCTAGACTCCCCAAGTGTCTGCAAGCTGAGGACTTGTGCTAGGCCTGGGGAGTGTAAGAGATAGGATGAAGTGCCCTCCAGCCCACTAGATGAGAACAGGGGAAGAGAGGGCATGGGGGAGCAGGTTCAAATACACAGTAATGTGATATTTACCCATGTAAGATAACAGAGACAGCAGTGCTAAATAACTGCGTCAGGACTTCAGAGTGGGAAGGGAGCCCTTCTAATTGGGAAGATTTCAAAAGGCTTTGTTGGAAGAGGTAGAAATTGTGCAAATCCCTGTGACATGAGTGAGAGCTGCAGGAGGGATGGGTGGCATACAGGCTGGCAGACTGCGGGTGGGCAAAGCGGACTGCCCATCAGGGACATCTGCTCTGCCAGTACCATGAGGAGAGCAGCCAGTCTGGCAAAGTGGCCATGCTGACCGTACTGGTAGAGTGAGGAGGTAGCAGGCCTGGATCTCTGGCAACAGGCACTGCATTTTCTGGTCCCCTCCCTAGAATGTTCGTCCCACAGGGCTGGCTGGCTCTTTGCACTACTCAGAGCTCAGCTCAGCTTCGACACCTCAGGACTTCCTTGAGCGTTTCTCCCCAATTGTATTCTGTCCCTTGGTCCTGTTTTCTCCTCTTGATCGCATGTTTCACTCCCCAAAGTCAGCTTTTCCTTTGCTTGATTCCTGCTGATTATCTGCTGCCCTCCCCCAGTCAATAAGGTTCAGGAGAACAGTAAGGGCCCAGCTGTATTTGTTAAATAAAAGAATGAAGGGTTATTAGGAATACTGGGTCCCAGACTTATTTCCCACTTACCAATGAACTATTCTTTCATTCAATTGTTGGGCACCTGTGAATACTTGTTTCTAAATCGGGGTTGCACAGGCCACAGGGAAGTTGGAGAGCTGAGCCTGTTCTCATGAACCTAGCCGCCAAATTGGAGAATTAATAACATCATTTGAAAGTGAGTTCATTCCCTCAGTAGACCATGGTCTAATCAAATCCCACTCTTCTCCCCTCCAGGGACAGTGACAGGCATCAAAATAATCGCTTTTGCTTCCAGTACGGTTTCCACTTTATTAGCAGGCCAGTCCAAGCCATCTCCCTGCAGGACTGCCAGGGATTGCCTGGAGGTCTCAGTGCTTGGGCTGCCCTAATTGGAATTAATTTGTTAATGGCACTTGATCTGGTTTTCTGAATGGAAGTACTGTTTCTGTGGGAAACGTGACAGAAAGGGGGGGGGGGTGCACACGCCTTCCCTTTGGAAATTCAATTAATCCAGTTAGCACTGACTGTGTCGTCTGTGTGGCAGGAAACCATTTCTTCCCAGAGCCCTCTTCTCTGGAGCAGCCCTTTCCCACAGAAGGCAAATGGGGAGGCCATTTAGAAAACAATTTCAATGTAAAAGTAAAAGATTATGACAGCTTGGGCTAGGATTAAGAGGGAGAATAGAAAGACATGGGTGGGGTCTAGATATATTTCAAAGTAGAAGAAGGACAAAAGAAGTGAGAAGTGTTTCCAGGTCTTTTATTTGAGCAACTGAGTAGATGGTGGTCTTATTCGCTGAGATGGGAATCAGGTTGAGAAAGTGGCTATGAAATGGAGAAGTCCTTTCCAAGTATGTCAGGTCTGAGATGCCTTGAGTCATCTAACTGGAGACATCAAATTAGATCTATGTGTCTGGAACTCAAGAGAGAGGTCAACACGGAGATATAAATTTGAGAGCCATCAGCACATAAGTGATATTTAGTCATGGACCTGAGTGAGATCATCTAGAAGCAGAAGAATGGGGCGTCAGAGGTCAGATAGAGAAAGATGCTGAGGGCATTGAGAAAGCAGCCCTGAAATCAAGAGAGAACCAGATGAGTCACAAAGATCCAGGATGGAAGGAAGAAGTGGCCAGCCACACTGAATGCTGCAGAGAGCTCAAGGAAGAGTCACCAGTGACCTTCGCAAAGGCCAGACTGGAGTAGTGGGAAGAATGGATGGTCATATGCTGATGGAAGTGATCCAACAGCAGGAGGAAATTGTTTTTGAGGTCAATGAGTAGAATTAGTAAGTGTGGATGACACTTTTCAGACATTATGGGATTAAAAGGAGCAGAAAAATGCGGGAGTTGCTAGAAGAGGGTTGGGGTCAAGGGAAGAGTTTTTATTAGTAAACGCAAGGGCATGATAGTATGTAGACAAATACATGGACATAATCCCATAGGATAATTAATGAGGAGAGAGGTGATAAATAAAGGGGTACAATTATTGCAAAGAAAGAAGAAGATGGAACCCAGATAATAGAGGCCTTTTCTTGTTGCCAGGAAAATGAAGATCAGAGGTCCGTAAGACTGTGCTGTGGTAGTGGAAATATGAGGAGGTTTCCAACTGGTAACTTCTGGTCTCAGATTAGCAGAGCATGGCCATGAGCTGAGTGGCAGAGGATGGTATTCTGAAGACAAAAGAGAATGCATGAGTCCTAACCAACTTGACTCAGTGGATGGAATATCAGCCATAGACTGAAGGGTCCTAGGTTTGATTTGGGTCAAGAGCATGAATCTCAGTTGCAGGCTCGATCCATGGCCCTGGTCAGGGTGCATGTGAGAGACAACCAATCAATGTGTCTCTCCCACATCAATGTCTCTCTCTCTCTCTCTCTCTCTCTCTCTCTCTCTCTCTCACCCTCCCTTTCATTCTCTCTAAAAGTCAATGGAAAAATATCCTCAGATGAGGAGAGAGAGAGAGAGAGAGAGAGAGAGAGAGAGAGAGAGAGAGAGAACGCATGAAATAGCCTCTTGGAAAGTAGGAAAGAGAGCTTACTCATGAAACTTGATAAGATTTATGGACTGTGTCAAGCTCATATTTGAGGATTTGGGGTCATACATTTAGGAAAAACTAATTAGCATTGTTTTGCAGTTTCCCTCCACAATGTTCAGCTCCTCAGGTTCAGGCAAGGAGAAGGTTTATCACCAGGTTTAGCCAAGGTTGGTGAATAAGATGGAGGGAAAGGGGGAGGTGTGGGAAGGGAATGGTTATAATGTTGGAATGTAAACTGAGTCTGCTAGGGCTACCATAACAAAGTACCACATCCTGAGTGCTAACCCAACAGAAATGTATTTTCTCACAGATCTGGAAGCTGCAGGTCTGAGATCGAGGTATCAGAGGGGTCAGTTTCTTCTGAGGTTCCTCCCTTTGGTTTGCAGATGGCTGCCTTTCCTTGTGTCTTCACCTGGTCTTTACACTGTGTCCTAATTTCCTCTTCTTATAAGGACACCAGTCAAGTTGGATTAGGTCCCATCCTGATGACTTCATTTTACTTAATTACCTCAATAAAGACTCCATGTCCAAACACAGTCTCATTCTGAGAAACTGGGGGTTAGGACTTCATTTAGGAATTTTGGGAGAACACAATTTATCTCACAATGGGAGGGAAGTGAAAGACAGAGATGCATAATGGATAATGGAAATAGGTAGTGTGATTCATGGTTTGGGGGATGTCATTGACACGAGTCATGTTGCAATGGGGGTAACCGACTGTGTGAACCAAAAGGTGACAAGTATGGTCAGAAGGTTGGATGCTTGAAACTGAGACTTCAGGAGGTGTCCCTGGTCCTGAATTCCCAGATGTGATTATGGGAGTGGGGACTGATGTTGGACTGCCACAGTGGGGAGGTTGAGAGTCTGAGAGAAGAGGATGTGAGCTGGGTTATCCACATGGACATTGAAACTACCGGGACAGTGATTGGAGTAGTGATGGGGAGGAGGAAGCTGAATCAGGAGCCCAGATCTGCACGCTGATGAGTTGTGAGAAGGTTGGTGGAACACAGCAATTAAGGGAGTTTGGGCTATGATGGGAGGGTAAACGTCTAGCAGGTGCAACTACAAAGGGAAAGGGGGGAGGAGGAGTCATTTAGGGGTGGGAACAGGGAGAATAAAGTCACCTACCTGGCCTGGCCCTTGGGGACATGAGTGTCAAGGAAAAGAGTCTGTGAAAGGGCACAGGGATGTGTAACCCTCAGGGGATACCACCTTCAGGTGAGGCATAAGGTGAACAGAGAATGCATTCAGAAGAAGTTAATGATGCAAGGGGACTAGCCATCACTAGTCAGGCATCAGGAAGGGTTCAGGAAGGAGGAAAGGCGAGGGCAACAGACCCAGGAACAGCAGCCATCATTGCACACAACACTCCCCAATTCTTAACTCCTGGGAGCTACTCTCTCCTAGTTCCAGGCAGGCCTGTCTGGTGGTTATGGGGCTGGGACATCTTTCCAGCCCCATAGCGGCATCACAATTAACACCACGGGGTGGGTGCTTTCCAGGCCATCTCTGCTGAAGGTCCAAGGTCTCCACCTCCCTTCCAGGAACTGGGCAGAGACCAGTGCCTGTGGCAGTGGACCCAGGCAGGTGCTGTCCTGCACGATGCCTGCGCTCAGATGAAATCTGCCCTTAAATTCTCATAGGGTCAACTGAGGCCCAGCGAGGCTATTAATTTCATTAACCCTCTCTCCTCAACAGAAGAGGTGGTCCACCCACCCCCAGGCAGGCTGGCTCCCTCTGTGAGGTCCCAGGTTCCTCAGCCCAACCTCCCTGCTATGCCATTGAGAGGGTGGAGGTCACAGAAGTCCAGTGGCGCCACCGTGGCACTGCCCACAAGTAATGGGGCCAGATGTCTGCTACGAAGTCCATGCCCTCCCTATGTGCTCAGTGTCCCCACACCTCCACAGCCCCTCACACAGTGCTTCTCATACAGCGCTCACTGACAACGTGGTGCAGAACATGTGTGTGTATTGTCGTCTACATTGGCAGCCGGATCATCCACAGCCAATGCCGAGAGACCTCCTGGGAGAGTCAAGGCTACCAGGACCATCACTGGTCTTTATTGGGGAGACTGGAATAAGCAGGATTATTAGAACACAAATAGGATAAAACCAAAGGAATATCTCCAAAAGGAGTCCCGAGGGCATTTGTGGGTCTCACCCCTATGCCTGTCCTAGCACAGGAGGGCTTCCTGTGCCAACTAGCACTTGAGGCTTATGCCAACTGCTGTCCTTGTGACTGGGGCTGGCCAATGACATCAGGGTTCTCTAACGAACCCCTTAAAACACACACACACACACACACACACACACACACACACACACACCAGATTCCTCAAGCCCATTGCTTTCCCAGTAGGTCAGGGGGAGGCCTGGGATCTCCATTTTTAAGCACTACCTGGTGCAGCCAAGGTTGGGACCCCATTGTTAGTGGCCTCTGTGCATGGCGGTCCCCCTTGATGCTGGCACTTCGTTGCTTTAGGTCTTCATTTATAGCCCCGAGGGGAATCTCATCCCCAAAGAATGGAGGAGGCTGTGTCTCCCATGGGTTGAGGGAACCCCACCCTTAGAGGTGTCAGCTGCAGAGCTGGGCCTAACCCAACAGCAGGGCTTGGCAGGCGCCCATAATTAGGGACCCCCAGAGGGATGTTCATCTCCTCTCAGGACCTTCCTCCCCAGCGAGCTGTGGCTTTCTGAACCCAGAAGGAGCCAGCACTGTTATCCTGGTCTGGAAATGTAATTATACATTCGGCCCTGAGTCTGGAAGACTACAGCGCCTGTCAATTTATAGGAAAAGGATAGCCAGCTCGGAGAGCCCACACCCACCCCACTCCAGCCTGCTGGCTTTCCTGGGTGCTGCTGTGAAGATCCAGCCAACAGGCCTGGAGGCAGATGCCTCCGTTTACACAGTCCCGTAAATAATTATCCCCAGCAGCCAATCAGAGCTGGGACACTGCTGTCAAGGAAGGAGCTGACAGAAGGCGGCTGGCTCTGCAGAAGGCCTCGGTCACGGTTTACAACCACCACTCAGGATGTGCGTTTGGCTATTTAAATATTGTCAACCAGAGATAGGCAAGTCTGCTGATTTTAAAACACATTAGCAGTCTCTCTGATTTAATTGGCCCAGAAATACCGCCTGGGCTCTTGAGGCTGAATGCTGTTTTCCCTCTTGGGGGGAGGGGAGGTTTGATCCAATGCTCCCTCCCACAGGGGACGCATGAAGGCCAGAGCACCCACGCAAGCAGAGGCACGCGGTCTCGGGCAAGAGGGCTGGCCTTGACCCGACATCCCTGCTGTGCCCTAGAACCCGGCTCCCGAGGCTAGGGCCTGAGGACGGCAGCCCTCCCTGTGGGTAGGACCATGGCAATGCAGAGGGCCAGCAAGCAGTGGTCTGGTGCCTGGCACACAGAGGATGTTCACTAAGTGAAAGCTTTATTAGATTTGGGGAAATGCTCTGGGGACACAGCCTCTCTGGAGAAATCTGGTGAGCTGAAAATCGGCACCTGTTGAATGGGCACTGTCCATGCAGCAGTGATGGTGGCCTGTGGCCACAGACCGAATGGTCTGTACTCCTTGCCTGGAACCCCAACCCTCGTTAGCTCTGGGATGCTCTTCTGCTTCCCTCAGGTCCGCCACGTACCACATGCCCCGTGTGCATAGGTTATAGACACCTCTCTTTCAGTCCCCCCTGGTTGCCATGCCCTCACTTCCATGAAATCGTGGGCAGCACAGTGGTATTTGGGGTACAAGGCAGCTGGGAGGTGGTTTGGGTATCTCCTGCTTTTCTTCACTCACCACCCCTCCCCTGATCCCAGAAGTATGGTAGCTCTTAGCATCTGCCTTTGTGGGAAGCATGGTTAGAGCACAGAGGAAGAAGCAATTCTTGGCTCTTGAGTTCTGTTTTTTAAATTAAATTACTGTAAACATATTTGGGGTTAATTGTAGGTGCATATCGACTTGTAAGAAATAATCTTGACTCTCCCCTTTCCCTACCCAATGCTAACATCTTGCCAAACTCTAGTACAACATCACAACCAGGATGTCGCCACTGAGATAGTTAAAATACAGGACTTTTCCATTCCTTTATAGCTACACCCACTTCCTCCTGCCCCCACCCTTCTCAACCCCTGGCAACCACTAATCTGTATTATTTCAAGGATGTTATATAAATGGAATTATATAGTATGAATCTCCTGAGGTTGGCCTCCCTCCCACCCCACTCATCGTAATTCTCTAGATTTATCCATGGTGTTGCATGTGTCGGAAGTTCATTCCTTTTATGTAGTCCATCACACGCCTGCATCACAACAGGTGATGTAGCCATTCACCCATTGAAGGATGTTTGATTTTTTCCCCTTCATTCTGGCTATTACAGATAAAGCTATTATGAACATAAATGTATAGGTTTTTGTGTAATTGTAATTTTCATTTCAGGAAAAATGCCCAGAAATGAAATTGCTAGGTCATGTGATATCTGCATGTTTAGCTTTTTGAAGAGACTACATTCCCATCAACAATGTCTGAGCAATCTACTTTTTATGCATCCTCATCGGCATTTGGTTTGTCACTATTTTTTATTTTAGTCATTCTGATAGGTCTGTATTGATACCTTCCGATAGTTTTAATTTGCATTTCTCTTTATGATTGATGGCGCTGAATATCTCTTCGCCTGCTAATTTGCCATCTCTATATCCTTTTTGATGGAATAGTGGCTGTTTGGATTTTTGTTATTGTTTTCTGTTGTTCTGTGAGTTCTAAGAGTTGTTCATGTTCTTTACTAGCCCTTTATTGGATATGTGGTTTTATATTTCCTCCCAATCTGTAGCTTATCTTCTCAACTTCCTAATAGAATGTTTCACTGAGTAAATGTTTTAGTTTTGATAAGAAGTCCAACTTATCAAATTTCCTTTTTATGGGTTCTCCATTTGGTGTCAAGTTTAAGAATTCCTTGCCTAGCTTTAGGTCCCAAAGATTATCTTTTTAATTTTTTCTAAAAGTTTTTAAATATTACATGGTACATTTAAATTGATGATCCATTTTGAATTGGTTTTTTATAAGGTGTGAGATTTATGTCCAGGATTTTTATTTATAAATTTATTTATTTTTTCCTGCTGCTGTTCAATTGCTCTAGCAACATTTGTTGAAAAAGCCCTCCTTCCTGCTTTACTTTTACACCTTTGTCAAAATCAGTTGGGCATATTTATGTGGGTCTAATTGCAGGTTTTCTATTCTCTTTCATTGGTCTATGTGTTGATCTCTTTGCCAATACCACACATTCTTGGTTATGTGGCTGTATAATGTCTTAAAATTGAGTATACTGATTTCTCCAACTTTATTCTTTTTCAAGATCGTTTTAGCTATTCTAGCTCCTTTGCCTTTTCACACAGACTTTAGAAAATCTTGTCTATACATACAGAAAGCCTTGCAGGGATTTTGATGGGAGCTGTGTTGAATCTGTATGTAAATTTTGGAGAATTGACATCTTTGCTGTGCTGAGTCTTCTGATGCCTGAACGCAGTGTATCTCTCCATTTACTTAGACCAGTGATGGCAAACCTATGACACGCATGTCAGAGGTGACACGCGAACTCATTTTTTTTGGTTGATTTTTCTTTGTTAAATAGCATTTAAATATATAAAATAAATATCAAAAATATAAATCTTTGTTTTACTATGGTTGCAAATATCAAAAAATTTCTATATGTGACACGGCACCGGAGTTAAGTTAGGGTTTTTCAAAATGCTGACACGCCGAGCTCAAAAGGTTTGTCATCACTGACTTAGACCTTTTTGATTTATTTCATCAGTGTTTTGTAGTTTCAGCACACAACTCCTGTACCTTTTTGCTAGATTTACACAGAAGTGTTTCATTTGTTTTGCATTAATTTTGGTGTTCGTGTGTTGCTACTGGGATACAGAAATACACTTGATTGCCGTATGTTTATCTTATATCCTGCAAACTTCTTGAGCTCATTTATTAGTTCTAGGAGAGTTGGTTTTTTCCCTTGCGATTTTCTACATAAACAATCATGTTGTGAAAATAGGGGCAGTTTATTCCCTTTCTGATCTGTATCCCTTCTATCGCTTTTCTTGACTGTTGCACTGGCCAGAGTGCCTGGTACTATGTGGAACAGCATTGGCAAGACTGGGTGGTATCTTTTCTTGTTCCTGATTTAGGTGAAAAGCATGTAATCTTTCACCTTTAAGTATGATGTTAGCTATAGTCTGTTTTGTAGATGGTCTTTATGAAGTTGAGGAAGTTACCATCTATTCCTAGTTTTTTGAGATTTCATTATGAGTAGATGTTGAATTCTGTCAAATACTTTCACTGCATCAATTGATATAATGAATTTTTTTTTGCAGTCTCTTAATATGATGGATTACATTGATGGATTTTCTTGTATCTCTGAAATAAAGGCCCACTTAATCATGGAGCATAACTCTTTTTATATGTTGCTTAATTCCATTTGTTTATGTATTGCTTACTATTTTTGTATCTATATTCGTTAGGATTATTGGTCTATAGTTGTGTGTGTGTGTGTGTGTGTGTGTGTGTGTGTGTGTGTGTGTGTGTGTTGTTTTGGTGTCAGAGTAACACTAGGTTTCATGAACTGAATTGGGAAGTGTTCCCTCCTCTTAAATATCTGAAAAAATTGTGTACACTTGTATTAAGTCTTCCTTAAATGTTTGGTAGAATTCTCCAGTGCCTGAAATTTTCTTTTTTGGAAGTTTTAAACTTACAAATTCAATTTCCTTAATAGTTATAGAATTATCCAATTTTTATATTTTATGTTTGGTGTATTATAGTAGTTTATACTTTTGAAGGGATTGGTCCATTTCAGTTAAGTTGTCAAATTTATGTCTGTAGAGTTCATAGTATTTCCTGATTATCTTTGATGTGTGCAAGCAAGGTCTGTAACGAAAGCTGTTTCATCCTGATGGTGTGTCTTTCCTCTCTTGGATTTGTTGTTGTTGTTAGACTTGCTAGAGATTTGATTGATCTTTTAAAAGAACCAGCTTTCTTTTCATTGATTTTCTATTTTTTGTTTGTTTTGTTTTCAATCTCACTGACTTTCTTCCTCCTGCTTGCCTTGTGTTTATTTTGTCTTCTTTTCCTGGTTCTTGAGGTGAGAGCTTATATTATTCATCTGAGACTTTTCTTCTTTCCTAATGTCAGCATCTGTGCTGTACATTTTTTCTCAGCTATGCTTTAGCTGTGCTCACAAATTTTGATATGGTGCATTTTTATTTTCATTCATTTCCATTTTTAGAACATTTCCTTTAAGACTTCCTCTTTGACCCACAGGAGTGTTCATGAGTATTTAAATATTTGAAACTTTTTCAGATACTTATTTCTATTTTGATTCCAGTGGTCAGAGAACACATTTTGTAAGATTTCAATTCTTTTCAGTTTGTTAAGGGTGTTTTATGGCTTAGAATATCGTCTACGCCAGCATATGTGTTCCATGGGAAAGTGAGAAGAATGTGCATTCCACTGTTGGTGTGTGGGGTGTTCTATAAATGTCAATTAGATCCTGGCGATTGATTGTGCTGTTGAGTTTTGCTATGTACTTGCTGACTTCCTATCTAGTTTTCTATCAGTTATTGAGGGAGGGGTGCTGAAGCCTCCAAATGCAATTGTGGGTTTGTCTATTTCTCCTTCAGTTCTGTCAGTTTTTGCTCCACATGTTTTATCTTGTTTTGTGGCATGTTTAATATACTAGTATACACATTTATAATTGTTACGTCTTCTTGGTATTGTTTGTTTTACATGTAATGTCTCTTGTCATTTTCTTTGCTCTGAAGTTTATTTTATCTGATATTAATATAGCCACTCCTGCTTTTTTAAAATTAATGTTTGCTTGATATACCTTTTTTCTTTTCTTTTTTTTTTTTTTTTTACTTTCAACCAACCTATATAATTATATTTGGTATGAGTTTCTTGTAGGTAGCATATATCTGGGACATGTTTTTAACCTACATTGTCAATTTCTGTCAATGTAATTATTGATATTCTGGGATTTGATTCTGCCATTTTTTTCTCTTTTTCAGTTCTTGCTTTCTTTTTCTTGCCTTCCTATGGGTTACTTAAACATTTTCTAGAATTCAATTTAAATTTATCTGCAGTGTTTTCAGTGTATCTGTTTGTATAGCTTTTCCTGGTGGTTTCTATAGGTATTACATAATTTATCATAGTCTACTTCTGTTAAAATTTTGCTACTCTAGTGAAGTGTAGGTTTACCACCCTTTACATCTCTTTACTCTTCTCCATTTATAATATAATTGTCTTAAATATTTTCTCTAATATAAATTTAAAACCACATCAGGCAGTGTTATAATTTTTGCTTCAACAGTGAAATATAATTGAAAAAAACTCAAAAAGAAAATGAAAATTTGTTTATAAGATTGCTGGAGACAAATTCTCTTCGAGTTTTCTGACCTGAGAATGTTTTGATTTCCCTTTATTCCTGGAGGATATTTTGCTGGATGTAGAATTCTGGGGTGACAGTCCTTTTCCTTTAGCGCAGAGAAAGGTCACACCACCTCCCGCCAGCCATAAGGCTTCTGATGAGAAATATGCTGCAATTTCTATTGCTTTTATATTTCTGCATAGGTAAGCTGTCATATCTCTCTCTCTCTCTCTCTCTCTCTCTCTCTCTCTCTCTCTCTCTCTCTTCTTGACTTTCTTTTCTTTGTCTTTAGTTTTCATGAGTTTGACTATATTATGCCATGGTGTGCATTTCTTGGAATTTATTCTGTTTGAGAGTAGCTGAGCTTCAATCTTTAGGTTTATGTCTTTTGCCCAGGTTGGGAAGTTTCTAGCCATTATTTCTATTAGTGAGTTCCTAATCTTTCCTGCCCTGGGAGATCTTGTTTCACAGATCCCTTAGGCTCTGTTCTTTTTCTTAGTAGTCTACTTTCTCTCTGTTCAAATTGGCTAATTTCTATTGCTTTCTCTCCAAGTTCACTGGTTTTTTTTTTCTCTGCCCACTACATTCTACTGTTGAGCCCATCGACTGACTTTTTTTATATTGGCTCTTATATTTCTTAGTTCTAAAATTATCATTTTTTTATCTTTTAAATTTTTTATTGAATTTATTGAGGTGACATTGGTTAATAAAACTATACAGGATTCAAGTGTACACCATATGTATATTGTATTGTGTGTTCATTGCCTCAAGTCAAGTCTCCTTCCACTACCATTTGTCCTCCCTTAACCCTCTCCTACCTGGTCCTGTTACTGCACCGGAGCCTGGTGATGTAGTGGGAGGTTGCAGAGAGGAGGGCATTCTATAATCTTATGATTAAAACTCAGTCTTTTAATGGGCCTATGTCCCAGTGTTTGTACTAAGCTGGAAAACTGTTGCTATTTTATTTTAAAATGTTCAGCTTTATTGAGGTATCACTGACAAATTAGATCAATTAATTAAAGTGATGATTTGATATAGACTTACATTGTGAAAGGATTCCCCATGTAGTTAAAATACCACATCCATCACCTTACGTATTTTATTTTTGTGTGTGTGAGAACACGTAAGTTCTACTCTTAACAAATTTTAGTTACACAATAGAGTGTTATCAACCAAGGTCACCATGTGATACAGTAGATCCTCGGACCTTATTCTTCTCATAGCTCAAAGTTACCAATCTCCCCTTCTTTCCCCGACCCCTTAGCCCACAGCAATCACTTTTATACTGTTTCTATGAGTTTGCCTTTTTTTAATATTGCACATATAAGTGATACCATGCAGTGTTTGTCTTTCTATGTTTGACTTATTTCACCCAGCATAATGCCCTGAAAGACCACCCACGCTATTCTAAATGGCAGGATTTTATTCTTTGTCATGGCTGAGTAATATTTCATTGTATGTAGACACCATATCTTCTTTATTCAGTCACCATTGATGGGCATTTCGGTTGTTTCCATATCTTGGCTGTCGTGAGTAATGCTGCTGTGAATATGAAATGTAGATATCTCTTCAATATTCTGTGTTCGTTTCCTTTATATGTGCCCAGAAGTCATAGGTTTATTTTTAATTTTTGGAGGAACTCCATACTGTTTTCCACAGTGGCTGAACCAATGACCATTTTCATCAACAGTGCATAAGGGTGCTTTTCTCCTCCACTTTCTAGACAACATTCAAGTGTCTCAGAAACCTCTGTGATTGTCCAAGCTGCCTTCTTTGTTCTCCTAGTGGCTCACAGTACATAGTTGAGGGTGTCCAAGGCCTGTCAGTGCACATAGATGCACACTGATTAGAAGCTGGACCCTTGGGCAGATGGGAAAGGGTGCAGTTAGGCCTGTTTCAGGGAGAAACTGGGCACGGACTTTTTGCCAGCTCCCTCCACACTGGGTTGATGGGAGGTGTGTGTATGTGTGTGTGTGTGTGGGGGGGGGGGGGGAACACAGTACTCCTGCACCTTTTTAGACTGTTTATTTGTTTACTACAGTCCTTTGGGTCTCATGAATACAAGCCCTGGTGGCTTTCGGAGCATGTGATCCAGGGCCTGTCCCTTGCACAGAAGCCGAAAAAGCTGGGGTGTCCTTCTTGTATCTAAGCTCCTTCAGGGAGATCCTGGTGACTCGGGGCGGGGGGGGGGGGGGGGGGGGCGGGGCTTCAGGGAGAAGGCAGAGTGGTCCTTCTGTCTTCCCTGGTTTCCAGGGAGCACTGCATTAGCCCTAGGTGAGTGCTGACAGATGCCTGGTCCTCAGGAAGCAGCAGCCCCCCCTAATGATTTCCACAGCCAGATGTTATATGGATGCCTCTTCCTGGCTCTGGTGCTCTGGGCTAGGGAGCCCAATGAGACCCATGTTCCTCAGGGGGAATTTGCAGCTGAGATATTCCTCCCAAATTTCAGCAGCCACCGAGGGAGCAGGGCCAGCCTTCCTTGCATCTCCGCCCTTCCTATCCATCTGTGTGTGACTTCTTCTGTAAATCCTTCCTTATAAGACTTCTGGTCAGCTAGTCTTCAGCTGGTTATTCAGGTTGAGTATTGTATATTTTGGTTACATTTCCAGTTTAGTCCTGGGAGTAGGTGAGTGTAACTTCCACCTGTACCACCACCATCTTGGATTACCTTCATATTTTTTACTAGAGGCCAGGCACACGAAATTTGTGCATGGGTAGGGTCCCTAGGCCTGGCCTAAGATCAGGGCCCATCTTCCCCAGCTGCCAGCAGCTGTCCCCACCCCCTGCCACCAATGGCGGCCCTCTGTGTGTGGGGCAACTGGCAGGGTGATGCCCTGCCAGTGTCGGGTGTCTGCCACCACCCAACCCCAGTTCCCAGTTCCCCATTGGGCCATCAGGGCCTACAGGCTGGGGGCAGCTCCTGCATTGAGTGTTTGCCCCCTGGTGGTCAGTGCGTGTCATAGCCAACCTGTCATTTTGCTGTTCAGTTGATTTGCATATTACGCTTTTATATATAGAGATTCTTTGCTGAAACTCTGAGTTGTTTTGTTTTGTTTTGTTTTTCATTCTTTTCAAATGTGCTCATAAATGCTCTTTCAAGCACAGTTTATGAGGGCTAATTTAAAAATATTTGTTAAATAAGTCTAACATTTCTGTCATCTCAGTGTTGGTACCTACTGATTGTCTTTTTAAATTCAATTTGAGATTCCCCTTGTTCTTGGTGTGACAAGTGATGTCCTATTGTATGTATTATGCTCTGAGACCTGAATCTTATTTAAACCTCTTGTTTTAGTCGGCTTCTTCTGGCACTGCTCCAGCAGGGGTGGGGTGGGCTGCCTTGCTACAGTCAGGTGGGATGGAAGTTCAGGATCTTCATATAGGCTACATTGACATGCCAAGGGAGGTGTTCTTTGCTACTGGTAGGGAGTTATGAATTTAACCGCCCCCCACATGGTCTCTACTGATGCTGTGTGTGGGGTAACTGTGGTGGCAGTTACTGCCTAATGGAGATGGAAGTCCCAGCTTCCATCTGAGACCAGGCCTTCTCTGAAACCACCGAGATGAGATGCCTCATTACAGACCGGTGACGTTAGAAGTCTAGGCTCTCCACTTTCTCTTTGCTGGGGGGAGTAAGTTACGGTCTAAGAGTTTTCTGTCTTGCAAGTCTGTCTCTTACCTGGTCCTTTGGCTAAAGAGAGAAGGCTGTTATCAGGCTGTGGTTGTGTTTGTTTATATTTTTGTCCACTCTTGTTTGTGTTTTTATGTTGCTGGCTACTTCACCTCCAAGTCTGAAGTTCTCTAAAACAGAAAACCTGAAGACTCAGTGGCTTGAACAACAGACATTTATTTCTCACAGTTTTGGAGGCTAGAAGTACAAGATCAAGGCGCTGGCAGGGTTGGTTTCTCCCGAGGCCACTCTCTCTGGCTTGCGGATGATTTCCATCTCAGTGCATCCCCCCATGGCCTTTACTCTTTGCAAATCCATCCCTGGTGTCTGTTCCTCTTCTTATAAGGACAACAGGGCTATTGGTTTAGGGCTCCACCCTTATGACATTATTTAACCTTAATGAACTCTTTAAAGGCCCTGTCTCAAAATACAGTCACATTGGGGGTAGGGTTTCAATATATAAATTTGAGGGCAGAGGGAGGGGACATAATTCAGTCCACAATAGCCAGGAAACCCACTATCATGTGTTCCTTGTGCCCTGAGGTTCTTAGCATTCTGATGTCCTCTTTCCATCTTTCAGAGTCTTCTGTGTTTGTTTTAAATATAGTGGGAGGAGTCGGGAAAAGTCCACTTGCTCTTCCTAGAAGTAGAAGTCCCTCCTTGTTGAGCTTTCTAAAGAGCCTTTGTAACTCAAGTCAAAGCAGTTCTGATTTGCAAAGACCAAGTTTAATTGTGCAAGAGACACATTTCTTAGAATTCTCATAACCTCCTGGGGTGGGGAGCATAAAGATTGCCCCATAAGCCATAGAGTAGAGAAGTATATGGCATGTGTGATGGCAGATTTCCCTCTCAAGGGAGGTATGACCCCTTCATCTGGGGAGGCAGGATGCTCAGATGGGGTTCACAACGGTTTAGAAGCTATAAGCCTCTGAGGAGGTGCTGTGTGTGTGTGTGTGTGTGTGTGTGTGTGTGTACAGCACCTGAGAGTTCTGCAGACTTCCAAAGGCAGAGGTGCCGTGCTGGTTTTCTCTTTGCTCACCTTAGTCATAGCCTGTAAGCTTTCCACTGCTAACAGAAGCTATAGGGCCCTCCAAGCCCTGGTGGCCTCTGGAATATCTGCATCCCCAAAGCTGTCAACTCCCCATGCGTGGGGGGCAGGACAAGCTCCTCCTATTAGTCAAGTCCGGCTTCTCACTATTAAGCAGGGGCTCCTTGAGGAAGATTGATTCATCGCATTAAATGAACCTCCCTGTGCTCGATGGCGATGTCACAAGACAAACGGCCCCTGCCGTGTGCCTCCAGTCCTCGGCTCCGCGTTTCCAGCACATTTGAGCCAGAGTCATGGTGGATGAGTTTGGCTGGAGTTTATTTTCTGCCTCCCACGATAAACTTGTCAGCATTTGACCGATCAGCTCCTTGTATGCAGGGAGTTCATTTGCAAGGCCACCTGGCATCCCCATTCGGCTGTCCTGCTCCCATTTCACTCTGTCTAATGAGCCAGGACCTGGTTCCTGTTGGCTGGCGCTGAGCTCCAGGGCCCTGCACAACCAGCATGCCAGGAGTGATGGCTCAGCCCTCCCAGGAGTCCCCCTCTCCTGTCTGGAGGGGGGCGGGGCACCGATGCCTGGGAAGCTATCCTTTTTTCCTGCCCAGCTGGGAAGGAGTGTGCCAAGCCTCCACTTTCCTACTCAGAGGCTCTATCAGGCCTGTTCCCTATCCTCTGGCTGGGCTCCTGTGGGGTTCCTGGGGAGCTGCAGCCTTCCCACCCACCTTGGCCTTGGAGCTGTTCCTAGGGAAACCTTGGTGTAGGCAGACGCCAAACCTGGGTCCTCAGAGCTCACTGAGACATGGCCAACAGGGCCAAGGTGGGCAGCATTGGGGCTGCTCATGGTCCTGTCTGGGTCCAGGCCCGTGCCCTTCCCAAGGGCCCTTCTCAAGATGTTGGAAACCTAGACTCTCTCTGACCACATCAGCCTCTGCCCAGACCTGCCAGTGGCTCCCTGCTGTGCTAGATGAAGTCCATCTTCCCAATGCTGCTATCTATTCATCCTTGATGATCTGCTCCTGCCTTGGCATTAGGTGTGATCAAGGGCAGCTCCCTTCATGTCCTGGGTTACTTCAGGTAAGACATGCAGCTCCTCTGTGCCTCCCTGGGAGTGGGATGGTAACAGTACGCGTTCAATAGTCACCTGTGTGAGAGCTTAGACTGATGCCTGGCACATAGCAGGAGCTCAGCAAGGTTAGCCAGCAGCACCACTGTACTGGGTCCTGCCAGCCTCACCTGCACCCTGCACGCCTTAACCACAGCCTGCTCTCTGCCTCCCAGCCCTCGGAGCCTGTTCTCACACTGTTGTCCCCTTCCTGACATGCTTCTCCCTTCTTCTCTGTGTACCTGAATCTGACCCAGGCCTCCCCATGCTCTGAAGTCATTAGCCAGCCCGGAAGCCCAAAGGAACCCCCAGAACGGCACATGGTGCAGGACCAGACAACATGGTAACTGGTCAGGACTCCTACTGGAGCAGAGAGGGGTAGAGCTTGGAGCCTTGCAAAGCGTCATGATTCCCTTCCCATCTCCTTTCCACTCCTCACTCCCCCATGAAGCTCCATGCCCCCAAGTAGTGGTTTTTTGACCCTCCAGCAGCCATGGCCTTTCCTGTTGGCCAGCTGGGCTCCTCTGGGCTCCCTCTCTGAGCTTTGCACATAGACCTCACCCCTACCTGCCCATACACTATCAAGTCCATTGCCAGCCATAGACATTGCCTGCCTGAGCTTGGGGCCCAGATCGCACCCTCTGCAAGCTCATAGATGCGGGGAGGGACCAGATCAGGGCTTCTGGGGCTGGACTGGCAGTGTCTGCTTGAGGCATGGGTATCAGGGCAGGATGCACTGTAGGGTATGTGCTGTGTGGTAGTAGACAGTTGTGTAGAGGGAATTGGACGAGCCCTGGCTCAGGTGCTGCGTGAGGCTGGCCTGGTGGACAGAGCATGGGCTCCTCATCTGCACTGAGCAGGTGGCTCCAGGTGTGAGGAGTCCTGGAGGGCAGGAACTCTGTCTGGGCTCCTCCCCCTGTGCCCGGACACAGGGCCAGCACTGTTAGAGGACTGGGAGCGTGAGAGGGTCCTGGAAGCATGGCTTTGGTAGGCAGCCTGGGAGAAGGGCGCCCATCCTGGGGACAGCCTGCGCAGTGGTGAGGGGCTATGTGTGCACAGGTGTCCAGGGAGTGGCAGGAGGCTGGTGTGAGGTCCATGCAAAGAGCAAAGGGAGTTGAGCCCTGAGGGCAGCAGAGGCTAGCTCTGGACCCAGGAGTTGTGTTTAGAAGTTCGGATTCTACCTGGTGGGCAGGAGGAGCTGTTTCAGGTTGAAGGGGTGACATGGTGACTCCACCACACTTAAGGAGCAGAGGGAAGGCAGCGCCACGGGTCTCATTTATCTTTAGCTCCTCAGCTTGTGCTCACGAGATTGAAGAGGGGAGCCGAGGCCACGTGGAAGGTGATTTGTCATCCTAGCCCCATAGGGATCAAGAGGCATCCTGAAAGTACGGTGCTCCCCGAACCCTCATTATTCTAGGAGGGAGGGGTGGATGGCAGAGAATGGCTGGTCACCCTCCTTCCCAGAGTGGAAGTTCTACTCTGGGTGATGGCTCCTTCCCCAGGAATTTTCAAACAGTGGGAGGAAGGGGATGGTTAGAGACGGGAAACACCTTTCACAGGAAGATCTGTGGAGACTTCCCATGAACCCGGAGGAACCGCCTGGGCAGGATAGGGAACAGCACAGGTAGCCTTCGCATCGTGTGCCCAGCAGGTGCTGAGGAGGCCCGGGGAGGGCCTCAGGGATTACCTCACTCCAGGCCCACAGCACCAGCAGGGGCGACTTTCCACAAGCCTGAGAGAGTGAGCGGCCGGAGAGGCTAGGGCAAGGCCAAGGGTAAGGAGGAGCAGGCAGGACCTCACCTAGGACCACTCCAGGGCCCAGCTGGACAGAAGGAAGGACAGGCGCCTTCTTGATGTGGTCCTCCGCTGGCTTCATCGGCCGTGCCTGGGCTCAGCCCCCCACTGCCTGGGGACGGTGCTGTGTGCTCGCTGCGACCCACAGGCAGGGCCAGGCTGTGAGCCGAGCCTGCGAGGAGACCTCGAGCCTGAGAGTGGGAGCTGCGTCTGCTCCCCCACGTTCCCTTCAGAAGGCAATTCCAGGCGACTGTGAGACGGTGGGCATAATTCTTGGCTTGAGGCTCTGGAAGAAGAGAAGGCTCCAAAGCTGGGCCCTGAAAGGGGGAGTGCAGACTCAGCAGGACCCCAGTGGGGAAGGGAAGGCACAGGAGCCAAGAGTGCAAGTGGCTGCATGTGCAGAGGGCTGTGCACCTGGGCTCAGAACCAAGGGGCACCGGAGATGGGAGGCCAGCGCTCAGGACCAGGGCCACCCCAGGGGAGAAGGGAGGGACTGAGCTGTCATCTTGGAGCCCCCCATATTCCACAAAGACAATAGCCTCTGGACAAGGACCTTGAATTTAAATACCTGCAGACCCCAGGGGGCTGTATTTGAGCAGAAACTATGCAAAGCAAGGGTGCACCTTCTCAGCTGCAGCTAATCCCTGCAATGTAGGAATGTGAACCCAATGCACGGGGCAGTGCACATTAGGTTAAACATGGCCACAGGTGACAGAAAACCCACAATAACAGTGGTTTAAAAATACAGGGGCCCTTCTCCCTTTCACGTGTGCCAGAAGTGAGCCAGCGCTGACGCAGGCAGCTGGGGCTCTTCCATCTCGCTGCGAGGGCATGGCCCTCACCCCCCTGGTCCCGGGTGGAGGCTAGAGCTCCAGTGATTGCACCTGTGTTCTGGGCAGCAGGATGGAGGAAGGCGGGAAGAAGGGCAAAGAGCACATGTCAGTCATCTCTAAGGAGGTTTCTTAGAAGCTGTCAGGTAGTGCTTCTAGATCTTGCTGGAAGGGCTTAGACACACGGTTACCCTAGCTGTAAGGGAGGCTGGGCAGTGCAGCTGTACATCTGGTTGCCGCTGTGCCAGCTGAAAGCCAGGTGTCCTGCGGCTGAAGGCAGCATGGACATTGCAATATGCAGCCAGCAATCACACACTCGCTGCCCGTCTGCCTCAAACACCACCCCCACCTTCCCTGCAGGCAATATCCTGGGACTCGGGGTGGGGAGGGCAGCCCTCATCCTGGTACAGCAGCCAGTCCAGAAGTCTGGCTCTCTGGGTGATGTGCAGCCTCTCCAGTGGTCCTGGTGCCACACCCCGTGTGGGTGGTGGAGAGGGACACAGCCGCCACCAGGAAGACTCCTGACTGGAGAAGGGCCAGGCATTCCAGCCCTGGTGACCCGGGCAGGCTTTGTGGTGGAGGAAGCTGCCGGCAGCCCATCTGGCTGGCCTAGCTCTGCTCTGGGAGGAACCCCATGCCCAGTGTCCCTGGGGAGGGCTCCAGCTCCCTTGGCAACAGGCCTCCTACACAACTCGGTGGTTTGTCGTGATGAGTCTATTGGCTTGAAAGGGCCCCATGGGCTCATCTGGTCACAGGTTTAGGGCAGCCTGGCCCTTCCATCTGCCCCAGCATGGACATAGCTGCGGAGGGGCAGAGTGCGGGGAGCGGGAGGGCGGGAGAGCAGTACCCTGGCTCTCTTACTTCTGACTTCCATGTGGAACAGACTAATTTTAAAATTCTGGAATCTAATATTTGAAAAGCATAGTTCAGGACAAATAAATATGCCTGTGTGGCAGACTGGGGTTGTGGTGTGGAGCGAGGTGCTGTGGACGGGGAATTGGCGCTGTGGGTGGGGAATTGGCACTGTGGGTGGTGGCATTGGAATTGGCGCTGTGGGTGGGGAATTGGCGCTGTGGGTGGTGGCATTGGAATTGGCGCTGTGGACGGGGAATTGGCGCTGTGGGTGGGGAATTGGTGCTGTGGGTGGGGAATTGGTGCTGTGGGTGGGGAATTGGTGCTGTGGACGGGGAATTGGTGCTGTGGACGGGGAGTTGGCGCTGTGGATGGTGGCAGTGGAATTGGCGCTGTGGGTGGCGAATTGGCGCTGTGGATGGTGGCATTGGAATTGGCGCTGTGGGTGGGGAATTGGCGCTGTGGGTGGGGAATTGGCGCTGTGGATGGTGGCATTGGAATGGGCACTCCTCCCCTGCATAGAGTCTACTGTGCATGGACAAAGCTCTGCACCAGCTCCATTCACTTAGACAGGCAGAGCAGTGGCCACACATCTGGAGGCAGAACTGGCCACAGCTGGGGGGACACTCAGGCTAGTACAGAAGCTCAGACAGTCTGGCTGACTTCACAGCCCACCCACTGGGATAGGGGAGGGGTCAGGACTGGCTCAAGATCTGGGTGTCTGGGTGTGTGTCTGCCTGTGGAGTGTGAGGCGGTGCAGAGGGGGGCCCAAGCCCTGAGTGGGACAGGTGATCAGTCCTTGCTTGCCCGCCCTGCAGACTCCACCAACCGGGACTCGCTGGACATGATCGAGCGCTGCATCTGCCTGGTTTGCCTGGACGCCCCAGGGGGCTTGGAGCTCAGTGACACCAACAGGGCGCTCCAGCTACTTCACGGCGGAGGCTGCAGCAAGAACGGGGCGAACCGCTGGTACGACAAGTCCCTGCAGGTGAGTCGCCCCTGCCGCGTGGCCAGTGGCCCGAGCCAGCCCTGCTCACGTGGGGCAGACCCGCTCTCCAGCCTCTGCTGGCCAGGATGCTGCATGTGAGGCCCAGGGAGCTGGAGGTGTTGGAGATGTGGCCTTGGTGTCAGCCCAGGAGCAGGGGGCCAAACCCCACTCAAGCTCAGTAACTTTCCTGCAGCCGGTGCCGTGCCGGGTCCTCTGGGTCGGCCCTGGGCTCACTCCCCATCTCCCACCACACACTGTAAAGTGGGGGCCTGCCAGGGCCCCCACCAAACAAGTCCTCAACACGTTCAGTAAGAATCACATCTGACGCCGAGATGTTTCGTGTTTCTGAGTTTCTGTCACCCTGGCTGGCCATTGGATACACCTCCCTTCATCCCTGGGAGGTAGGGCAGCCCAGCATCTCCACAGAAGAAAAATCAAAATAAAATAAAGCAATTAATTTTTTTTTTTCATTCGTATGACGTTAGCTCAGAAACAAGGCACTTGCCTTGGCCTGGAGAAAACACTCATGCAGATGGGGGGAGGGGGTGGGTGGGCCACTCATTCCCGTTCTTACATCCTTTTTGCCCCAGCATGCCCCCCTAAATCTGATCTTGTTTGTTTTTAAAGCCACCACACTGTCACAGTGACCCAATTAAATAGCAGAACGATCGCTGGCTTCGGGTCAGCATCGCTCACACGTAATGAGCGTTTAGGCTTGTTTTGTCCTCCTCTGGCCTGCGTCCTGCAGTTACCCTCTCGTCGGGGTGCGTATTGCTGCTGCCAGTTCCGATGCGTCCTCGCGGCTGCGCTGGCTGTCAGCCTTCACGGCGATGCTAATGGCTCACCTTCCACGCAGCAACTGTGGGAGGGAAATGATATAATGGAGGTACAGGACATGAAGCATAGTAAGGCTTGGCAGCAGTCGTTAAAAGGCACTGTTTGCCTGTCTTTCTTTTAGTGGCAGGGACAGAAAAACATCAGTGTGTGAGTGGGCACCGTCCTCCCCTCCCTGCCTCATGTGGGGACTGTACTCACCGCTGCGTTCTGTTGGAGGTGGGACAGGTTACCAGGCGATCTGGAGAAGCCCACTGGCTTCATGGACAGGAATTGGAAGAACAGAGAGCATCCTGGGACAGAAGGCAGGGGCACTGGGGGAGGGGCGGGAAAAGGGAGGAGCTCTGAGAGACTCTGTGGGAAGTTTGAAGAATGGGAGCGAAGACCGGGGCAGCTGGCAGCCGTGGGCCCCTGGGGGAGAGTGGAGACAGTGGGCCCGGTGCGTGCTGTGCGCCGTGTGCCCGGCAGGGCTCAGCAGCTCTCAGTAGCTCGTTCGCTCGCCTGGTTGGTTACGGCTGGTGGGCTAGTGTCTCCTGAGGGTGGCGTGCTGGCTGAGCTGCCAGCGGCCCTGCTTTACTTGGGTTATGCTGTCAGAGTCGATGCTCATTTTCCTTCTTTTCTCCCAGTGTTTCTGTGCAGAGTGTGTCCCTTTTCCATGCCAGCTGACCACAGCCTCTGTAAGATGAAAATTCATAAGTCCCCGTCCCAGTTCCCATGGTCCTTCCATGTGCCTTCTCTGGAGCCCTCAGATCAGTGCTGTGAGCCAGCCTTGTCGGAGGCATGTCCACCGGGAGCAGACGGAAGCCAGAGGAGGTGCCTGTGGGCCTCTCCCAGCCGCAGCCCCCACCAGGGTGGAGTCGGGTCCCTGATACACCTTTTCCTCGCTCCCGTCAGGGGAGGTTTTGTTTCTCCCGAGGAATCTGTGCGCCATCCAGGTTGGAGTGTTACCTTTCATTCGGTCATCCAACAAAATCATTGAGCACCCACTATGGGGTAGGCACTGGCCTAGATCCTGGGAATAAAACCAGTGGTGCCCGAGCACACAGGGCCACCAGGCACCCCCTCACACAGTGCAGTACAGGATGGTGGCCCTGCCACCCCCTGTGAAGGGGACTCAGGGCTCACAGACACTGAGGGAACAGGCCCACGACTGACGGAGTGTGTGCCCAGCTGTTCAGGGGTCACTGGGCCCTGGGCTGCGCCTGCCCTGCCCAGAGCATTTCTGGGAGGGCGCGCGGGGCTGTGCTGCGTGCAATGCCCACAGGCTCGGGCCCTGGCAGCGACGTGCAGTGTTCTTTTTGGGAGATAACGTGCTTCGGTGGCCTCAAGAAGGGGTCCCCTCCGGTGGCCAGGGGCCCCGGCCTGGAGCCGAAGGGCAGGTGTGAAATGCTGACTCCAGGGGCCTGCTCACCTCTCTTCTACTTGCAGTTTGTGGTGGGCAGGGACGGCACCTGCGGCGTGGTGTGCGAGCACTCCCCGTTCGACGGCATCGTCCTGGTGCAGTGCGTGGAGCACCTCCTCAAGCACATGTGAGTCTGGGGGCAGGACCTCCGGCAGCCCAGCAGCCACGCCAGACTCCCCAGCGGCCAAGCGGCCCACAAAACCGGGAGGCCACATGGGGGCTGCGCCAGCCTGGAAAGTGTCAGCAGAATTGGATTTGCAAACCAGCTTGAAAGGGACATTTTAGCTTTACCAGCCACGCACAGCGGGCTTAGAGCAGCCAGGGGGAGGCTTGGCAGCTCCTAGCTAATCAGAAACATCTCTTCAGCCCAGGGAGGCTCCCATCCACCCTACTGTGTGCCCCGAGCCCGGGATGGCGGCCTGAACACCCAGCACGGAGGGAAGGGCTGTAGCTCCACCTCCTTCCGTCCATCGGCTGGGCCTCCCTCCCTCGCTTTCGAGCTGGCCGGACTAAGGGCTTCGCTGGCCTTTAAACACACCGCGTTCCTGCTCCACTTACGACTTTGCTCATGCTCTCCTTCTAGAACCTTCTCCCTGAATCTAAGTTCTAAACCTCTTCCATGATGTGGGAGCTCTTTAGGGTCACTGAAAACCCAACCAACCCTTGCAAATGGAATAGCACCATTTGCTTCAATTTTTCTCCAAATGTTTTATAACTGTTAGTGGTATATGTAGTTGAACAGGAAATTTATTATTATTATTATTATTGGCTTTGGAGTCGGGTGGAACTGGAGGGACCCTGGCCTGCCCCTTGCTAGTCTGGGTGGCCTCTGAGCCTCAGGGCAGTGGCTGGCAGCTCCTGCCCACTGACCCTCCAGCCGCTGGGACAGCTGCGGAGGCCCTGAAGCTGCTGCCCGCAGCCCCCGCACGGGCTGTAGGAAGGCCCTCTTTGCCTGCAGGATGAGCAGCAAGAAGCTGGTCCGAGCTGACTCCGTCAGTGAGCTGCCGGCCCCCCGGAGGCTGCGGTGGAAATGCTCCCCCGTAATTCAAGGCTTCCTAGCTTCCTCGGCAGAAAAACTTCAACGGTAAGGAAAAGCCCGTCTCCTTTGGGGTGATGCTCTGGGGTTACCCCGTGTCCTCCTTCCTGTCCTGGCTGCGGAGGCACCCTGAAGCGTTCCAGAGACCCCGCTCCCCCGCCCCCACCCCACATGGAAATGTAGGCAAAGTGAAGGGGGGTTATAACTCGGGGGAAATGGCCTTGCTGAAGGATCCATCATTTCCATAAAATGCAAACGCGCAGCTATATTTTTCCCAAGGGTTCCACCTGACTGAGCAGAGTCCAGGCGGGGGAACCATCCTGTTGGAGGAGTAATAAACAACTGGTTTGAATAGTTCATTTGAATCCAAGCTACTTCAATTTGCTTGAATTTACACTGCAACTTGATAAGGGAACTTTTATTCCCAAGGGCAGTTCAGGCCCTAATGGGACCCCGGCAGGGGGACCAGGGGCAGGTGTGGGCCCCTCTGGGGGTGAGGTGCAAGGTGTGGAGAGAGCTGTGGGCTGACAACTGAATCTGGGCCTTGGTTGGTCATTGTCTTGTTCAGTGAGTGTGAGTGCATTCATTCATTCATTCATTCGACCAACATATGCAGACTCCAGTCTATGCCAGGCCTGTGCTAAGACTCTGAGGACACAGAGGTGATGTGCCAGGGCCCTGTCCTCTGTACTTCAGTGGGGGAAGTGGACCCCACAGCAAAGGTGTGTGATGCAGTAACCCAAACCCACAGAGAACACAGGAACTGGATTCTGTGAGGAGCCCTGGAGGATTTTGTGCAAGGGTTTTGAGAGCCAGGAGGAGCCTGTGGGAATAGGGTAGGTGAGCTGGATAGAGTGTGACTGGGCTTGGAGGCCGAGGGGTAGGGAGGACAAGTTCACTGGGAGCTGCTGGGGAGGTTGGCGGGCCTTCGTGGAGGAGGGGTGTTCGCTGTTCATCTCTAAGGTGGTGCTGACATCTCGACCTGGGGCAGCTGTGTGGGGATAAGCGGAGAACTAGGAGGGTGAGCTGGTGGCTGAGCCCGGGGCGAGGGGAGGAGCCTGCTCACTTTTAGGGGTTGGAGCAGGCCCACTTGATCCTGAGGCCCCCAGCTGCTTTCTGGAGGCCCAGGAGCAGCCAGAGAGGCCTGTGGGTGGGGAAACAGAGGGTCCTGAGCTGCACATGGAAAAGGGTGGGGTCGAGTGGGCAGCGTCTGGGCAAAAGGTTTCCCGGGGGCCGTGGTGACCGTGAGCTCAGCCTGTGTGGGGCCTGTGAGTCAATGGGCCAGGCGTTCCCATGGGAACGGGCTCTCTGTGCTCTGAGTCCCCAGACCTGGCATGGCCCCACCGAGAGCTGAGGCCACGGGTGTGCGGCCGAGCTGAGGCCACAGGTGTGCAGCCGGAGAAACAGTTCCGGGGTGGGGAGCGGGGAGGACGAAGGCAGGGAGCGCCATGTCCAGAGGAAGCGAGTGTGTGAGTGGGGCCAAGGTTGCCCCTAGGGTTCTGCTGGCACATGGCTGGTGGGTGTGTGGTGTGGACCTTGCTGGGCACTGCTCCAGTGGGCAGCCAGCCCAGACCCAAAGCTCATTATGAAGGAGGAGATTGGTCATTATTCGGGGGCAGGAACGGAGAATCCTGTGGCCACATTGGGGGGCAGGAAGGGAGAGGCCAGTGCTCAGGGTTCAGGGTAGACTCGGGGAACCTTCCTGCTACTCTGACAATGACTCATGGGCAGCCAGGGCCTGGGTGTGGCATGGAGCAGCAGCAGCAGTTTCTGGGTAAAATGGATTTTCAGTCACCGGCAGGCAGCTTTCGCTGAGTGCAACAGGGATGAGTCTCAGAGAGGAGTGCTACGCGCAGCCATCTGAGAACTGGGCTTTTCCCTGAACAAAGAGTGTTCTCGGATCTGGCAGAATGGCCCGGGTGCCAAAGGAATCCATAGGGAAGCTGGACACACCTTCCAAACAGGCCAATGAACAGCCTCTCCCAGGCTCACTTCTATAGGGCTGCTAAGATTTGGTTTGTTGGCCGTGTTCTCCCTGCCATGCAAATGCCTCTTCTTCCCTCCCTGCAGCCCGGCCCATCTCCCTCGAGCCAGGCAGGCCACCATCCACCCAGCCACGCCCCACCTTCAGTCGAGAGTGACCCTGGCCCCGCATGCCCTGTGCCACACTCCGTTCCTGCAGGGCAGGCACCGTCCTGGACCTCCGAGTGCTGGCACTGTGCAGGCTCAAGAGACTTGGTTAGACTCAGATGTGTGCATTCTATTTTGCATGAAATCAAACATCTTCTCTTTTTTCCACAGAATAGTAAAGAATCTTGACTTCGTGGTTTATAAGTTTGACAACTACGGGAAAACGTTCATCAAACAGCAGAAGTGCAGCCCCGACGCCTTTGTTCAGGTGGCCCTCCAACTGGCCTTCTACAGGTGAGCGGAGCCGCCCGGGGCTGCGACAAGCTGCTCTGACTCCAGAGTCTAGAACAGGGGTGGGCAAACTTTTTGACTCGAGGGCCACAATGGGTTCTTAAACTGGACCGGAGGGCCGGAACAAAAGCATGGATGGAGTGTTTGTGTGAACTAATATAAATTCAAAGTAAACATCATTACATAAAAGGGTACCGTCTTTTTTTTCAATAGTTTTATTCATTTCAGATGGGCCGGATCCGGCCCGCGGGCCATAGTTTGCCCACGGCTGGTCTAGAAGCACCGGAGGGAGGAAGGCCTCTGTGGGCTGGGGGGCGGGTGGAGGACCGGGGTGGCCTGCTTGGAAGGAGGTGCCACCTCACAGGGTTTCAAGGTGTAAAACCTTCTCAGAAGGGAGAAGGCGTCCCAGTCAGGCAGGTGCCTGAGCAACGGCCAGGGGCACAGAGCACAAAGGCAGGAACGAGCTAGCCAAGGCCAGGCCGGCGGTGGGGACATCGGGTTGAGAAGGTGCACCTCCTCGTGAGCTCATCCAGTCCACCTGGCCCCTGTAGCCGCAGCACAACCTCCTGTTTTTCTGGCCTCAATAGTGAAATGAAACTAGCGTCCCTCAGTGGGTCAGGTCAAAGGGTTAGGACTCATCCTTGATTCGTCCCTGTCCCTTGTCCCCCACCAACTCGGTTATTTTCCACGTGTCTCTTTGCCCTTCACCTCCATCCACCTCCCTCCCCCTCCGTTGGCCCCTCCCGAGCCCCTGCCACCTCATGCTTGGCCAACCGTAGCATGCACCCCGGGGTCTCTGCCTCCCACCTGGCTCACTAGATCCTGTCTTCATAAAGCGTGAAGTTGGAAATACGCAAATGAGATTCTCATTTACCACCTTGGACCTCCCAGAGTCCAGGCTTAGCAAGCTCCTATGAGCTGGCTCACCTGGGGTCTCCCCGAAGCTCTCCCGTCTCTGGACCTTTGCTCTGGCTGCGCCTCTGCCGATTCACCTTTCACCGCCACTCTTCCCCTGCCAGCTCCTTCCCACGACTCAGGGTCTTTCGTGACCCCTTATCTAAGGCAGGCACCTCAGGCCCCTTGCCAGCCAGTCCTCTGTCAGACCATTGTGTCTCTTTTCCTTTTGTGGTGGTTGTGGTTCATGTGAACTACCTTGTCCATTGATTTGTTGACTTTGCTTTCTAGACTGTCCCTCCCAAGCATGACACTCGGGGTACCTTGCACACCTGGCAGAGAGTAGGCCTCAGGCACTGAGTCCAATGTGAGAAGACACAACGTGAGTGTCAGCTAGGGGTGGCACGGCCAGGTCTGTGATTTAGAAAAACCTCTATAGTGGTAGGGGTAAGGGTTGAAGGCAGAGTGTAGATGCTAAAACTAACATGCAAAGTAGATCTTCCTCAAGATAGGGCGCTCCAGGGCTCAGGGCTCCAGAGCTCAGGGCTCCTAGGCTGGCATGACGGCAAATTGCAGTCGTCCACCAGATCTGCTTTCGATTTGCAACATCCAGGGGCACGAACTGACCTGTCTAAAGCTGAGCAAGACAGTCTCAGTGATGAGCAGGCAGCACGTGTGGGTCCTAGTGGCCTGTGGGGCCATGACTCCTGGGAAAAGGAGCAGCCACTCTGAGAATCTGTCTTCTTAACTCACTGGGGAAGTCTGGCGTCACCCGCATTGCCAGGACACAGACCTTGTCACCATAGAACTGCGGCAGGACCTGTGTCTGGAACTGCAGTCAGTGTCATTCTGATGCATAACAATTGGCTGAAATGGGCCGTGAGGCCAGGGTCCTGCTGGAGCCATGACTGCTCCCCGCCCCCCCTCCTCCCCAGTGAGCACTTCAGAGCTTCAGATCCAAAGCCAAGAGGAACCTACACAGAGCACCCCCTCCTCATGCGATCGTTGCTGTCACTGGACCTGGGCAGGAATGGACATGGCCAGAGGCTCAGGGGCTCATGAATAGCTAAAACGTGGAGAACATTCTCCAGAGTCTAAGCTTTAATGAATTAAAAAACAAAAAAAATATCTGCTCCTAGATTCAGTAAGAACCTGGAAGCTGCCTACAGGGAGGTTGACCAGTACCCAGCCAGTGAGGGCGTCTGTTTGCCTCCAGGGACATGGAGACACAGGGAAGGCGCCCCCTGCCAGTGTCCTGGGCAAATGAGATCGAAGGGCAATGGGAGCGTAGTCACTTGTACACCAAGCAAACAGAGCCACGCACTGGGCCCAGTCGACTTGGCCTTCCGCCCTCCTGGAGGCCGCCAACGAGGGAGAGACGTACCTGAGGAGGCCGAGACCCAGGGCTGTCACTGCTCTTCTCAGTTCTGTGTCTTTCCCTTCCCCAACCCCCAAACCAAGGACTTTACTGGCTGGTAAAGAAAGGCGTGTGCCAGCCAGGTCCGCAAGCGCAAGCCTAGGTGCTGGTCTGGTTCGTGCCTAAGGAAGAGGGGGCCCCTGGCTGTTGGGGGAGTGGCCTGCTGTCCTGTCATGGTTTTCCGGAGGAGAGGCGCACCCAGGGGTGCCCAGGGGTCTGTGGGAGCCCAGGTGCTTCTGGACTTCACACCCATGACCACTGAGGCCCCTCCCTGCCTCCATCCATAGTTCATGCGTGAATTGTTTTAAATCAAACAGGATTCTCTCGGGGCCTGAATGATTAATTACACAATTATTCTATTCTGTGCTATTAATCAAAGATTCATCGGGTCTTGCAGAAAGTTCTAGGTTTCCTAGTTAGGTTGGGATTTTTTACAGCTACTTTGTATTTTGCTTTATACCTGTGCAGTGTCACCGCTGTATGGAAATGTACACAGCTCTTAATGTTAGCGACTCCGGCACTCATCTTGGGAAACCTCCTAGAGCTCTATTACCGTTAAAATGAAGTACTCTGCCAAGCAAAGCCAGGGCTGTAAAACTAAAGCCGCCCGGGCCATCTTTCTCCCGGTTTCTGAGTCCCTGAGGATGCATCACCTTTGCCCTCATCCCTCATCTGTGCAGGCTCCATCGCAGACTCGTGCCCACCTATGAGAGCGCATCCATCCGTCGCTTCCGGGAGGGACGGGTGGACAACATTCGATCGGCCACTCCAGAAGCACTGCGGTTTGTGAAAGCCGTCACAGACCACGAGGCTGCCGTGCCGGTAAGCCCCGCTCCGTCTGAGGGGTCTCAAGGGAGCCGCCCCTCGGCCTGCTTGTCACCGAGCAGCCTCTTAACACCCCACATGCTTCAAGCCTGGTCTGTTTGCAGGATTCCGAAAAGCTGCTGCTCCTGAAGAGTGCCATCCGCGCCCAGACGGAGTACACAGTCATGGTGAGTGCCCGTGCCCAGGCCCGGCGAGTGCCCGGCTCTGCCGCGCCTGAGCACATGACCGTGGGCTCTGCCAGGACAGGCCCCCAGCACAGGCTGGGTGGCAGCTGAGCCACCAACTGCCCAGCTACTTGGCACGGCCACCTGGCTCTCAGAACCTCCTCCCTCTTATTTTTAGAGCCTAGGTAACATACCACGCCTGCCTTCTACAGGGATTTCACGAGAATACAATGAATGGGCTTTGAAACAAGAAAAATAATAGCACCAACTATGCATAGCAATGTCCACTTTATACAAGAGAAGTCAAATGCAAGGGGATTGCACCTGGGCCTGGCAAGCTGTAGGGGCCTGCACACCATGCACAGTCACAGGCCAGGCAGCATCAATCCCACCCAGGCCTGATTTTGCCTTCTTATTTTCCATGCTTTTATTTATGCTGCCTATACTGGTAAATATAAAGTCAGAGAACATTAATAGTGACATTAAAGTTGTAAGGGAAATGTTTCCTTAGTTTAGAGCAGGGGTGGGCCAACTTTTTGACTAGAGGGCCACAATGGGTTCTTAAACTGGACCGGAGGGCCAGAACAAAAGCATGGATGGAGTATTTGTGTGAACTAATATAAATTTAAATTCAAAGTAAACATCATTACATAAAAGGGTACGGTCTTTTTTTGTTTGTTTGTTTTATTCATTTCAAACGGCAGGATCTGGCCTGCAGGCCGTAGTTTGCCCACGGCTGGTTTAGAGAAATGATTTATTTTTTTAGCACTGCAAGCCAGCATACAAACAATAGAGAATAAGCTAGGGCTGGTGATCAATATATTAATTGCAAATCATTCTGATACAGACTTTGAAAAGAAGTTGACCAGATTTCACTCTATATCAGCCGTGGGCAAACTACGGCCCGCGGGCCGGATCCGGCCCGTTTGAAATGAATAAAACTAAAAAAAAAAAGACCATACCCTTTTATGTAATGATGTTTACTTTGAATTTATATTAGTTCACACAAACACTCCATCCATGCTTTTGTTCCGGCCCTCCGGTCCAGTTTAAGAACCCATTGTGGCCCTTGAGTCAAAAAGTTTGCCCACCCCTGGATTACACAGAGGTTACCAGAGAAGCCAGAAGAGCACTCTACTTCCTAGAGGGGCTCCGTCCTTCCCCTGTCCTACTGGGGCACATCTAATGTGAGCTGTGGGTGTGTAACATGTCTTTTCAGCCTATAATTAGGTGCATTTGGAGACTGGGGCCTCTGAGTCATCTTTATGCTTTCATTCCCAACTGAAAGAGAATAGCTGTCAAATCCACACGTGCCTTGTAAACCCGAACAAAGTTCACTGTGATGGGAGGCTTCCTCTTATGTGGGACTTAACAGCAAAGTGACCAACTTCCGTAACTGTGACCGCACTCCCCCCGCGCCCCCCCCCCCACGCCAAGAGTTATTCACCATTGCCTTGATGTTGACCCAGAAGTGATCACTGTCGGTCAGAGGTGGCTCCCACCGAATTGTCCCAAACAGACATGTAATTCAGGCAAAACCAGTGTGTGTGCTACACATGCAGCCTCGAGTGGGAACACTGTAGAGTGAGTGCCCTGGCCCACTGCCCACTCCCAGCCACACCATCACCCTGCGCGCCTCCGACAGAGCATCTTATCCTTTGATAAGAGCTCAAATACCTTGTGATGATAAAAAGAAAAAACGTTTCTTCATTCAACAAACTTTCCCCTTGAAGATGTCAGCTGAGCCCCTGCTAAGATGTCTACTTTCTGTCTCAAAATGACTTCTTGGATTTTGAATCATTGAGTTGAATTGGTCCTGGGCCCATGAAATAGCTGCCAAGATTCAGGAACAGATCTTAACACCCTCTGTCCTCATTCCTCGGGCTCCCGCTGGAGGCTAAGTGTTGGTTGTGGTGAGAGTCTGCGCAGTGACAGCCTGGGCACCCCTCGCCAGGCCTTCATGGGGCTGGGCAGTCCCTGGGCCCTGCACTCGGCTTCTTCTGCCCAGACTCCTCCCTTTCCCTACCCGAGAAGGAGTGGGATGGCCAGGCCAGCCTGCTCCTTTCACTCAGAGCCCCACGTGGCGGTAATGGCACATGTCAGCAGGACCACGGGAGGGGACTCAGACGCACATTAGGAAGCAGCCAGGTCTGCAACTCATCCTGGGGACGTAAACTGCACAAGGGCCCGAGGAGCAGAGGCCACGCGGTAAAGCGGTCAGCGGGGCCGCTGCCCACACACTGCCCGCAGCAAGCACCGTGGAACTGCGGCCATGGGAGTCCCGCTTAGCACTGCGGACGGAGAGGAGGGGAGAAGGCACGTGGGAGCCACGTCTCGTTTCCTATTCTTTGTTCCCTGCTGCCCAGGCCATAACAGGGATGGCCATCGACAACCACCTGCTGGGGCTGCGGGAGCTGGCCCGGGACGTGTGCAAGGAGCTGCCGGAGATGTTCACGGACGAGACATACTTGACGAGCAATCGATTCATCCTCTCTACCAGCCAGGTACAGCCCTGTGGTTCCCATCGCCCAACAAGCCGCTTAGCGTCACGAGTGGGCTTTCTAAAGAGCTTGGTGAATAGGGCCCTGGCTGAAGTCAGGCAAGTCTCATATCTCAACCTCACGAGCTTTGTGACTTTCTGCAAAATGACCTAAATGATCAGAGCGCTGGGTGTCATCTTCTAAGTGGGGGTAATGACAGACGCCCCCTTAGCAGAGGTGGACAGGACAGGAAGCACCCAGTCTGGTGCCCTAACCATCACACTACTGCCTTTCAGTCTGCTACCCCCCAAGCCCGACAGGCCTAGAGAGAAGCTCTGGCCCAGCGAGGTGCGATGAGGGAGGTGGAAAGCCCAGCCCAGTGCCCGGCAGACGGGGCCCTCCAAGCAGGACACAGCTATTGTTATAAAGGCCGTGCAACCGCAGCAGGCGTGAGCTGCCAGCCGGCGGCTCCTAGCCAGCACCGCAGGCTTGTCCTGTGGAGGATCACTGTCACAGAGGCAGGATGAAATCATTCGAGAAAGGCAGCCGGTTAGGAGAGAAAGCACCCCCCCTGCCCACATCAATTTACTAAAAGTCCACCTCATCTGTGAAAGGCTGGACACGGGCAATAAAAGGGGCTCATAGCACATGTTTGAGGATAAAGGCCCACGCGGTAATTTGATTTTCTCATTACTGCAGTGAGCTCACTGACGTGGCTAAATGAGGGCAGAAACAACATAAATTCTTCAGGAAGCCATCCGTGGGCAAGAAGTGCTTTGGCATGGCTTTCTGGCCTGTGGCTGACGCATGGCACATTTATCTGACAAGGAGGGGCTCTATTAGCAAGACTAATGGTTTGTTCTGCCCGTTTAAAAAAAAACAAAAAAACAAAACTGTCATTTCTGAAGGCCCGAGTACACGGTGCCCAGACCTATGGGTTTAAAACAGACCGCCCTGCACCTGCCCCCGAATGTGGTCCATTTCCCCCCAAGACACGCTAACAAAGTCAAGGGGGTGCGGTGGGTTTTTCCGTGGAAATGAACATTTATGACTGGAATGCCTTCAGAAACACCTTTTCTGGGTTTGTGGTCCGGATTATAAAATCTCGATGCTCTGAATTAAAAACATATTAGGTGCATAACTAAGTCTCCAATTGATGGCAAACTTTGAAACACCAGTGCTGAGTAACTGTGCGTGCCAGGCCATGGGGAGAAAAATCAGACCAGCCAAGCAATGCTGACAGTAATTAAGGATGTGGGGGGGGATCGACAGAGGCGACGGGCCAGATTTCCTCCAGTTCATCAATTACCCCCTCTGGGAAGCCACTGAGCCGGTGGGTGTCACCAGGGTGCCATTTAGTAAATTACCCTGATTGCCTCGGTGCCTCGAACGGCCCCCAGGTGAGAGAGAGGCTCAGCCGAGACCCAGCGGCAGGTGCGTCTCGTAGCTCCTGACTCCACACGCAGAGCAGATTTCACACCAGGGAGTGGCTGATGGCCCCTCTTCTCCTGACGTCGTGCGGTGAGATGGGCTTGTTGTTATGACTCTGGCCGTGGCCATCATGCTGACGCAGTCGGTTGGTTTGGTTAATTCAGTCAAACGCCCGGGTGGAAAGTAGTCCAAGAAGCAAATATTCCATGGAGGCCACGGTGCCAGACGCCCTTCACTCCAGCGGGCTGCGGGTGGCATTTGGGAGCCAGGGCTGCTGACCTGTCCTCTCCCCAGGTGCCCACCACCATGGAGATGTTTTGCTGCTATGGGCCTGTGGTGCCCGACGGGTACGGCGCCTGCTACAACCCCCAGCCCGAGAGCATCCTTTTCTGCATCTCTAGCTTCCACAGCTGCCCGGAGACCTCGTCCACCAAGTTTGCGAAGGCCGTGGAAGACAGCCTCGCGGAGATGGGTGGCCTCTGCAGCCCGCCACCGTCCGCTGCCAGCAAGCCACTGGTGACAAAGGAAAAGTGCCACTAACTGTGACTCCCACCACCACGTCCGCTCTCCCAGCCTAGCATTCTGCAGCTGCCAGACCCTTGCTGAACCCCTCTCCCAAGCCTCACCCCAGCTTTCTGCAGCTCCCCTGTCCTCGGGGCCCCATGCGTAGCACAGCGAGATCCCCCAGAGCTGAGTGTCTGCAGGGGAGTGTCCCTGTGCGCAGGAGTGTCCGTAGCTACAGACGGCGGCTGTCCGGGCCCTGATAACATTGCACAGGAGAGAAGAGCAGCCGGGCTCAGAAGGGGTCAGGTGAGGTGGGACGGGCACGCTGACTTCCCTCACTTGCTGCCAGCAGGACCTAGCACGGCTGGGTCATGTTTTGCCCAACGGACGGAAGAATGAGTCGCCTTATTAAATGCAATGTACCTAGTGAATCATGAGGGAAGAGGCTAATCCAGGTCATTGCCTCCTTTCTTTTGGGGAGAAGTAGGGGCTTTGTTTTCGGATGCAGAGCAGTCTAATCATTCACAGGGCCTGCGCTGAGCTCACATTTAGCTGGGTAAGCACCCCTTCCCGCCCCCCCTCCCCTGACACACACATACACAGCCCAAGTTAATGTAAAATAGTGACCTGGGCCCACGAAAACATTGCCCCTTTGCCTCTCAGGGGCAGCCTTCCATGGAGCTCAGCTTCTGATCTGGCTGCTCTGGAGGGAACAACTCCCTGCCCCTGGCCCTGCCCCCGGGGACCTGCTGCTCGCTGCCCCCCAGGGCCTCGGCAGTCCCGGGTGAGGAAACACTCAGGCCGGGCAAGCACGGGAGGGAGAGAGGACCATCTGCTGCCCACAGACCCTGCACTGGCGTTTCCTCTGGTTGCTTCCTCACTCCCCTTCACTCAGAACAGGCCCCGCTATGGGATCTGCCTTTTAGAGGAGATGAGAGAGGGTTGCGTTGGGAGTTTCCTGTTGTTTACTCGTTTGTTTCATTCATCCTTAGAGAGGCTGTTAAGAGCACTGCTGTGGCATCCATTTCAAGAAATGATCGTGGTGGCCCCAGCAGGGCATCCTTGAGGATGCTGTCCGGGGATTCTGACTACACCCATGTGGAGGGCCCAGGGCAGGGCTCTCCGCCGGTCTCGGGGCTGAGGGGCCGGCCGGCCGGGAGGGGGACCCGCCACGCCCAGAGCCAACCCTGATGGAGGGGCAGACAGTCACAGAACCTGAGTAGAGACTGTCCTGGAGGCTGTGACCAGCGAGGAGGTCTCCCCACCGGGGCACGTTTTATGGGAAATCAAAAGGACACGGAGCAGGGAGAACAATCAAACTGCACATCGCTGAGCAGCTGCCTCTGTCCAGAGGAGGCTCCGAGTTCAGCTCTCTCCACTGCGGGTTCCTGGGTGGGGCGGGTCCTGAGAAGTCACCCCGAACCCCACCTGCCCATCCTGCTGTGCGCTGTGCCATTCTGAGCACCCGCTCTGGCCCCTTTATGGGCCGCTGTGCGTGCTGCCTGCACCTCAGCCCGGCTGACGCGGGCAGGGCAGAGAGGGGGCAGGCACTTTGACCTTTGCTCAGCTCGTTGAAAACACAAGCAGCCACAAGCAGTCAAGTCCTTGAGGCCCAGGTTTTGGATTGAGGACTTGGGTGGGAGATTCCGGCACTGCCCATCGAAGTCATTGGTCTGTAGGTGCTCGCTCCTGCCCTCAGACAGCACCTTCCTGCTCCCCTTGGACGTGGCAGCCAAGAGTCTAGGGCACACCGGGGGAGCTGCTGCCCCTCTGTAAGCGGACCCAGAGCCACTGGTCTGTTCTCACCGAGGACCACCCTGCAGACCTGCCTTCTCTTCTGGTTTCCCTCCGAGGATTTCTGGGCAGAGATCTCCGGTCTGGGGCCCAGGGAGCCTCCTCACAGGGGAACGAGAATGTGCCAACCTTGTGAGGCTGTGAGGATGGTAGATGGTGTGTGAAGGGCCTGCACAGCAGGTGGGCACTGGTGCCCACTGTCAGGATGGGGTTTCCCCAGTGGGCACTGTTCGAGGGACTTTAATTTCAAACTTCTTATACTGATTTGACAGAATCAAACTCACACCTGCCATTCTTTGAGCTGAGGAAGGAAACCGACTCTATATCAGGTATCAGCCATGTGTTCTGGGGGCTTCCTGAAGTGTGAAGGGCCATGCAGGGCGGGGGGGGGGAGGGGCTGGGAGCTGGTCTTCCGCCTCCAAGCACAGGTGGGTGCACAGAGTCTTTCTGCAAAGGCGACAGTGAGCCATGGTCACGGGCATCTCTGTGGGGACCCTGGTAAAGGAGACCTCCCCAGAGAGAAGGCAAATGCAACCTAGAGACAGTCATTTGGGGGGCAGTGCTGCATCATAAAAGTGCATTTGGCCACCTTACAATATGCTATGTTGCCAAAACATGTCGTTATTTGAGTTCTATTTTTATAAGATAGTTTTAGATTTATGGCAATAATCATATGTGCATTTATAGCCTTTCCATTCTGAGTTATAGTTTTGTGCTTTAAATAAATCTATATATGACTAAAGAACTGTATATTTAAAACACTATATTCAAATTACTTAAAGACTATAAGTCTGTATTCAATAAAAAGTAATGCCAAGAAAGATGGTGTTGGCCCTTGTTTCTTCCCAGAAATGCTATTAAAATTTTGGCATAAATCTTGTGAGCTGGATCAGCAATTCATTTGCCTTTGTCTGAGGTCTGTCTGCAGCAGTGGTGGGTGTCCCAGGTACGGGGACTGAGAGAGAGGGGAGAGAGGAGCTTTGTCTTCCCTGGTGTGTGGGTGTGGCACGCCACCCTGGGGCTGCTGAGGGGCAGGGAAGCTTCATGGGGTATTTGTGATAAGGTTGGCAGCAAGCTGGTGTCGAGTTGGGTGCCTCCATTTGGGCTCGCACAACATGCAGAGGTACAATGGAGTGGAGGGAAAGTACCAGGCACAGAGGTGGGATGCCTGAAATAGGAACCCATGGGCTAACTTACCATGGGCTTTGGGGATATCATTTCCTCTATCTAACCTTCAGTTTCCCCATCTATAAAATGTTGATATTAGCACTACCCACTCCCAGGGTTGTGATGAGATGACATAAAATGGTTATTGTATGAAAACTTCCTACAGGTACCTGTGCACACAGGTGCCCTCAGCCTGCAAAACCCCAAGATACATTCTGAGCTGCAAGACATCTGTAATCCTCAAAACCAGAACCGAAATTCCTCCAAACAGAAGCCCCAGCGCTTCCCAATCAGAGCCTAAAAAGAACCTCAAAGAGTATGATGTATGTGATTGGGATGCGGAAAAGGCATTCTCCAAAAAGATGTGGGCTAGGATGTTCCACAGCGAATGGATGATAGGAAGGCCCAGGTCTAAGGAACCTGGGTTTGCTCTTATCACACATATCACAACTGGCCCAGAAATAATCAGCTGTAGACAACAGAGAAGGGTATGACGGTCAACATGCAAAATGCTGCCACCCGCCCCTGTTGTCTCTGCAGGTCCTGTTGGGTGGATGTTGGTCAATTCAGGTTGAAATGCAGGGAAGAGTCCTTCCCAGTTTCACAAGAGGAACCAGAAGTTTCCAAATTACTCCTAAGCAGTTCTCCTTGGGGGTCAGGTGAGAATCAGGGTCAGGTTTCCTTTATAGATTCAGCCCATTCCCTGGTTGTGTTTCTCTATGCTGTCCTTTTAAAGTGAACAGGATGGGCCATATGCCACCCCAGGGGAAAGCTGGCCTCCCACCGCATAAGAGGACCTTTCTCGAAGCTCTGGTCTTCTCTGCTGCCCAAGGACCAGCTCTCTCCTTGGTTTGTTTTGTTTTTTTCCTACTGCTTCTTCCATCTCCTTGTGTGATTTCACTTCCTATTTCTGTACCTTATGTCATTGGCCCCAGGATTCTGTGTTTGGTCTCTAATTTCTTATATTAAAGGAGCAGGAAAATAGCCAGCTGAGCTGATGCAGACAGGCCCCTTACCCTATAAAAAACATACAAATAAAGAGAAAATTCTTTTAAACACAGAGATCACCTCGAGAAAGAAATCCTCACATGCCAGGAAAAAAAGAAGGATGTGCAACACAGAGCAGTGAGCAGGAGCTAAAGGTAAATACAACCAGATACAGACCTCAGAGGCTGATGCCCTGCAAGTTTAAAGGGCATAACCCCAGCCCATGCAAGGTGGGAAATACAGCCAAACCCCCAGGTAAAACTGTGACCTCATAGAGGCATCCCAGCCCTATATAAAGGACTAGAGAACCTCTCCCGCCAACCCAGGGGAGCACTGAGAAACCACGCCATTCACTCAGAGCTGTAGGTAATGGAAAAAATGCATCAATGAGAAATCAAACTATAAACTGTGTCATATGTGGATGTGGAGTCTGAATTTATACAAGTTAAATGTAAAGCTGGAATTACAAGCCAATAATTTGTTTTAATTGCCTGGGTCAATAAGACCCAAAGGGTCTCAGAAGCAAATGCAAAACCACTTTCCACAGCCACGAACACCACAGACACGCACAGGGGGAAAGTCCTCCATTAAAGATGAGCTCACAATCAAACAATACAAATGGCATAAGAATGGCTCACTGGAGGGAAAGTGGCAGATAAAACAAACAGGAAAATTAACATCATAAAGACTGGAGATAATAGATGACTAAAAAAAAGCTATAAAATCAATGTTTAACATTAAAAAATAAATAAAAATAGAGAGAAGATACATGTAGGAGTTCAAAAGGGAAACATTAGAGAGAATGGGGGCAGGGGGAATGGAGGAGTACTGTTCAAAGAGAAATGGCTAAGAATATTCCACAGTCAGAGAAACACATCTTTCAAAACTCATGGTTCAAAGAAAAACTAATACAATTTTAAAATTTAGAGCAGAATGATAATAAAGATACTGCATATCAAAACCTCTGGGATATAACAAAAGCATGTTTTCAGAGAAATTTATATGTTAAAATACATCAGAAAAGAAGTCTGAAAATTGATGAACTAAGTGTAACTTAGAAAGTAAAAGTTTGCCCCGCTGGTGTGGCTCTGTGGTTGAGTGTCGAGCTATGAACCAGGATGTCACGGTTCAATTCCTGGTTAGAGCACATGCCCAGGTTGCGGGCTCCATCCCCAGTGTGGGGCGTGCAGGAGGCAGCCAATCAATGATTCTCTCTCATCACTGATGTTTCTATCTCTCTTCCTCTCTGAAGTCAATAAGCATATTTTTAAAGTAAATTTTTTTAAAGGAGTCAAACAATAAACTCAAAGAAAACAGAAGAAACAGTAAACTCAAATAAAGTAATAAAGATTAAAAACAGCTATCAATACAGAATTAGAATATTCCCAAAATTCATATGGAACCACAAGAGAACCTGAATAGCCACAGCAATCTTGAGAAAGAAGGGCAAACTTGGAGGGATCATGCTACCTGATATCAAACTATACTACAAGGCCAAAGTGATCAAAACACCATGTACTGGCAATAAAACAGACATATAGTCAGTGATGGCGAACCTATGACACGCGTGTCAGAGGTGACACGTGAACTCATTTTTTTGGTTGATTTTTCCTTGGTAAGTGGCATTTAAATATCTAAAATAAATATAAAAAATATAAGTCTTTGTTTTACTATGGTTGCAAATATCAAAAAATTTCTATATGTGACACGGCACCAGAGTTAAGCTAGGGTCTTTCAAAATGCTGACACGCTGAGCTCAAAAGGTTCACCATCACTGATATAGATATATGGAACAGAATAGAGAACCCAGAAATAAGCTCACAATTTTATGGTCAATTAATATTTGACAAAGGAGGCAAAAAGATACAATGGGGTAAAGACAGTCAATTTAATAAATGGTGTTAGGAAAATTGGACAGATACAGGCAAAAAAAGAAAAGAAAAGAAAAGAAACCACCATCTTACACCATACCCAAGAATAAACTCAAAATAGATAAAAGATTTAAATATTAAACTCAAAACCATAAAAATCCTAGAAGAAAACATAGGCAGTAAAATCTCAGACATTTCTCATAGTAATATTTTTTTCTGATATATCTCCTCGGGCAAAAGTAACAAAGGGAAAAATAAGCAACTAGGACCACATCAAACTAAAATGTTTTTGCCTAGCAAAAGAAATGATCAGCAAAATGAAAAGACAGCCCACTGAATGGGAAAACATATTCGCCAGTGATACATCTGATAAGGGGTTAATAACCAAAATTTATAAAGAACTCATACAACTCAATGCCAGAAAAACAAACAATTCAATTGAAATATGGCAAAGGACCTGAATGAACAAAAGTAACAAACAAAATAGAAACCGACTGAGAACAGACTGACAGCTGTCATCGGAGAGGGATGTTGCAGGGCTGGGTGGAAAAGGTGAAAGGATTAAGCAAAAAACCATAAAACTCATAGGCACATACAATAGTGTGGTGATTACCAGAGGGAAAGGGGTAGAGGGAGGTAGAAGAGGGTAAAGGGGCATAAATGGTGATGAAAGGAGACTTATCTTTGGGTGGTGAACACACAGTACAATACACAGATGATATACAATTCTAGTATACCTGAAACTGTATAATTTTATTAATTAATGTCACCCCAATAAATTCAATAACAAAAATTTTAAAAGCAGCTATCAATGAAAGAGAAAACAAAAAACAATAGAGAAGCTAGACGAAGTAAAAGTTGGTTCTTTAAAAAGACTAACAATACGCACCCCTATGTTCATAGCAGCCCAATCCTCAATAGCTAAGATAAACACCCTAAGTGCCCATCAGCAGATGAGTGGATTAGAAAACTATGGTACATCTACACAATGGAATACTATGCTGCTATAAAAAGGAAAGAACTCCTACCATTTGCAATAGCATGGATGGGCCTGGAGAGCATTATGCTAAGCGAAATAAGCCAGTCAGAGAAAGATAAATATCACATGATCTCACTCATTCGTGGAATATAAAGAACATCATAAACCAATGAATAAAAATAGATATAGAGACAGAGAAACATCAAACAGACTGTCAAACTTCAGCGGGAAGGCATGAGAAGGGAGTGGATAGGGGTAAAAGATCAACCAAAGGACTTGTACGCATGCATATAAGCATAACCAATGGACACAGACACTAGGGGGGTGAGGTCATGTGCCAGGAGGTGGGGGGTGGAGAAGGCCGGGAGAGGTAAATGGGGGGAAGAAGGAGATATATGTACTACTATTTGTAATACATTAAACAATAATAAAATAAAATAACTAACAAGATAGACGTTTCTGGTAAAACAAACTTAAAAATGAAAGTCAGAAATAAATAATATTATAAATCAAAAGTTGACATAACCACAATAAAGTAGACATTTAAAATAAGAGAATCCATCAACCACTGTATGCCAATAAATTTGAAAACTTACATAAAAATAGAAAAATTATTAGGAAAATATAATTTGTTGAAAGTGATACAAGAATAAAATTTCTGAATATTTTTATAAATCTTAAATAAAGAAGTAGTTTAAAATCTTCCACTCAGTGAAAAAGGGGGGGGGGGGGATAAAATTTTATACAGATGTTCTACCAAACATTCAAAGAAGTGATCAACAAGTCGCAGGCAAGATAAATAAGAAGAAATCTATACATAGACACCTCACCAGGGTTTCCAATCCGTGCTGCACCCCTGAATCATCTGCGAAGGTTACTTGGCCCCTCTGAGCCTCCGTTTGGTAAATACTAAATAACAAAGTACAACCTATTTTATAAGAATGGTAAAATGATTACATGAGCTAACATATATAGAAAGTGCTTAGTATGTTGCCTGATACATACTTTCTGTAATTGTCTGTAAATACTGGCTATTGTTATTGATCAACACTTTCCATATCAGATTAAAATCCCATGTTTACCTGACTATGAGAGTTGCTGAAGCAAATAATCTCTGACCACCACATCTTTTTGCGCCCAGCAGTGGGCGCACAGTAGGTGGTGCAGGCATCCAGGAGGGAAACTCCTCACTCTCACCCATTACAGTGGGCACTGCTGGGTGGGGGTGGGGTGGGCGGTGATACGGAGGACCCTCAAGCTCCACCCGCCTGACCACGCCCAGCCGCGCCGGGCCACGCCCACTCCTAAGGGCATAAAGAGCAGTTGCCCAGCAGTGTGCGCTGTGCGGTAGCCCGGGCAGGAGGCCCAGCCATGCCCAAGAACGCAGTGGTCACCTTGCGCTATGGCCCATACAGCGCAGTCGGCCTGTCTGTGGAGCACCGCACCTTCCGCCTGGAGGGCCTGCAAGGTGGGCAGCCGAGCGCTGGAGGGCCGGCAACACGCGTGTGCCCAGGTAGAGCGAGCCTCTGAGCATCCGGGAAGGTTGTGCTTTCTGTCCAGACCTCCTTCCTTCCTCAGACCGAGTTCCACCTTCTCTGGAGAGTCTTTCCTGCACCCCCAACACCCTGGGATGCATTAGCATCGTCCTCCGCCTTCCCCTGCTTCAGTAGAAGTTTGAGACCAGTGAGCATGCTCTGTGCGCCCACGAGGTGCCAGGCAGTGCACACGTTACCTGGATAAAAAGAATTGCGGACCCCGCTTTACGCAGTGGAGCCTGCGGATCAGGGATGGTAAGTGACTTCTCCAAGGTCATAAGGCTGACTGGAAAAGGCGGGGACTCTATCCCCTGATCATTCACTCATGCAGCAGACCTTAATTGAGCACCTAATATGTGTGGACACGCTTGTAGGTACCTGGGACACGCTGGGGAACAAAGACACATGTCCTTGAAGTGATGTATGTCCTTCTCATTGATGACTACTAGCTGACCGTAGTGCTAAGGCTGTGACAGAGGAACGTAATCATAGTGGGCCCTGCCACTGCCAGAATTGGAGGGGAGAGGGGAAATATCTGGAAAGGTTTACTTGCTGCAATTACATTTGAGTTCAGCTTTAAAGAATGAACAACTAATTAGGTAAAGAGAAGAAAGTTCATTCTCCATGGGGGAGCTAATATCTGTAAAGACTGGAAGCATGAACAAATGATGTATTTGTTGAACTTATGGGAAGATGTGGTTGGAGAGGTAGGCAGGAACCAGATCCTGCAGGGTCCTGTAAAAGTTCTAGGCAGGGGGATAAAACACTGGCCGCTGTGCGGACACATGAAAGGGGTCTAGGATGGAAGCATGGAGACAAGTCGGGGGCTGTTGGAGTGCCCGTGGGAGAGATGACAGTAGCTTGTACCAGGACAGCCATAAAGGGGTGGTAGATGAAAGTAAAAGCAATGGTGCTCCCTAAGAAATTGTAGATGGGAGGCAGGGGTCAAGAGGCTGCCCTCTGGATCCAGTCCGTTCTGACTTGAACCAAGTGCGATGGATGGAAGTGCTCTACATTGAAGTGACAACACCAAAGATATTCAATTGGAGGAACATGCTTTATTTTGGACATTATTGAACTTAGTGTGCTTTCAGCTATGTAAGCAGAGATTCTGAGTCAGCTCTGCAGTTCTGGAGTTCGGAGAAAAAGTCTGTTTTCTGGGGAGAGAAAAGTATGAGTCGCTGGCTCAGGGAGAACACATAGAATGAGAAGAAAGCCTGAGACTGAGTCTCCATGAACTATATTATATGACCCAAACCCAGAATCTTCCAGGCAAAATGCTATGGGAGTCCAGAGGACACAAAGTCAGCAATCATGGAAGACCTCCTGGAAGAGGTGGCACTTGCATTCTAGTTTAGAGTGTGGGGAGAATTTCAGTGATCAGAGAAAACCACTTTCTCTGAGAGAAGAGTTGATTGAGAAATTTCTGTTGTAAATAACCCAGTATTATTTGGTAATGCTTAAAATGTTTGTAGTCTTGGCTAAGGACACTGCCTAAATAATTGACTTTTTGCTTCCTCCCCATCTGATGAACTGGGCCCACTCACCAACTCTTCACCTCATAACCCACTTTTAGTTTTTCATTAATAAATAATGAGACTAAGCCACTACAGCATTTCCTTAAAAATAAGGCAGGTCTGGCTCTGGTCAAGATGGCAGTGTACTTGGAATGTGGTACTTGGAAACTCCCACAACCACATCGAAACTACAACCAAACCACAGAAGAACCATCATTCAGAACTGTCTGAAATCTAGCTGGACAGAAGACCTCTAACTAAGGTATAAAGAAGAAGCCACATCAAGACTGGTGGGAGGTGTGGAGACACAGAATAGGCTGGCCCCACACCCACATGTAAGTGGTTAAAAATTGGGAGGAATATCTTGGCCACCAAGGTTCCCCCTGAAAAGCCAGAGGTCCCAGCCCCACACCAGAATCCTCAGTCCAGGGTTCCAGTGGCTGGAAGAGAAATATTCAAAACTTCTGGCTGTAAAAACCAGTGGAGACTGTGGCTGAGCGAGACAAAGGGCCCACACGTAGACGGACTCCGTTCCACCGGCTCTGAGCTCAGCACTGGGGCAGCAGCTTGAAAGACACCAGGGGCGTGTGGGAGGAACTGAACTGTCTGGCTTCAGGATGAGTTCTGGAGGAGCAGCTTTCTCCCAAGCAGCAGTGCTGACAGAGGCCACTGTTCCTTTGCTGAGCCCTCCCCGCACAAAGCCAGCAGGCAGGCACCATATTTGAGTCTCCATCAACCTGACTGACACCATTTCCCTGACCCTGGTGATTCTCAGAGGTCTCCCCCCGCCCCACCACCCAGTGTCTTTCCATACAAATGGCCTGTCTTGGTTCATGCTGCCAACTTTCCTAAAAGCTCTCAAACAAGCAACATCTGGCCTCTGTGTATCCTGTACCTCTTGCTAAGTGGCCCCAGGCCTGGCACTAGTGGCAACTGGCCATGGTCCTCAGCTGGGGCTCTCCCAGGCAGCTCCAAGCCCAGCACGAGTAGCAGCCATCTGTGGATTGCTTTGTAGTTCATGCTGTGTGGCCCTGGGCAGGACACAGGTGGCAGCTGGGCTTGGCCCACACCTCCCAGAGGGCCCCAGAGCCAGCACATGCGGTATTAGCTTCAGGACCAACTGGAAGCACCACCCAGTCACCTCAACAAGCAACACAGTCAAGGCGTGGACTCAGTGGGTACCTGAGACTTGGTAAAGTGAGTTCTGCTCTCTGGGGTTGGCCTCTGCACTGCTGATTCTCCACGGTGGTCACAGCCAATATTTGCAGCTGATTGGCCTGGAGGTAAATCCACCCCATTGACTTGCCAATAGCAATCAAAGCTCAACTATTACAAGAGGATGCACACAGCCCAAATGGAAGTCACACCTGGAACACCAGCTTGGGTGGCTGGGGAGACTGTGTGAGACCTACAGTGGAACCTGGGTTCTCAAACTTAGCTCATTCCAGAAGACTGCTTGAGAAGCAGTTTGTAAGAAAACTGAAGCATTTTTTTTCCCATTAGAAATAATGTAAATTTAATTAATCTGTTCCAGAACCCCAAATGATTCCCTGTTTTAGCCTTTCTTATATACAGTGCATGTCTAATGTAATGTTTAACCTATAGATAAACACATTTAAAACAAAAAGGAGATGAAATATAAATGAAAAATTTTTAAAAAGGGAATGAAATGTACAGTAAAAAATGAAAATTGATGTCAACACTAGAACTTTAATGTTGAGAGCTGTTGCCTCTGAAGTGCTTTCACTGGCTAACTGCTTTTCATTTATCCAAATCAATAATTTTTCTACCTCTTCAGCATGTGATCATTGTTTTATGAGCACTTTTACACCCTTAATATCAGCACTCTTGATGGCCTCTTTATGTTTTAAAATTCAGCTAATCAGCAATTTCTCCATGCCATACTAGGTAGCCAGATTAGACACATGAATACCTTGATTATACTTTGCAATTATTTCTTTTGTAAGCTCTATTATTGTTCTCACAACTTTCCTTTTCACTTTGCTGCTATCACTAACCTTCTTAGGACCCATGGTGACTTACTGTACACATTTAATAATAAGCAGCAACAAAAGCAAAAAAAAAAAAAAACAACACATAAAAATATTCACAGCACAATTTCCTGAGGGTTTAACAATGCCAAGTTTAGCAGTAAGCTGACTAATACTAGTACATTCTCTCCTTTCTTTGTCACCTGAGAGGTATCATGCAGGTATCAGCATGAAAGGGTTGTTGGGTGGGGAACCAAAGTTTTATTCAACAAACAGGACATTTTTCCATTGATAAACTTGGTTGAAAACAAAATTGTTTGAGATAGGAGACATTCAAGAAGCAAGGTTTGACTGTACTCCATAAGGTCACTCTACCAAGACTAGGAGAGGTAGCAACTCTAACCTTATACATAGAAACAAACACAGGGAGGCAGCTAAAATAAGGCAACAAAGAAACATGTCCCAAAGGAAAGAACACAGCAAAAGTCCAGAAAAATAACTAAACAAAATGGAGACAAGCAATTTACCAGATTCAGAGTTCAAAACACTGGTTATAAGGATGCTCAATGAACTTAGGGGAAGAGTAGAAGAACTTAGTGAGAACTTTAACAAGATAGAAAACATAAAAAAGAACCAGTCAGAAATGAAGAATACATTACAAGGAATCAACAGTAGAGTAGATAAATCAGAGGATCAATCAGTGATTTGAAGGAAGCAGAAAATACCCAATCAGAATAGCAACAACAACAATTTTTTTTTTAATAAAATGAGAATAGTGTAAGGAACTTCTGGGACAACTTTAAGTATACCAAAATTCACATCATGGATGTGCCAGAAGGAGAAGAGAGAGCGCAAGAAATTAAAAAGCTATTTAAAAAATAATAATGGGAAATTTACCTAACCCTGTGAAAGATATAGACACACAAGTCAAAGAAGCACAGAGAGACCCAAACAATATAAACCCAAAGAGACTCACATCAAGACACATCATAATTAAAGTGTCAAAGGTTAAAGACAAAAAGAGAATTTTAAAAGCAGAAAGAAGAAAGCAGTTAGCTACCTACAAGGAAACTCCCATAAGACTTTCAACTGATTATTCAACAGAAACTTTATAGACCAGAAGATAATGGCATGAAATATTCAAAGTGATGAAAGGCAAGGACCTACAGCCAAGATTATGTTATCATTTAGAATTTAAGAACAGATAAAGAGTTTCCCAGCAAGAACAGCTAAAGAAGTTCATCACCACCAAACCAGTAGTATAAGACATGTTAAAGGTCTTTAAGAAGAACAAGGAAAAAAAGATAAAAAATCTGAATAATAAAATGGCAATAAAGACATATCTATTAACAATTGCTTTAAATGTAAATGGATTAATTGCTCCAATCAAAAGACAGAGAGTGGCTGAATGGAGAAGAAAACAAGACCCTAAAAGTAAAGGGATTGCCCTAACCAGTTTGGCTCAGTGGATAGGGCGTCAGCCTGTGGACTGAAGGGTCCCAGGTTCGATTCCGGTCAAGGGCATGTACCTTGGTTGCGGGCACATACCCAGTGGGGGGGGGGGTGCAGGAGGCAGCTGATCAATGTTTCTCTCTCATTGATGTTTCTAACTCTCTATCCCTCTCCCTTCCTCTCTGTAAAAAATCAATAAAATACATTTTTTAAAAAATAAATAAAAGCAAAGAGATGGAAAAATACATTTTATGCAAATATATATTTAAAAAGCTGGGGTAGCAATACTTATACCAGACAACATATTCTTTAAAACAAAGGTTATCTCTGGCTGGTTTGGCTCAGTGGATAGAGCCTGTGGACTCGATTCTGGTAAAGGGCGCATTCCTGGGTTGCAGGCTCAATCCCCAGTGTGGGGGCATGCAGGAGGCAGCTGATCGATGATTATCTCTCATCATTGATGTTTCTGTCTCTCCCCCCCTCTTCCTTCCTCTCTGAAATAAATAAAATGTATTTTTTAAATGTTATGCAATTATCATCTCTATGTACTTCCAAAATTATTTAAAACCCCAAACAGAAACTCTGTATCCACTGATCAATAATTCCCTATCCTGCCCTCAGCTCCTGCTAACTTCTAACCTACTTTCTGTCCTTATAACTTTGCCTAATATAGATACTTTATGTAAGTAAAACCATACAATATTTGTTTTTTGTGCCTGGCTTATTTCCCTTAGCATACTATTTTGAAGTTTCATCCATGTTGTAACATGAATTAGTATTTTCTTTCTTTTTATGGCCAAATAATAGTCTATTATATGTATACATCACTTTTTTTATCCATTCATCTGTTAATGAACTCTTTGCTTGTTTCCACTTTTTGGTTATTGTGAGTAAGCTGCTATAAATATAGGTATGCAAGTATCTGAGTCCCTGTTAATAATGTTTTGTGGGCATGTAACTAGGAGTGGAATTGCTGAGTCATATGGTAATTCTATGTTTAACTTTTTGAGGAACTACCAAATTTTTTTTACAGCAGCTGCACCATTTTACATTCCACTAGCAATGTATAAGGATTCCAATTTCTTCACATTATTTCCAACAATTTATATATTCTGGGTACCAGGCCCTTTTCAGATAAATGACTTGCAAATACTTTCTCCCATTCTATAAGTCACTTCCTTAATATTGTCCCTTGATGCACAAAAAGTTTTAAATTTCGTGAAGTTAGGTTTTTCTGTTTTCCTTTTATTGCCTCACCTTGATGTTTAAGAAATCATTGCAAAAATCTAAGGTCATGCAGAATACTGTTTTCTTCTAAAAGCTTTATAATTTCTAAATTTAGATCTTTGACCCATTTTGAATTAACTTTTATATATGGTCCTAATAAAGAGGGAATATGCTAATTGACCCTCATGCCATTGCAAAGATGGCGGCACCCACAGCCAATAAGGAGGAAATATGCTAATTGACTATCACATCCTCAAATATGGCAGCGGCCACAAGATGGCCTGCAGGGGAGGGCAGTTGGGGGCAACCAGGCCTGCACAGGAGGGCAGTTGGGGGGCACCAGGCCTTCAGGGGAGGGCAGTTGAGGGCAACCAGGCCAGCAGGGGAGGGCAGTTGGGGGCGATCTGGCCAGCAGGGGAGCAGTTAGGCATTGATCAGGTTGGCAGGGGAGTGGTTAGAGGGTGATCAGGCTGGCAGGCAGGCGAGTAGTTGGGAGCCAGCAGCCCTGAATTGTGAGAGGGATGTCCGACTGCCAGTTTAGGCCCAATCCCCTGTGGGGTCCCAGATTGGAGAGGGTGCAGGCTGGGCTGAGGGATCCCCTGCCCAGGTGCACGAATTTTGTGCACCAGGCCTCTAGTATAAGATAAGAGTTCAATTTCATTGAAAAGATATTCATGTGGGAACTTCTGGTAAAGATGGCAGAATAGGTAAATGCTGTACTCACCTCCTCCCATGACAACATAAAAATCACAACTAAATTATAGAATAATCTCACTTGATAACCACCTGCACATTAACTGAATTTCTATAACTAAAAATATAATAAAGATGTCACAATGAGACTTGTAAGAGGGACAGATACATGGAACAGGAAGTCCTACCCACATCCATGGCATGACAATTAAGAGAGAATTGGAAGCGGTACACCAGGTTCCCCAGCCCAGGGCACCAGTGCTGAGAAGAGAAGTCCCTATAACATCTGACTGTGAAAAACAGTGGGGTGTACAGCCAAGTGAGCTGGAGGGCTGCTGGAATCCTAGACATTCCTCTTTAGGAGCCTGTCAATGGACTCACTCAAAAACTCACTGTAGGATCCAGTGCAGGGAAAACATCTCAAAATGTGCCAGGGACCTACAAAGAGGAACTAAATTGACTAGCTTCAGGGTGAGGACTGGAGGGGCTGGGCTCAGGGCAGCTCTCTCCCTAAAAGTGCTGGTAGGTGCCATTGTTTCTTTGTTGAGCCCTCCCAGCACTCAGCTGACCCTGGTGCAGGCAGGTGCCAAATCTGTTCTCTCCATTAATGTAACTAACACTGTTCCCCTGATGGTTCCCTGAGACCCAGCTCCACCCAAGTTGTGTGACCAACCTGCACAGCTTCCAGTGGCTTTTGAACACAGTGGCCTGCCTCAGCTCATGCTGGGATTGTCCTAAAATCTTTCAGAGGTCTACACACCCCACATAAGCAGCAGGCAGCTGCACCTCTTGCTGAGTAGCCCTAAGCCTGGCACAAGTACTGACGGATCTCAACTTGCATTATAACACCATGAGGTTGGCCCCAAGGCTGGCAAAGCTGTGGCCAGTGGTGGCTTGGAAAGTAGCCTTAATTAAATGACCACAAGCTGGGCACAAATGCAGCTGACCTCAGCTCACATCTCCTGGAATTAGTTGCAGCTGGCCTCAGTCCACAGCATGGCCTTGCCCAAGCACCTCCAAGCCCAACACCACTAGCAACCGAATGCATATTACTTTGTAGCTCCCACCAGGTGACTCCAAGCTGGCACAAATGACCATTCCCTTGGCCTGCACTATTACCCTTCCAAAGAGGCTGCAGAACCAATATACCTACTGGCTATCTTCAGACCTCACCAGAGCACCACCCAAACAGCTCCACAAACAAAGTACCTGCAGGATGAATTCAATTGACACCAGAGCCCTATGAAAGTAACTCCTACTCTATGGGGGTCAGCCTCCATACAATAGCTTTCTTGCTATAGTTACAGCCAGCTCGTGTAGTCAGTAAGCCTTGGGGTCAGTCCCACCCACTGATGTACCAACAGTAATCAAGCTCAGCTAGAATAAGAGGGCACAGAACGGCACACAAGAAATACCCTACATGGTCAGGGAGACTGCACAAATATGCCACACAGGACACCTATTACATAAGGCCACTCTGCCAAAACTGGGAGATACAGCAGATCTATGTAACACAAAGAGCAAACACAGAAAGGCAGCCAAAATTGGAAGATGGAGAATCATAACACAAATGGACAATAAGACAAAACTCCAGAAAAAGAACTAAACAAAATGGATACAAGTAATCGACTAAATACAGTGTTTAAAACACTGGTTATAAGGATGCTCAATGAACTTAGGGGAAGAATAGATGAACTTTGTGAGAACTCAACAAAGAGATAAAAAAAACATTACAAAAGAATCAGAAGTAAAGACTACAATGACTAAAATGAAGAATACATTAGAGAAAATCTACAACAGATTAGATGAAACAGAGGATCAAATCAGTGATCTGGATAACAGGTAACAGAAAACCCTCAATTGGAACAGCAAAAAGGAAAAAGAAATTTTAAAATGAGACAGTTTAAGGGATGTTTTGGACAATAGTAAGCAAGATAACATATCGTAGGGGTACCAGAAGGAGAAGAAAGAAGAAAGAAAACCTATAGGGAGAGATAATGACCAAAAACTTTCCTAACCTGGTGAAGTAAATGGCCATACAAGTCCAGGAAGCACTGAGAGTCTCAAACAACATCCAAAGAGGCCCACACCAATACACATCATAATTAAAATGCCAAAGGTGAAAGACAAAGAGAGAATCTTAAAAGTAGCAAGAAATAAAAGTAGTTTCCTACAAGGGAGCTCTCATAAGATTGTCAGCTGACTTCTCAACAGAAGCTTTGTAGGCCAGAGGGATTGGCATGAAATATTCAAAGTGATGAAAGGTTAAGACCTACAACCAAGATTGCTCCACCCAGCAAGGCTATCATTTAGAATCAATCAAAGGAGAGATAAAGAGTTTCCCAGACATTAAATAACGTAAGTAGTTCATCACCACTAAATAAATATTACAAGAAATGATAAACAAACTTTTTTAAGAAGGAAAGAAAAGATAGTGAAATATGAATACAAAAATATAGGAAAAAGATAGTCATGGGGCCGGGGGAGTTCTAAAATGGTGGTGGATTAAGTAGAGCTACATTGACACTCTCCCAGGACCAAACTGGAATTACAACTACAATACAGAAAAAAACATCCTGAATAATCAACTGAAGAGTAGCTGGAGAGAACCCTGATAACAAGGACTGAAAGTGGAGACCACATAGAGACTGGTAGAAAGTGCTGAGGCTCAAGAGGGCTGGCCAGGCTCCCACAGACAGCAGCTGGAGTTCTGGAGGGATATCTCAGCTATCAGGGGTTCCCACTGAGAACTCTGGAGTCTAAACCCCAAGCTTGGCTCCAGAGCTGAGAAACCACCAGAACTGAGAAAGGTGCCCACATAACATCTGGCTGTGGAAAGCAGCAGGGTTGCTGTCTGCTAAGGAGAGATGGCTGGAAAAGCAGCAACTCACTTTGGGCTCTGGCAGAGGGAGGGCAGGGTGGGCTAGAGCTGTGTGAGGAGAATGCAGGGTTGGAGGCTCTGGGGTTAGAGCTCAGAAGGCAGCTGCACAGTTTCCTGTGCTGAGTCATTCCCTCATTCAGCAGAGGACATCTTTCTCAAGAAGACATTTTCCATCCCAGCAGCTTTTGCCTGGGAGGGAAGCAATTGCCCCTCCCTGTTGGAAAACCTCTCACCCACCCTGTAGTAGAGCCTATGCCTTGCTGTGGTCTGTAGCCTGAGACAAATTAAGACTGAAAATAACAATCAGACCACAGGCAGAGGGTGATCTCTGGAGGCTTTGTGCCTTTGCCTGATCTCTTCCTGGACCTGGAGGTTGGAAAAGCAAACTTTCATGCACATCTTGGTCCTTTCCAAAGACACCCAGCCCAGCAGAGGGAGGCACAAGCTGTGGATTCCTGATAGCTCCAAACAGTGCTCAGGGCCAGTCACAGTGTCTGACATTGTCCTGTACCAGAGATTGGGACTCCTAGCTGATCTACCTAATACAGAGACTCAAACCCAAACAGGCAGCCAAAATGGGGAGATTAAAAAATGAGCCCCAAATGAAAGAACAAGAGAATTCTCCAGAAGAAGAGCTAAATGAAATGAAGGATAAGAAATTTATCAGATATTTTCAGTTTTTTTATTGTAATTGATTTCTAGTTTCTTACTGTTGTAGTCAGAGAAGATGCTTGATATTATTTCAATCCTCTTAAACTTACGAAGCCTTGTTTTGTGTCCGAATGTGTGGTCTCTCCTTGAAAATGTTCTATGTGTACTTGAAAAGAATGTATTTTTGCAGCTTTGGGGTGAAATGCCCTGAATATATCAATTAAGTCCATCTGATCTAGTGTGTCATTTAAGGCTGCTGTTTCCTTGTTGATTTTTTGTTCAAAAGATCTATCCATTGATATCAATGGTTTGTTAAAATTCCCTACTACGACTGCATTACTCTTGGTCTCTGAGGGAGCAGGGATTCTTCTCTATTCTGTTCTCTGCTATGTCCCAGTGCCTGGAATTGTGCCGGGCATGTTTTAAGGATTGAGAAATATTAGTTAAAATGAACCTACATGGAACTGAATGCTAGAGCCACCGGAGGTGAGATTGCAGAGGAAGCAAGGCAAAACAGAAATGGGCAGACAGTAGGACGTGACAGTGGTCCCTCAGGTGGGTGCTGATGTAGGAGAGAACCTGGAGGCACAGGAGGCAAATGAGATAATTGCAAGAAGAAAATGGCCAATGGGCACCAAACTGTTAAGTAGGAATTATCTTTAGAAAAAGATGAATTCATAGCTGATGAAGGACCTGGGGAAAAGGTGTTCTCAAAGACTTGAGGAGGGAGGGTAAACTGGAGGGCAACTCGGCAGTATCTTAAAATTTAACATATATTGTGGAATCCAGCTATGCCATTTCTCAATTTTACACACACACACACACACACACACACACACACACACTTGCACATGTACATGGAGGCATCCTCTTCCTTTATATTTCTCGATTTCTTGACTGAAAAATAGGAAACAATCAGAAAAAAGAATGGCTGAATAAATTGCAGTACATCTGTCACATGACATGCAGTGTAGCTGATCTATGTATATGGGCAGGACTGGGTCACCACACCACAGTGCTCAAGGCATAAAGTATGTTCCTGAATCCCATATGCATTGCGATCCCACCTCTAGTGAAAAAAGACGAAGGGCAGGAGGTGGAAGAATTATGTATAATTTAAAATTTTTGTCCATTTCTATACTTGCAAGGGTTTTTTAAGACATGGGTCTGCATCATAACCTGTAAAATTTTAGCACAAAAGTATTTTATTTTATCTTATTTTTTACAGGCAATAATAAAAAGGCTATTTATTATACAACAATTCAGTGAATTTTACCTAGTTTCAAGAATAATGCATGCAATTACAAATGAGAGGTAGAAACACTGTATTAAAGACCTAAGAATACAAACATCAAATAAATAAGTGTTCAAATTAACTGCTGGAATTTCATACAGATAAATAAGGTAAATTATATTACTTTGTCAAAGTAAAGGGAAGCCTTGTTTTTGTTTTTATCATGTCACTAAATTAGATTAATGGCAAAGAGCTTCTGTGCAATTTGTCAGTTCAAATTTATTATCTAAGAGGATTAAAATAAAAGGATTAAAACTGAAGAGTGGTTTATTCAAGTATTCAAGCAGGTAAATAAAAGAAACCAAATAATGTTCAAGGTAGGAACCATTTCTGGAGAAATGTTACCTGCCCACCTTCTCCATAACCAGCTATTTAGTAAACTGTCAGGATTCACATGAAAAACACGTATTAGGCTACAGAGCTGCTGTTTTCCTAAGAGAAAGCAAACCTGACTTCTCACTAATTTCATGTAGGCACTCCCCATCATTCACAGGCCTTTAGATCCCAACATGACTTGGCCCTATTAGAATTCTAGAGGGTATCCCTTGATTGACATTTTTTCCTAATACTGCCCAAAAAAACCAGCTGTTAAGAAGCCAAGAAGTCCCGGCCATCAGTGCACATCCGCATGCACAATAAAGAATGCAACCAAAGGCCAACAGCTGCAGCTCAAAAACATCGCTGAGAAAACCTGGGGGTGCAGATGAAGAGGTTAGAAATGCAAAGGTTCACCTGAACACAGGCTCTCACCACTGAAAAGTCTACTAGCGACTACATGTGATGCTGGAAAGGGTGTGTGTAGACAATCAAGTAAAGCATTTTTCAAAAAAAATATTTTAAAGCAATAACGGAGATGGGTCTGAGCGTTCATCTCCTGAGGGGTAGGAGAGACAGGGTGAGCCCCTGACTGTGCGGGCAGTTCTTCACCTCCGAGAGCACAGGGTGAGAGCGGGCAGAGGAAGCAGAGGGCACAGGCAGCTCGTCCGCCAGCAGGGGAGCAGAGGAGTGTTCTGAGAAGATCAAGGGAAGAGTTTTTATGGTTGAAGGAGACTTAAGTATTGCAAGGTATCAGCAGGTGGTTGATTTTTAAAGTAAGCTTTGTATATTCCTGAATGATGATTCGTATTATACTGGCAGCCAACATTCACTGAGGGCCAGTGACACATGCCAGAGTGCCAACCGAAGCCAGGCAGGCAGCATCTGCTCCTCCTCCCTCCCGGACCCACCCTCCCCGACCACCGTAGCCTCAACGCTAGCACCAGAGCAGGCACAGAGCGGTGCACTTGCAGACCCCCTTCTGTAAAGCCTGCATCTGACTTCTGTGTGTTCCTTTAAAAATCATAGCTCTTTATCATTTCCTGAAGCCTGCTGGCTTTGGTAATACATTTGATCTTTCCTGAACTTACTATGCCTTAAGCAATCTGAACCTTTTTGTTCGTTCTTTATTATAATAGCTCAGCAAAAATGTCTGCACTGTGGCTTCAATCCTGATGAAACTAAACTAATGCTTAACAAAAAGTTCTAAGTAAGTCCCCTGGCCATGTTGCTCCTTGCCTGGGTACTTGAGTTTGCCAAGTGACCCGCTGAAGGGAACTAGAAGGAAGTGAAACTGCCCCTACAAACCAGAGTCTGCCTTATTCAGTTAGGATGCTGTGTGACATCCACCGCCCCTCCCTCTGCATTAGCCACACACACTACGCTCATCAGCATTGCATCTGCACAAGCAGAGAAGGGGGACAGGCCTGTGGTCTGTTTGCCTTGACTTCCTAACCAGCGTGTTTAAATCATTCACAGGTGGTGCACGCTCCCCCAGCACCGAGAAGAGGGGGGCTTTTCGTGTCCCTTCCGTTACCCAGATCCCACTTGAAGAATGAGGTGCCACTTCAAAGAACCAGGCATTCTGCAGGCGGCCTTACAGCTTCTGGCTGATTTATGCTGGAGGTTCGCCACTGCCTTTGCAGAGACTTTGTTGCATGGAGTATATTTATCTGACCTTTCTTTGAATAGACAACCCATGGCAGTTCACAGAACAAATGCGTCCTCCATGTAGAGAAGGTGGCATTTGCATGAGCTGCAGGGATCTGGTGCTGCTTCAAGTTTTATCCCTTAAGCCTGCACTGGCCGCCCTCCCGCTGGACTCAGCGCATCCTGGCCTGAGGAGAAGGGATGGGTGTCCTGAGAGTAATTTACGACCTAGACTCAGATGGCTTATCGCTTTAATAAGTCAGACTCGGGTCACTCAGGGTCCAAAACAGTCCTTGGAGGTGCCCAGCGCCATTGTGAGTTTGTTTATTCCGTGAGTTTCATTAACACCAGGCGCCTGGGGGCGGTGGGGAGGGGGGAGGGGGGTGCTGTGGTCAGTGAGGGAGAAGCATGCCCTTAAAGGCCGCGAGAGCGCCTGCTTTGCGACCATATAGAAGGTAAAGTGAGGAGTTATTGCTCTCTTAGGATTTCTTCTTGTTGGGCTTCAGTCACTTAGACCCCATTAGTCGGCACCCCCACTTCCATAGGGTGGCTTGACTATCTGATGGTTCGAATCCAGTGTCTTAGCTGCACCCTGCCAGGAAGAGTGCGCTGTTCTCATAAAACAAACCCCAAGCTCACATGCTGCACGAGGCTTGGTCAGCGGGCCCCGAGGGAAAGGGCCGTGGCAGCTGCAGGGTGCACAGCTTCCCGGGTTGCCCCTGCAGCGCCCTCCTCACTTATACTGTGTTCTCTGTGACCAGCCCCAGAGCCTGCAGCCCCCTCCCCGAAACCCCAGGCCTTAGCTCCTAGCCCCAGAAGGGGGGTGGGAGTGGGAGTGGGAGCGGAGAAGCTGTTTTGTTCCCGATTTTTCTATCATGTTGAACTCCACTTCCCAGCTACATCTTCAGACAAGGGACAGTCAAGGTCACAGAGGCTGAATTGCCTCCTATCTACCCACTGGGAGCTCTTCCTTCCCTCTCCAGCTACACCCCCCATTTTTCCTCCCCCCACTCAAGAGGGTATGGTCCCCAGAAACCTGTAGAGACCTATGCTTACTAGACGACCCACTGGCCATTCCAGAACGGGTGGTCTGCTTCATTTAAACCAGTCCTGGGTCCAAGCTGAGTGCTTCCTCCAAAGATATGTAAGAACAAGACCTTTCACCAGGATGCAATAACAGAAATATGCCGTAGAAAACGATGCGGTGTCTGCAGAGACGGGGTTGGCTGACACAAAGTCAATTAGGGCCGCCACGGGGTGCCCACGGAGCGCTGTCTTGTTAATGGAGATCCTCGCTGAGTTACTTTCTGAAGTTCCTTTCCAGAAGTGAAATTAAAATCACGCAATTAAAATGCTCACAGTCGGGGCTTGCTGTTCTTGAACTGATTGAAAGATGAAGTGGGCACGCCAACATTTTGAAAAAGCAATTGTCTCTGTGATTAAATACAATTAGCTGACATAACTGTCTGCTTTTCGCCACGTAAGGCTGATTGAGATGCTAAGGCTTTAAAAAAAATGGTCCCAACTGATTTCTCTTTCCAACCTCACCCAACTTCTCGCCGGCTCTCACCCCAAGGTTAGCGGGGAACACATCGAAAAATCGGGGAGACACGTGTGGGAAACAACAGAGCTCCGGGCTGTTCCGTGCACTGTTTCTGCTAAGCCCACACACTCTTGCGTTTCCCCAACAGAGAATAAACCTAACAGTGTTTCTCTAGCTGATCTCTAAGGAAGGAGCCGTCGAATGTGATAACCAACAGGCAGGTTCCGAAGGTGAGAATAAGAGTTTAGTCCATTAGCTTTATTAAAAAGATTTTAATCTGAAAACATGATAAAAGAATAAAGAGAAAAAAACTTCTCATAATCTCACCAGAGAAAGATAATCACTGGGTATTTTTTTTCTATTACATATACATTTTAATTAATGTGGAATATGTAGTTTATCTGTAGGCTCATTTTTGCTTATATTACAAATATTCTTGCAATTAAAAATTCATAGTATTGGGCATGTAAGTTATTCACAGTATTTTGCTATTATAAAACTACAGAATGAAATATCTTGTTGCCAAAACTCTGATTTTTTCCTCAGGAGGACTTCTTATAAGTGCAATTTCCTTGGCCAGAGATTAGAATCATTTTTTTAATTCTAATTTTTTGAGGCTTTTAAGGTTTTTGTCATGTACTGTCAAATTGCCCCCCAGACAGGTTCCATCAGCAAGGTCAGAAGTTATCTAATTTCACAAATTCTCTGAAACACTGAGTGTTGTCTCTATAAAAAACTCAAAAGCTCTTCCTAGAGAAAGCTCATATTTTCACAATCATGTGGGTCTGGATCAAATCACAACCGATCCTGAAACGCTCAGGCCTAGGGCTATGCCTCTCCGAGAAGGCGAGGGCATCTGGGGCCAGCGCCAGGCAGGTGCCCACTGGGACGGCGGAGTTACGGCCATGAGCACCTGGAGAGCAGACCAGCTGCAGTGACCGTGAGGACATCTGCATGCCATGCCAGCGGCAGTCTGCCCGCCACCACACCCCTTTCTCTCTCTTGCAGCTGTGCTGGCTGCAGACGGACACCTGGTCACCCTAGAGAAGATGGATGACTGGAATGTGGTGGAGCTCAAGGTGAACGAAGAAGTTGTCTTCCACTGCAACATCAAAGACTTGGAATTCGGTAACCGCCCCCCCCCGCCCCCCGCCCAGCCCACCCGCCCCGCAGCTGAAGGGGTCCGTGTGTGTGCCCAGATCCAGCCCGGGCTTCTTTCCGAGTCTCACACTCTTACCGAAAGCCCCGTGCCCTGTGGCACTGAATGGGCGCATCCTAAACCACATACAGTGAAGTGCTTGGTGCTCTCGGCTTCTTCCCAGAACACTGGGAACAGAGAGAGGCAGAAAGAGAATGGAGTTTTAGCTCTAGGCTTCAAATACCTGATGGGAATTTAGGGATGACCGGTTGTTAGGGTGCGTTTTAATAATGTGTGCTTTATTATGTTATCTTCAGAACAAATTTTGTTTCATTTGACTATTCTGTCTAGGCCTCATAAGACAGAGTTGATACGCCCGTTGTACAGTTTGTTCAGCGATATTCTAAGGATTTCTTTGGACTGGTGAGCTGCTGGCCTGCCAGGCTGGCATCAGGCATACCTCACTCTGCTCAGAAGTAAACGCTTTTGCAATCCACTAATGCAGACCAACTAAGCAGTGCCGTGCCCGTGTACTTAGAAAATGCTCTCTTAGTGGAAGCCATACGTGTGTCTTATATGACATTAAATTGCATATAAAGCTGGTCACAAGAAAAGTCTATCTGTTTCCCTAGGAGGTGATGGTAAACTAGACCCTCTGTGCCAAGAGGCCAGGATAGCCGTGCTAAATGCCTACTGATCTTGTGGAAACGGGCACCTCAAGTCAAAACAGCAACTGCCTCAGGCGTTCGGTGATGCAAACAAAAGCAGCAATTTGGGCCATGGACGCCAGCACCCCCTTCAGAACGAGGCAACTCCAGACTGTCCTTTCGCTTGCACAGGGCTGCGCACCTGGCTGCAGGGAAACGGGCCCACACCGCAATCAAACCACACCATTTGCTGTGTGTCTCAATCCGAACCCATAGGGAGGCCCTCCAATATCAGGTACATGTCGAGCTGAAGGAAATAATAAAATGCAATCTCATACCAAAGCGTCGTCTCTTACTAATAAAGCACAGCCGCCGGAAGCATCAGGGATTCCATCCTATAGTTAGCGAAGCGCTAGGAACAGGCAAAATTAAAGACGACGGGGGTGGGGGTGGGGTGGGGAGGGAAAATAGCGGCCTTTGAAAATCTGAACTAACAGTCAATTTCAATATTTGGAAAACTGGCTAATCCTAGGTTTATTTCTTGTTCCCAATGGAATCCTACATAAATGCTAATAGACAATTACCTGAAGCCAAATCTTTGGTTATTCGCCTGGCCAGCATGGCTCAGTGATTGAGTGTTGACCTAGGAACCAGGAGGTCACGGTTCGATTCCCGGTCAGGGTACATGCCCAGGTTGCAGGCTCAATCCTGTGTAGGACCTGCAAAAGGCAGCTAATCAATGATTCTCTCTCATCATTGATATTTCTTTCTTTTTTTAATATATTTTTATTGATTTCAGAGAGGACGGGAGAGGGAAGAGAGAGATAGAAACATCAATGATGAGAGAGAATCATTGATTGGCTGCCTCCTGCACACCCCCCACTGGGGATCAAACCTGCAACCCGGGCATGTGCCCTTGACTGGAATTGAACCTGTGACCCTTCAGTCTGCAGGCTGATGCTTTATCCACCGAGCCAAACCAGCTAGGGCCATCATTGATATTTCTATCTCTCTCTCTCTTCCTCTCTGAAATCAATAAAGAATATATGTTTTAAAATCTTCAGTTATTCTCCTCTCACACAAGAAAATGACCTGCCTCCTTTTGCATTAGCCAGTCCACAGGCTGTTCTGAGGGCCCAGTGGAGGCAGGGCCCGAGAGGAAAGGGGCTCCCGGCCCTCTGGAGGAAAAGACAGCCCTCGGAGCTAAAGAGGGGTTTCCTTACGGTCAGTGTAAAGACCTACCATGTCAAAATGACGCTCCTCTTCCTGTCAGGCCCATGCACCAAGCCGCAGCCATGTTCCCAGCTACAGAGCAGAGGGGGAGCTGCACATACTGATCCAATGGCGCTAATGTGAGGGCCGGGAAGAACGCAGCGCGCCTTGGAGAAGGCGCACAGGAGCCTGGGCTGTGGTGACAGAGGGGCTCTCAGGCTTCTGGCGCTGCTGCGCTGGGCTCACCCCACCCCTCGGGAGTGGCCGCCCTGCCCTGGGCTCCCCCGCACCCTGGGAGCTACCCTTCCCTTTGCTCCAGGCAGCCTCAAGCCCCCTGCACCCCAGGACTTAAACGGCATCTAGCACTTGATGAAGCCACTGTACAAGTTCTCTCTCCCATGGGGTAAAATAGGGGATAAAACTTTCATTTTCAGCCCAAACCTCACTTATCAGATTGTACTCGGAGCTGAGGACTCACTTAGGGCTCTTTGGAAATATTTCATCATCCTTCCTGGGAACCTGAAGCTAAAGCATTCTTCCTGGCATCCGGCGCCTGCTTTCCCACGGTTAGTAGCCCTAGAATGAACCCTCTTTCCAAAAGACCAGCCAGTTATCTCAGGATAGCCTCCTATCTTTGTCTTCATATAAACATATTACTACCAAAGAAGTGCATTTTCACCGCAGTAAATGGAAAAATATAGGCAAAAGTAAAGTGTAAATTTGCTAACATTTTGGTATATTTCAATTTGGGTTTCTTCTATTTATGACTGAATACTTACCAAGAAATAGACATATATAGAAGCTGAATTCAACAATTTGGGATCTTGTTGCATGTACCAATTATATATCTTTTTTTTTAACTTAAGATGTTTATATTGAGCTTCTCCAGTGTGACTAAAGCAGTTGTTGCTACGAATTCCATCTTAAATCAGGAGATTTCTTCCTCCTCGAATAATGATCCCTATTTTCTGCTGAGAAATGCAATGGTCACTTTCCCATCTGCACTTGGTGCTGTAACTTCGGCTCCAAGGACAGTGGACCCGCCCAGGGCCCTGGGACATCAATGTTGAACTAGTGAAAGCGCTCTCTTCAGCCCCCTTGCCCTCCTCCTACACGGCCCCTCAGCCTGTACTGGAGCCTCAGGGCAGCCTCCCACGTCCACCAGGGCCTGCTCTCCACTCTATGACCAGAGCGGAAGGCAGTGAGACGAGATTGCACGCGGATTCCACGGAAAACCCAGGGGCAGAAAGCTTCTGAGAGATGCCTGTGCGCAGGGCACCGTGTTCCAGTTTAAAAGAGTTAAATGATGTGTAAATCAGCATCACCGGAAAAGGTTCCAGGGTTAGCTCTGGGTGGCCCTTGGAGAGATGGATGGGGTGGGGAGAGGGGGAAGGTCTGCAAGACCATCATTTCTTCCATACTAGAAATATTTTAAAAAATATATTTTTATTTATTTCAGAGAGGAAGAGAGAGAGAGAGAGAGAGAGAGAGAGAGAGAGAGAGAGAGAGAAACATCAATGATGAGAATCATTGATCAGCTGCCTCTAGCACACTCCCCTACTGGAGGTCAAATCCTCAAACCAGGCATGCGCCCTGACCGGGAATCCAACCATGACCCCCTGGTTCTTAGGTAGGCGCTCAACCACTGAACCACGCTGGGCCGGGCATACTAGAAGTATTTTCAGGGGTGGAATTGATTTTATTTTGCATGATATTCAAACATTTAAAATAAAATCAATTAAGCCAAAAATAAAGCAAAACTTTGACATCGAGGTCATCTGTCTGTATGACCCAACCCTTCTCTGTCTTGGATTAGGAAGAGCTTTGCCTGAAAATGTAATTATTTTTAGCCTAAAGAAATGTGCGCTCACCTCCTCTGCCTCCCTGTCTTCTGTCTGCTTGCTCACGTCCCTGCCGAGAAACAGGAAACACGCTTGCTCCCAACTAAAGACAAAACACAGACATTCAGGTGCCTTTTAACGCTCTTAAAATACCACTTAATTAGATCACATTTTAAGTTTTGTAAGATGCCAAGCAATTTTCTTGTTATTGGATCATGTAAAGGAAGTCTTTTTAGAATAATGCTATCTTAGTTTTTAGTCTGAAAATTTGGAATCTCTAAGTTTGTTCATATAGTTTTAAAATTTTTAAATAATGGAGATTTTTAGGGGCCTCCCTGAGCTTGCTCCCTGAGCTGGCTGCACCTGCTCTCTTGGTAAGCTCACCTTTAAAACAGTAAGAAACAATACTTGTGCCCGGCTGGTGTGGCTCACTGGTTGAGCATCAACTTACGAACCAGGAGGTCAGCCTGGTTTACGGGCTCGATCCCCATTGTGGGGCATGCAGGAGGCAGCCGATCAATGATTCTCAGCATTGGTGTTTCTATCTCTCTCTCCCTCTCCCTTCCTCTCTGAAATCAATAAAAATATATTTTTTAAAAGAAACAATACTTGTGGCAAGACAAGGCCATCTATAGAAGAAAACCGTGTTAAAAAACCAGTTCCCAGTGTACGCTGCTGGGACATTTGAACACTGGGGATGGAGAGGACCCCGAAGAACACTGCACACCCTTGGGGGCAAACGCTATGCCTGTGGACACATAACCCAGGCAAAGTAGTACTGGGACTTGGTGCTGAAGTTCACCTGTGTCAGACACTCAGCCCCAGCTTGTGGGGTTGTGGGCACCATGGGGAGAACATCCCCTGTGGGTGCCAAGCTTCCAGGGGAAACGCACAGTTGGCAAATCCAGATGAAAGACAAGAAACTGCTAGCCCAGGTCCCTGGCATAGGCACGGGGAAAGTTTCCTCCCGAATGGCACGAGCGTTCCTTGGGAAAGAGTGGTTAATTGGAGAGCAGTGTGATCAGGTGGTCCCGTCCTGGCTCTGAGCTGAGGTTCTGCCTCAGGAGGGGGCCTGCATCCTCTCCTCACCCCTGAGGTTTCAGACTCAGGACAGGGCAGGCTGATGGCCTAAACTGGGGGAGGGGACAGCATGATGACTACCCATGGACACGCCTGCTGGGTGCCGGGAGGGTTGGGGGGAGGTGGGATGGCCCCACGGGGCAGGCACCCCACGACACTGCCGCTGTGAGGCAGGACTGGTAGTAGTAATCGCCTTAATTTTTCCAGAAGATCCAGAAATCTGGATTTTTATTTGAAATGTTTGGTTTTATAGTGTTGGCTCAGTTTTTCGAAGAACACAATGACAACCACAAAACAAAAAGCAAAACATACTACATCTGGCCCATTAGCAGGACAATCGTCTGTTCCTGTGGGCCCGGGACCCCCTGCTTACACCTGTGGCCTGGGTGTAATTGTCCCCATAAATGGCAGGGCCACCCTCTCACCAGGCCCATAACCCTTCTGCCCACAACGCTGGTGTGTGTCCACTGCTCTGTCCCAGCGGAACCACTTGATTATGCAAATGGAAAGCAGAAGCTGTCTGCAGATCTGTGAGATGAAGACACTTGGGAAGCTGAGCCCCTATAGAGGCCAATTGTTCTCTGTGATGAAGTACCAGGGGCCCAGGTGGAGGCAAAGCTGCGTCCCCCGACCCCATTTCCTGATAGGAATGGTCCTTCTCTCAGGGAGGGTTCGGGCTGCCTTTATCTGCCCAAATGGTTACAAACCTCTTGAACGTGTGTTCCTGTTTGAGTTGTTACGGAAGACCGGAGAAAAACCAAGCCACACTTAGAGAAAGGGAGTTACATTTTATTCTTAAATTCTGCACAAGCCCAGAGAAAAATGTGTCTTTCAAATTCTGGACCCCCAACATGAAGGAAACTCTCTCTATTTATACTTTTTCCAGTCCTTTGTCTCCAAAATTTGGAATGAAACCTCCGGGCCTTCTGAGAAAGAAGGGCTGTGAGCTGGGAAGGGGCCATGAGACCATATCAAGGCCTGGCCTGGCGCCAGCAGTGACAACTCTGTCTGGGGCATAGTTTACGGCCTCTCTGGAATGGGAGTAGTCTTATTTTCCTTATTACTTAAGCAAGCAAGTGTTTACAGAAGCCAAAATAGCAGGGTTAACATTTCAAACAGCAGTTTTTATTTAAGATGGATGCTTCAGAGTGGCTGTTCAGAAGAGGGCAAGAGCTAAGGCCCAGAGGACGAAGGAAGAATGGTGAGCCCAGGACCCTCCTCACACAGGAGCAACAGGTGGGAGATGCTCAGGCCTGTCTGTGTGACCAATGCCCCAGTATAGAGCATTCAAGACCCAAAATGTCTGACTCCAAGGAATGATGTTGCAGTGTCTTCCAGCAAATTCTGGGTCCCAGGCCCAGGAATCTGCATGCTATAACGTGCTTCAGCCGATTCCCATCATATAGTGCATCTTACTCTGAGAAAAGTGACATTGGGGTGTTAGGGCAAGACCACATTCCTATAGAGCAGTGGTTCTCAACCTTCTGGCCCTTTAAATACAGTTCCTCATGTTGTGACCCAACCATAAAATTATTCTCATTGCTACTTCATAACTGTACTGTTGCTACTGTTATGAATCGTAATGTAAATATCTGATATGCAGGATGGTCTTAGGCGACCCCTGTGAAAGGTTCGTTCAACCTTCAAAGGGGTCGCGACCCACAGGTTGAGAACCGCTGCTATAGAGAGAGGTGAGGGTTGCCCCATGAAGGAGATGGAGTTGCCCCCTCAGTCATCCTGGGCAGGCTAGGAAGGCTGCCCCTAACAGGTGAGATGGACTGTTTCCTCCTTCTGGGCCCCCTGTTCTGGATCTCAATTCAAGGAACGTAGGAGGCCTGGAAACCCCCGTAGGCTGTGGGAGAAGCTGGTCTTGGAAGCAGGGAGGGGAGCTGGGTATTAGGCCTGGGAGTGTCCTGTGGCTGGTACCCCAGGAGTGTGACCAGCTATCCCAGAGGTTCCAGAAAGCTCTTGGCATCTGGACAGTGGGGTGGGGACTTAGGGACTTAAGGGACTCTTCTTCTAGGTCTACGCCTGCTCTGGGGCAGGAGGGAAGGACGGGGGAGGGAATATACCCACAGGTGAGCACCCAGCAGCAGAGGCCTTCAGAAGCGTGGTCCTGGAACATGCTGGAGGTGACTCCGGGCAACACAGACAAAAACTTCCCAGAGGCCAGAGAAGTGTGGGAGACCATGGAGGTGCCCCCGCCCCCACAACCTGTGCAGAGAAGGGGCACACGGAGGAGTGCCGTCTTGCCCGTAACCACGCCGGTCAACACTGCCGAGGAAACTCGGGCTTTTGTTGCTAAGCTTTCATTTGTACCCACGACCCCAGAAGGGGCAGGTAGCATTGGGTGATGCATATTAAACTATTTGCCTGCCTATAAACATCTATCAAAATCTGCACTCACATTACTAGGTCTTACACTTTGGATAAAAATTAATCCTTCTCACAGCAGAATAGGCCGGCTACGGCCAAGAGCAGTGATCGGAGAGCGGGGGTGGCTGAGAGGGAGGGCAGCCTCCCCAAGGACGGTCCGATTCCCGGCGTGTTGGATCCGCAGACACCTTCTGTGCAGACAGAGAGGAGACGCCGCCCGGGAGCGAGCCTGCGGCTGCGTGAACCACGATCACTGGTGGGAGCATATGCTGAGAGGAAAACCAGGTTGAGAAACACACTATAAAGTGCTTCTTTTACCGTTAATCCTATGTTAAATTAGGAGTATATGTCTAACCTATTGTACGTACGGTGCTACAAGCTGGTCCCCAAATCTATTATGGCTTCGCATTTCTTTTAAGTCCTACCACTGACCTAGACCTTTATCCTATGTACAGTCATCCTGGATGCCCCAAATTTCTCACAGTTCTCAACAGCAGCCACGCCTTTCTTTTCTCTGCCTGTCTCATGCTGCTGTCTCCTCCTGGAATGTCCGTGCTGTGTCCTCCGCTGACAAAATCTTGCTTAGACTTCAGGTCTCTGGTCACCTACCAGACCCCCCTCACAGTGTTTGAAGCCACTTAGAAACGGGAAGCTGTAATGGTTACTTTTATGTGTCAACCTGACTGGGACATGGGCTGCCCAGATGTTTGCTCGGCCATTCTTCTGGGCGTCTATGCGGGTTTGTGGGTGAGATTACCATTTACATCTGAGGACCGAGGGAAGCAGGGGCTCTCCCCGTGTGGTGGGCCTCATCCCCTGGTCCGGGCCTCAGTGCACAGGGCAGGGGGAGGGAGAACTTACTCCCGCCGCCCGACTCTCTGAGCTGGGGCGGTGGTCACCTCCTGCCCTGAGGCTGGAACTTACGCCACCAATCGGGCCTCCTGGTCCTCAGGCCTTCGCACTCGGACTGGAAGCCACACGCTGGCTCTCCCGAGTCTCTGCTTGTGGACGGCAGATTGTGGGACTTCTCAGCCTCCAAAGTCACGTGAGCCAATCTTTAATAATAAGTTTATATACACATACATGTAACATACATACTAGTATATCACACATAAAATACATATGTAATACCCTGTATATATGTACACGTACATTTATAATATTTGTGTTTAGTGTGTGTAGATATATCTATAGCTGCAGATTAAAAACATAAATGCATTATGAGGACCGGGCTCACGTTGTTATGGAGGCTCAGCAGTCCCACGACCTGCCGTCTGCAGGCTGGAGACAGACATGTGCCTCCTGCTGGGTCGGCTTCCCGGGAGAAGCCTGACTAACACGGACCCTATACCGTGTCCGCTCTCGGTCCCCAGCAGCCCCGCCTCCACCACTTCGCTGCTCCATCTGCTTAGCACGGAGCCTCCTGGTCCATAATGGCTAAGCTGCAGCCATCGGGTTTGCGTTGCAAGCCGCCAGGAGGAGGAAGGGGCAAAAAGAAGGGGGGTTCCCCATCTCTTTCAGAAGAATTCTCAGAGCCCTAACCAGTTTGGCTCAGTGGCTAGAGAGTCAGCCTGCGGACTGAAGGGCCCCAGGTTCGATTCCAGTCAAGGGCATGTACCTTGGTTGCGGGCACATCCCCAGTAGGGGGTGTGCAGAAGGTGGCTGATCGATGTTTCTCTCCCATCAATGTTTCTAACTCTCTATCCTTCTCCCTTCCTCTCTGTAAAAAATCAATGAAGTATATATTTTTTTAAAAAATAAACTGCCATTGTTAACATGTTAAGTGTATTTCCTCCCTTCTCATGCAATAAAATGCCATCTATTAAAAAAAAGAGAGAGAGAATTCCCAGAAACCTCACATGACCCTCCATTTACATGGCCAAACTTTGCTACAAGGACTGGGAAATAAGGATGTTTAGCCCAGTAGATGTGTGCACTAAAACTCTTATCACTAAAAAAGATGGGAGGCATGGCTAATGGGAGGCGATCAGAAGCCTCAGCCACATGCTGGCAAAAAGTAGGTGCTCATGGGATGGCTGCTAGATGTGTGTATTAAAGGGGGATCAGTGATCATGGTATCTCCCTTGCCAGGTAAGTATCAACCGAAGGACTTGTATACATGTATATAAGCCAAACCAATGGACATGGACAACAGGGGGATGGGAGCATGAGTTTGTGTGTGGGGGGGAGGTTGGGGGTTAATGGGGGGGGATGTGGACACATTTGTAATACCTTAACTAATAATAATAATAAAAAAATAAAACAAAAAAACAACAACAAAAAAACCAAAAAATAAAAATAAAAAAAAATAATAAAGGGGGATCAGTCGTTACTGAAGGCTCATGATGCCTGATCTTGTGATATGTTGAGTGTTGTCGGTCTGGGAACATTTTTATTCATCGTACCTCCTTCCTCTGCCAAGGCAGGCTCATGATAAATTACCATGTCCCCTAAATTAACCTATATAGGTAATGTTAACCCAACTAAGATGTCAACAGGATTTTCCAAAACAAGAAAACTGATGATCAAGTTTATATTGAAATATAAACAAATTATAGCAGTAAAATAATAATAATAATAATGGAAATCTGTTATCTGTAATATAGGACATAATAAAAAGCTTTTCAAACCAGTAGGAAGAGTCATTCTAAAAAAGTTGTTAAACAACTGGATTGCCATCTGGAGGAAAGCTGGATTCCAATTCTACCTTATTCTAGAATAAATTCCAGATGGATCAAATATTTAAACATAGTAAATAAAATCACAAACTTGAAATCTTTTTTAAAACTCTGAGTGGAGAAGGCCTTTCTAAGTACAACTCAAAACCCAAAGACATAGTAGAACAAATGGATAAATTCAATTCCATAGGAATAAAAATGATTTTGTGTTTTAAAACTGTAAATAACCTCAAAAGTTAAAATACAGATAAGAAAAAGCATTTTCTGTGCATATCTTTAATCTATACAGTGCTCTCACAATCAATATGAAAAGAACAGAATAAAGGCAAGGGATCTGAAGAGACAATTTATAGGAAAGGAAATATAAGTGTTCCTTAAACATAGGAAAAGGTATTTAACTCACTCATAGTAAGATCAATGCAAATGGAAACTGAGGTAATAATTCAAAAACTGAGATAACCTTAGCCAGTGTGACTTAGTTGGTTTGGTATTGTCCCATGCACTGAAAGGTTGCCAGTTCAATTCCCAGTCAGGGCACATGCCTGGGTTGTGGGTTTGGTCCTTTGTAGGAGGCATGCGGGAGGCAGCCGATTGATGTTTCACTCTAACATTGATGTTTCTCTCTCTCCCTCTTCCTTCCTCTTTCTAAAAATCAATAAAAATATATATTTTTAAAAACTGAGATAGCGTGCTGACTTCAGCAGCACATATACTAAAATTGGAACGATACAGAGATTAGCATGGCCCCTGCACAAGGATGACACACAAATTCATGAAGCATTCCATATTAAAAAAAATAAATAAAAACTGAGATAGCATTCTGTGTTAGCAAAGCTGTGAGGAATGGGCACTCATGCATTGCTGGAAGCAGTATAAATTGACTACATGTCTGCAGAGCAATATGGCAATATCTGTTAAATATTGAAAGCATCTAGATTCAATAGATTCCTCTTAGCATAAAGATTTATATCCATACATATAAATTTCCATATGTACAAAAAGTCTGTATATCATGGCTTGTAATCAAAGATTGGGAAATGCCCCATAACAGCTAACATAGGACTGATTAAATGAACCACAGTTCCTTCTTGCAACGGAGCCCTGTGTTCTGTAAAGAGATTGAGAGAGATTTTTGGAGTACTGTTCTGGAACAATCTCCAAGATATATTGCTTAAGTCAAAAAAGCACAAAAAGCATGCTATAGAAGGGCATATATGTTATGATTTGTGAAAAAAGGAGAAAGAACATATGTATATACATTGAAAAACAAGAATCAAATGAAAGACTGTACTAACGAGAGATTCCAGTATGTGGAGAAAGATCCAAAGGTCTGTCTCCTCAAGAAATGGTGCTGGGAGAGCTGGGAAGCCACATGTAGAAGAAGGAAGTTTGATCCTTACCTCACACCATATTCAAAATCTAATTCAAAATGGATGAAAGACCTGTATGTAAGAGCCAAAACTATGAAACTTTTAGAAGAAAGTATAGGGGCAAATCTTCATGGCCCTGAATATCAATGGTTTCTTAGCTATGACACCAAAACTATTTAGTTGCTTATGCAACTAAAGAACAAAATAAATTGGGCTCCATCAAAATTAAAAACATCTATCCTTCAAAGGATTCCATGAAGAAAGTGAAAATAAAACCTACAGAATAAAAAAAGCCATATATCTGTTAAAGGATTTCTATCTAGCATACATAAAAAATTCTTATGACTCAATAATAAAGATTGAGTTCATGTTAAAATAGACAAAGGATTTGAACACACGTTTCTCCAAAAAAATATATACAAATGGCCAACAAGCATATGAAAAGACTAGAGGCCCAGTGCACAAAAATTTGTGCACTCGGGGGAGGGGGGGGGTCCCTCAGTCCAGCTTGTGCCCTTTCGTAGTCTGGGACCTCTCGGGGGATGTCCACCTGCTGGCTTAGGCCCGCTCCCCGGGGGGATCAGGCCTAAGCTGGCAGTCAGACATCCCTCTGGCAGCCCAGGAGCCCTCAGGGGATGTCCACTTGCCAGCGGGGAGCAGGCCTAAGCTGCAGTCGGACATCCTTAGTGCTGCTGAGGAGACGGGAGAGACTCCCGCCACCACCGTTGTGCTGGCAACCATTAGCCTGGCTTGTGGCTGAGCAGAGCTCCCCCTGTGGGAGTGTACTGACTACTAGGGGGTATCTCCTGCATTGAGTGTCTGCTCCCTGATGGTCAGTGTGTGTCATAGTGACCAGTCATTCCCAGTCGTTCTGCTGTTAGGGTCAATTTGCATATTACCCTTTTATTACATAGCATAAAGGCCTGGTGCATGGTTGGGGGCCAGCTGGTTTGCCCTGAAGGGTGTCCCGGATCAGGGTGGGGGTCCCGCTAGGGTGCCTGGCCAGCCTGGGTGAGGGGCTGATGGCTGTTTGCAGGCTGGCCACAGCCCCTTCAGGGTGGGGGTCCCGTCGTTCATCCAACCTGCTTCTCCAGCCTTCCCGGCAGCTCTTTGACTTCCCTGGTTTCTCTTCAGACAATTCCTTTATAACCCAAACCAGCCAGAGTCGGCTCTGCTGCTCAAGGCTATGACCTTGACTGAGAACCCCCCCCCACACACACACACACACACACACACAGGAGCCTCAGGATAAAGTAAACTCTTCAGCCAGGCCTCTGAAACCCTTTGTGATCAGGGCAGCAGTGAGTAGGTGATTCAAGTCCCAGACTGGAGCATGTATGCTGGGGACTGCCCACTGTCTCCTCCACGGCCCTAAGCGACCATGCCAGGTGCCCTCCTGTTATACCCTACTTCCCCTGGTAAAATGCCACGAAACTCAAGTGGCTCCTCTTGACATAATCTTTCCTCATCCCTTCTCTCCCATCCTCTAGTCCAACGGTTCTCAACCTGTGGGTCGCAACCCCTTCGGTGGTTGAACGACCCTTTTACAGGGGTCGCCTAAGACCATCCTGCATATCAGATATTTACATTACAATTCATAACAGTAGCAACATTACAGTTATGAAGAAGCAACAAAAATAACTTTATGGTTGGGTCACAACATGAGGAACTGTATTTAAAGGGCCAGAAGGTTGAGAACCACTGCTCTAGTCTCCTGCAGCCGTCACCCCCCCGAAGGCTTTGGACCTGTGTCCACGTGCCTCTGTCCTGAGAGGCCCATGCAGCCCCTCAAAGCAGCAGCAGGTCATCTTTCACATCCTGGTGCCTCCCTGCAGAGCCGAGCAAAGGAGGCTTCCCTCAGCAAACAACCGAGGGCTGAGAAACCAGCCATCACTGCTCCAGCCTACTCTTGCTTATGGGGCAGTGTGGTGTTCTTGCCTAATAAAGCATGCTGGAAAGTGCTTCAATGCCTTGGAGAAAAGTGCTCAGTCCGGACTTAGTGTCTCCCTTTAGGAATTGGTTGACCTGCTGGAGAAAAGTGTCTTGGTGCAGGTGGGGCTGTTATAGGGAGGGAGCGGGAAGGCAGAACAAAGACGCCAAGGGGAGGGGTGGGAAAGTCCTGCTCAAGCACAGTCCATTCCACTGGTCACGTGCAGTCTGGCGTGAATCGTCCTGGTTCCACGTCATCCTGGCTTTACAGCTGAAGGCCAGCAAATCTCCCGGAACAGGGATGACTGAAGTTTGGAGTCTGTATCTGCTGAAGTTAGTTCCTAGGATTCTTATAAAACACTAGTGCCCCAGTGCACAGATTCATGCACATTGAAAGGAAATTAATTAGAAGGTGGCCGACGGGCGAGATGGGCCCGACAAACCCTGGAGCCAACCACCCATGGTCCCTCCCTGGCCGGCTGCACCTGGGGTGGCCTGTGGCTTGAAGGGCATCTGGGGAGTGAGTGGGGTCCCTCCGGCAGGTGGGGCCCCTCAGCCTGGCCTGCGGGGATCAGGCCAAAACCAGCTCTCTGACATCCCCCAAGGGGTCCCAGAGTGCGAGACGGCACTCTGCAAAGTTGTTGTCGTACAGGGTGTGGAACGCAAACACAAGTGAACCAGATTCGGGCCGACAGTGCCCAGCAACAACATAACCCACACTGAAGGTGGAATCACATGGCCCCACGAGGAATCAGGCTCCTTCCTCTCTGGTTTTGGGGTGCGTCACCCGAGAACCTCTGCTGCCAAGTCACTGCAGCTCAGTAGCTCCTGCGTTGAGCGTCTGCCCCCTGGTGGTCAGTGCATGTCATAGCTACCAGTTGGATGGGCACTTAGCATATTAGCCATTCATATATATATATAGATGCTCTTCATCTACAAGCTACACATTAGTCAGACTCAACATTTACAGAAACAGTGTCAAAGGAATGGTGGGTGGGTTACAAGCCCCACTCTGACACCATTCCCCAACTTTGTTTAGCTATCATCACAGTTGTCACCGTTTTCCAGACAGTGTGACTTGCTCCGAACATGAGCTGTGCCCATCCTGGACTCAGTCACAGGCGGGTGGAGCCTTTGTTGTTCGAAGCACATGTCCCTTTCCTAAACAAGACAACATTGTGCATATGAGTTCGAGAAAATGCTTTACAGGCTACTCAGATAGAAGCATGTGTGTCATTTTATGGATGGGGCCATAGCAAAAACAAACAAAAAAACGGTGGGGTGTTTCCTTTGTCAGCAACGCAATGTGCATAGCCCAGGGTGGAGATTTGGAGCTGGGGTATAAAGGTTAGCCCCCACCTCACCACGATCGGTATGGCCTGAAAATTTAACCTCCCAATTCTCAATGTTCTCATTTGTAAAACAGGGTGGTAAGACGACCTTCCTCGTGGCAGTGTTCTGAGGATAAACATGAAGCAATGTGATGAGCAGGGCCCAGCTCCTGGCACACTGTTAAGCCACCAATAACTGTTGGTGATTATTATGCTTTATTGTTATGCTGAGTGTCTCGTTTTCACTCACATGACATATGTCACATTGCTCCTCTGGAAAAACATAACTTCCGGCTTTTCTGATCCTCCCAATCAGCAGCAGCTGTTCTGTGGCCTTTCCTCGGGCCCAGCAGTTCTGAGAAAAGGACCACAGGCTGTTCCACTGGCACGTCCTCTGGAAGGAGGGCGGCAAGCAGCTCAGGAGGCAGACTCTGGCCTCTATTGCTGAGAATCCCCTCTCATTCCGGAAGTCCCCTTGGGCGTTCAAAGAGAAAACTGTTCACATCATCTCCTCTCACTCCCCACATACAGAGAAAACCCAATGAGCCCCAGTCGGATCCACATGGACCAACCTGGTCGGACACTGAGCGATCCCCAGTGCCTGGCGCTGTGTCAGGGGCTCACTGCACTGTCCCGCTTAATGCTCAGTCAACCTGGTAACGAAACAGTGTGGCTCCGTGGCTCAGGGTGAGGACCCCACCCACGGGACGCGAATCCCAGCTATGTGACCTAGAAAAGTCGCTCAGCCTTTCCGAGCCTCAGCATCTTAATCAGTAACATGAAAGCAATGCATGTCTCATGGGGTATGGTAAGGACTAGAGGTGTTAGTAGATGGGAGAGACCAAGAGCAGGAACGGACACATAATAAGTACTTGATAAATATTGTTATATTGTTCTCACACCTGCTTAGTGACAGAGCATGTAAAATGGGCATATGTAGTGTTTTCCGCCCAACATGCATATTCCCATCTTCTGAAAACAACACCCCAAATTTATTTTGGGGTTTCTTCTCCATTCATCACAATAGTCTTGGATAGGCTATCAATCAAATTGTTCCAATAAAAATATGAATGGCCCAAGAAATGCCAATCAGACATTCTTTCATGAAATTTGACTCTTGAAGATAGTGACAGAATGACTGAACATGATTCTAATCATGTTCTAGGAATTAGATCCCGGAACAGCGTGAAGCAGGCTCTCCATTAGTTCCTGCTGCCCAGATCCCTGGATCTACTCATGGGCCTCCCTCCACCCCACGTGCCACCTCCCAGGCTCCCATGTGCAAATTCCAGAGATCATTTCTGTGGCTCGTCATCAAAGAATTCTAAGACACCGTTCAAGAAATCTTCCCACTTCAGCACAACCCTCTGCTCCAAATACATAACAATGACAGAAGAAAACTTTAAAAGAGGAGCACTCTAAGATACAGTCATCTCCAAAAAAAAAAAAATGTTTGGAGCCAGAAACAGGAGAGCAACACAACACTGTAGATGGTGCAGAAGCCGCAGGCTGCTGAGCACCGTAGCCCTAACAGCAGGACAGGCAATATTCCTGGGAGTTTGGCTTTTTCAGAGGAAAAGGGACCGAAAATTTCCATGTGAGGTGGAGGATGGGCTCCACTTTCTCTGCTTCGAGTCGGGTGTTGGGATTTGGATTTCCTGATAGGAAACAGGCTGAAACAAACTCAGCTCCACTGCCTGGACCACCCATTTATTTGAGCTTCTGGATCTCAAGGGAAGGCTGAGCAGAGAACTGAGAATTAATCAAGGCTGCCTGCTGGCTTCTTGTCTGAGCCGAGGATTTCTCTAGCATTACCTAATAATAGGATCTGTAAAGCGCCATCACAATGCTCCGTCCTAGACGGGAGCAGATGTGGCTTAGTGAAAGACAACCATAAAAATGAAAAACTGATGGTCAAGGTGGAAAAGAGAAGAGAGGGAAAAAAACAAAGCAAAACAAGAGCCCAAAAACATTTTACTCAAGATAAACTAGCAAATTAATATCGCAAGAAATAAGGGAGATCCCAGACCAAAAAAAAAAAAAAAAAAAACTGAAGGAGTTTATTACCACCAAACCAGTGGTACAAGAAATGTTAAAAAGTTTTCTTTAGGAAAAAGAAAAAATATAAAAATCTGAATAACAAAATGTCAATAACTACATACATATCAATAATTACTTCAACTGTAAATGGATTAAAAGATCCAATCAAAAGACATAGAGTGGTTGAATGGAGAAGAAAACAAGACCCATACATATCTGCCTACAAGAGACCCACTGCAGATAGAAAGACACACAGACACTAAAAGTAAAGGGATGGAAAAAATATTTCATGCAAATAAAAATGGGGGGAAAGCTGGGGTAACAATACTTATGCCAGACAAAATAGGCTATATAACAAGAGACAAAGAAGGACCCAGTATTTCCACTTCTGAGTATTTATTCAAAGAAACCCAAGCACTAAATCAAAAAGACATATACAACCATATGTTCACTGCAGTGTTATTACAATAGCCAAGATATGGAAGAAACCTAAATGTCCATCAGTAGCTGAATGGATTAATAAAAGTGGTGCATATATATAATGGAATATGACTCAGCCATAAAAAAGAAATATTGCCATCTGCAACAACCTGTATGGACCTAGAGGGTACTGTGCTGAGTGAAATAAGTCAGGCAGAGAAAGACAAATACTATATGACATCACTTACATGTGGATTCTAAAACAAAATAAACAAACAAGTGCAACCAAAATAGATTCATAGATACAGAGAACATTTTGAAGTTTGCCAGATTGGGGGGGGGAGGGGGGCGGGGGGAGGTAGTTAGGGTGGGTGGAAAAGGTGAAGGGATTAAGAAGTAAAATTTGTAGTTACAGAATAGTCATGGGAATCTAAAGTACAGCATAGGGAGTATAGTCAGTAATATATATATATATATATATATATATATATATATATATATATATGCCAAGCAACCGGAATGACAGAATGACCAGAACAACCAGTCACTGTGACACACACTGCAGCAGCCAACCAACCCAATCAGGGCCCCAATCGCCCCCCACCAACCTCCCATGGCCCCTCCCCCTGGCCGGCCCTGTCCTCAATCAGCCCCCACCCCCAACCCCATCATGCAGGCCAACAGGACCCCACTCATGCATGAATTCATGCACCAGGCCTCTAGTATTGTAATAACTATGTACGGTGTCAGATGGGTACTAGAGTTATCAGGGTGATCACTTAGTAAGTTATATAACATCTAATCACTGGGTTGTACACCTGAAACTAATATAATATTGTATATCAACTGCAATTGAAAAATTAAAAAAAAAATAACTAAAAAAAAAGGAATTGCATCCAGTAGAGAGGGTATATTTTAGTACCTGATCCCAGAGAGACCCTAGACTTTCCTCCTTGACAACTGATCTCCTTCCTAGATAAAAGGTGGGGGGAAATGACCAAATCAGCACAAAGAATAAAAGGGGGAATGGAAGTATACTATAATGGTAAGATAACTAAACTATGTATAATGTGTTACAATAATACCATCTGATGGTAGAGTGATGAAATAATGATGTATATGGTAAACCCTAAAGGCACTACTCAGAAAAATCAAAACAAAAACGTAGTAAGTGAATATAACTAGTAAGTGAAGATAAAATAGAATATTAAAAAATACTTAATTCAAAGTAAGGCAGAATAAGAGGAAAGGGAGAAGAATGGATTAAACAGGGGAAAATAGCAAGATGATGAGTTTGAAACTAACCACATCAATAGTCACATTAAATATGACTGGCTTACCTATAGAACTTACCTATAGACTGGCTTACCAGTACTACCTTATAGAACTTTCTATGTTGATGAAAATGTTCTGAACCAGTTCCATCCAATACAATAGCCATACCCAAATGTGGTTACTGAGCACTTGAAATGCGGCTGGTGTAACTGAGGAATGGAATTTTCATTTTGTTTACTTTAAATTATTTTAAATTTAAATAGCTACATGTGGCTACTGGCTACTCTATTGGATGAAGATCTAGACAATCCAATGAATAGACAGAGAAAATCAGGTTAGAAAAAATATAAAGGTCCAACTACATGCTGTCTACAAGAAAAATCACTCTAAATACATAATGATACAAGACAAGTTAAAAATAAAAGACTAGAAAATATATATCACTCACACACAAAGCAAAAGATAGCTGGAGTAGCTTTATTAGGATCACACAAAGCAGAATTCAGAAAAAGGAATACTAACAAGAATAAAGAAAGATGCCATGACAAAGTGATCCACTGATCAAAAAGATAACAAATCTAAATGTGCAGGCATTAAGAACAAAGCCTCAAAACAAATAAAGGAAAAACTGATAGAACTGGGAGGACTAAATAGACTGAACCATAAAAAAGAAGGCTCTCTTACCCTTTGAGACAGCATGGAGGGACCTGGAGAGTATTATACTAAGTGAAATAAGCCAGTCAGAGAAAGACAAGTATCACATGATCTCATGCATATGTGGAATCTAATGAACAAAATAAACCGTTGAACAAAATAGGTCCAGAGACATAGAAGCATGGAACAGACTGCCGAATCTCAGAGGGAAGCCAGGGTGGGTGGGTGGGAAGAGATCAACCAAAGAACTTGTCTGCTTATATGCACAGCCCATGGACACAGACAATAGGGTGGTGAAGGCCTGGGTGTGTGTGGCTGGATGGGAGGTGGGGTGGAGGAGGGTTAGAAGAAGTCAATGAGGGGAAAAGGGGACATACGTAATACTTTCAACAATAAAGATTTTTAAAATAAAATTTAAATTAAAAAAAATAGACTGAACCATAATTATATTTGGACATGCTGACACTCATTCTTAGTAGAATAGACTCAAAAAATCAGTAAGAATTTGTCTTAAACAGCATTATCACCCAACCTGTCCTAATTGGTATTTGTGAAAAAGTCCACACAACAGGAAAATAAGCATTCAAGTTTACAGGGAACATCACCAAGATAGACTACATTTGACAAATGGAACAAATCTCAGTAAATTTGAAAAGGATGGAAAGAGAGACATGTTCTCTAATCAAAACAGAACTAAACTAAATACCAATAACAGAAAGATATGAAAAAAGACCCAAATATTTGGAAATTAAACCATACTAGTATGTTCCTAAATAACTATGGGTCAAATAAGAAATCACAAGGGAAATTAGAGAATATTTTGCACGAAATGAAAATGAAAATACAATGTATTAAGATTTGTGGGATGTAATGAAAGCATTCCTTAGAGGGAAGTGTATATAATTAAATATTTATATTAGAAAACAATAAAGGTCTAAATATCAGTGATTCAAACATCTACCTGAAGAAACTTTTAAAAAGAGCAAATTAATCTTAAAATAAGAAAATAAAGATGAGAACAGACATTAATGACATAGAAAATAGAAAAAAAAATAGAGAAAAGTCAATAAAACCAAATAAGTTTCTTTGAAAAATTTTTTTAATTTAACAACTTTAGTCAGAATTATTGTGGGGGGTGGGGGGAGAAGACACAAATTGCCATAATCAGGAAATTTGAAGACAATACTTCAGAGGCTACAAATGTTATAAGAATAAAGGCAATACTGTGGACAATCTTTTATTGTAGTATAATACACATAAAACTATCTTGACCTTTTTTAAGTGTACAGTTCAGTGGTATTAAATTTGTAATATTGTACATCACTACCATCCAGCTACAAAATCTTTTCATCTTGCAAAACTGAAACTATACCCATTAAACAATAACATTCCATCCCCCCCTCCCTCCGCACCCTGGGCAACCACCATTCTACTTCTGTCTCTATTATTTCAACTGCTCTAAGTACCTCATAAGTGGAATCATACAGTATTTATATTGTTGTGAATGGTTTATTTTACTTAGCATAATGTCCTCAAGGTTCACATTAAAACATACATCAGAATTTCCTTCCTTTTTAAGGTTGAATGTTCCCTTGCATTTATAGACCGCATTTTTCTTATTCATTCACCCATTAATGGGCACTTGGGTTGCTGTCACATTTTAGCTATTATAAATAGTGCTCCATCCCAGCTGGTTTGGCTCAATGGCCTGCAGACTAAAGGGTCCCGGGTTCAATTCCAGTCAAGGGCATATGCCCAGATTGGGAGCTCAGTCCTCAGTAGGGGGCGTGCAGGAGGCAGCTGATCAATGATTCTCTCTCATTATTGATGTTTCTATCTCTCTCTCCCTCTCCCTTCCTCTCTGAAATCAATAAAATATATTTTAAAAATTAATAAATAAATAATGCTCCTACAAAAATGGGTATACAAATATCTCTTTGACACCCACATGTCTATTGTTTTGCATATATACCCAGAAATGGAATTGCTGGTTAATTCTATTTTTAACTTTCTGAAGAACTGACATACTGCTTTCCACAGTGGCTGTACCATTTTACAATTCCCATAAGAAGTGCACAAAAGTTCCCATTTCTCCACATTCCCATCAACATTTGTCATTTATTTCTTATTTTTTTATAGTAGCCACCCTAATGAGTGTGAGATGGAATGTCTTGAATTTTGACTTGCATTTCCAATGCAATTTTATGTTACAAAATTCAACATCTTAGTGAAATGGGCCAGTTCTTTGAAAGATTGTATTACTTCAGTAGGGCTGGCATAACAAAGCACCACAAACAAGGTGGCTTAATCAATAGAATTTTTTCCCTCACAATTCTGTAAGCTAGAATCTGAGGTCATGGTGTGGACAAGGTTGATTTCTTGAGGCCTCTTCCTGGCCTGTAGCTGACCAACTTCTTCCTGTGTCTTCATATGCTCTTTCTGTGTGCATGCCCGTGTCCTCATCTCCTCTTTTTAGAAGGGCACCAGTCTTATTGGATTAGGACCCAATCTCTGAACTCAGTCACATTATAAAGAACTGAGGGTTAGGACTTCAACATTAGAATTTGGGGGGGGGACAATATTCAGCCCATAACAGATACAAACTACCAAACCTTACTCAAGAGAAAGTAGGTACAATATTTAGCCCTGAATTTATTACAGAAATTGAATTCATAGTTTAAAACCTTCCCATAAAGAAAACTCCGAGACCACATATCTTCACTGGTTAACTCCACCAAACATTAAAAAAAAAAAAAAAAGTAGTACCATGACTACACAAACTCCTCCAGAAAATGGAGATGGTGGAACACTTCTCAACTGATAATCAAAACCTGACAAGAAAAAACGCTACAGAACAATATCCCTCATGCCTAGATGCAAAAATCTTAACCAAAATCTTAACAAATTAAGTCCATCAATATACAAATGGGTAACACATCATGACCAAGTGGGTTTATCCTAGGAATGCAGAGTTGGCTTAATATTCAAAAGTTAAGCAATATAATCTATCATATTAATAGACTAAGAAAACTATATGATTATATCAATATCTTTGATGCTATATAATTTACTACATATACAGAAGGTGTCAAATTTATTCAATGAATAAAAGATAGTCTTTTCAATAAATGGTATGAGATCAATTTGGTGTCATATGGAAAATAACTCAGTTATTTTACTTGAGAGTTAGAACTATAAACTAGTAAAGAGCAGAAGATACAGGAGAAAATCTTTGTAACATTAGGTTAAGCAACAATTTTTATAATAGTTTTACTGATTTTTAGAGAGGAAAGGAGAGGGAGAGTGAGAAACATCTATCAGCTGCCTCCTCCATGCCCCCTCCCGGGATTGAGCCCACAACTCAGGCATGTATCCTGACTGGATATTGAACTGGCAATCTTTCAGTGCATGGGTAGCCGTCCAACCAACTGAACAACATTGGCCAGGACAAGCAACAATTTTTTTACTTAAGATACAAAAAAATGCAAACTATTAAAAATGATGACTTAGACTTCATTAAAATAAAAACCTTTTTGCTCTTAGAGAAAATTAAAATATAAGCCAGAGACAATATTTATAAAACATATCTAATATAATAGAGAAATATGCAAATTAGCCAGGATGCCATAACGTCATGACCTATCTACCAGCGATGGAGAGCTATAGGAGGGCGGGCAGTGGGCAGAGAGCTACAGGAGGGTGGGGCAGTGAACTACCAGCAGTAGAGAGCTACCAGTGGCAGTGGGTGGGGTGGCCAGCTGAGGCAAGCAGCAGCGAGCTACTCTTGCAGGGATTCGTGCACAGGGCTACTAGTATCTAATAAAATATTTGTATCCACATTATATAAGGAGCTCTTATAACTCAGTAACAGGGAGCAAACAATTCAGTTTTAATTAAACTTTTTTATTTGACTTAATTGTATATTTGCATGCAGTTGTAAGAACTATATCCCACATGGCCTTATCCAGTTTCCCCGAATGACAATGTCTATAAAACTATATTACAAGGTCAAGCCAGGATGTTCACAGGGGTACAGTCAAAAGAGAACATTTCCGTCGCAAGAATCCTGTTTTCTCCTCCTGGGACCCTGTTAAGATGCATTCAGAATCATGGGATCGATGTTCATTCCATGTCACCTTAAACAAATTCAAAAAGTACATTTTTGCCCTTTGTTCTACTTTCTTAGAATTCCCAGGCCTTGTGTCCAAACTTATTACTTTACATTTCAGTGGTGTCCATTCTGCTATTCAGCCAATTTTTGAGGCTTTATATAAGCAATATTTGGTATTTTCTAAATATCTGATTTTTATTTTATTTTATTGTTTAAAGTATTACAGATAGTAGTACATATGTCTTTTTTTTCCCCATTGACTTACTCCCGGCCTCCCCTACCCTCTGGCACATGCCCTCACCCCCCCTCCCAGTGTCTTGTATCCATTGATTATGCTTATATGCATGCATACAAGTCCTTTGGTTGATCTCTTACCTCCCCGCTGCCCCCCCCGCAACACTCTGATATTTTTAGTTTGTTACTGTATCACAGTAGCAATAGCCCCTTGCCCTCTTAAAGTTATTCGTTTAAAGTCTTTGTTCGGCCCATGAGCTCCATTTTACGTCCAGTGTCAGTTCTTACATTTGTAGTTTGCAGCTCTTTCCATGTGGTTGGTTTTCCTGTTGGATCACAGCAGATGGTCCCAAGCAGTCATTTGCAGCCTTCCTGCATGCGCGAGTGAAGAGGCAGTGTGTGCCTGGGACAGGAGGTGCCCACCTCCCACTGCAGGGCATGAGGACGCCCTGCGCAGCCCAGACGCCTGTGTCCCACCCACTGCACAGCCCAACAGCAGGGAGAGCCCAGACGGCTGGATCTCCATGGCCAAGGATGCACGATACAGAAAAAGCTTGCTTCCCAAGGGAAGCAGTGTGGGCTTAGGGACAGAGGTCAAGGTCAGCTGGCAAGTGACCCTAGACAAATAACTTCATGTGAACCTTAATTTCCTCATCTGAAAAAATGGGGATATTCCCAGCATGCAAAGCCACAGTGAAGGTTAAATATTATTTTGTAACTAGAGGCCCGGTGCACGAATTTATGCACCAGTGGGGTCCTTTGGCCTGGCCTGCGGGATCAGGCCAAACATCCCCCAAGGGGTTGCAGATTTTGAGAGGTCTCAGGCCAGGCCGAGGGACCCTACCAGTGCATGATTGGGGTTGGGAAAGGACATGGGAGTTTGGCCAGCTGGGGAGGGGCTATGGGAGGGCTCCAGGGCATATCCGGCCCATCTTGCTCAGTCCCAATTGGCCAGACCCCAGCAGCAAGCTAACCTACTGGTCAGAGCATCTGCCCCCCTGGTGGTCAGTGCATGTCATAGTGAGTGGTTGAGCGGCTTTAGCATATTATTAGCATATTATGCATTGATTGGCTGAACGGACGACTGAACAACTGGACACTTACCATATTGGGCTTTTATTATATAGGATATCTGCAAGATGCCCAGCAGAGGACCCAGGACACAACAAACACACTATAGGCAGCTGTAATTACCTTTACTTTGTCACTTACACACTCCTGCTGTGTGACTCAAAGTGTACTCCAGCAAGCTGTGCTTGAGACTAATGGATGGTAACACTCTATTCTCCAACTTTAGACTGATTTTTCTCTAGGTTGCTTCACCACGGCCAGTATTTCTGGGTCTGCTCCATGGAAGGCTCATGTCTCCTGTATTCTCCTGTAAGACTCTTCTTCCTTCAAACAACACCTCCTCCTGGTCCCACAGCCCTCTGCAGTAACGTGTAACTCAGTGAATAAACTGTTTGCAGGTCTCCCAGCTGGACGCCTGACCTGGAAGAGCCAGCGGAAGGCAGATGTGCCTCTTCACCCCGGGCCCAGCATCTAGCACCAGGGAGGCGCTCTGAGACGGGCATAGGTGCATAAATGATTTGCAGAAAACAAACCATCCCTCCTGTGCCACTGCTCCCCCAGCAAAACCAACAGAAGGCTGAAGGGTGGGGATACCAACAGATCTGCAAGCTCAGTGGAGGGCTAGTTTACCCTCCACAGTTTAGCTTTTCCTCTTCTCATCTCATGCCTTCTCTAAACCATCTGACTTTCCCCTCGATTTTACAACAGGAAATGAAAACAGACAATCTCTCTCAAGCATTTTTTATTTCTGTCATTTGGCGTTCTGGTTTGGTACACGTGCGCTGTGGCTGTATCTCACACTCATCACGACACACTCCATAAATCAGCGCAAGATAAATCACCAGGCACGGTTTTGCTTCACCTGGTTGTCACACTGAAGTCTCTATTTCTAAGAGCACAAAAGATAGCAGTCCTTGAATCTACAGATGAACAAGGACAGGGTGAGTGGCAGCCAGATCTACCAGGAAGCGGGAGACCAAAGTCAGGCTCCGGGGTGGCTGTCTGCAGACAGAGGTGGGAAAAGCTACACAAAATCTCCAGAAAGGCCAGGGCAGCTGGGAAACACTCCTGACTGCATCCCACCTGTCACCTCCTCTGCTTTCTCAGTCCTAACAGATTCTGGAATAAACACGAAGGCCCACAGAGGCATAAGACCAAATCCAGTGGTGCCTGCTCTACGGCCTCGATCGCTGCATGAGTGTATTTTACCCTGGGGCCTGAAGGACCCTCCCCAGCCCCAGCCAGCCCCATGGGAAGACCCAGGCAGGCCCTGCCCAGCGCTAAAATGTCTTGCCCTCAAAGGCCTTCAGATTGAAGGCAGTATCCAGAAACTTCTTCAGAGACACCAGGTGAGCGTTCCTGTTTCCCGTGGCCGGTGCAGCCGCTGGGTCACGGCCAACATACCTAGGGGAGGAGAGACAGTGAGGGGAGGGCTGCCCTGGCCTGGCCGCTAGCGCAGGGCTGTACGGAGTCTGATCCCTCTCGTCCTGCTATAGAGATGAAGAGCCCGAGGCACCATGAGGCAAAGTTACTGGCCTAAGGCCAAAGGCGGGAGAGCTGAGAGCGTGGGAGGTGGCCTAGGTCAGTTCGCCCCCCTGGTGGTCAGTTCTGGCTGCAAAAGGTTTTGCTCCATGAGGTGGTGCTGATGGGGGTCCCTGATGGGGAAGCTGACCTGTCCCCAGCGGTCACAGAGCCAGCAGGGACTATGGTTCCCAATGTGGCCAGAGAAGGGCAGTGGCCAGTTCTCGGTGACACACCAAACGGGCCAGGCAAAGCCAGGACGGGGCCTCGGCCCCCACCCCGCAGGCCCCACAGTGAAGGGTAGGTGGCTGGCTTCCCTGCACCCAGCCTTGTACCATATGGGCCGTGTCCGTTTCAGGATGGTCATGAAGCGTGGATTGATGTAGTCATAGTAGCCCATGTTCTTGTGCTCCTCCTGGCACCACACCAGCTCTGCGCCTGGGTACTTCTCCGCCTCTCTCTTGATCAGGTCGAAGGGGAATGGGGAGATCTGGGGAAGACAGGAAGAAAGGGCAGCGTAGCCCGGGGGAACGAGACAACACAGCTCCCTCAGGCCCAGATCTGACCGGGCCAGGCACACTGCCCAGGGGGCTGGCTATTTGACCTCGTCCATCTCTCCGAGCAGACGTACCTGCTCCAGGCGCGTAATGGCCACTTGGTCATCCAGGCACTGGTTGCTCCGTTCCTTCACCAGGTCGTAGTACACCTTTCCCGTGCAGAAGATGAGCCGCCGCACCTGCTCCGGAGCCCGAGCCGCGACCCCATCCTCAGGAATGACCCGCTGGAAGCTGGTCCCTGGAGACCGACAGGGCATGGAAGAGGCATCAGCTCCTGGAGGGGCTGGAGCAGCCGGGGAACCAGGCTCGTGGCCCCCGCACCCACAGGCGCCCTTTGGCCATTAAGACTAGCCCAGGTTTAGATCTGCGGCTGCACTGGGTACCTCTCGAGCCAAATGATGGAGAAGATGACAAATGAAACCTGAGGTGTCACAGGGAAAGAAGTGGAGCTGGGAGCCAGAGCCAAGGGCAGAGCCCGGGAGCATCACCGTTCAGGGGCAAGCGGGGTCCAAGGGGAAAGCCCCTGGCGGGGAAATGAAGGTAATGTCGTGCCCCTCTCATGAGCTCGGTCCCTGAAGCGGAGTTGCTCCCCATCCAGCCCCGCCCATCGCTGTGTGCACTGTAGTTACCCCATCACCTAGCTAAGGGTGAGCAGCTGTCTCCAGAGACCACCACACATCCCTCCTTCCCTTAGCCCTGCAACCAAGCCCCCAAGTCCTAAGTGCTGTCCATCTTCCTTCCTGAGCTCACATCACGTACCCGGCAGCAGGCCAAGCACACTGCAAAGATCTCTGGGAAAGCTGCCGTGTCCTGGCATCCCAGGGAGCACAGTGAGCAGAGAGGGAACAAGCTGCCAGGCCCCACCAGAGAAGAGCCAGCACCAGGCGTCAGCCCAGGCAGCCCAACCTAAGGACAGAGCTCGGAACTTCCGGCTCAGACCTGCCCACACCACGGGGACACCCAAACACATGCTGCCCATACTGTGGAGACCCTTCCTGGCTGGACCACTTTCCGGGCAGTTCTACTCTGCCAGCCTCAGGGCCCCACGCCTGCACTCCCTGACCCTCCACTGGCTCACATCTCAATTCCGACATTTGGTAGCTTTATTAGACTGACCCCTGACTCCAGGTAATGAGGCTGAGAGCTCTGTAGGGGACACTGTGTCCCCAGGGACAGTCATGTTTGGCTCATGAGTGGGGAAAAAGTATTAATGAATCAGTGATACTTACTTTCCTACAAACGAGGCGGACCTCTACCCGGCCTCCTGCCTCTCCGCTCCCCCAGCACAGCCAGGCCAGCCTGCTGGGACCAGTGCACCCCTGTCCCTGGTGCCGAGCACAGTCCAGCTGGCCGCCCGCCAACCTCCCCACCCAGCCACGGGTGGGGACCAAGCGGGAGTTGCTGCAGAGCTCACAGAGCCACAGAGTGCGTGATCACAGAGTCCCAGGAGCAGAGGCCGCACCGGGGCCCCAGCCTCCCCTCGCTGCCCAGCATGCCCAGGCACCTACCAGATACCATTTGGTCAAAGCTGGACTTGGCCTTTGGGTGCCTCAGCAGAGATTTGGGAGTGAAGATGATCAGCTGGAAGGGAAACACGTGCCGAGCTGCCAGCTGCCCCTGGGATAGGCTCCAGGTCTGCCCCACGTGGCTGCGGCCGCGGCCAGGGCAGGCGGCTCACCGGCTTGCGGAAGGGCAGCAGGATCTGCCGGCGCAGCACGTGGAAGTAGTTGGCCGGCGTGGAGCAGTTGACCACGATCCAATTGCAGTCGTAGAGCTGCCTCACCTCGAAGTCCTCCGAGAACGCCTGGGGGGACAGGGTGTGGCTGGGAGGTGGCCCCTGGTGCCCAGGCCCTGACCCAGGGGAAGGCAGGAGCACTCACGGGGTAGGCATCCGAGTCATCATTGCTCATCTGCAGGAACCTCTCAGGCCTCGCTGAGGAGTGCTCCGGCCCCTAAAAGCAAATGCCAGGCGTCCAGGTTGGCCGAGGGGAGGGGACGTCACACAGGACAGAAGCCTGGCTGTGCAGGGACCCTGGTCTCAGGAAAGAGAGTGGAAGGCTCTGGGAGAAGGTGCCCTCACTCCGGAGCCCAGACCACAGGAAAGACCAGGAAGCGGGAGCGAGGTCGGGAAGGCATCCTCAGAGGGGCCCGGGGAGCCAGCACGTGTGGGTGGGCGTGAGGGCCTGGCCGAGGCCTGTCCCCAGCACGTCCGACCCAGGCACAGCTCCATGGCCCACACGTTAGGCACTGGCCCTGAAAGGAGCCCAGTGATGTAGACACTCGTTTCCTCACTTTACAGATGAAGGCGGTGAGGGGCAAAGAGATTAAGAAACAACCCCAAGATCCGTCAGCCAGGACAGATGTGACCCAGAGCTGACTCCCCGCCCACCCGGCCCAGGGGCTGCTCTGCTTCACGAGAGCAGACAGCTCAGGGACCTCCAAACTCGCTCCGTGCAACAGTGCAACAGAGGTGACCTGCCCCATGGCCGCCACCCGCCCCTCCCTTAGTGCGGACTCAGCAAGGACCCAGTGCCACAGGCTCCGGCCAGGCCACCCCAACCCTCCCCACCCAGCCTGGCTCAAGGTCCGCCAGAAAGAAGCCCTGGCAGCTGGTGACCCTGCGCAGGCCACGCCCCTTCTCCCCCAAGTGTGAAATGGAAACAGGACTGAGGCAGGTCCTTAGTGAGGACGCGGCCGGGTGTACAGGGCATGAACGTGCTCAGCACCGGGAGTCCTGGCTCTACACAGCCACGCGACAGTGCCAGAGTGACCAGCTCCTTACTGGATCCGAGCCGAGTGGGCCCTCAGGGATATCCCCTGCAGCCCAGCCCGCCCTGCTCAGCGCTCCACTGCTCAGCCTGCACGTCTGCCCGCCTCCCTGGGAGGGGACCGGAAGGCAGGCAATGCCGCAGAGATCGGGTTCAAGTCCAAGCTACTAGCTGAGTGACCTTGGACAAGCTAGTCCACACCTTTGTGCCTCCGTTTATCTGAAAAATGGGAACAGGACTCACTTCATTACATTGTTGGAATGAAAGGTTGTGAGACTGGAAGAGTTAATACACAGAGGGTTTGAAACAGAGCCTGGCACGTAGCAGGCTCAGAGGTGTCAGCTACTTCTACCGCTAGTGACTAGTGTCATCATTTCAGCCGCAGCCACCCAGACCTATGCAGCCCCCCCTAAGGAGACCCCGTGTTCCATGGGCCCAGAAGGTGCATAGGTGCATATGCTCCAACGATGCATGTGGCCAAGCCCCCCCCCCCTCGCCCTGCCCCCGCAGGCCTGCCAGAGCCCCGGCCCCGGCAGCACGCACCATGCCCTCCATGCCATGGGGCAGCAGAAGCACGATGCCATTGTGTCGAACCCACTTGGCCTGGCCGGTGCTGATGAACTGGTCGATGATGCACTGGGCCGTGTTGTGAAAGTCGCCAAACTGAGCCTCCCAGAGGACCAGGGCGTTGGGGCTGGCCATGGCATAGCCCAGCTCGAAGCCTAAACGGAAGAAACCAGGACAGCCTGCCACACTGTCCCCAGTGCCAGCGGCTCGTCAAGCCCAGCCCTTTCTCACACACCCTCCCTGCCCCACCACCCCTCCCGCCAGGCCAGGGGGAGCGGGCTCCTTGGGGCCCACGGTCTTGCATCCTGGGAACTGAGGACGCGCGAGAGGCGCCCTCAGCCGTAGCTGCACGTGGCTAGCTCAGCCTCATCGAGCCAAGTCCAAAGATTCCCTGGGGAGGCAGCAGGGGCCATCTACCAAGAGGAGCCCCCAAAACAGGTGCAGGGCTGCTGAAGGTGAGGGGCAGGAGCTGGTCCCTGGGGGTCCTGCCTCTAGGAGGAGGCAGTGAGGGAGGAGGCCAGCTCAAGATCAAGCCGAGGGAGAGAATGCAGGGTCCAGTAAGGAGCTGGTCGCTGGGGAGCCCTGAGCCCAGGAAGGGGAACTCGAGACAGGGCTACGGGGTGCCGTGTAGAGGGGAAATGGAAAGTGGGCAGGCCAGGCCAGGCTCAGGGCCAGCCGGTGGCTATGCCCACAGTGGACTCTATTGGGTTTTCTGGTCCCACTGGGCTCAGGAACAGGGCTCTGGTAGCCAAAGAACTGCACCCCTCCCCCCATATCCCCAGGCAAGCAGGAGCCCCCAGCTGGATTTCAAATCCCATGTGGCCTCAGCATCCCCATGACTGTGCCAGGACCCAGGTCCACCCCAGGGGCCTCTGAGCCTCTCAGTCCCTCCTGGGCCCAGACCCTGCCCTGCCCTCTCAGCCACAGGCCCCATCCATGGTCACAGCGACAGGGCACCTCAGGATGCAAGCCCCTCTTTGGTCCCTAGGCATCCCAGCCCCGCCTGACCTGCCGGCAAAGTCTGACCCACCCAGGACGCCATACTCCGAGAGGGAGCTGTTGCACACGGTGTACGGGGCCTGGTCAGGCCAAAGGTGGTTCATGGGGACACATGTCCTCCGGTCAACTTCCTGGTCGTGGAGAACGTGGTGCCGGTGACTGGAGAGAAACAGAGCAGGAAGGATGGGGAGCAGGAGGCGGGCAAGCCCTTGTCACTGTGCCAGGGAACCTGAGAGTCCCCTCCTCCAGGCAGCCCCCAGCAGTGCCCCACACCTCACAGGCCTGAGTCTCAGCTTCTACCTCAGAAAGGTCCCCGGGAGACCGGCCTCAATGACCTCCCCAACCAAGTGCTGGGTGGAGCCCGAGACCCCGAGACCCAGAGACCCCAAGACAGTGCCACACCCCTGGGGCACTCCCTGCCCAGGTCCACAGGAGGTACTACCTACACAATGAGGGGACCGCCTGACTGACCCCACACCAAGGAGGACTAAAACGCAGCTCAGGGGGCAGTGGAGCTGGACCAGGGCCAGCAGTGATGAGCCCCTGGGACCCAAGAAAGCCGCTCATCACATCCCGGACGCCACGGTTCCATGACTCACCAGCATGGCAGTGACCACACCGGGTCCAGAACCTCTGGGCCCAAAGAGGAAATGAGGTGGGGACACTGACAAGTGCAGTCCTGTCCCTGGACTCAAAAACTCAAGGAAAACAAGCAAATGGGGAGGCTGGCTGGACAGCAGTTCACACACACCGTGAGGCCACAGATGACCCAGGCCTAGGCCAGGCGGTATGCTCTGCATGCTTATCCCCTGGGGTCAGAGAGGTGGCCCAGGGTCCCCCGGATGGCCTGGCCCAAGGGCAGGGGCTGGGGTGCTGATGGGGTTACCAGTGATGCCCCCACCAGACAAGGGCCCTCCTTGGGCTCCTCAGAAAAGGCCCAAGAAGAGGAGGAAAGGCCAGCTCCACCCAGAGCTCCCACGATGACGCTGGGGTCCCCAAGCACAGCTGGCCCCTCAGCTGCCCCACAGACTCAGTGCTGACAAGGCCAATGTGCACGAGGCCTGGGTCGGAGCCCCTGCCCTCACCTGAACGTGCCCCTCTCCACGTCCTGCCCGCTGAGCCGCACGTGGATGCCCTCCTTGAGCAGGGAGCCGAAGGCCATGTACTCCGCCAGCGCCCAGTCTACCTCCCGCTTCTTGGTCATGTCCGCACGGCCCCACAGGATTCGAGAGAGGCCTACAGGAGGGAAGGGCCAGCCTGAGGTAGCCAGGACTGGACCACCTGCCCAAAACAGCCAGAGCCCAAGGGACCAGGGCCAGGTGTGTGTACTCAGTGCACACGTCTCCCACTGAGCCGGCCCTGGCAGGGCCCTTCTCCAGCACAGCCCTCCAGCCAGTACAGTGGGCAACCTCCCTCCCATGGAAGGAGCAGGTACCGGTGGGCAGCCACCGGCACTGTGCACACCTGCACGCCTGGAGTGGGGTGCGTCTTCCACCACCCACGGGTGGACTGTCCCAACTCTCCAGATGGAGACAGGAGCAGTAGAGGGAAGTCATTTCCCCACAGTCACAGCTATAAGATGCTTAAATTTGAGCCCCAGCGCCCAGGCCATGCTGGGCTCCTGGGGGCTCTACAGCTGCACAGACCCCGTGACATGCACACAGAGCGGTGCCTCAGGACACCTGGGCCTCCAGCACACTGTGGAGGAAACCCTCGGAGCGCCCACCCGCTGGTCAGAAGGGGCGCAGGCGCCCACCACCTCCAGGGGGCTCTCCAGGGGCCCGAGTAGAGGCCACAGCCACGATTTACAGCCAGCGGCCACGCCCTGGCCCAGGCTCACCGGGAGCAGCAGGGTCACCCTGTCATCCATGCAGGCTGCTGGCAAGCCCAGCGTTCCGCCCGGTAGGCCAGGCCCAGCGCTCCTTCCACAGGAAACCCTGCTCCCCTGCTCTCCGGCCTGCCCCAGGGATCGACATCAGTCTGGTCTCTAGAACCCACCGGGAGTGTGGCACCACCTCAGCCCACCCTGAGAGGAGCTAGCATCAAGGGCACCTCCCGGAGTGCAGACAAGGCTCCAAGAGCCCAGCCGACCCGCCAGGGACAGTGGGGATGTGGCTAGGCCTCCCGGACCCGCAATGCCATCTTGGGGCAAGACAGCAGGGACCATGGCCCACGCTGCAGCCTGCACAGCAACCTCACCCGTGTGGATTTTAAAGTCCTCCAGGGGCACAGAGCTCGCCACGTTGCCGATGTGGGTCAGCACGTCCTCAGGAACGCCCGTGGTTGGACAGGTCATGCTCTTGGGCTCCCCGTCCACGGTGAAGAAGCCTGAGAAGCAGAGGCTCTGTGCACTTCGGGAGGCGGTGGGGCCTCAGATCCCCGCCAGCCTGCGCCCCCAGCCCAGTCTTCCTGGGCCCACCTGCTACCTGAAGACTGAGCCCAACCTCAGGACTGCGGCAGCTGATGCCACAGCTCCAGCTCTACACCTGCTACCATCCTTCCCTGGGCCCTTGCGACAGCCACCCCAAGCCCAGGGCCATCTAGCTCTACCCAGGGAGCCGCTGACCATCCCTCTGTCCTCAGCTCTCTCCACTTTGGTGTCCACCGGCCCTGCTCAGCCCTTTCTCTCCAGAGGTTGCTGGTCACGGGTACTTTGAGGGCGGTGCCTGCCCAGCCTTCAGGAATCAGCCCCACAGCCTCGGGGCCTCGGGGCAGGGCTGCAGCCTCGGGGCAGAGTCGCTGGGTCCTGGGCCCACGCCTGCCGCTCACCGGGCCAGGGGGAGTCCAGCCAGTGCTTTATATGCAGGATCTTTTTGTCTTTGGACCTGCCGTACGCCTCCTCACAGATCCGGTCGTATTTGGCAATTTCTTCCTGGAATCAGAGCGAAGGCAGGGATGCTGTGAGCAGCCAGAGCCTGGGTCAAACTGGACTCGAAAGTCGGTCCCCCTCATCATGTTCTAGAACTCTCTCTGCTGGCCTGCAGGGGCCTTGTGGCCAGAGACCAAAGTCTCAGAGTTCAGGGGGATCCCATTTAGGAGGGGACTTGGGGGAAACTCGGGAGAGACTGACAGTTCTTGCTCTCAGAGCCCCCTCGAGGCGGGAGGACCAACACATCCACAGATAACTGAGGGGACAAGCCCGTCTCAGGGGGTTGCTGCATCCCACCAAGCTGTGTATGTCTGGTCCTCTGTCCCCCTTGTACCTGGAGGCTGTTGGGGACAAGGGCCATACTGGCTGCTTCTGTAAATCACGAGGTCCCAGCACTGGGCCAGCAACCTCAGCAACGTCCCCAGGGTCCCGGCTCTGAGGAGGCGGGCCCCAGGTGCTCACGAGGCCCGCCACCACGCACCTCGAACTCCTGCAGGGTGACCGTGTCCTCGGCGATGAGCTTGTCTGCGTACCTCTTCAGCACGGGCACCTGCTTGTGGATCTGCTTGTACATGAGCGGCTGCGTGAACATGGGCTCATCCATCTCGTTGTGGCCGCGCCGGCGGTAGCACACCTGCGGGGACAGCGAGGGAAGGGGGCTTGGTCCCTGTGCCCAGGCAGTGCAGGCTGTGTCACTGCACAGCTGGGGCACACCTGCAGGGCATACCCTTCCAGGCCCCTGAATGCCCCCCGACCCACGTTTTGCTGTCCCACGTTTTGCTCTTGGTAGCACTGAATCTTATCTCCCAGGACTCCCAGCCCCGACTGCTTGGCACAGCCAGGACAGGCTGCCCACCACGGCCCCGGCCTCAGCCCCAGACCCACCAGGTCCACAACCACGTCTTTATTGAAGGTGTTCCTCCACTCGGCCGCCACGCTGCACACGTATATCACAGCCTCTGGGTCATCCGCGTTCACGTGGAAGATGGGCGCATTGACCACACGGGCCACATCGGTGGGGTATGGTGAGGAGCGGGCCATCCGAGGGTCAGTGGTGAAGCCAATCTGCAGGAGCAGGAGGAAGCGGCAGTGCCGTTACCTAGAGCTAGACCCGTGGTCCAGGAGGCCGGGAGGGCTTTGCCTCGAGGTCCATCAGGTGTGCCCAGGAGGCATGTGGGACAGGAAGGGATCTCTGGTGAGCAGCCCCAAGAGCAAACACAGCAGCGGGTGCCATGGGGGTGCCCGCTCTTTCCTGCCATCATTTCATACCGTGGCAGTGAGGAGCACGGGCCCGGGTAAACCCGTCCCACCAGTTACTAACTGTACAACCTCGGCAAGGCACTTAAATTCCCAAACGCTGCTTCCTCATCTATGTAAAGGTCTGTTAATCCCGACATCACTGGGTTATTCTGGGAAGATTAGGTGACTTAGTGCAAATACTGCAGTTAACCAGGGCTGCCCGGGCTCAGGGAAGAGCTGCTACCACAGCTGCCGGAAGCGAAGGCTGTGAGAGCTGCGCGCTAAGGTTGACTGACACATGGAGCTAAAGGCAGCATCTCACCATGTGTCCAGCCTCTCAGCTCGTTACCCCTGTGCTCCTTCGTCCTGACAACTTTCTCCCAGGATGTCTCCCAGGATGACAGACAGACACAGTAGATAGATGGATGGATCTCCCGATTCCACAGACAGGCACCGAGGCTGGGAGAGCCGGCAGCTGCCTGAGATCGCACACTGGGACACGCGGCAGTGGGATCAGAACCAGGATGGTCTCACTCTTCCCCTCAAAGTGCTGCCTGGATTCAGGGAGGGGATGCTGATGAGGCCGGGCATGCAGCCAGACCCTCACCTGGTTGTTGACAACCACATGCACGGTGCCGTTGGTGGTGTAAGAGGGCAGGTCACTCAGGTGGAAGGTCTCATAGACCACACCCTGGCCGGCGAAGGCAGCATCCCCATGGACCAGGATGGACATGACCTGCAGAGCAGAGAGCGAGCTGAGAGGAGCCCCAGGCCCCAGCCTGTGGACCCCAGCCCTGCCCCCTGCACTGCAGACTCAGGGCCCAGCCCTGAGAGCTCACCCCTCAGGACCCAGGGGAGCTCACCTTCTTGCCCTGGGCGTCCCCGCGGTAGAACTGCTCGGCCTTGGTCTTTCCCTGCACCACAGGGTCCACGGCCTCCAGGTGGGACGGGTTGGCCACCAGGGACAGAGTGATGTTTCTGTTCGTGACCCGGTTGATCCTCTCATGGTACATGCCCAGGTGATATTTGACGTCCCCAGAGCCCTGGGGTTGAGGTGGACCGTGATGAACCCGGCCCTCCCGCCTCAGACAGGGAGACAGACAGACGGACAGACAGATGCAAGGCCAGTGTGGCTGAAACTGTCCCTGGATTCTGCTCTAGAAAGACTTGTGCTGGGTCTGACCTACACCATCTTGCTGCCGCCTCCCTACCCTGCACCCTGCCCCTCCTGCCCTCAGGGTGGCCCCTGCATTTCAACCACTGTCCTCTTTTCACAGATGACGGCAGGGTGGACGGGGAGGCCTCAGCAGGAGGCGGCCGGCCAGCGGCAGTGACAGCAGAGACATGCAGGATGGTCCACTCGCAGGGTGGAGACCACTCGGCAAACACCAGGCTGGGCCCACTAACTTCCCCACCACATGACGGAGCCACAGTATCAGGAAAGTGTGACATATTTGATGATCCTGGAGCAGGGAACATCTTTCTACACAATCTACAAACCTCGGAAGCTATGAAAGATGAGACAGCTAAAACCTAATACATTTGTCATGGGGGCAGCAAATCCTGCACAACATCAGGGGAAAATCAAGCTGAAAGAATAGTCATAAGACAAATGCAGGCAAAGGGCTAAGTGCTTCCATATGTAAAGCACTCTTTACAAATCAGGGATATACAGCCCAAAACCCCACAGAAAAATGTGCAAAAGCATGAAGAGAAATTTACAGGGGAAAAAAACCATACCATACATGGATTAAAAACATGAAATGATACTCAAATTCATAACAAAGAAATATGGTAGAATGCAATCATTTTTACACCAATATATTGTCCAAGAGGGAAGGTCAGTAAGGGAGCATGGGGCCCTCCCACACGCCGGGGTGGGCTCCCTAACGTCTGCAACCCTCCGAGCTCCGGCCACAGCATCTCCGGCGCACTCAGGCCCTCGTCCCACTGGAAACAGGGCGGCTGCCCGCATATCCCAGGGCTTTCACCACCAGGGGCCTCCTGCCAACACCCCAGCCTCTCTCCCACTCCTCTGTGTGTCTGTCCATTTCAAGGTCTGTCCAAGCCTGGAAACTCCTGGCCCCGTTCCTCCCCAGTCCACCTCCCAAACGCCCAGCTCTCCAGGGGCCCTGAGACCTGGGCTTGGTACCCACCTCATCCGCTGCCTCCAGCTTGGGATCAAATTGGCAGAAGATCTGCTCCAGGTCCTTGCGGATGACGTTAGCCAGCACGTTCAGCCTGCCCCTGGAGCCAGAGGGGCTGGGCTCTCACCTGGCTCAGAGGCCTTCCCTGATGGGCCCTGCTCCCTGCCCACCGGGGACCTATCAGAATCGGCATGCAGTCTGGGGACAACCCCTCTCCAGGGAGCCCAAAGGAGGCCCAGCCCTCTCATCCTGTCTCAGTCTACAAGGCATGTGAGTATCCTGGCCAGCCAGTCCCCCCTCCTCCTCCCAGACACCCCTATACATCTCTGACTCAGGAGGCCCTCATGAGCAGGGAGCCACCAGCCTCATGCAATGCCCACCCTCCCCACCCAAAAGTTGAGCCCAACCCAGTACCTTGGTCCCAATCTGCTGATGCATCACAGTGGCTCAAACTACCCCCACCCCAGCCCAGCAGCATGTTGGAGCAGGACAGAGAAGGAACCGGACGGACCCTAAACCAGGAGTTACCAGAGGACCTGTCCAGAGGAGCTGAGGGAGGTCTGAGGGGCGAGGGTCAGGAGAACAGTCAGGGACCAGGGTTTTCCAGCCCGGCCTGGCCCCCAGCAAGGCGCAGTTTACCCAGGGGTGGGCACCAGCCCATGGGGATACAGCGCATGACTCACCCCAAAGCTCATCAATAGATGCCAGCCCGACACACACATGCCCCGTCCGACCTCCAGCCCCACGTGGCCTGTGGCAGGGCGGCCCTCGTCCAGGTGGGCCTCTCTCCTGTTCTGTGGGTCCTGAGAGCCAGGGAGCCACGGGCAAAGCCCTGCAGCCTCAAAGGCCCCTCAGCGACTATGGAGCCTCCACCAGAGCACCCTCAGCTCCCAGGGCCTCCGCAGGCCAGAGCCTGCCCAGCACCACCTTCTGACCTGACCACCCAGTCCATCCCCTTCCACAGGGCCAGCCACTCAGACCCAGGGCCAGCTCTGCCTGACCCTCTGACCGGACACTGGGCACTTCCAGGCCCTCAGAACAGGCTCCCGGCTCCTGGCAGCCAGCCCACCGGAGGGCCCTCCACACTCATCGGGACTCTGAACGCCCCACCTGCTGGCGCAGCCTGGCCTGGCCCACCCGAGAGCAACCAGAAGTGGTCAAGGAAATGCTGGGGCTCTGCCCCCGACTGTTCAGCACATTCAGCATGAACCCACCACCTTCATTTGTCCAGGGCTGCATTCCTGTCAGACCACAGGCTCCAGCCCAGAAGTAACTACCCGACTGCCAAGCCAGTCTCCTGTCTGTATCAGGCCACAGGGAAGCGGGCAGTCAGCCTGCAGCCAGAAGAGACCTCCAGATCCAGCCAGGGCCGCCTGCCCAGGCCCCGCCCACACTTCCCTAGGACTGGCCCCTGCAGGGCTCCTTAGCCACAGGCACCTCAAGAACAACGCAACCCTTTCCCGGAACCCTGACCCTCCTGGGAACAGCGGCAAGCTGGTGAGACACTGATCTGGGAGCCCCGTCAGGCCCTGGCTCCATGCGCTGTGACCATGTGCTTGGCTCTGTCTGTGAGGAGCAGGGATCTGAGAACGTTCCAGGCCACTCTGCCCCTACCCTCGTGTCCCACTAACAGCCCTGCTGATTCCCATCCCTGCCTCCACCTCGGTGCCCAGCCCCGAGAAGGAACAGGCGCGGGGGACAGAGGCTCACCTGTGTGGCATCCCCAGGATGACATTCTCAATCCCCATCTCACTGGATTTGTCAATGATGGTCTTGAGGGCAGGGATCATGACCTCACAGCCCTCCAGGCCAAAGCGCTTCTCAGAGGACCACTTCCGGGCCAGGAAGTCTTCGAACCTGCGTGGAGAGAGGAGGGAAAGAATGGAGAGGCCGCGGCTCATGGGCCATCCCTGGTGACTTGGAGCAGGGCGCCCAGAACAGGGGAAGGTGCAGAATCGCCTCCCTCCACATAGTCCGGGACCTGCCTCAGACAGCACCAGCCAGGAGCACAGGTCTGAGGGAGGCGAGGGGTCCTCCCAGCTTAACCAGAAACCTCTGCCTGCACCCTCCTGATCCCAGCTACCACCCTCTCTCCCGCTTCCAGCCAAACTGCTCCGGCCCCCTGCCCTCCTGCGCACACATGCACTGCACATGCCCAATCACCACACCAGACCTCCTCATGGCTCCGCTCAAATTCCAGCCCCTATACTGCTCAGGATGCCACGGTGTGCCCAGTGGCTGGGCAGCTGCTCCTCCAGGCCTGGGCACACCCAGCCTCAGAGAAGCCAGCAGCAGCGCCAGGTGGTGCCCGCCCCCCCCCCCCCCCCCCCCCCAGGGAGGCCCTGCTGTACACACGCCACACAGGACATCTCTCTGCCCAAACATTCCCACGGCCACTTTCTGCCACTTGTGCCCTCACTCAGCATGCCTCCTGGAGCCCCTCCCTGGCCACCTGCCCAGCTCTGCCTGAGCACCTGGCCCGATGCTCCTGCTAAGCCCTCTCCCCAGCGAGGGGCGAGGCCCCTGCAGTCCTGCCTTCCCTTGCCAGGCATCCTCCTGGCTGCTCAGTCAGGGCCTGGGCAAGTCGAACAGCCCTGGGCAGGCCCCTCCAGCCACTCGGCCGCGCGGTGGTCTGAGCGCCTGACCTCATGGAGCGCACCAGCCGGGCCAGCAGCCTCCGCTTCTCCTCACTGGAGAACTGCATCACGCCAGGGGTCTCGAACTTCTGCCGAATCCACTGGCACTGCTCCACGTCGTTGATGAACATGAACTCCAGGCCGATGTGCTGGCAGTAGGTGCTCTGGGGGGACAGCCAGGAAGAGGGACAAATGCCCCGGCATCTGGAACAGAAAAGGCAGCACCTCCCGCCCCCTGGCAGGCTTGAGAGCTCATTCAGGTGCGGCCCCCACACCTGCCCGTGCTCACCTCCAGGCGCTGAATGATCTCCCGCAGGGAGAGGGTGTGCTCGGAGCCTCCGATGAAGGTGGTCGTGGGCAACTGGAACTCCTTATCCAGGTCAGCCTCCCGCAGGTCATAGAAGGCTGGGCAGAGCCCAGGAGGCAGAGAGGAAAGAGGGATCAGGCCCGGGTGGGGCCCCGCAGTATCCCTGCCGCCAGGTCCCGCCTAAGCGCAGGGAACCTGCTGCAGGGACCAGGGAGTGAGAGTCAGAGCCCAGCTGCCACCACGGGAGCAAGCCCGGCACCGTCTCTCAAGCTTGCCGAGCACGGTGCGCCCCTAGGGAAGACGGGGAGACGCCCTCACAGGGACACTGTGCAGTAGATGGGCAAGGGTCCGAGAAAAGCTTCCTGGGCTGCTTGCGGGGCCCCAGGGCCCACTGTGGTCCTACAGCCCCTCACTGCGCACAGGCACCAGCTGGCTCTGGCATCACCGGGGCGACAGAGAAGGGTACCAACTCTCACCCAATTTATCGATGCTTGTGATTAAGTCTGAGGGTACAAAGGAGTCCAGGTCTGCATCCAGAATGCCCAGCGGGTCCAGCTGCGCCACATGGTGGCCCCGGATCTGGGAGAAAGGAAACTGTCAGGGCAGGGCTAGGACACAGCTGGACAGACCCTCCCCGAGAGCAAGGTTCTGGGACCTGGCCCCCCACCTCGCACTTTAGAACTTCAAGTTTCCACATGTCTCCAGCACCCAGCACTGTGCAGGTGCCTCTAAGCCACTGAGGTGGCAGGAGCTCAACTCCACTCCAAGGACAACACGCAGCTTCGAAACCAGGAAAGGATGCATACACCAAGGCAGTCACTACAGCACTATTAGGAGCTGTGAAATCCTAGCGATTTCCCAAGTGCCCATCACCAGGAGACTGGCACACGGCTATGGGAAATCCACAGGGAGGGCTAGAGGCATGAAGAAAACCCCACCAGCTGCAAGGAGGGATCCCCACAAACAAATCACAGAAAAGTGTGTGCCCTAAGCGCCCATTGCCTATGAAAGGGGAGCTGCAGTGAGTGTATGCATTTGCATATATTTGTATATATTTATAAATGTATACATGCATCAGAATAAATTATAAAATAAGAAAACTATGAAGTCTGAAAAATTATTATCTATGGGGAAAGGACAAAAAAGGGTAGAGTGGCTGGGCTAGAAGCTAGACTTTTAAGGATATCTTGCTTTGAAGACTTGAGTTTGGAATCTTGTGAATATTTTATATCACTATGAAACAAAATTAATTTTTAAAATTGAAAGTAAAACAGAACAAATGAATTAATGCATCCATTTGGTGGCATGACTCACAGAAAGGAACTATTCCAATTGACTGATAGAATATTCCCTAATGACACACAGAACTGCGGGGAAAGGCTCAGAAATTCATTTCTACTATCAATCAGTGGTGTGGTGATAGAATTGTATTCTAAGGCTGTTGTATGGGGGTTGTAAGAAAATCAAATAAGTCATTGTATTGCTTGCTGTCTTGGAGAACCTCTGTTTTTGTCAATTTTACAAAGAAATGATGGGCCCTGGCCGGTTTGGCTCAGTAGACAGAGTGTTGGCCTGTGGACTGAAGGGTCCCGGGTTCTATTCCAGTCAAGGGCACATGCCAGGGTTGCGGGCTCGATCTCCAGTAGGAGGCGTGCAGGAGGCAGCCAATCAATGATTCTCTCTCATCATTGATGTTTCTATTTCTCCCTCTCCCTTCCTCTCTGAAATCAATAAATATATATATATATTTTAAAAAGAAATGATGGCATAAGGTTGATAAGGTCAAGGGTAAACCCAAAGTCCCACATTTGACACATATAGAAGCATCAATATAAACCCATAAGTATGTTATGTTTTTTAAAAAATACATACTTCCTGGCTACAACCACTGAAAGGCCCAGAAGTCACGACCAAAGCAATGGCAGTGAACTACCAGCACTCCCTGAACTGGCTGGTCCCAGGGCTGCGCAGAAATGCACAAGGTGAGCTCGGAGCACTTTGCTATGACAGGCAGCAGAGAGGAGCTCAAACACCGCGGGCTGCGAGCAAGGACACTCTGAGCATGATAAGCATAACAGCTGCAGCAGGCGGAAAGCGAGCAAGCACGTTTAAATCCACGCATTCACATCATACTAAAAAGATGGAAACCTTCATTGGACATTTTTGAAGGATGCCAGGGAACCACCTCATAATTTTGAAAATTTATCAATAAAAAGAAAAATCAGACATTGATCTTGCCTTTTCTATACAATTTATGCCTCAGAAATAAATGGAGTTACAAAAGGCCGTTTCTCTTGATAGCAGTATTCCAGGTAATAAACAGAGAAAGACTGAATTAGAATACAGTGGGGCCTTGACTTACGAGTGTCCTGACTAACGAGTTTTTCAAGATACGAGCCATCTCTCGGCCGATTTTTTGCTTTGAGTTGCGAGCTAAAATTCGGGTTACGAGCCAGCTTCAGACACCCCATCGCTAGTTGGCGCAGCGAACGTCACAGTGAACGCCACAACATCATCATGTGTCTCACTCGTTCACTTTAATGATTTGACATACGAGTAATTTGAGTTACGAGCTCCGTCACGGAACGAATTAAACTCGTAAGTTAAGGCCCCACTGTATCACCATTTTTACCACCCCTAATGAATCAATGCGTCCAGGAAGTAACCATCCATAGCTGCTGTGTGATGAAGTGCCATCAGCACCAGGAAGCTGATTTTGAAATAAAAATAGAGTCAGATCTATACTGAATAAAGCTTCTAGAGCCAACTACCGATGTACAGAAATTACATAGGACAAAGGGACAGATGGTGTGACACCAGGGTATGTAATCAGTAGAATCCAGACTCCGGATAATTCTAGAGGACAAACAACCTGGTTTCTAAAGGAAGGAAGGAAGGAAGGAAGGAAGGAAGGAAGGAAGGAAGGGAGGGAGGGAGGGAGGGAGGGAGGGAGGGAGGGAGGGAGGGAAGGAGGGGAAGGAGAAGGAGGAGGCAGAGGCGGCGGCAGGGAACACAAAAAGAAATAGTGAGCCTCACCCTAATAGTGGCTCAGTGGATAGAGCGTCAGCCTGCGACTGAAAGGTCCCAGGTTTGATTCCGGCCAAGAGCATGTACCTAGGTTGCGGGCACATCCCCAGTGGGAGGTGTGCAGAGGCAGCTGATGGATGTTTCTCTCTCATCGATGTTTCCAACTCTCTATCCCTCTCTCTTCCTCTCTATAAAAAAATCAATAAAATATATTTTAAAAAAAAGAAAGAAATAGTGAGCCTTAACCAGTTTGGCTCAGTAAATAGAGGGTCGGCCTGTGGACTGAAGGGTCCCAGGTTTGATTCCGGTCAAGGGCATGTACCTTGGTTGCGGGTATATCCCCAGTAGGGGGTGTACAGGAGGCAACTTATCAATGTTTCTCTCTCATCGATGTTTCTAATTCTCTATCCCTCTCCCTTCTTCTCTGTAAAAAATCAATATATATATATATATATATACATATATATATATACATATACATATATATATATTTTTTTATTTTTAAAGAAATAGTGAGGAACCCACAGAGTACAAGAGACTTAAGGGCCACATCAACTTATCACAACCTCTGGCTTTATTTGGATCCTGATCCAAAGAAGCAGTAGAAAGAAATCATAAGACAAACAGGCAACATCAGTAGCACCTGAATATTTGATAGTGGAAGTTTAGAGACAGGAGGCCGTGTTAGGGAAGGGCGTTCATGGAGAGGAGTGCATCCGTGATGGGCAGAGACGCTCAAGCCGCCAGGTTGTTCATCTCACATACACAGAGGACGGAGGATGTTTCAAGAGAAGGGGAAGAAGAAGAGGGGGGCACCGGTGAGCTTTGAACTTTGAAACTGATACCATACAGGGGAAAGGGGGAAAGTGGCCAATTAGGAAAGCACGGGGGACATGAATTAAGGAAGGGTCCAATTAGAAAGTGGAATGAACGGACAAGGAGCTGTGAGCATTTTTAAACCCACAGACAAAGAGGCTCACTAGATTGGTTTTTTCCCATTTTAGAGAGCGAGCAGGTTCTTTCCCTTTGGGGACCCCTTCCCAGAGGGAGTTTGTATATGCTTGCAGTAAACTTCCACACCGTTGCTCCGCGAATTTATTCTTCAACAAGAACCCACAAGGAGAGTCCATTTGCAATTCCACGTACCAATAGCATTAAGAATCACTGTTATTATTTTTAGGTGTGATAATGCTATTGTGGCATAATTTTTTTTAATATATATTTTATTGATTTTTTACAGAGAGGAAGGGAGAGGGATAGAGAATTAGAAACATCGATCAGCTGCCTCCTGCACACTCCCCACCGGGGATGTGCCCACAACCAAGGTACATGCCCTTGACCGGAATCGAACCCGGGACCCTTGAGTCCGCAGGCTGACACTCTATCCACTGAGCCAAACCGGTTCGGGCAATGTGGCATAATTTTTAAAGAGCCTTTATCTCTAGAAATATATGCTGAAATGTTCAATTAAGGAAATATGACATCTGGGGTTTGCTTCAAAATAATCAGTGGCCATTGGGTGGAGCCAGAGGTGGGCAATAGGTGAATCAAGGCTGGCACTGTGTTGTGTGGGGTTCAGAACACAATTCTCTACCTTCCAGGTTTGAAAATGTCCATAATAATAAGTTTGGGGGTTTTCAGTACTGTGTGCAGGTGAGACAAATCAGAATTCTGCCTCCTACTTGTGGCCCCTCCCCCGGGTGCTCACCATCTGGCCCAACCTTGGGCAGGTACAGAATAGGTGCCTGAATCCAGAGACTTGTCTTGGCTAAAGAACAATGCGCAGCTGGAAACTGTGCCTAGAAGAAAAGGCTCTTAGGCAGCACTCTGACTGTTACTTTGTGTGTAATATGGTTTTACGTTCCTTGCTCTTTGTTTTCAAAATCAGTGGTTAAGATCATGTTCTGCTCCTTTCGCCCAGTCAAAACCACAATTACAAACACTGCTGCTTGCTCCAAGGTGTCCCACAATCCATTAGTCCTCAGGCCAGCGAGGGAGCCCAGTGCTACCACCCTTCCCTCTCCTGCGCACAGGCTGCAGCTGCCATCCCACACAGAGTGCTTCCTTCAGAGGCAAGGCCCTGTCCCCATTGGCCAGGGCCTCCCCCCGCCAGCTTCTGCAGCAGCCTGCTGCTCCCTCCCGTGGAGTACCTGCCAAGGGCCCCAGGATGCCCCTGCCCTTCCTTCTGCATGTCTGTAAAATGACTTTCGTACCCAACACATTCGGCCACTGATTCCCAGAGATCCCAAACAGTAACACTAGTTTTGCAGTTAACACCCAGAGCAGCCCTCCAATTAGTCCTGTTCAGTCAAGACTAGGAATATGGACCGTCATTAGGGCTCTTTGGCAGGGCAGGGGCCCAACCTGAGGACCCACGGGGACAGCATAAGTCTCCAGAGCAGAGCAGCTGGTAGAGGGAGAGTTGTTTACTGAACTATTCATTCATTCCATAAACACTAAGCACCTGCTTTATACCAGTCCCTTTAAAATGGAAGAAAAGGCCTTTCTTTTTCTTTGCTGTGACCATCCACAGTTTGAGAAGCACCTGGTAATTAAACCCCAAGATTGTTAGCTCCTCAGCTCCTCTGTTCAAGCTGCAAGACAAGTTACTCTCAAGGCTAAATTCTTACATACATCTCCTCCCTGCTGGTTTTACAACACAGAGAGAGTTAATAGAAAGTTCCCTTCTGCCCTCCTCTTCAAATAAGCCTCTTTAAACTCTTCCTAACTTTTGCTCCAAGAATGTGTTACAGGCTTGGGAAAACTACTGATAAGACACCTCCTTAGGACATCTGCCCAGACCATGTCCTGCAGAACTAACAAAGACAATCCCTCTGATGGCTGTTCAATTTCACCTAGCAACAGTAGCCGCTGGAAAATCCCCCTCCCTCCCTTGTATGGTTTTTGTTCTCTGCCTTTTGTATTGATTAGCAATTCACTGGCCCTTTCCCTCGGGGAAAGTAAACTAAACTATCTCTCCTCTCAGTTGTGAATTCCTTCACAGCCTGTGGTCACGGCCAAAATCCTGACACCTGCCCTCTAGGAATGATCAAGAGAAGATAATAGACATTAACAAAAGCCAATCTATTCAACTTTCTTCTCCTTTTTTTAAAATATATTTTTATTTATTTCAGAGAGGAAGAGAGAGGGAGAAATAGAAACATCAATGATGAGAATCACTGACCAGCTACCTCCTGCACAACCCTTACTGGGGATCAAGCCCACAACCCAGGCACGTGCCCTTGACCGGAATCAAACCCAGCACCCTTCATTCTGCAGGCAGACGCTCTATCCACTGAGCCAAACCAGCTAGGGCTACTCAACTTTCATTCAAAATTTACTAACCACAGCCATTCTTCAGTCCAAAACATACCCTACTCATTATGCTAATTACAATAAAATCTGCAAAGAAGTGTGCTGAATGGTCTAACAACCAAGGTTATAAAAAGGAAATAAAAATAAATATATAATAAAAAAGAAAAAAAATTTACTGAAACGGTTTTTTTACTAAGTCCTTCCCTATACTTGGGGCACAGTGGTGTGTGAGACAGATAACATTCCATAGAAAGACCACAAACAAACAAATCAGTAGGCACAAGCAAGGCCAGGGGGTGGTAAGTGACCTGGTAATGTGACAAGTAGCAGCAGGAGTGAGAGCCATCAGACAGAGGGCTTAGAGAAAGGTTCTCTGAAGAGATGCCATCGGAGCTGAGCGAGTTCCCTTCCCTCAGCACCTGGCCACGCCCCAGGACCAGTCCAACGTCGCAGCCAGTGCCCTCCCAGCCACTCACCTGGTAGGCCCGAATCAGGGACTGCACAGCCAGGTGGTCTTCCACCAGCTTGCTGGTCTTGGTCCGGCTTGAGGCGGCTGGCCTGCTCTCAGGTACAACAGAGGGGGCCTGCGGCTGAGGCGGGCCACAGGACGCTTCCTCGTTGACTTTCCGGAAGAAGCTGTCCCAGGACTGGGCAGGGGTAGAAGCAAGAAAACAGCCAGGTCAGGGTCTGGGAGGAGTGGGGTGGTCCTGGTTTGGGCTCTGGGGACGTTGGGTGTCTTTCACCACCACAGCTCTCAGAGCCCTCCCAGGACCGTGCCAAGAAGACCCCTCAAAACCAGGCCAGGCCCCCCACCCAGAGCCAAGAGCCCTCCGGGACCCAGGCAGGCAGAGGGATGGGGGCTAAAACTTGTGGGCCAGAGGCTTCGGATGTGAAAGGAGCGTCTAGCCCCGGGGTGGGTCGGAGGAGGCCTTTGCAGGGGGCAGCTAGGCAGCAGCCCTCCGCATTGTCAATGTATCTAGCTTTCGAGCTAGCAACCGCTGCTGGTAGTTTACTCTACGGTTGTACTTGTGCAGGTGTGCCCAGATGTATGGACAGGATGTTCCCTGCAGGACTGTTCATAAAAATGACAACAGAAAAACAATCCAAGTGGTAAGCGACAGCAAACTGGTTAAATAAATGATGATACGTTTAGACGCTGGAAGATTAAGCAGTCCTCACAGAATCTTTGCTACTTTATTTGTGCAGAAGCAAAAAACAGTGATCTGCAACCTTCATCTCACGGCACATAAACCAATTACTAAAATTCTGCAGCACACCAAAAAATACATTTTTTGCCAATCTGACAAAAAAAAATACATGTAATTTTGATTCATTCACATAGGATGGCGATTGTTTTGTTGGCTGTTGTCATTTTTTTATTTGACAATCTAAGGGTAAAGGGGTCATTGCCCCTGACTAATCAGGTACTGTACGTTTTAAAAATTCTTGCAGCACACTGGTTAAAAATCACTGTTCTAGCAGAACACATAAAAGGGTTTTCCTCTCATACAGTGTGGGAAACCAGGGTAGTACAAGCCCTATCGGAAGCAATTTGTCAAAACCCATCAGTATTACATAGACAAATAATCTTTGGCCCAACAATTCCACTTTGGGGAACTTCAACAGATAGCTGCACACACGCAAGAGGAGAAATGTTCAAGATTACACATTGCAGCACTGATCGCGACAACCAGAGAAAGGAAAAGAGCCAGATGTCTGTCAGTGGGTGGGGCTGGCACATCCATACAATGGAACAGTACGCAGCTGGGAAAAAAGGAGAATGAGGCTCTGGATGCACTGGCGTGGAAAGAGCTTGGACATGTATGCTAAGTGAAAAAAGCCAGGAGCAAACAGCGCCTGTTGCATGTACCTTTGTACAAAGAGGAAAGCTAAACTTATGTTGCAGTAAGTTTACCTGAAGAAATTCTCTGCAAGACAACAGAAGAAGCTAAGAATAAACTGAAACTGACAAGGGGGCGCTGAGCAGATGATGGGCTGGGAGGGAGCCTTACTGTCTAGCCCAGGGGTGGGCAAACTTTTTGACTCGAGGGCCACAATGGGTTCTTAAACTGGACCGGAGGGCCGGAACAAAAGCATGGATGGAGTGTTTGTGTGAACTAATATAAATTCAAAGTAAACATCATTACATAAAAGGGTACGGTCTTTTTTTTTTAGTTTTATTCATTTCAAACGGGCCGGATCCGGCCCGCGGGCCGTAGTTTGCCCACGGCTGGTCTAGGGTCATACTCCTTGTTTCCGGACCATGTGAGTCTGAGTAAAGAGAAGGAAGAGGAGCTTCACTTTTCAGGTTCACCTGTCATCTGATTTTTTTTTTTTTTTTTTTTTTTACCATCAACAGGTATTTATTTTGTCGGCTCAATACTTACCTAAACACGTGTACCCCTAACTACATAACAAGGGGCCCTGTGCAGACAGCCCAGCCTGACGGAGGGGCAGGGGCAGGTCTCGGGCCAGGAGTGGCTGAGCAGGGCATTCTCGGGACTTCCAGGCCAGCCCCCCCACCCCCCCCCCCCCCACACTAGTTGGTTCCACAACAGGAAGGCAGCGAATTTCCTCACCAAAGGACAAGGCTTTCACACAGGGATGACGAAGGACCCGGAAGACAACGAAACCGGCCTGAGATCACACAGTTGGCAAGTTGCTTCTCCCCACTCCCCTCCGGCCCAGGAGCTGCCCTCCCACACCGCGGGCAGGGTGGGTGCCAACCTTGTGGACACTCTGGGGGTTTTCCAACCAGGCGAAGTACATCTCCTCCATGTAGCTGGAGCCTCCTCCATCTCTGCTGCCTGGGAAGGCGGTCCGTGGCCCAGACGACCTACTGCGCCAGCTGGACATCTGGATGTCACGTGGGGCCAGAAGCCTCGCGGCCTGTACCCTCAGCCGGGATGTCAGCAACCTCAGCTGACTCATTCTGGACACAGGCAATGAGGGAGAGGCATAAGCCACAGGCCAGGGCAAAGGGGGCTCTGGCAGCCACTCTCACTCATCTGGCATTTATTGGTCCTACTAGGCAGGAGGCCCTCCTGGGTTCACAGCCAGTGGAGATCCCAGCACAATAAATCCACCAACAGCTTTCAGCATCCCTGAGCCCTGGTCCTGCTGTGCCCACCCTCCCCAACCTGTGCTCCCTCCCGGCCGTCCCCCCAGCCTGGTGCAAAGACAAGTACAACCCAGGCCCTGCCTCAGGGAGCACCCAGACCAGGTCCTGCAGCCCATGAAAAGGCATAAGGCACGTGCATTCAGAACCCCCAATAAGGAGTAGGCTACGAGGCTGGCCACCCTGGAGCTTAAGCAGGGGAGTCCTCCAGGGGCAGGGTGTGCTATGTCTGGTCAGTAAAAAGCCAGAAAAAAAGGGGTCTGGCTGTGCTGCACTATATCAGGAGGCCCATGGCACATCTGGATCTCTGGTGATTATAACCAAAAGTCACCAGTGACTTCCTCTAACTGCAGTGCTGACTCAGCGCACCATCCAGGCCAGAAGGCCAATGACATGGGCCTGAACTGCCCCACTTCACAGCAGGGAGGACTGAGGCTCAGAGAAGGGAAGGGCATGGGACCAGTGGAGGGTAGACCAGCAGGCCCCACGCCCATCTTAGCTGGAGCCACTCTCTGGCTCTCGTATCCTTCCCAGAGCTTACACTCAGCACCAATGTCACTCAAAACATCTAAGAGCTCAGGGGGTCATAAAGGCCGGAAGCCCACCCCGACGGAGAGGAACGAGTACCTGGAGCTCATCTCACCCCTATTATGTCACCTGCCCTTTCCCAGGGGAAATTCCTGAGTAACAGTGGGAGCTTCTTCCACCCTCAGAGGACAGAAGTTCTAAGAGCTTCCTCCGACCCTGAAGAGCCTCAGGGGTCCCTACCAAAGCAAGCCGAGGGTGGACAAGGCCCACTGAGGCTCCTGCTGCCCGAGACCTCCTGTCCCCCCACCCCCACAACTGTGAGCAGAGCCGCTCCCCTGCCCCAGCCCAGCACTGCCTGGACATAGAACAGCTCCCCCTGAACACTTGCTAATGCTCTTCTGCCCAGAGCACCCCAACCTGTGAGCAGGGCCCAGCACTAGAGCCACCCCACCAGGGACAGTGTAAGCAGGAAGGGCCAGGCTCCCATGTACAACTCAGGCCCCAAAAATGTGCCTTCTGAGCATAACTGGCTCCCAGTCCTGCCTGAGCGTGGCCCTGAGCCAATAGGCCTTTGGCCTGGTGTGCTCTCCTGCTCCATCAGCTTAACCAAGTCACCAGAACCATCAGGCTGGGCCCTTCTACAAAGAGTCAGGCCCAAGGCAGGACCGGGTACAGCCCTCCCAGCCTGCTTCCTCCACCTCTCCCTCCAAACTCACATGAGCCAAAGAGAAGGGGAGATGATCTCCTCAAGCAAGGGAAAATGGGCTCCTCAGGCAACCAGTAGTAAGTCTAAACAGAAGAAAATTAAAAAGCAAAAATATATTCCAGTGCAGGAAGGAAGAAGGTGAGATCAGCTGGAACCTGAGCACCAAGTAACCCAAACTTCCTTCCCACAGGCTCAGCCCCTGAAGCTTCGGACCAGATGCCCAGCCCCACCAGCCAGTGATGCCACCCTACGCGAGGGCCACTAGGGGCTGGCTCTCCCTGGAGCAGCACCTCTTCAAGTGCAGAGTAGAGCTCAAGGCCCAGGGTCCCAACCACTGCTCTACTTCTGACCCTCCGAGGCCTGAGCAAATACAGGCTGCCCCGGCCCAGAGAGCCACTGGCCCAGGAGCTGCTGGCCTGGGATGTCCGAGAATCTAAACAACCCACGAAGCTCTGCCATCCCAAACCAAGACCATCCATCACGGGAATAAAAATAAGAGCACACAATAAGCACTGATTCTGGAGCAGGCACTCTGCCCATTTAACCCTCTCAACAATCTCATAAAGTGGGCACTAGGATTAGCCCCTTTTTATAAACAGGGAAACTGAGGCACAGAGAGGCTAAGCTGGTGAATGATAGGGCTCTGTGTGGTTCCAGAGCCTGCACCCTCCTCACTGTGGAGTCAAGATATAAACCCTGATTTTGTTGGGACAATGCATTTTCCCCAGGCTGCAGCCCGGGGCACTCTGCCAGCACAGGGGAATGGGACGGCTCCAGGGAACAGTGACAAAGCCTGGCTGTACCCAGCCAGCTCGGCTCAGGAACACTGTGTTTTACAAACAATGAACTGTCTGGGCCAGCCACTGGACACTGCTGTGGCCTTCACCCGCCTGGCAGGAGGGCAGCCAGCCAGCCACCCCTGCCCATCCCAGCAGGGCTTGAGGCCCCAGGAGCCCTAGAGGACAGGACAAAGCCAACCTCAGTATCTGGAGCCAGAGCCCCCTGCCAGTCCTGCCAGGTTCTACCTACACAGGTGAATGCAGGAGCAGAGTCGGTCAGCCCCCTGCACACACACCCCCACCCAGCCCAGCTCCCAGGGCACTACCAGCAGGTTGCTCTGGGCAGCTCCTGGAATAGGGGGTGGGGGGTACCAGGTCTCTTCTCTAGGGAAAAGGTCAGTACCATCCCCACTCCCAGCCCCAGAACAATCACAACTGCAGACTTCCTCAACCACTAGCCCTCACACACTATAGGCCTGTCTGCACTGCCCAGGTGAGGACTGCTCTGCCTTCCTCCATAGAAATCTGTTAACAGGATCCCAGGGGGAAGGGCCCTCCCCCAGACATTGACTCTGGGCAGCAGAGCCTGCACTCACATTCTGAGAACCGGGTGGGCTTTTCGCAGGAATAAACCCCAACACTAGTTTGCTGAACCCAAAAGAAGGCCCGGGAGGCAGACTCCAAGGTGGGAAGGCAGGGTATGCTTATTTACTTGGCAGAGATGAAGGGCCGGGGCTAAAGCCCAAAGTTGGGCAAAGTACAAAAATAGATGGGCCTGTTCCAGTGAGCTAAGGCCAGCGTGGGGAGGAGCTGCAGGGCAGTCCCCAGCGGAGGTGTCAGGTGGGGCCCTTGGGGTCTGGTTAATTAATGCCCATTGCACCCTGCAGGGACCTCTGAGTAAACCCATCCCCCTCCTCCCCATCTCCCTGAGAGTGGCTGAATCACTTCCCAGGTTGGCTGTGACGTCAGGCCAGTCTTGCCTCTCTCAGGGCCTCAGTTTCCCCATCTGTGAACGGGCACGGCGGTTAAAACCGTCTGTAAGGCCTCTGCTCCCACGAGGTCCTGAGGCCATGAAGCCGACACCTGACCTAGCACAAAAGGCGGGCCCCTCCCCACTGTAGTGTGGCTCCGCAGCTCCTGCCCTTGAAGGGACTCAGAGTAGCAGGCCCTGCGCCGACCACAGGACAGTCTGTAGTCTTCGAGCGGGAGAACCCCAGCTGATGCCGGAAACCCCACCATTAGTGCGTCACTCCTGCACGCAAAACACTGCACTCGCAGGGTCGGACCTGCGCAGAGGGCTGGGAGTCCTAGGGAGCCCCGATCAGCCAAGGGCGAAGCCAAGGTCACGCTCCTTCCCCCTCCCTGGTTCCCCCGCGGGGCCCCGTAAGACTGCGGGCAGCAGCTCCCCAGGACCCGGGAACGGGGAGCAGAGAGGCCGCCCCCAAGACGGCGGGAGAAGGGGCAAAAGGACCCAGAAGGGAGGGGCCGCCGCGCTCACCCGGCCGGCGGGTTCCGCGCGGCAGAGTGGTTGGTCCGGCGCCTGCAGGTGAAGAGTGAGCGCAGGAGGTGCGCAGCCTGGACAACCACCTGGATCACGTGACGCGGCGGCGCCAGCGAGCGCGCCCGGGAGACTCCGGCGCGTGGTGACGTCTCCATGGACACCACGCCCCGCCCCTGCCCCGGCGGCGCTGTCCTCGGTGCTGACCGCCCGGGCCCGAGGCCGCCCGGGCCGGGAAGAGAGAAGATCCTGCCAACCACAGGGCAGGGCGATCCCATGGGGCTGGCCGTCTGCTGAGCCCCGGGCCCCAGTGTCCTTGTCCAAACACTAAGAAGTGTGTGTAGGGAGCATGGCTTCCATACACAGCGTGCTATTTAAAAGTCCCACTGTTACAGGGATACTACACATAAAGCGGGGATTTCACAAAGCCTGATACACGTTTCCCATTTACTGGCCCAGTTATTGGCCTTCGCGTCCCTGTTGCTACAAACAATGCTACAATAAATATCTTTCTTCACATTCCCCATGAACGTGTGCGGAAATTTCTCTGGAACATATAACCAGGAGCTGAATTGCTAGGTCAGGGGTATGTGCATACAGGACTTGACTAATCAGTGTCACATTGCCGCTCGATTCTACATTTCCATGAATGGAGCAAGAGGATGTTTAAGTCTTCATAACTCAGCTACTAGTTGGCAGTGTCCAGCTTTTTAATATTTGCCAGAATAACAGATGCAATGTCATGTTATTGTTTTAATACACATTTATCTGATTATCAATAGTTTGCATCTCATTTTCTTTTTAATGTTGGGGTTTTCTTGTGTTATTTCTCTTGGGCTTTTGTTTGTTTACATACAGGATTTCCTGCCTTAGCCGAGTTTTCTCAGTGGTTAAAGCGTTGGCCAGCAGACCAAGGGTAATGGGTTCCGTTCCCAGTCAAGGGCATGTACCTCAGGTGCAGGTTCAATCCCTGGCTGGGGTCAGGGCATGTGTGGGAGGCAACCAAACAATGTATCTCTCTCACATAGATGTTTCTCTCTTTCTTTCTCTCTCTCTCCCCCCTCCTTCCTCTCTTCCACTCTCTCTAAAAAAATCAATGAAAAAAATATTCTTGGGGGAGGATTAAAAAATAATAATAACATTAACAGGAGTTCCTCGTGTAGGAACATATACATTTGTGGTTCAAACCACCATCAACCCTCCATGGATTATTGCAACAGCCCCCTAACCAGCCTCCATGCTTCCACACTTGCAACCCTGAATTTTAATCGCAACACAGCAGGCAGACTTTCCCTTGTAAAACACTGATTCAAATCATGTTTCCCCTCTGCTCAAAACCCTCAAATGACTTCTCATTTCACACACAGTGAACGCCAAAATTCTTACATTTGCTTCTAAGGCCCTCTATCTCATCTCAAATACTTCATGCATGCAACCATGCTGAATGAAGAAAATTAGGAAACCAAAAGAAATATGCCATGTAATACTCTTCATGTTGATTAAAAGCACATGCCTACAAAACTACAATATACATTTTACAATAAAACATTAAAATATATATCAAACACATTAATATGGTTGCCTATGGGGAGGGGGGGAAAGTTGAGAGGGGGTAGAGGTAATTAATTGATTACCCATACCAATACTGACAGGGTGCCATGGATGGAGAGATATGATTAACTCTGTCCTCAGCACCTAAAGTCTCTCCCCAAAAGTTGTTTATTTGGAGACATTTTAAAGTCCATGTGGCAAAACCATATTTATTTAATTTATAATTATATCCCCAGCACTTTTCATAGTGCCCAAATCATAGTATGCTTTCAGTAATTATTTATTGAATGAATAATTGAATGAGTAAATGGACATTTAACTTGGATCTTGGAAGATAAGCATAAATAAAAGTTTCTCTGGTGCAGAAAGATGGGGCTCAGTGGGAGTTATTTCATTAAAAGCACAGCAAGAAAATTACCTGGCTATTCATAGGAAGGGTGTCTATAGCACAGCTTACAGCATCAGAGGAAAACTGAAGAATTACTCTTGGAAAGCAAGACTGAGCCAGAAATGGACTATCTCTTCAAAGCTCTTATGATGTTCAAAACTCAAAAAAGAAGCTAAATGATCTGGCTTGGCCTGAAATGGGGGAGAAGGGGCCTGGAGCCACCCATCTGAAACACATGGATTGAGAAGCAAGGTAGATGGTTCATGGGATGCTGGTACCACAAGAAATAGAAGTGATTGTCGGGGAGGAAAAATCAACACATGTGCACTGAAGACCTCCAGCAGAAAAGCACTGTATGCAAAGGCAGAGTTGTATGAAGGTCTAGGGAATGAAAATTGCCTGAACGTGGACAAGGTGTTAGGGGCAAACATAGAATATTGGGGACTAGCTGTGATTATGGAAAATATTAATCATGCTCTGTTAACCATGTTCTGGTTAAACAAAGGACATCCTAATCTGGCTGGGAGTTGTATGCCACCAAGACCTGAGAGTCATCCTTGGACTTGGGAGTCAACCTTGGAATGCTGTCCATTCTCATTCAAGAAGGCGGGGGAAGGTGAGTAGGTGGGAGGTAATCAACCAAGGACCTTGTATGCATATATGCATGGCCCATGGACACAGACAATGGGGCAGTGAGGGCCTGGGACCGGGGATGAGGGTGGGGGCAGGCTGGAGGGGGTCAATGGGGAAAAGGGGGGCATATGTAATACTTTCAACAATAAACAATAATTTTTTTAAATGTGGAGATTGGAATGTGCTTTCATGTTTGCGAATGTAATATGACAATATTAATGAAAAGAACACCCCCCTGACCCAGCAATCCACAGGAGGGGATAGCTCCCACAGAAATAAGAACTGGAGGGGAGGAATATGTAAGGAAGTTTATTGAAGCTTCTTTTGTTATGTTGAACTGGAAACAACCCAAGTGTCCATTAAAAGAGAAAAGACTCTGGGGCCAGCAGAGAGGGGACAGGGGGTGTTGGGGGAGTCGGGAGGGCTGGCTAGAAGGGGTCAATGGGGAAAAAAGGGGATGTCTGTAATACTTTCAACAAAACTAAGGATAATTTTTTTAACTGCCTATTATCAAGGAAAGATTAACAACCTTGTTGCCCAAACAATGGAGTCCCACTGCAGCCTGCATAGCCTGCTTCCCCATACTTGTACCCCACTCCCCATGTAATCTTTGTCCTGCCTATATAAGCAGCTGGCTTATGGTGAGCAGACTTTTGTGGATGACCTGCTGCTCTCCCATACTGCCGGCATGATTGGAATAAACGCTCATATATGATTCAACCTTGTCTCTGCTTAATTGGCTCAAGTAGTGACAGGCAGCCTGGACCCACTGGCTGTCCAGTTTCAAAAGGACTGGTAACTTAGTCCAGGTGGGACCCAGTTTTGGATACCATGTCAAGTTTGAACTTTATTCAGTAAGCATGGGACACCAGCAACATTTTAATCGCTGAAGAATATGATCAAATTTGCTTTTTAGAAAGCTTTTCCTGGTAACCGGAGGAAGGACATATCCACATATAAGTGAGATCATGTGATACTTGTTTTCTCTGACTGGCTTATTTTCCTTAGCATAATACTCTCCAGGTCCCTCCATGCTGTCTCAAAGGGTAAGAGATCCTTCTTTTTTTCATCTGTATAGTATTCCATAGTGTAAATGTACCACAGCTTTTTTATTCACTCATCTACTGAGGGGAACTTGAGCTGTTTCCAGATTTTAGCTATTGTAAATAGCACTGCTAGGAACATAGGGGATGCATATATCCTTTCTGATTGGTGTTTTGGGATTTTTAGGATATATTCCGAGGAGTGAGACTCAAGGAGGGGGAGCAGGTGCAGGGTGAGGGGGTCAATAGGGGAAAAATGGGACATCTATAATACTTTCAACAAATAAAGATAAATTTTAAACACACACACACATATATATATATATACATATATACATATATATATATGTATATATGTATATATATGTGTATATATATATACATATATACATATATATATGTATATATGTATATATATATATATATATATATATATATATCCTATATAATAAAAGGCTAATATGCAAATCAAATGGCAGAACAACTGGTCACTATGATGCACACTAACCACCAGGGGACAGGTGCTCAACACAGGAGCTGCCCCCTGGTGGTCAGTGTGCTCCCACAGGGGAAGCGCTAACCCAGGCTCACAGCTGGCGAGCGCAGTGGCAGTGGCAAGGAGTGGGCCTAAGTCATCAGTCAGACATCCCCTGAGGGCTCCCGGACTGGGAGAGAGCACAGGCTGGGCTGAGGGAAACCCCCCCACCCCAGTGCATGAATTTTGTGCACTCAGATATCCTATCTAATAAAAGAGAAACATGTTAATTAGCCGTACCTCCGCTACTCTTCCCATTGGCTAATCAGTGAGATATGCAAATTAACTGCCAGCCAAGATGGCGGCCGGCAGCCAGGCAGCTTGAAACTAACATGAGGCTTGCTTGCTTCAGTGACGGAGGACTCCAATGTTCCCTACCTGCCTTGCCGGCCTCTGAGCTTGCAGTTTAAAACATTGTTACAAATATAGAAGCTAAACAAAACCCCAGAAACCTGCTTTCAGCCCGCCGGGATCTCAGAGCTGGAGTTGATACAGTGTTTCGATTAAAGAACCCAAACAAACCAGATACCTGCTTTCAGCAGCAGAGGCCTCAGAGCTGGAGCCAGAGCTAAAGCTGGCCCAGAATTTTAAAAAAAAGAAAAAAAGGAGCAGTTGAGAGCTTCAGTCACCTGCCAGCCTGAAAACAGCCCTCAGCCCCTCACCCAGACTGGCCAGGCACCCCAGTGGGGACCCCACCCTGAAGGGTGTGTGACCAGCTGCAAACAGCCATCATCCCCTCACCCAGGCTGGCTAGGCACCCCAGTGGGGACCCCCACCCTGATCCAGGACACCCTTCAGGGCAAACCAGCCAGCCCCCACCCGTGCACCAGGCCTCTATCCTATATAGTAAAAGGGTAATATGCCTCCCAGCACCGGGATCAGCAGAGCTGAGAGGCCTCCCAGCACCGGGATCAGTGTGACAGGGGGCAGCGCCCAAACCCCCTGATCACCCTGCGGCTCTGTGTGTGACAGGGTGCGGCGCCCCAAACCCCTGATCAGCCCTGCTCTGTGTGTGACAGGGTGGGGCGCCCCAACCCCCACCCCCCACGGGCCCTGCTCTGTGTGTGACGGGGTAGAGCCATAACCTCCCCATCGGCCCTGCCCTGAGTGTGAGAGTGGTGGCATCCCAACCCCCACCCCCACTTCCCTGTGCACGAAATTCATGCACCGAGCCTCTAGTAAGTTTATAATCCCTTACCACTTTTGACCTTGTGTGTTCCTCCTTTGGCGACCCGAACATTTGGTGTCAAAGTTCAGAGGCTCCCTTACGCTTCTCCCACACTACACGAAGTCAGATCCCTCCTCCTACTCCTTCTCTCCAGTCAGGAATCCAGGGAGTTCCCAGACCTCAGTTAATCTGAAAATCCAGGATACCACTGCCCCTTCCATTGCCTGGCATCATGGCCCAATCCTCAAAAAATTAAAAAAGCCCCCCAACGGGTAGGGGAGGCCAGGGGATTGTCAAGGGCAGGAGGAAAAAAAAAGGAGACATATGTAATACTCTTTGTAATACTTTAAGCAATAAAAAAAATAATAAATAAATAAAAATTTCAAAAAAAAAAAAGCCCCCCACCCATCCTCATCAACAGCAATATCCCTTGTCTGTAGAGTCCCAGAAGGGCCTCTAACACATTATCGGCAAACTGCTCTCCCAAACCCTCCTCATATCTACTCATTCTCCCTGCAATAGCCCCATCTTACCTGTCAAAAAATTGGGTGGCTCCTACCGCCTACTCCAAGATCTTCGAATCATTAATCAGGCAGTATTCCCAACCCACGGGTGGTACCAAACCCGCACACCGTCCTTTCCCTCATTCCCTCCAATACCTCCCACTTCACTGTCCTAGACCTGAAAGACGCCTTCTTCACCATCCCACCGCACCCGATTCTCAAATGCTCTTTGCCTTCACTTGGACAGATTCCACAACCCATCAGTCTGGTCAACTCACATGGACAGTCCTTCCTCAGGGTTTCAGTGAGGCTAGTCCTCACGTCTCTGGACAGGCTCTAGCCTCCAATCATTCCTCTCTTGACCTCCACCCCAGAGTTCTTATTCAATATGTAGATGACCTCCTCCTTGGCAGTCCTTCCTGTGAACACTCTCACAGCCATACAATCACCCTCTTTAGCCTCCTTGCAGAGAAGGGATATTGGGTGTCTCCAAAGAAAGCCCAATTATCACCATCCCCGATCACTGACCTAGGTCTGTTCATTACTCCTCAACACCGAGCTAGCACCCTAGATAGAAAAGAACTCATTTCCACTTTGACTCCCTCTACTTCAAGACAAGATGTAATCTCCTTCCCAGGATAGCAGGATACTGGATCCCCTGTTTCAGAGTATTTGCCCATCCCTCATACCAGGCGATGAGAGAACCCCCAGATCCTACTATTAACATTAACCCACATTTTAGAAAGCTCCAACAGGCCCTCACCACAGCACCTACCCTCGCCCTCCCTGGTATCACCAAGCCATTCAAGCTCTACCCTAGCAAAAGAGAGGATATGACAGCCATCGGCTTTGGCAGGACAAAGCACCAGGTCTTCAGATAAATGCTTATCTCTCCAAACAGCTAGATTCCACAGTTAAGGTATGGCTGGCAAGGTAAGGGCCCTTGCAGCGGCCACCCTTCTAATCCAGGAAGTAAAGAATTAACCTTTGGACAAGCCACGACACTGTACTCTCAGACCTCCTATCCCACTGAGCCTCACAGCTACTTCCACCGTCCAGAATACAAACTTCCCATGTAGCCTCCATTGCTTCCCCAAACATCACCATAGCCAAGTGTCACACATATAACCTGGCAACCCTCTTACCCACACCTACTAGAGAAACATCACATTCTTGTACAGAAATTTTAAATTGCAAAAAAACCTCTCTTTCTAAACATCACAGACCAACCTCTGTCTAATACTGACTATACCTGGTTTATCGAAGGGAGTTCATACACCTAACATGGGAAAAGATGGGCCGGCTATGCCATTGTATCCCACAGGGAAATCGTAGAATCTGAAACGCTTCCCGAAGGGACCACATCACAAAAACCGGAGTTAATAGCTCTAACCTGTGCCTTAATTTTAGCAGTGGATACCATTGCTATAACATTTATACAGATTTCAAATATGCCTTCCACATTTATTCATGCTCATGCTTCATCTGGGAGGAAAGAGGGTTCCTAACCACTAAAGGCTCACCCATAGCAATGCCCCTTAATTCACAAATTTCTATCGGCAGCCACCTTCCTAAGGTGGCGGCGGTCATACACTACAAAGGATGCCAAGTCGGAAATGATCCCATAATACAGGGAAATAACAAAGCAGATCAGGAGGCCAAGTCAGCGGCTCAGAGGAAGCATGTGTCTCCCCAACTCTTAGCTATACTTCATATAACACCCTCAAGAGGAACTTCAGTCCCTAGTAGCTCTTGGAGCCACTCCCAAAGACCCATGGTTAAAATTTCAGGAAAATATATCCTTCCCCAGGGACAGGCCTGTGATATCTTACAGGCTATTCACAATTCCCTATGTATAGGGTACAGACTCCTTTAACAACTCCTAAAAACCCTCATTACATATCCTAGCCTAGCCTCCTTACTGCAAGATACCACTGAAACCTGTTACTCAGTATCTCCCCAAGGACAGGGCAGACTTCCTTCTTTTCCCACTCATCAGGCAAGGGGCCAAACACCTGGACAAAACTGGCAAATCGTCTTCACTCACATGCCCCCAATTAAAAGAACCAAATATATCTTAACCCTAGTAGATACCTTCTCAGGCTGGGTAGAAGCATTCCCCATTACATCTGAAAAGTTCTCTGGGTTACACAAGCTCTCATTTCAGCATATCATTTCCAGATTCAGCCTACCCACCTCACTACAATCAGATAATGGACCTGCTTTTATATCTCACAGTGCAGGCCATGGGCCTGGAGGGGTCACTCCCTTCAGAAGTCCCAGAGCAGGTTGGGAAGCTCCCCACAGTCACAGCTGCCTCCCACAAGCCTCACCTGTCCCCGGCATTGGGCCTGGTCCCCAGTCTCCAGAGACAGATGAGATTTCCACCCAGAAGATGGAACCCGTGCTGCCAAGCCTCTGCATCACGCGTGGAAAGCGCTGGGCGGCGATCTTGCCTGTTGAAGGAATGCAGGGTCATTTCCTGGACTGGGTTTGCGGGGAGGTAGAGAGGGAGGGGAGGCTGCAAAGGCAGGTTGGGGCCAGACCCCTCCCCCAATGTACAGAGGGCCAGACGCAGGGACCATTTGCACTAGCCCAGCTGTGGCTAGAACCCAAAGTGTGACTTACAAAAGGCCCCTCCCGCATTCTACCTCCCTTCTCTCCTCTGCTCCGCCTGCACTTAGAGCCCTTGCTGGAATGCGCCTTTAATGAGGCTCCTAGCCTCTGAGCTGGAGGGCACTTCCTATTTGCAGGTGGAGCTAGCAGGGAGGTGCTGTGAACCCTGAGAGAGAAGATACCTACTAAGAAGGGCTCCTGGCAGCTAATGGGGCTGCAATGTTAACAAACAGCCTAGCAGCCAGGCCGCGAGGCTCAGTGGTTGAGCGTAGACCTAGGAACCAGAAGGTCATGATTCAATTCCAGGTCAGGGCACATGCGCGGGCTGTGGGCTCCATCCTCAGTGTGGGGCGTGCAGGAAGCAGCCAATCAATGATTCTCATCATTCATGTTTCTATCTCTCTCTCCCTCTCCCTTCCTCTCTGAAATCAATAAAAAAATATTTAAAAAAATAAAAATAAAGGAGTTCCTGGAATCCTATTTCAACCAATAGGACTGAGGCTTTCCCCATCCAATCAAAGCTGCACAGCTCTGACTCAGCAGAGCAACTCTATTCTGACCAATCAGGAATGCCTTTTGACCAATCAAACTGTGAAGATTTGGAGTCCTTATTTGCATGAGGATGGACCAATTGGGGACCAGAGGCTGGAACTTCTGTCTATATAAGCCAGCTCCCTGTGGCTCTGAGAGTGCACTTTCCCTTTGGACCGAAGACTCCCTGGCTCAGCTGAGACACCACACGTGTCTTGCTGGAGAGGAGCTGGGGAGGAGCAGACCCACTTAGGCTGGAGCAGACTGGCACCAGAGCAGACCAAAGCACATCTGAGCCCAGCAGCACAGCACAAAGCAGACCAGCAGGGAGCAGAGCAAGGCAGCCCTTGGAAGAGCAGAGCAGAGTGGAGTGGAGCAGAGCAGAACTGTCTATCAGTGATGGCGAACCTATGACGCGCGTGTCAGAGGTGACACGCGAACTCATTTTTTTGGTTGATTTTTCTTTGTTAAATGGCATTTAAATATATAGAATAAATATCAAAAATATAAGTCTTGGTTTTACTGTGGTTGCAAATATCAAAAATTTTCTCTATGTGACACGGCACCAGAGTTAAGTTAGGGTTTTTCAAAATGCTGACACGCCAAGCTCAAAAGGTTCGCCGTCACTGGTAGGGAGGGGCCTAGCTCTCTCAGCTGTGCTGTATCACAATTGAGCTGTTTTGCACTAACTAAAGTTTCCCCTTCACTGTACAGGAAATTAGGGATTCCTGTTCTTGTTGAATTGGCACCAAGGACCGTGAGTTGTGCACGGTGGACGGTGCCCATTGTTTGTGGAAATGGGCACCTGGGAGGCAACCCTGAGCCCACCGCTGAAGAACTCCTTCAGGGAGTATCCTGGGAAGACCTAATCCGGGCCACTGATGTGCAGAGACATGGCCTGCACTGTGAGGAAGCTCTGTGTTCCTTTTTCTAATTTTTTTTATTTAAATGTCTTTTTAAAAAAATATATGTTTTTATTGATTTCAGAGAGGAAGGGAGAGGGAGAGAGAGATAGAAACAACAATGATGAGTATCACTGATCGGCTGCCTCCTGCACACCCCCCACTAGAGATTGAGCCCGCAACCTGGGTATGTGCCCTTGACTGGAACCAAACTCGGGGCCCTTCAGTCAGAAGCCTAACGCTCTATCCACTGAGCCAAACCGGCTAAGGCAGCTCTGTCTTTCTTAAGAGGGACCTCAGTTTCCTGTGAAATGAAGACAGCCTGATATCCACACACCATGTGAGCACTTGGTTACGGGGTCCCTCCCAGGCAGAACCAGACAGCCTGACCCCCAAGCGTGCCCTCTTGGGGACTGGCATGAGGACAGGTGTATCAGGGAGGACTTCCTACACAAAAAAAGTAAGGATGTTGGTGTGAAGGGGAGTGTTATACACAAAGGCCTGGAAGGCAAGCAAGTGAGGAGGGTTCTCTGTGGCCAGGCCCAGAGTGCTCCAGGGCAGGTCTTGGAGTTCAAATGGAGACATCAGCCAGGCCCAGCGAAGGACCTCAAGCTTTCTACCTGACATTTGAGTCCTCAAAGCTCTGTGGAGCCTCTTCAGGGTTTAAAAGTAGGGGACTCGACCTGATTTTGTTTTAGTAAAAACATTCTGGAAGGTGGTGGAAGACTGATAGGATCAAGGCAGAGGCAGGGAGGGAGTGCCCAACTCTTGGAGACAGCCAATGAGGCCTGCAGTTACAGCAGCGGGTCCTGGGAGTAGGGATCATGGTGGAATATTACGGAGATGGGATGGGGGTAGTTTGACAGTGGTTCATGAGGACAGAAGGGTCAAGGGTGCATTCCCGCCCCCTGGAGGTGTGCCCAGGACCTCTTATGCTTACTAGGGAGAGGGCTCTTAGGAAGCCCTGCCTCATGCAGAGCTTAATAACCTTTGAGGCCAAGAAAATTGTGTTTCCACATTAGCTTTGGAGAACTAGTATGAGCTCAGTGGGGAGAGGGGTCCAAGCAGTCCCTGCTTTCCTGGTAGTTTCAGAATCTAGAGGTCACTGTCCGGAGGTCCAGTAGAGCCCTCAGCCCTGAGTATGCGCAGAGGCTGGCACTTTTAACTGAGTTGCTTTGTAGAGTCAAGATTTTTTTTAGTTACAGTGTCAATGCATCTCATCATAGAAAAGTTTACAAGCACAAAACAATTATGAGGACAGCTATTCATATCCTTCCACTTAGTTAAGTTTATCATTTATTGTTTTCCTTCCTTTCTTTCTTCCTTATATACTTGTCAGTACAGTAGTGGTCATACAGTAGCTCCTTCTTATCAAGGTTTTGCTTTCCTCAATTTTAGTTAACTATGATCAACTGTGGCCCAGAAATATTACATAGAAAATTCCAGAAATAAACTCATACGCTTTATATTGCGTGTTCTGAGGAGTGTGATGCCATCTCAGGCGGTCCTGTTCCGACTTCCTCCCTTTGTCCAGCATATTCACTCTGCAGACACTCCCCATTCACTAGTCACTTAGCAGCTGTCTCAGTTATCTGATTGATGCACGGTACTACAGTGCTTGTGGTTAAGTAGCCCTTATTTTCCTTAACAATGATCCCAAAGTGCAAGAGTGGTGATGCTGGCAATTCAGATATGCCAAAGAGAAGCCATCAAGTGCTGCCTTTTTTTTTTTACTCCTTACCTGAGGACATGCTTAGACAGAGGAAGAGAAAGGGAGAGAGAGAGAGAGAGAGAGAGAGAGAGAGAGAGAGAGAGAGAGAGAGAGAGAGACCCATGTGAGAGAATACCATCAGTTGGTTGCCTTTCATATGTGCCCCAATCTAGGATCAAACCTGCAACCCAGGTATATGCTCTGACCAAATCGAACCGGCAACCTTTGGGGCACAGGACGATGCTCAACCAACTGAGCCACCCCAGCTGGGCCATGAAGTGCATCCTTTAGGGGAAAGGTGAAAAATCTCAACTTAAGAAGGAAAGGAGCCGAATCCGGTTTGGCTCAGTGGATAGAGCCTCGGCCTGCGGACTGAAAGGTCCCAGGTTTGATTCCGGTCAAGGGCATGTACCTGGGTTGCAGGCACATCCCCAGTGGGAGATGTGCAGGAGGCAGCTGATTGATGTTTCTCTCTCATTGATGTTTCTAACTCTCTATCCCTCTCCCTTCCTCTCTGTAAAAAATCAATAAAATATATTTAAAAAAAAAAAAAAGGAAAGGAAAAGAATTGTATGCTGAGGTTAAGATCAACAGTGAAATCAAATCTATCCATGAAATTGTGAAGAGATTCATGCTAGTTTGCTGTTATATAACTTTTATTACATCAACCTTTATAATAAAGAGGGAATATGCAAATTGACCATGACTCCACCACAAAGACAGCGGCACCCACAGCGGAGGTGGGGTTTCTGTAACACAAGATGGCTGTGCCCACAGCGGAGGCCAAGTTCCCATAACAAGCCTTAACGAGCAATCAGCAGGGACCTGAGGCTGCACCTCCCCCCCCCCCCCATGGGGCTTGGCAGGGGACCTCAAGGTGTTCCCCCTGCCCTGGTGCTGAGCTGGGGGACCTCAGGCTGCTCCCCCAGCCCTGGCACCAGGCCGGGGGACCTGAGGCTGTGCCCCCCGCCTGGTGGGGCTTGACGGGGGACCTCAGGCCACGCCCTCTGCCTCAGCGCTGGGCCAGGGGACCTGAGGCTGCGCCCCCAGCCTGGCGGGGCTTGACAAGGGTGGAAATGGCTGAGTCTGGATCTAGCCCAAAGGGCAGGGGAGCAGCCGGGGGCATGGCCGGGTTTGGGTCTCACACGATTTTGAGGCTCACGTGAGTGGGCGGGGACTTGACTCTGGGTCCCATGGTGCACCCCAGACTCTGACAGGAGAAAGATTTTCATATACATTTTACTAATTTTCTTTCATCCCTGACACTTCTATTACAGAGAAAGGGCAAATAGCAATATTAAAATATTTCCTCTAATAATCCCCTTTTAATGTGCACGAATTTCGTGCACTGGGCCACTAGTATAGTTATAATTGTTCTATTAGTTATTGTTAATCTCTTACTGTGCTAATTTATACATTAAACTTTATCATAGGTATGTATGATCTGTCAACTGAAGGTCATCACCACCAATTCAATACCAACAGCAGTCCCCAATGTGGAGTGCAGTGAAGGGGGAGAATTTATTCACTACAAACAGCTCCATGTGATGCCACATGGCTATGGAGCAGCATGGCTGCGAAGCAGCCTGGGCAAGGCAGCCTGGCCCAGGTGCCCAGGTACAGCGTCAGTGCTGCTCTACCCTGGTTACAGCTCCAGCTCCAGCGTTTAGGTCCTGCTGGGGAAGCACAGTCTTCAGTGGAAACTGAAAGTGCGCTCTAGTGAGGCAGAAGAGAAATCTGGCTTATACAGAGAGTAGTGCCGGCCCCCACTTCCTGATTGGTCTGGTTTTATGCAAATGAGGACTTCAAATCCTCAGAGTTAGATCAAAATAACACTGTCCTGATGGTTGAAATGGAGGAGCTCTGATTGGTTGGTGATCAACCAAGATGCAAATGAGGCTATAGCTGTGAGCTCTGATTGGATGGGGAAAGCCTGGGTCCTATTGGTTAAAATAGATCCTAGGAGCTCTCTTATAAGGGTCTACTCAGCCAACAGAACACAGGGCAGGCTGGGCAGCCCAGTCTGTAGCTCTTCACTGAAATGCAGCCTGCATGAAGGACCTCTGCAAAGAATGACTGCTAGACTCTGCTATGAATTTGAGTCCAATTAGCCCTGAGGAGTCCTTTTGGGCAGGTATGTTCTTCTTGAGGTCAACAGAACGTAGGAAAAACAGTAGTATCTTTAGGGACTGGTACTATCCATGGTTTCAGGCAACTATTGGGGGTCTTGGAAGGTATCCCCTGTGAATAAGGGGGGGACTACTCTATTGTCTGCACAACTTGCAGAGTTCCTTTCACTTCAAAATATCTCAAAAGCACTTCCTGTTATGTAACAACCTCTCCCCATCACTTTGAACGTTGCCGTGTTGAACAGCTCACCCCATCCTGGCCCGCCAGGTTCAGCTTAACCCCTAATCCTCAGATTCCAGTGACTCTACCAATTTTCAATGCCAATGCCACTTGGTTTACTTGTCTTTTGCATTATTACCAAAGTTAAGAAACCTGGCTTCCTAATTATTAATTTTTTTTTCTGAAAAAAATTTAGGCAATTATAAGTACAGTGACTTCGAAACTACAAAAAAGAGAAAGAATTCGTGAATGAAGACAACAGTGTGGTGATTGGGGGAGAAGGGATATGGGTGGAACTAGAGGAGGATATAGGGGGGATAAATGGTGGTGGAAAAAAAATAAAAAACATATACTAAAAAAATATAAACCAAAAACACCAATAAACACACTTAAAAGGGGGAAAAAATACATGAAACTACACCATCTAATTACTATCAGTGGAAGCAAGGAGGAAGTGTGGGCTGAGGTTAGTTAATAAGATTGGGATTGTCTCCCATATTACGTGGAGCATGTGGGCTAGAGATGGCAGCCTTGGGGCGTATCCAATGCCATTTTTAGTTGGGTTCAGATTCATTTTATAAGGAAAAACTGAGCTATTGAAACATCAGATAGAGACGTTGTCTCATTATTTAAACTCCACCACAAAGAAAAGAAAGAGTTTGCAATATATTCTCAGTGGTCAACCCCGGAGAGGGAAGGCGATATTTGTCGTGGTTCACACTGTGAGTCACAGTCTGGAAGAGGGCCTCTGCTGGCCTCTGAGGAAACTGTAGGGAACAGGCCTATGTTTTGAGCTCAGAAAACCAGAAGCACAAGTACATCTCCTAGGAACTGGGCTCCATCCTCATGGTCGTTCTCACTCCTCTGGTCGGGTCTATGAACTAGGAGTCTGGGCACTACCCGGGGCTTGTTAGCAGGCCTCGCGCCACACCTACTGCGTCAGACTCTGTATCTAAACAGCATCCCCAAGTGATATGCACCTTAAGTGTGAGAAGCGCTGCTCTCTGTCACATCAAGAATCCTTCAGTCCTTTACCTTCAGAAAAGTTGACTATATGTTCAAGAATTCCAATCTTTGAGAATATCTTTCCTTTCCCTCTTTCCAGGATGTTACTTTTCTACCCAGTGCCCGGGGAAGGGAGATGGGAGGAGAGTGAAATGTGAGGTCTTGCCTGTGTGTGACATGTCTTCTTAGGAAGGTTTGCATTGACTTTTTCTGGGTGAAAAGGCAGCCAACAGCTTTGTTTGCCTAAAAGTATAGTGACCGTGGAATGAACCCCAGTTGATCGTGAGGTATTATTTTTTTGAGTTACTGTTGTATTCAATTTGCTAGTATTTTGTTTAGGATTTTTGCATCTGTATTCATCAGAGATATTGATCAGTAGTTTTCTTTTTTCGTGTTATCTTTTCCAGGTTTTGGTGTCAGGATATTAGGCCTCATAGAATGTGTTAGGAAGTATTGCCTCTTCTTCATTTTTTTTTAGAGTTTGAGAAGGATAGGTTTTAAACTTTCTTTAAATGTTTGGTAGAATTCACTGGTGAAAACATCTGGTTCTGAATTTCTATTTTTGGGGAGTTTTGTTTTAATTTGATAGGAATGTTCTATTTTATTTTTTGTTAAATATATCTTTATTATTGATTTCAGAGAGAGGAAAGGAGAGGAAAAGAGAGATAGAAACATCAATGATGAGAGAGAATCATTGGTCGGCTACCTCCTGCACACCCCCCCACTGGGGATTGAGCCCGCAATCTGGGCATGTGCCCTTGACCGGAGTCGATCCTGGGACTCTTGAGTCCGCAGGCTGATGCTCTATCCACTGAGCCAAACCAGCTAAGGCATTTTGAGAGGTTTTAGATGTTTGTTTAAATTTCTTCACTGCTGATTGATCTATTAGATTTTCCAATTCTTCATGATTTAGTCTAGGGACATATCCATTTCTTCTAGGTTATTGAATTTGGTGGCATATAGTCTTTCATAATATTCTAGTATGGTCCTTTGTATATCTGTGATGCCTGTGGTGACTTCCGCTTTCTCATTTCTGATTTTGTTTATATGTCTTTTTTTCCTTTCTTCCTTAGTGATTCTAGCCAGAGGTTTTCAACAAGGATGGTTCAACATACACAAATCAACCAATGTAATACACAACATTAACAAAAGGAAGGATAAAAATCACATGATCTTATCAATAGATGCAGAAAAAGCATTTGATAAGATACAACAGCCATTTACTAGTATTAGTATGATTAAAACACTAAATAAAATAGGAATAGAAGGAAAGTACCACAACATAAAGGCAATCTATATATACAAAAGGCTAATATGCTAAGTGTCCCTCCCACCATCTGACCAGTCGCTATGACGCACACTGACCACCGGGGGCAGACTCTCAATGCAGGAGCTGCTGAGCTGCAGTGACTTGGCAGCGGTTCTCGGGTGGCGCACCCTGAAACCAGAGACAAGAAAGCCTGATTCCTCACAGGGCTGCGCAATTCCACCTTCGGCCATGGTTTATGCTGTTGCTGGGGCACTTTCGGCCGTGAATCTGGTTTACCACACACTTGCATTTGTGTTCCACACCCTGCATGACAGCAGCTTTGTAGAGTGCCCTCTCGCACTCCAGGACCCCTTGGGGGATCTTGGAGAGCCATTTTCAACACAATCCCTGCAGGCCAGGCCAAGGGACCCCACCTGCCAGAGGGACCCTGCTCCCTCCGCAGATGCCAGGGAGAAACTGTGGGAGGTTGGCTCCAGGGCATGTCCTGCCCATCTCGCCCAGTCCCGCCCTGCCGGCCACCTTCTAATTAATTTCCTTTCAATGTGCATGAATCCGTGTACTGGGTCACTAGTATATGATAAACCCTCAGCTAATATCATACTCAATGATGAAAAACTAAAAGCTTTTCCTCTAAAATCAGGAACAAGACAAGACAAGGATACCCACTCTCGCCACTCTCATTCAATATAGTGCTGTGTGTACTAGTCCGAGCAATAAGACAAGACAAAGAAAGAGGCATCCGAACAGGGAAGGAAGAAGTCAATCTGTCACTTTTTGTGGGTGACATGATGCTGTATATAGAAAACTCTAAACATCCCACCAAAAAACTATTAGAAACAATGAACAAATACAGTCAAGTTTTAGGATATAAAGTCAATGTGCAAAAATCCATTGCCTTCCTGTACACCAACAATAAAACTTCAGAAAAAGAAATTTTAAAAACCCACAATTTCTTTTGCAATTGCAACCAAAATAATAAAATACCTAGGAAAAACTAAACAAAGAACGTGAAAGACCTATATACTGAAAATTACAAAGCATTATTAAAAGAAAATGAAAAAGACACAACAAAATGGAAAAATATTCGATGCTTATGGATTTGAAGAGTCAACAGAGTTAAAATGGCCATATTACCGAAAGCAATATACAGATTTAATGCAGCCTCCATCAAAATCCCAATATTGTTTTTTTAAGAAATAGAACAAGAAATCATCAGATTTGTATGAAACCACAAAAGACCCCGAGTGGTCAAAGCAATCCTGAGGGGGGAGGGAAAAAGCTGGAGGTATCATGCGACCTGATTTAAAATTATACTACAGAGCTACAATGGTATTGGCAGAGAACCAGACACACAGATCAATGAAACAGATTAGAAAGCCCAGCTGTAAAACACATGTATACGGACAGATAATTTTCGACAAAAGAGCCAGAAACACACAATGGAGTAAAGGTAGTCTCTTCAATAAATGATGCTGGGAAAACTGGAAAGCCATATGCAAATGAATGAAACTGGATTACAGTTTTTCCCCCAAACAAAAATTAATTCAAAATAGATCAAAGATCTAAATATAACACCCAAAACATTGGGGGATGGGAGAGGCTGGGGAGGTCAATGGGGCGGGGGGAGGGGGAAGGAGACTTATGTAATACTTTAAACAGTAAAGAATTAAGGAAAAAAAAAAGACCCAAAACAAGAAGTTACATAGAAGAAAATATTGGTACCAAACTTATGGACCTGGGTCATAGAGAACATTTTATGAACTTGACCCCAAAGGCAAGGGAAGTAAAGGCAAAAATAAATGAATGGGACTATACCAACCTAAAAAGCTTCTGCACAGCAAAAGAAACTGCCAACAAAATGAAGAGGCAGCCAACCAAATGGCAGATGATATTCGCAAATAGTAGCTCTGACAAAGGTTTCATTTCCAAAATATATAAAGAACTCGTAAAACTCAACAACAAACAATCTAATAAAAAAAAGAGGGCAGACAATGTCATATCTGATAAGGGCCTAATCTCCAAAATTTATAGGGAACTCATACAACTCAACAAAAGGAAGATAAACAATCCAATCAAAAAGTGGGCAAAGGACCTAAATAGACACCTTTCAAAAGAGGACATTCAGAAAGCCAAGAGACATATGAAAACATGCTCAAAGTCACTAATCATCCGAGAGATGCAAATCAAAACAACAATGAGGTATCATCTCACACCTGTCAGACTGGCTATCATCAACAAATCAACAAACGACAAGTGCTGGAGAGGATGTGGAGAAAAAGGATCACTTGTGCACTGCTGGTGGGAATGCAGACTGGTGCAGCCACTATGGAAGACAGTATGGAGTTTCCTTAAAAAACTGAAAATGGAACTCCCGTTTGACCCTGTGATCCCACTTCTAGGAATATATCCCAAGAAACCAGAAACACCAATCAGAAAGGATATATGCACCCCTATGTTCATAGCAGCACAATTCACCATAGCTAAGATCTGAAAACAGCCTAAGTGCCCATCAGTAGATGAATGGATTAGAAAACCGTGGTACATCTACACGATGGAATACTATGCTGCTCTAAAAAGGAAGGAACTCTTACCATTTGCAACGTCATGGATGGAACTGGAGAGCATTATGCTAAGTGAAATAAGCCAGTCAATGAAGGAAAAATACCACATGATCTCACTCATTCATGGATAATAGAGACCATTATAAACTTTTGAACAATAATAGATACAGAGGCAGAGCAGCCTCAAACAGATTGTCAAACTGCAGCAGGAAGGCCGGGGAGGGTTGGGGGGCAGTTGGTAGGGGGGTAAGAGATCAACTAAAGGACTTGTATGCATGCATATAAGCATAACCAATGGACATAAGACACTGGGGGATAGGGGAGGCTAGGGGACTGTCTAGGGCGGGGTGATAAAATGGACACATATGTAATACCCTTTGTAATACTTTAAGCAAAAAAAAAATAAAATAAAATAAAATAAAAAAATAAAAAAGAGGGCAGAGGACCTGAAAATACACCTCTCCCTAGAAGACAGACAAACAGCAGCCAATAGATGCTAGTATATGAAGAGATGTTCACCTCACTGGCAATTAGGGAAACACAAATCAAACCTGATGAGATACCGCCTCACCCTGTTAGAGCACCCTTATCAACAAGGCAAGCGCTAGGAAGTGTTGGAGAGGTTGTGGGGAAAGGGGAAGCTTCATTCACTGCTGGTGGGAATGCGGACGGGTACACCACTATGGAAGGCAGTCTGGCGATTCCTCAAAAAATGAAGAAAATAGGGGCGCTGGAGAGCATTATGCTAAGCGAAATAAGTCAGTCAGAGAAAGATAAACCTCATATGATCTCACTCATTTGTGGATTACAATGAACAACATAAACTGATGAACAAAAACAGATCCAGAGAAGCATCGATCAGACTGCCAAACCTCAGAGGGAAGGTAGGGGAAGGTGGGGTAAGGGGGAGAGATCAACCAAAGGACTTGTATGCATGCAGATAAGCATAACCAATGGACACAGACAACAGGGGGGTGAGGGCATGAGTGGGGGGGGGAGGGTAATGAGGGGATAAGGACACATATGTAATACCTTAATCAATATAGAAAAAAAAAAGAATAGAGCTACCATACAACCCAGCATTCCCACTCCTGGGTATATCCCTGAAAAACTCAAAATCATGTATTCCAAAGATACATGCACCCCATGTTCACTGAGCATTATTCACAGTGGCCAAGACATGGGTAAAAACGAAGTGTCCTGCGACAGAGGACTGGGTAAAGAAGATGTGATATGTGTACACAATGGAATACTATTCAGCCATAAGAAAGGATGAAAGAGCACCATTTGCAACAACATGGATGGACCTTGAGAACATTATGCTAAGTGAAATATACCAGTCAGGAAAAGCTAAGAACTATATGATTTCACTCATGTATGGGATATAAAACTGAAAGTCGTGAACACAAACAGGAGTGTGGTGGTTGCCAGAATGAAGGGGTGGGGGGAGAAGGGGAGTCCCAAAATATAGTGACAGGAGAAGATTTTACTTTGGGTGATAGGCACATGGTACAATATACAGAAACGCACACCTGAAACCTATATGATCATGTTGACCAATGTCATCCCAATAAATTTAATAAATACATAAATAAATAAAAAGTGAATACACATACAAAAAAATAAATAAATAAAAGACCTACCATAAAGAAAAAGGAAGAAGACAATGGCATATGAAGTGTTTGTAAAGATGGAGGAGAAGCTGATGTTAGGAAGTGTGACGGGGACGAGTCCTCATTCAGCAAATATTCAGAACGGTGCTGTGGGTTCTGCCCGCAGTGCTGAGCACTCAGAGGCGAAACAGACAGTGGCTGCCCTGCTGAAGCAGAAAGAGGACACACACACACACAACACACACACACACACACACACAAGAACCAAACCCTGTTCAATGTGTCGCCGTGGACCACCAGCTTCAGAGCCGCCTGGGGTGTTGTTAGAAATGCTCCAGGATCAGAGCTGCAGGTGTGGGGAGCCTTGCTTGATGTGAGGGTTTGTGGGTAGCATGGCTTCGGGAGGAGGGCTGACTCTGGCTGGGGGTCAGGGCGGCTTCCTCGACATTCACGTCTGGGCTGGATCGTCAAAGGTGAGCAGGAACTTGGGAAGCCAAGTCGGGGAAGGGAGAGGATACAAAGGCAGCCGACTGAGAAGGTGGAGCAGAACCAGAACCACTGGCTGGGATCTGATTTTGAAGAGGCTCGTCTGCCGTGTCAGGACATGTAAGTTGTTTTCTTTCCTAAGGACGGGAACAGAGCCTCCCCGCACCGTGCTGCTGTTGCTCAGCCCAGGCACTGAGGCCTTGTTCCCCGTGGAGGTATGTTTTCAGGGGAGAAACCAGGACAGACCATTGCCCTCCAGGTTTACTCACAGGTGGTGCACAACGTCCGCAAATTTGAAAGGAAACAGAAAAGAACATTTCCATCTAAGAACATTTTTTTCTGAAGGCAATAAAGGCAAGGAAGGTATTGATTCCTCTAAATAATATTAAACAAACACAGTGCCAAGGGACTGGAAATTAATTTTCCTTAGAGGCAAAGTAGCAACTGTTTAATCTTTTAAACAACCTCATGAAAAGCCAAAGATATAGAGAATTCTTGCCTCACTTTAGCTGAAACTTAGTTCCAACTCAGGACTCTAAAGTCCGGTGTTCTGATAAGGATGGTTGATCAATACGCCAGATCAGATGTTGAATGGTGGCCCAGAATCTTGCCTCTGGGTGTGATTGCCATCCCCCAGCAGGCCCAGGCCTTCCTTCATGATCCAGTGGGCTAGATTATCTCAGCGATGAGTCAGAGAAAGGCATGGGGCTTTCAATGTGCAGAAGACTATTGTTCCACTCTCCTATTATACTGATTATTGATTTCTTAAGTGGTCCTATGAGTGTGGAATAAGATAGTATGTCAGATCTAGCATGAACAATTCAGGCAGCTTCTGTCTTTAGAGATAAATGTATTCTGGCATCTGACGGTGACTTATTGTAGCAAAAGTCCTGGGGCCATTGGGACTGTTAAGAGGAGAATAAAGTGTGTGAGAAGTAAAAGTCATGCTGCAATGTATAGAAGTGGAAGCTTCTAGCACTAGCACTGCTAGCTGCTGGCACAATGATGTGTGCCCTACAGTGCTCACCTCTAATTCATTCTGGAACCCTACAGGACAGCTGTCATCAGCCCCAATTTCAGATTAGGAACCTGGCACTCAGTAAAGGTGGTGGTTACTTTAGGTCTTTGAGTTTGCAAGACTGCCATGCAGGCCTTCCCATGGGATGGGCAGCTCTGTGATTCAAGTGCAGGTTAGACTTTTACTGACAACAGCCCCACTACCCCAACTCTAGAGCGTACTGCATAGCCACTCAGAAGTCCAGGAGTCCACAGGTTTGCTGCAAGTTTGTCTGGCCTTCAGAAAATTCACCAAAACGGCAGAACAACATGCAGAATCCACACAGCTAAAACAGATTAGTAAGCAGTGATCTTTAAATGATATAAAATGTGTAAATTATATGTAATCATCCTATCTAATAAAGAGGGAATATGCTAATTGACCCTCATGCCATCGCAAAATGGCAGCGCCTACAGCCAATAAGGAGGGAATATGCTAATTGACTGCTCTGCCCTCAAAGATGGTGGTGCCCACAGCCACTAAGGAGGGAATATGCTAATTGACTGCCCCGCCCTCAAAGATGGCAGTGCCCAGTCCCCTCAGCCCCACCGGGGCGGCAGGCGCGCAGCCCCCCAGCCACCAAGGGCCAGCCCAAGGTGCAGGCAAGCCTTGGATGGTGGCTGCCCAGCCTCCCAGGGCTGCTTGAGGCTCAGGTAACCAGGGCCAGCCAAGGCTTGCGCTGCTGGCAGTGGCAGCTGCAGAGGTGTGATGGGGCGTTACCTTCCCCTGATCGCTGGGTCACCTCCTGCCCTTGAGGGCTCTTGGACTGTGAGAGGGGGCAGGCTGGGCTGAGGAACGCGCCCTCCCTCCCTCCAGTGCATGAATTTTCATGCACCGGGCCTCTAGTACATATATAATAACAATAGCTTTACTTTTAAAAGCCTCATTATATAAAAGGCTTTGGGATAGGATTTCTTTTTTAAAAAATATGTTTTATTGATTTCAGAGGAAGGGAGAGAGATGGAAACATCAATGATGAGAATCATCAAACGGCTGCCTTCTCCACAACCCCTACTGGGGATCGAGCCTGCAACCTGGGTATGTACCCTTGACCAGAATCGAACTTGGGACATTTCAGTCTGCAGGCAGATGCTCTATCCACTGAGCCAAACCAGCCAGGGCTATAGTTTATTTCTGAAACAGTTTCAGTAGTCTGTATTTATTCGGAAATTTGTCCGTTTCATGATATTTGAGTCTTCTCTCCTTTCTCTTTGTCAAAGTAACTAAAGGTTTGTCAATTACGTCAGACTTTCAAAAAGCCAGCTTTTTCTTTCATTGATGTTCTCTAGTGTTTGTTTAATGCTCTGTTTCTTTTTGTTTCTGCTCTAATCTTTATTATTCTCTTCCTTCTATGTGTAGCTTTAGTTTGTTCTGCTTTTTTCCAGTGTCGTTCAGGAGTAGGTGTAGGTTATTGATTTAAGATATTTTTCTTTATTGTAGGCATTTAGAGATATAACTCCATCTCTATGTACTGCTTTAGCAGCAGCTACGTTTTGGTATATTGTGCCTTGATTTTTACCACAAAGTATTTTCTGATTTTCCATTTGATTTGTTCTTTGACCCATTGGTTATTTAGGATCAATTATTTAGATTATAAATATTTATATATCTTTATTCTTTGAATGATTACTCATACAATTTTTAACATCCATAGTAAACATTTATATTTAACAATGTCTCATACTTCCACTTGAAAAATACATATTATTTTTTATCACTCCCCTCCAAAATTCCATGATATTGCTATCCAATACTTTATTTCTTGTTTTTAACCTCACAAATTAGGCATTAATGATATTCTTGTTATACCAACACTGTTTTTAAAAATTATATTTACTTACACATTACTATAATATTGGTTTATCACTTCTTCTGAAATCATTTACCATCTTTCTAACGTATATTCTTTTAGACTTTGCTTTAATAAAAGCATAACAGGTAAACACTTCATTTTTTGTTTTATCTAAACATGTATTTTCATTCTTCAAAGATGGTCAACTAGGTTAACAATTGTTCTTTCAGCATTTAAAAGTATTATTTCATTAATTTTTATTCAATAATATATTGTTTTACTCATTATTATTATTTATTACTACATAATTACTATATAATTTGCACCAAATAAAAATCAACACACAATATTCCGTAACTTACTACCATTATATTACTAGAGGCCCAGTGCACGGATTTGTGCACCAGTGGGGTCCCTTGGCCTGGCCTGTGAGGATAGGCCAAAACTGGCTCTCCAACATCCCCCAAGGGGTCCCAGATTGCAAGAGGGCACAGGCCAGGCCAAGGGACCCCACCAGTGCACCATTGGGCCCAGGGAGGGGCCATGGGAGGGCTCCAGGGTATGTCTGGCCCATCCCAATCAGCTGGGCCCCAGCAGCAAGCTAACCTACCAGTTGGAGCAGCTGTCCCCTGGTGGCCAGTGCATGTCTTAGCGACTGATCGAAAGGTGGAATGGTTGGACACTTAGCATATTAGACTTTTATTATCTACTAGAGGCCCGGTGCACAAAAATTTGTGCACTCGGGGGGCAGGGGGGGGGGGTCCCTCAGCCCGGCCTGTGCCCTCTCGCAGTCTGGAACCCCTCAGGAGATAACGACCTGCTGGCTTAGGCCTGTTCCCGGGTGGCAGAGGGAAGGCCCAATCCCTAGGTGCAGCCCCTGGTTGGGCTCAGAGCAGGGCCGATTGGGGAGTTGGGGCGCCGCCCCATCATGCACAGAGCAGGGCAGATTGGGAGGTTGTGATGCCACCCTCAGTCATGCTCAGGGTAGGGCCAATTGGGGGGTTGGGGCACCGTCCCCTGTCACACTCAAGGCAGGGTCGATGTGGAGGTTGCGGCGCCACCCCCTGTCACACACAGAGCAGGGCCAATCAGGGGGTTGGGGCACTGCCCTTGTCACACACAGAGCAGGGCCCATCAGGGGGTTGGGGCACCGCCACTGTCACACTCAGGGCAGGGCCGATGGGGAGGTTATGGCTCTACCCCATCACACACAGAGCAGGGCCCGTGGGGGGGGGGAGGGTTGGGGAGGTCCCCCCTATCAGGCACAGAGCAGGGCTGCTCAGGGGGTTGGGGTGCCGCCCCCTGTCACACACAGAGCCGCAGGGCGATCAGGGGGTTTGGGCACTGCCCCCATCACGCTGATCCCGGTGCCGGGAGGCATATTACCCTTTTACTATATAGGGTAGAGGCCTGGTACATGGGTGGGGCCAGCTGGTTTGCCCTGAAGGGTGTCCTGGATCAGGGTGGGGGTCCCCACTGGGGTGCCTGGCCAGTCTGGGTGAGGGGCTGAGGGCTGTTTTCAGGCTGGGGGTGACTGAAGTTCCCAACTGCTCCTTTTTTTCTTTTTTCTTATTTTATTCTGGGCCAGCTTTACCTTGAGGCTTGGCTCCAGCTCTTAGGCCTCCCTCTGGTGCTGAAAGTAGGTTTCTGGCCTTTGCTTACAATGTTGCGAATCTGCTGGCTGAAGTCCGGCAGTATTTGTTACAATGTTTCTTAAACTGCCCACTCAGAGGCCTGCAGCCACAGGCGGGGAACGTTGGTTTCTTCCGACGATCCTCCATCACTGAGGCAAGCAAGCCTCATGTTAGTTTCAAGCTGCCTGGCTGCCGGCCGCCATCTTGGCTGACAGTTAATTTGCATATCTCGCTGATTAGCCAATAAAAGGGTAGCGGTCGTACGCCAATTACCATGTTTCTCTTTTATTAGTGTAGATACTAATAATAGAGGAATATATAAACTGTCCAGGACACCATCACAGTAAGGACCGAACAGCAGGCTGCGTGGGGCAACAAGGCTGGCAGGGGGGTTAGGGAGGGATGACCAAATGACTGAACAGCAGGCTGTGTGGGGAGACCGGGCCAGAAGGGGGGATGTTGGGGACGACCAGGCTGGCAAGGGGGCAGTGAGGGGTGACCAGGCCAGTGGGGGGGGGGCAGTTAGGGGCAAACAGGCTGGAGGGGGGGTAGTTGGGGTAATCATGCTGGCAGGGGGGTCATTTGGGGGTGACCAGGCCAGCAGGGGGGACAGTTTGGGGTGATCAGGCAGGCAGTTAGGCCCAATCCCTGGGATCAGGTGAGCAGTTAGGAGCCAGTGGTTCCCAGATTGTGAGAGGGATGTCCGACTGCTGGTTTAAGCCTGATCCTCTGGATTGTGCCTAAACTGGCAGTCGGACATCCCCTGAAGGGTCCCAGTTTGGAGAGGGTACAGGCTGGGATGAGGGGACCCCTCGCCCCATGCATGAATTTTATACACCAGGCCTCTAGTATAGGATAATCCTAATATATAAAAACCTTGGGTCATAATGACTGGTAACGGCCGTGGCTCAACCAACCGGAAGTCAGTCCTGCAGCCATAGCAACCCAGCACTGACTGCTTCTGCTGCAGGCACAGTGCCCCAGCACTGACTGCTGAGGGGGCTGTGAATCAGGGCCAGAGAGAGGCCTGAAGAGAGAAGCAGGGACTGATCCATTGCCTCTATGGCAGCTTTTGATTAGCACTTGCCTCTCTCTTTCTCTCCCAGTCTGGCCAGCAGCCACGCCTCCATTTCTCTACAGGCCTCCACCAGGGCTGCTGATCAGACCCACCTTTCTGATCAGGCCCGTTAATAGTCCCAGAGATGCTGACTGGCATAGAAACTGACCAATCAAAACCAAATCTGGGTGAAGTGTGAGGAGCCAATGGCTGGCGAGGAGGCGGAGCTTTTGATGATGACTGGAATAGGAACTGACCAATCAGAACCAAATTGGCCAGCAGAGGAGGGCAGTTGGGGTGAGCTCAGGCCTGCATGGGAGGGCAGTTGGAGGCAAGATCAGACTGTCAGGGGAGAGCAGTTGGGAGTGAGATCAGGCCGGCAGGGGAGGGCAGTTAGGGGCGATCAGGCAGGCAGGCAGAGGCAGTTAGGGGTGATAAGGATGGCAGGCAGAGGCTGTTAGGGGTGATCAGGCAGGCAGGCAGGTGAGCAGTTAGAACCAGCAGTCCCAGATTGCAAGAGGGATGCCCAACTGCTGGTTAAACCGGCAGTTGGACATCCCCCAAGGGGTCTCCGATTGGAGAGGGTGCAGGCTGAGCTGAGGGAACCCCCTTTCCCCCTGCCGTGCATGAATTTCGTGCACCAGTTAATTATATTGTGTTAGTGTAAAAACATTCAAAACTGTAATGAATTTTTGTTAGTTTATTTGAGCCAAACTGCTGACAATTGCTGGGAGCAGAATCTCAGCATATTGGGATAATGCTATTCTGGAGCATATTCCAGAGAATGGCAGTTTTTTATCTTATTTTATACATTACAATCAAAAGGAGATATAAGTGGGCTACATGAAATCCATGGTGATAGATTAGGGAGTCCAGAGAAAGCAAAGCAGAAAACCTCTGGGATTGTATAAAAAGTAAAATTATAGGCACATACTTCTTTTACTCAGCTGGGTGCAGGATAGTTAACAGTCAACAATTAACATGGTAACAATAACAATGAAGGAATTTATGGTCTCCTGGGCATTTGGTTGTGCCCCATGGGGTCCAGAAAAAGGGAAGTTACAAGTTACTCAGACATTTCATAGGTATGTTATCTTAGATGCAAAAAGACAATAGACTCAGTGAAAGTAAAGATTGACCTTGTCAGGGAAGATACTGGCCTAGGACATGACTGCCCTCTATAACTGCTTTTAGCTAAAGTTTAATTTCAGGCCATCCTTTATGGTTTCTTTAAGTCTCTGAGTTTGCAAGACTGCCATGCAGACCTCCCCTGAGCTTGTCAGGTTATCACGTGGCTCCTTTTGTCCACAAATCTTTAATAATAAAAGGGTAATATGCAAATTAACCACCACTCCACGACAAAGGTGGCAGCACTCGTAGCCACAAAGATGGTGGTGCCCATAGCCACAAAGATGGTGGCACCAACTGGAGCCACGGAGCTGGCCAGAGCGGGCGGGATGCTTGGCTTCCTTTGTCACCCCAGCAACAAAGGAAGGCAAGCCTCCTGCAAGCCCCAGCCGGCTACCGAGGGCCAGCCTTTGGGTGGTGGCCACGAAACTGGCCAGAGGGGCGGGAAGCGGCTCCGGCCCAGAATGAAGGCAGGAGGTGGCTCTGGCCTGGAGCCAAGGTGGGAGGCGGCAGCCAGAGCAAAGGTCCGGGTCCCAGGTGCCAGAGGGAAGCCGGTGCCAGCAGCCAGGGGAAGGAAGGCTTATTCTTGCAAGAATCTTTGTGCATCGGGCCTCTAGTGTTATAATAATATTTTATCTCATTAATTGTATTTTTTTACAGAGTATTGCTCTTTTCTACCTTGCTGCTTTTAAGATCTGCTTTCAGGCTCTGCTGTTCTGTGAGTTCACACTAATATGTTTAGGTATGTATTCCATTAGTTCTAGGAAATTTCTGTCAAATATTTTCTCTCCTCCATTTCCCCTGTTCTTTTATGGAACTCTGGATAAATCTACTTTACATCTATTCTGTCGTCCACTTATATTAATTAAATTTAAAATGTTTTTCCACATAAAAAATTGTTATGGTTTCCACCTGTTCCACAGCTTGGAATAATGTCTGGAGAGTGTGTAAGCAACTGCCCGGGGGATGAGTGCAGAAGTTCAGGTGGAATTCCCAAGGCCAAGGGACTGCAACAGCACCCCCTCATGGCCACTGGATTAAGGAGGCCTCTTATCATGCCCAAGAGTGAGCCTTTTGAAGAGGTCCTACCCAAGCTTGGCCTGTGGAGGCTGGTGAGGTAGAAGCCCATCTTCTTGATGAGTTTCACTTCCTGCCCTAGGTAGTGAATTCAAGAAGTCACAGTCATGAGGGGCTGAGCTAGCAGAGCCCAGAGGGTGCAGATCTGGCAGGGTCAGCTTCAGATTCTTTCCTAGAACCAGGAAGGCCTCCAAGGCATCCGGCGTGTGACCGGATTCACCTTGAGAAAGCTTCTGGTTATCTTTTGAGAAGGCACTGTCGCCACTCAAGATTTCCAGAGACACTTGGTACCCTTGTATTTCTGCCTTGCCAAGTCAAAGAAGTGGCACACACCCTTTAGAGCCATGCACGTAATCCAAAGAGAGTTAGATGTTGGAGCTTCACAAATACAGATTGTCCGGGTAGTGAATGGTGGCCTGGGCTTCCTTTGAGTAATTCTGAAGCCTTGCTGGAAACAAGGCTCTAACCACAAAAGACAGAATTAGCTGGTCTTACATGCATGTGCTATCTGAGAGGCAGCCTAGATGCTGAGGCTGGACAGGAGACAGAGCCTAGAAGTAGCATATGCCTTCCATCTAAACACTGTTGAATCAAGGGACAGATCTGTGGGGGCCTTCAAATGCACCATCTCTTAATTATTTTACATTTTGATCTACTGACTTGCCTCTCTGTATCTCACTTTTAGTAATTTCTTCAGATATATCAGCCAGATCTCAATTATTTAACCAATTTTATATTCCATTTCTTTAGGTTTTAGTAGATCCTTTTCCTAATCTTCCTAATTATTCCCAATTATTCCTTAAGGTCCAAAATTTATTAATGCAAATTATATTGCAGTTATCAGCCCCTGCCCTTAGGATAACCTTGTCTCCCCCATTTGCTTACTATTTGCTATTTGGGAGATGGAATGTTTCAAGAACAAAAAAGCCATAAAACTATGTTATACCTATATAGATTTTTCAATTATATGTTCACCATATAGTTGTTTTCAGCATTTACTCCACCTTACTATTAGAAGAATTCTCTGGGTCCCTTCATATCCCCAATGCCAGTAAACTAAAAATCCAGTATATGGAGATGTTTATTGAGTTGAGGCTTATTGAAAAAGGAATGGAGGAGCCGCTATTTTCATAGATCCATAAAGGTGTAGAGAATTATATTTCAATAGGCTAATGAAAAAGTCTCATGACCGTCATCATCAGTAAAAGGCCCCAAAATGCAGGTGTTCAATAATAGACCCTTAACAGGGGCACTTAAGGCCTACCAATGTCTCCTAGTTGTTCTTAGAGACGGAAATCTTCACTGCATTTCAAAGCCATGCCAAGTCTGGCCCGGGATCAATTCACACCATTCTCACTCTCTTTTCTAAAAGACTTTATTTCTAGAGTAGTTTAACATTTACAAAAAGCTAAGCAGATAGTACACAGTTAGTTCCCTTTCCCTAGAGTTTCCACTATTCTTGACATCTTACATTAGTGTGGTATATTTGTAACTGATAAGCCAATACTGATACATAATTATTAATTAAAGTCTGTATTTATGTTAGTTTCTGTGTTGTAGTTTGACAGGTTTGACAAATGCATGTCATGTATCCACTATCACATTATCATAAGGTTATAGTCTAAATACCCTAACAATCCCATTCTCCAACTTTTCACCTCTTCCTAGATTCCTGGCAACAACTGATCTTTCCACTATCTCTATAGTCATATAAATGGAATCATACCATACAGAGCAATGTGCATTTAAGGGTATTCCATGTATTTTTGTGATTTAATAGTTTGTTTTTGTCACTGAAGGATATTCCAATATATGGATGTACCACAGTTTGTCCACTCACCTACTGAAGGACTGTGAATATTTCTCTCTTTTCCACACCCAGCGCGGCTAGAGAGCAATCAGGTTCCTGAGTAGGGGCTGCTGGGGATTGAGAAAATGAAAGAGACAGACTCAGAGATGGAAGGAAAAAGCTGGGGCCGGGTGGGACCACTGTCCTCTGATGGAGAGACAGGGACCCAGAGCCAATACAGCGTGTTTATTTTATACAGCAAAAACCAGGAAGTTTTAGTAAAGGTCAAGACAAAGATTATGTGCATTCTTGGGTGGGCACAAGTCGTATTCATTCCTGGTGCTTGGCTGGATTTAAATAACAAAACCCACCCCTGGCACCTGGGCTGAAGGTCAGGCTGACAACACTCCTGCCTTTTGGCAAAGCGTGTTTCCAGGACATGGCTTTGCCAATGCCACTGGATTTAGCTGACAATAATTAAAGAAATGCTCATGTGCCTTCCCTGGTGCTCTCTACGAAGGACATCTTGATTGCTTCCAGTCTGGGCAATAATGGATGAAGCTGCTATACCATTCATGTGCAGGGTTTTCTGTGGACATACGTTTACAAGTCATTTGGGGAAATACGTAGGAATGCAATTACTGGATCAATGACAAGACTATGTCTACCTTTGTAAGAAACTGCTAAACTGTCTTCCAAAGTGGCTATACCATTTTCATTCTTACCAGCAATTAGTGAGAGGACTTGTATATCCACATCCTCACCAGCATTTGGCATTGACAGTGTGAATTCTAGCCATTCGAATACATTGTCTAGCAGTGTCTCATTGTTGATTTTCAATTTTATTTAATTAAAAAATTCAATTACATTTGACATACAATATGATGTTTCAGGTGTACAACTTAGTGATTAGACATTTATATAACGTATGAAGTGATCACCCGATAAATTAGGTACCATCTGACACCACACATTTCACTGTTGTTTTAATTTGCAATTTCCTAATGATATATACAACATTGAGCATTTTTCCTTTTTTAATTTATATTTTATTTTAATTTTTATTTATTATTTTTAATCCTCACTCGAGGATATGTTTTTATTTATTTTTTGGAAAGGGAGAGGGAGGGGTGGAGAGAGAGAGAGAGCATGAGAGAAACATTGATCAGTTGCTTCTCATAGGCACCCCAACTGGGAATCTGAACCTACAACCTTGGTATGTGCTCTGATCGGGAATCAAACCTGCAACCTTTTTGGTGTACAGGATGACACTACAACCTGAGCCAGGGTGAGGAGTATTTTTTAAAAACACAAGTTTTTAGAGCAGTTAGGGTTACAGCAAAATTGAACAAAAGGTACAGAGATTTCCCATATATTCCCAGTCCCCATATATGCACAGCCTCCCCCTCTAGCAACATCCTGCACCAGAAAGGGACATTTATTATAACTGCAAAACTGACATGGACACACAATAATCACCCAAAGCCCATGGTTTACATTAGGGCTCACTCTTAGTGTTATAGCTACTCCAATCTATAATGATAAAAGCATAATATGCAAATTGGTCAAACAGCCAAACAGCGGACGGCCTTCCGGATGACCTTCCAGACGAAGCCAGGGCGGGGCTGTGAGGGCCAACGCAGCCAGGGCTTGGAAAGCCTACTCTTGCATGAATTTTGTGCATTGGGCCTCTAGTAAATTTAATAAAATTTTAAAAAAAAGGAAGATGCTCAATGTTATATATCATTAGGAAACTGAAAATTAAAACAAGTGATATGTACAGAGGTGGGCAAAAGTAGGCTTACAGTTGTGAGTACATGAAACAGTTTATTCTTAATTATTATATTACTAGAGGCCCGATGCATGAAGATTCATGCAAGAATGGGCCTTCCTTCCCCTGGCTGCTGGCACCGCCTTCACTCTGGCCCGGAGCCGCCTTTCCGCCTTCCCACACTGCCCAGAGGCCCAGAGTGGCTGGGGCGGTGCAGAACGCCCTCAGCCGCTCGGTGCCTGTGAATGCAAATTAACCCATCTTTGTTGGGTTAATTTGCATACTCACTCCTGATTGGCTGGTGGGCATCATGAAGGTGAGGTCAATTTGCATCTTTCTCTTTTATTAGTGTAGCTTTTCCATATGAACAACTGTAAACTTACTTTTGCCCACTCCTGTGTGGTGTCAGATAAGTGCTAGATTTATCAGGGTGATCACTTTGTAAGTTATGTAAATGTCTAATCACTATGGTGTGCTCATGAAACTAATCTAATATTGCATGTCAACTGAAATTGAAATTTTTACGTTCTATGGGTTTTGACAAATGTATGATACATACATCTCCTTTACTGGTATACTAAAAAGTGTGATTGCTGGATTGTATAATAAGAGTATATTTAGTTTTGTATGAAATCACCAAACTATTTTCCAAAGTGGCTGTACCATTTTATATTTCCACCAGCAATGAGAGTTCTTGTTGCTCCAATTTGGAGCATTTGGTGTTGTCAATGTTTTGGATTTTCACCATTCTAATAGGTGTGTAGTGGTTCTTTTTTTTAACTAGAGGCCTGATGCACAAAAAATTGTGCATTCGGGGTGGGGGGCGGGGGGGTTCCTCAGCCCGGCTTGTGCCCTCTCACATTCTGGGACCCCTCGGGGGGATGTCCACCTGCTGGCTTAGGCCTGCTCCCTGGGGGGATTGGGCCTAAGCTGGCAGTCAGACATCCCTCTAGCAGCCCGGGAGCCCTCAGGGGATGTCCACTTGCCAGCGGGGAGCAGGCCTAAGCTGCAGTCGGACATCCTTAGTGCTACTGAGGAGGCGGGAGAGGCTCCCACCACCACCACTGCTGTGCTAGCAGCCATCAGCCTGGCTTGTGGCTGAGCAGAGCTCCCCCTGTGGGAGCGCACTGACCACCAGGGAGCAGTTCCTGCATTGAGCATCTGCCCCCTGGCGGTCAGTGTGTGTCATAGTGACCAGTCATTCCCAGTCGTTCTGCTGTTAGGGTCAGTTTGCATATTACCCTTTTATTATATAGGATTGGATTGTTTTCTTATTGTTGAGTTTAAGAGTTCTTTGTACATTTTGGATTCAGATCTCTTATCAGATAAGTGTCTTGCAAATATAGCTTGCCTTTTCATTTCCTTAATAGTGTCTTTTGCAAAGTTATTCATTTTAATTAGGTCTAACCTATCTATTTTTTCTTTCATGAATGGTGTTTTTGGTGTTGTACAGTGGGGCCTTGACTTACAAGTTTAATTCGTTCCGTGACGGAGCTCGTAACTCAAATTACTCGTATGTCAAATCAACAGTAAACGAGTGAGACACTTGATGCTGGGCTGATATTGTGGCGTTCACTGTGACATTTGCTGCGCCAACTAGTGGTGGGGTATCTAAAGCTGGCTCGTAACCCGAATTTTAGCTCTCAACTCAAAGCAAAAAATCGGCCGAGAGATGGCTCGTATCTCGAAAAACTTGTTAGTCGGGACACTCGTAAGTCAAGGCCCCACTGTATTTAAAAACTCATCACCAAGCCAAAGTCACCTAGGTTTTGGCTTGTTATCTTCAAGAAATTTTATAGTTTTGTATTTTACATTAGTTTATGATCTATTTTTAGTTAATTCTGTGAAAGGTATAAGGTCAGTGTCTAGATCAGCCGTGGGCAAACTACGGCCCGCGGGCCGCATCTGGCCCGTTTGAAATGAATAAAACTAAAAAAAAAAAAAAAAAGACCGTACCCTTTTATGTAATGATGTTTACTTTGAATTTATATTAGTTCACACAAACACTCCATCCATGCTTTTGTTCCGGCCCTCCGGTCCAGTTTAAGAACCCATTGTGGCCCTCAAGTCAATAAGTTTGCCCACTCCTGCTCTAGATTAATATTTTTTTGCATGTGGATGTCGTTTGAACATTTGAAAAGACTATACTTTCTCCACTGAATTGCCTTTGCTCCTTTGTCAAATATCAGAAGGTTTCTTCTGTTTTAGCTGGAATTACATTGTCTTAGTCTGAACACTGCAGATTTAATTGATTAAGAATGAAAACAATGAGCTTAACAAATGAATTTTACTTGATATCAAAGTATTTCAAAATATGGGGACTTTGAGAACAAAACAATAAAAGGGGTCCTTGGTGAGAAGGTGGAGACCATCATGTCAGAATGTTGTAATTTCTATTAAGGTTTGTGAGAGTAACCCATAAACTTAGACATAAAAATTCAGTATTTAGGAAGAAATATACTCTCTCTAGAATTGGTAGTAGCCTAAAATATACTCTAATCTGCTGCTGAACATGTATGAAGCACAGTATTTCAGAGTATACATTTATTCCACAGATACCATATTTCATTAATTCCAAAATGAACTTTTTCTTCATATTGTGGCATCTGAAATCCAAATACTTACAAAATTAATGGAATATCGTATTCTAATTTGCAGTAATTTTTAAAAATGGTACATAAAATAAAGGTTTTATAATCTATGGGAGGACTTCTTAGCTGGATATGACAGCTTAGCTCTCACATAAATCATCCTATACTTTTCACAGTGTTTTAAAGAACTTTTCACTTAGTCTTGGGGCTGGGTAAGAAGGGAAAAATATGGAGCTAGAATAAAGAAATAAAATATAACTATGAATGTTTACCAAAGCATAGAATGGGTTAGAGAGGAAAGAGGAAACTTTAGTATCAACAGAAATACAGCCAGACACTTCGGATCTAGGGAGATGAATAAAAATCTTAGTTACTATGGCAAAGAACTTGGTTAATAGTAAGTGGCTGCCTTTAGGTTCCAAATCCATTAACCTCTCAATCTATGCAAACAAAAAAGTTACAGACATTGGCCAAGCCCCATTTTATCCCTGCCAATGCTGACACCATCTACCCAAACTCCTCATTTTTAGGATTTTACCTCCAATAGCTTTTCCTGACACTGACTATAAACCAGAACTTCTAAGGTATGGTTTACAATTATTTTAGAAACTGAAATAAATGCTTTTGTGATTAAACTCTACTCTCCATTAACACAGAATTGGTATTGGTTTTTACTTGAAACCTTCAAAAGACATTATTAGTTTGTTGCCAGTTTTAAAGGGTCACAACTGTTAGATTTGAAACAGAGGCCCTGATAAAGCTTAAACAGAATCCTTTTCCACAACTCCAGTTTTATTTAGACTTTATGTGGTTGCACAGACACACTTAGAGAAGATATATTTATATTACATATAAATATAGATAATGAGAGTTTCTGACAAATGATTGCTAATGAAAATTTATTAACCATATAACCTTGAATACCAGAGAAACTTCAATATGAACAAATCAGCATTAAGTTCCCAGTTCATAAACTTTGGTTGTATGATGATGCCTTAAGCACCAAGGAACAAACAATAATCCTAATTTAAAAAGAAAAAAAAATCCTAAGAAACAAAAAATCCTTCAACTCTCTTGAATCTAGTTTTTTTTAAACATCATTTGGGGAAATTCTCTCTTATTCTACCTTTTTTTCCATCTTGGTCAGTTTCTATAACCATTATCAATAAAAATTGATGAGGGAAAAAAGGACAGAAAAACTATAACAGATAAAGATGATGTCTCAAAATAGGTATTTCTGGAAATTATTCTGTCTTAAATACAAAATTGTTTTAACTTAGGAGATTTGAATTATATAACATGAATGAAAAAAGCCCAGCTCTTAGTTTTCTAAAGTCAAAATCGCAGACAATGTAATCTTAACAAGAGCGGGGAGGAGAGGCCCCTGGAGAGAGCTTTAGCAGACCCAGCTGAAGAGATTCGTGGACTGCAACTTCTTCCCTGGCGCTACTGGGTCTGTGGTACAGAGGCCATTGGTATAATACACAGGCATCAAAAAAGAGACCTGATGGGATGAGCCCAACCTTTCATGGGACTTCCCAAGAAATCTGACAGGCAAAAGGAAGAACAATCAGAGTGGAGATTGAAACAGGAAAAGTGAAAAAAATATATATCTAAGTTTACACAAGTCCAGATGGAGGGGACTTGGATGTACAAACTGACAACTGCATACGCGGAGAAGGGATGGCATCCTTGCACACAAGTGTGGATTATACACACATTCTATTAAGTCAGTTCATATATTACACCTGACAATTCACACAGGATGTTTCTGCGAGGAGGTGGAAGGAGGTTCTAGTCACTCCGCTCCTCAGGCCCCAGTCCTTTGTCCTGGCTGGTTGGTGGTCTCCACACAGGACTCAACGGCCTGGTATATGAATGGGTAAAGCTTCATGTCTGGTCCGGGAGTGGAACAGTTTCTACATTCTTCATTGTAATAACGCAGCAACAGCTTATATACTTCTCCTGGGGAGTAAAGGGCAAGACCAATTTGTACATTAAGGTATATAGATGGATGAAACTACTAAACAACACTCAGTTTTATCTTAACATATGTTTAAATTTGAAAATAAAGTATGAATTTCATATGCCTGGAAGGCTTTCCTGACATAAAGATAAAAATTTAAAAAATACCTTAAAGAAACTATTTATTAGCTCATGATTCCAACAGGCTATATACAGGGTGGGGCAAAAGTAAGTTTACAGTTGTGGGTACATGAAACAGAGTTCATTCTTGTATTGTTATGTATTAATTACTGTGCTATTTTCCATCCAAACAACTGTAAACTACTTTGCCTCCGTGTGTCGCACATTATCCACGCATCCGTTGGGAGTCTGCAGCAGCTCTGATTCTGCACTGGGCTCCCACGGCAGCAAGGCCTCTCCTGTCCAGCGGAAACACTAGGTGAGCAAGCTGGCATGTCTGCTAAGCAGAGCTCAGAACGAGGCTTCTTAGGATTGAACTTGCCCCCTACGCTTCCTTCCTTTAGTTTTCTGTATACACAAACATCAAAGTGGACACTACCCCAGCTTCTTAGCCTTTACTTTAATAAGATGATATACCCTTTCAAAACTGTGAATGACACTTTGCCAGAAAACAATGATCCCACCAATGACGCCTCTCTAAAACTTTGCTTCCCCTCCTCAAAAATCACACTTGATTTTTTTCTTATTCACTGTGATCCATCCAGATTTGGCAGGTGCTCCTCCTAAATCCATTGGATAGCAGTGTCAAGACTCTCCTACTTACCAACAGTCAGTTTCCTTTCGGTAAGAAAAGTGTGCATGCTGTAAATGTCTCTCATCAATTCCGAGTCCCCAAAGGTGAAATAAACCACATCCCGCTCAGCTACAGCAGCTGCCAGTATCTGTATTAAGGCTGTGGCAAGAGAGGAAATACAGCTATATTATGACACTTCCATGAAGACACTGTTAGTTCTTTCAACCAGCTAAATTATAGCTGGTGTGCCTGAGAGGAATCTTGCATTAAAAGATTTATAAACCCGATAGACACATTAGAAATGGCAAATACAGGGTGGGCATAAATCATCTACTTGTGTGACTGTTCAGACCTGCTGCCGAGACTAGCATTAAGCCACAGAATTCCCATCAAGCACCTTTGTGGGAAGACAAAGGAAGGGGCATTTTGAGGCAGCAGAGCTAAGGCACTAAGGTGGTATTTCTTCTTGCTTATACTAATCTGGAACTAAATTTTTTGTGTTTGCTTACCTGATTATTTTGTCTCATTACACAGCCACTGGTCTTTGTACCACAGGAGTCTCTGTGATTTTCCTTGACCAGTATACTTGGGAGGCTGCAATGCTCTCATTAACCCGCAGCAAGCATCTCACCCCTCCTGCACTCCCACCCCTACCCAATCACCGCAGCCTGGAGCGATTGCTACTGAGAACACTGGACATAACTCTGTGTGCTGGGACGGGAAATCACTCAGACCCACTGTCTCCAGGAATCAAAGTTACAAATCACTGAGACTCAAGGACGTTTCCAAAAATTAAGTTTCTTGTAATCTTCATCTCAATAGACAAAATTTAATTTAAATAATAACAACAAAACTGAACACAGGTATAATAAATGCCCTTTTCTAGTTATATATCTTTTTCCTTAAAAAAAAAAAAGGTGGAAATAAAACTAAAAGTTTTAGTATGGTTTTGAATTTTGAGAGCATGTTAATATTATACACTTCAAAAAATAAAATTAAAACAGTAAGAATGGAGCCCTAGATGGTTTTCTCAGTGGTTAGAGCATCGGCCTGTGGACTGAAGGGTCCCTGGTTCTATTCCAGTCAAGAGCACATGCCCAGGTTGTGGCCTCAATCCCCAGTGGGGGTAGGGGAGGGCACGTGCATGTGGGAGGCAGCTGATCAATGATTCTCTCTCCTCAGTGATGTTTCTAACTCTCTCTCCCTCTCCCTTCCTCTCTGAAATCAATAAAAATAATTTAAAAAAATCAAACCCAGAAAGAATGAGAATGATGCCCTAGCCAGTTTGTCTCAGTGGTTAGAGCGCCGGTCTGTGGAGTGAAGGGTCTTAGGTTCTACTCTGGTCAAGGGCACGTCATACCCCGGTTGCAGGCTCACCGACGGGTGCCAGATGCCGAGCTCACAGGTGGCGAACGTAGCTGCAGCGGCACAAGACTCTCCCACAGACACTCCCGCTGGCGTTCCTCCCGCATCGGGACTGGGATCAGGACTGGCATTGGGACGGATAGGGACTGACTGGGGTGTGTGTGTGGGAGGCGACCAATCAATGTGCCCCTCTCACATCAATGTTTCTCTCTCTCTCTGTCTCTCCCTTCCATTTTCTCTAAAAAACCAATGGAAAAAATATCCTCGGGTGAGGATTAACAAACAAAAAGAATGGGAATGAGGAGAAACCTATAATGGAAAGCAAATGAAGACAAATGTGCCAAATTTTATTTCAAAAGAATAACATAACTACACCGAAGGGAAAGGAAAAAGGAAGGATGAAAGAAAGAGCTAATGTAACTTATGAACACAATATTTGACTAATATACCCTCAGTATTGGGCATGAAGGAAAGAATCACAAACTCCCCACTCTTTTTACTAGGTTTGCTTACCATAGTGGTACAGGCAAAGCAATTCTGAAAGTATTTTAGATACATTTCAGGATTGAGCAAATGAGTAAATGTTGATACTGTTGGGAGCTGGGGTTCTCTCTAGTGGGAAAAGACAAATAACTCTGGGAGGAGATACATTGCAATGGAAGACACCGGTATGTGCTCATGACATCCCCAATATATATATGTGTGTGTGTGTGTGTGTGTGTGTGTGTGTGTGTGTGTGTGCGTGTGTGTGTGTGTGTGAGAGAGAGAGAGAGAGAGAGAGAGAGAGAGAGAGAGAGAGAGAAAGAGAAAATCTCCTACTTTGCTGAAAAAGTCTAAAAGAAGACATCCCAGTAGCAATGAGCATACCTAGTGCCCACATCTTGGTATCTAACACCATTCCCCCTAAAAGGAGCAGGACTCCTAAGGGAAATGCCTGATTCCACAATAGGGACAGGACAGGTACAAGATGAGTTCAAAATATTTTTCTACACCAGAAAGTAAGGATATGTTAAAAAAAAATGGTGGGAGAAAAAATTGGTGGGAATGTGTCACATGGATACAGGGACCAATTTGAAGAAGCTCCCACTAGCCAAATCTGGAAGCTAAGTACCAAAATATTAAGTACAGTAATAAATTACAAACTACTGAAAAAATATGAATTGCTGAGTCCACACTGATAATACACAATAAACAGAGAAGAGGAAGGAGAGCTCTTGCTCAGGAGAAAGCCAAAGACTAATAATCAGTAAGTTGGAGAGACCGCTAGAATGAGATAATCCTTTTTTTGCAACCATCATGGCAAAGACTGGATCCAGCAAAAATCATTAAAGGACACTAAATCTACGGTAAATTTTGTCTTCAAGTGTCTTATTAGCTACAAGAAAGGAAAAAAAAATCCAAAACCTACACAGTGGAGAGATTAGACAACATCTTTACTGGATGATCAAAATTAACATCACCAGTGGGGTCAGATGGCCATCATGTGCCTTAGACACTATCACCTGTGCAATGCTCTGAGCATGCAGAGACTCAAGCTAATCACGAGCAAACAGCAAACAAATCCAAGGAACACTGTATTCTTAAAACATGTCGATGACAGAGAAGACAAAGAGAGCTGTGGAAACGCTCCATATTCAAAAGGAGGCTACAAGTCATGAGAATTAAATGTAATATCTGTCTCCAGACCCTGTACTGAAGGGCAAAACGGCCACTTGACAAAACTGGAACATAGATGATATAGTAGATAAAAGTATTCAATCAAGGCATAATTATGAAATTAATAACTATAATGTGTTTTATATAAAAACTAGAGGCCCGGTGCATGAAATTCGTGCACTTGGGGGGTGGGGGGAGTCCCTCAGCCTCACCTGTGCCCTCTCGCAGTCTGGGAGCCCTCAGGGGATGTTCGACTGCTGGCTTAGTCCCACAAGGAGCGGGCCTAAGCCGGCAGTCAGACATCCTTAGCACTGCTGCAGAGGTGGGAGAGGCTCCCGCCACCACTGCTGCACTGGCCAGCCATGAGCCCGTGTCTGGCTGAGTGGCGTACACCCTGTGGGAGGGCACTGACCACCAAAGGGCAGTTCCTGCATTGACTATCTGTCCCCTGGTGTCAGTGAGCATCTTAGCGACCAGTCGCTCGGCCGTTTGGTTGATCTGCATATTAGCCTTTTATTATATAGGGTATTTTATTCTTTTTTTAAAAAAAATTTTTTTATTGATTTTTTACAGAGAGGAAGGGAGAGGGATAGAGTTAGAAACATCGATGAGAGAGAAACATTGATCAGCTGCCTCCTGCACACCCCCTATTGGGGATGTGCCCTCAACCCAGGTACATGCCCTTGATCGGAATCAAACCTGGGACCTTTTAGTCCGCAGGCTGACGCTCTATCCACTGAGCCAAACCGGTTAGGGCAGGATATTTTATTCTTTTAAATAGATAGATAGATAGATAGATAGATAGATAGATAGATAGATTTCAGAGAGGAAGAAGGAGAAAGGGAGATAGAAACATCAATGATGAGAGAGAATCATTGTTTGGCTGCTTCCTGCACACCCCACCCTGGGGATTGAGCCTGCAACCTGGGCATGTGCCCTAGACCGGAATTGAACCCAAGAACCCTTCAGTCCACAGGCTGATGATCTATTCACTGAGCCAAACTGGCTAGGACAGAAAATATTTTATTCTTAGGAAGCACAAACTAAATATTTAAGAAAAGGGGCACAATGTACATAACAAGCTCAAATGATTCAGAAAAAAATTATATGTGTGTACATATATGCATGCATATATACACACACATATGTATGTATATACACACACACAGAGAAGTGTGTGTGTATAATTTTACTTTTTGTAACTTTTATGAATTCAAAATTATTTTCAAGTAAAAAGTTTTAAAAATTAAATAGGAAGGAAAAATATTTTTAAGTTAAACTAGTAAATTTGATATACTGAGTTTCCCCAGATTTGAGAAAGAATATAAGACACTATACTACAGGCAAGATTCTAAAATACCAAAGTATTTTCTAATTTCCAAACTAATATTTATTGAGTATCCACAACATGACTAGGCCTCATTAATCTCACAGTACTGAAAGCAATTAATCTCAAAATAGAAATGTTTTAATTAAAACTGCTCAACCAACTTGTGCATACATTAAAGCTTCAATACACTCAATTTCAAAAGGGTCCTAATTAACCTTAACTACACATAAAAATGGAAACTAATGAATTGTCATCTTCCTCTACCAAGAGGTATCACTTCTTACCTCTTAATTTGAATGAGAATTTAGCTTTAAGTATTTCCTATTTAAAACAGAGAGAGGCTGGCCGTGTGGCTCAGTGATTGAGCATCGACCTATGGACCAGGAGGTCACCCTTCAATTCCCGGTCAGGCCATATACCTAGGTTGCAGGCTCCATCCCCAGTAGGGGGAGTGCAGGAGGCAGCCAATCAATGTTTCTCTCTCACACTGATGTCTCTCTCTCTCTCTCTCTCTCTCTCTCTCTCTCTCTCTCTCTCTTCCTCTCCCTCCCCCTTCCTCGCTCTAAAATCAATTTAAAAAATGCTTCACAGGCCATTTTTCCCCAGTGGACAGGCTCTTAGAGATAAGCCTGACAGAGCTACCAAAAGGAGGCCAGTTTCTAATAAGAGACACCAAGTCACATTACGTTCTTGAATTCACATCTATTTCTATTTGGGTGCCCACTGTGACATAAACATGTGTTAGACAAGTTGGGTCTGGAGATAGGAGCCCTAGTTCAGCCCTCACCCTTCTCTACCGATCAGCTCTATGACTTTCACCAAGTCAACTCTCTTTCCAGCATTTTCCTCAGCTATGCAATGGAGGGCAGATCCCTAAAGACTCTGAGTGTAGAATTCCATAATCTCTGCTACAATTTTTCTCCTTTCATTGGCTATTAGACTACACATTCACAAATAAATTTTTCAGAAATATACATTACTCTTGACCTGAGATGCATCAGTAATCACTAACAAAATATTATTTTAAACAGAATTGTCTTTAGGCCCCACTAGGCACAACATCCCCAAGGCGTTCGTAAATTGAGAGAATTGTGTTCTCGGAGTGAAGTGAACTCTCTTGCCTCACAAGTCTAATAGGATATGTGGACTGACTCCAAGTGTGATATAAAAGCATCAAATTCTAACTTCAAGCACAAGTAGGTGCCAAAATAATCATTTAAATTAACCTGCAGGGAGCTTGGTTTTAATTTTCTTTTTGGCATCGATGTTAAGCTATGAAAGAAGTTCAAATAAGTATAACATAAAAAACCACAATTCACAGTGTCCTCCTGCATCAGATGAACCAAATAAAAATTGAGTAAAATGATGGATATTCATACCTAGGTGTGGGTTGTAATATCAGCATGCAACATTAGTAACACCTGCTAACACTGAGCTCCTACCTCATAGCATGTTGGACGGTAAGCACAAACTCAAGATTTATAATGATTAACTCACTTAATCCTTACAAAAACCAAATAAGGTAAATATCAGTATCATCTCCATTTTGAAAATAAGGAAATATAGCCACCAAAGGTTAAGTAATTTGTTTAAAGTCATACAGCCAAAAAGGAGTGGAATGAGAGTCGACCCTGGCAGTCCGACTGAAAACCTCCCGCCCTCACACACTATGCTGCAAAGCTGCCCTGTCATTCTGGTCTACTCCAAGCAAATTTACCAAATGTCAGTCAGGAGAATTGCCTCAAATTGTTTGTTTACATTATTTAAATGCCTGCTGGCAAGCAGGCTGAAATAGCATCGATGTGCAAGTACTGCTACTGACGTCCTTCTCATTAACCCCAGCTGTTTTGTTAGCTCACGTGCTCGCTCATCTGAAAAGCTACCAGCCCACAGGCTTCGGCTTACGCTCCCAGGCCAGCTCCTATTCTCTAACTGGTCTTGTCCTCTGGTGCGGTTCTTAAGATTTTTCATCTTGACACCACCTGCCCCCTCCACCCCCCCGCCCAAGCCCCCAAAGGACATAACTAAAGGCTCAATTGTTGGTCCTTTCATCTGCTTTAAAAGCTCTCTCTCTACAAGAATTCAACCACCATCTCTAGAATGCCATCTCCAAATCTAGATCCAGATACAGAGTTTGGCCAATAAAGTAATAGCAAGAGCACAGACACTGGGCTCTTGGGCATCAATCCCGCTTTGAATCTCAGCACTGCCACTTGATATCTTTGTGACCACAGGCTAGTTACTTACTTCTCTATTCCTTAGTTATCACACCTCTAAAGCGACAAATAAACCTACTGAATAGGCTGATATGAACTAATGTAAGAAAAGCGCTTAGTACAATTCCTGGAACACAAAATACATTCAACATGTTTAACAACAACAACAACAACAACAACAAGAACATATACTGGTTTTTGAGGATGACAGGCCAAATCTGAATGTGGCTCTGACATTTACTAGCTGTCTCTCTTTGAACAGTTTCTTAGCCTCTCTAAAAACTGGTCTCCTCATCTTAAAAATGAGGCTACAAGCTGAAGGGTAACTATTCAAATTAAAGAACAGAATGCAGCATTTCTTAAACCTGCCTGATTGTCAGCAACTCCCGGAGTGAAAAAAAAAATCCAAAAGGCATTTTCCGGATTCACTAACTCAGTGGCATCTTCCAGGTGCTCATAACAACTATTCCGCTACCTCTAGTCACTATGAATGCAGTTATCATACAAGACCCCATCGTAGGCCCGGATCCATAGAAGAGAACAATGCAGAAAGATTAAGAAAGGAATGCCTATCAAGTGTGTAGGTGCAAGGCTGTGAGATAAATGGAGATGTGTTCTGACAAAAGATAACAAAGAGAAGAGGAACCTGTGGTAGACAAACCGGGGTGACCTGGCCCATAATTCTATTTTTCTACCTTCCATGTCTAAGTAGGCACCCCTTTCCCACTTCCACAACCAGACCTCCCACAAACGCCAGCCAAAGGGATAGGCAGGCCAACCACAGCATGGTAGCAAATGATTTATCAGCATTGTCCTGGTTCCAACCTTTTCTAGAATATTGGTTTTTCTGGAGTTTAGCTAGCTTGATTCCAAAATAGCAAAATAACTAGTAAAGATATCATTTAGGTTTGATATAAATGGGATATAAATTATGAAAGAAAACAAATTTATATACATTTCTATAAGCTCAGAAAACTTTTTGTTTAATATATATATATATATCTCAACTGGATATCCTCTTAACGTCATTAGGGGATGTGTTCAGTGTTTAATGACTCCCTGATTACAATGATTTGGTCCAAGGGAGGGGAAGCTGATCCAAGTTGGTCAAATTAGAATATTTCCACAGAATTTTTAATTAAAGGAGTCCCCTTTACCTTAGGGACTCAACTGCAATACTGCAGGCCTGGCACTATTTGGTCACGGCTCCTGCCATGTGGAGATGACCAATGCAAGAGGAGAAGGAGGCCCATCATCTTTAAACAACACACACGAAAGGAAGCACCTGATCTCAGGATGCCAGCTCTGCACTGCCTCTCAGCCACATCAGCCAATAAAATTCCCTCTCCTACTTCAGTGATAAGGTACACGAGTGTCTTTTGTAACTGAAAGAACCCTAACACAGAACTATTTTGCAGGGTGGGGGAGTGGGGTGGGTGAGAAAGGGGGATTTTTGTGGAATAGTTAGCACTAGAGTGGAGTCTTAAAGAAAAAGAAGAAATTAGCCAGATATAGACAGTTTAAAAATATGCAAAATGGAAAAAACTGGGCAAAACTGTAATCTAACGAAAGGCACACAGAGGTTGTTGAATAAGTTTGTTAAATAGAAATATTGTATTTGCAAGTCACTTTTGGGTAGTGAAAGTCAACATCAAGATATATTTTAATTATGCTAAACTAGCAAAGGCATAGTCTCCCAAAAGTTAGGTAATACAATATGGAGACATAAAAAATAAACACTGAAGGAAATGAAAAAAGAAATAGACAAAAACACAATAAAACAAAAAGAACTTTAGTCACCACTCTACTGTTCTTGCTGCACTCAATCCCTTCACAAAGCAAAGCAACGAAATTAGAATGATAAAGGTCTGATCTAATGGTATAGATAAGTGCTACACTATTCAGAGGCAACTTTCAACTGCCAACATAATATCTGCAACAACTGACTATGTTAGGCCACAAAGAAAAGCTCAAAACTCTGCAAAAAGTAGAAATAATATTATCTACATCTTTGAATACCATGCAATAAATCTGAAATAAGGGATAAAAGAAACATTAAAAAACACAACAACCATTTAGAAAGGGTTTTAAATTACCTCCTAAAAATCTCATGGGTGCCAGGTGGTACACTTAGGGCAGGAGCCCTCTCCACAGTCTCCACTGAGATGAGATAAATAAAGCATCAAAAAACCACATTGCTTCCACCTTAATAATGAGAAAAGGCCAAGTGAGCTACAGAATCCTAACTTTTTCTGAGTCTACCAGGGAGCCGAGTTTGCAAAGTAACTGAAGTATGACAAGCTCCTTTCAAGACAAGATGAGACACAGATAGTATAATTGCTGAAAGAGCACAGAAAAAAAGAGGTGGCCACCATAGAAATGGGTAAGAATAAATCAGTTAAAACTAACAAAATGTTAAAAGTCAAGTATGGACTGAGGGGTCACTTTGGAACAGCTAGGAGCCCCCAAAATAAGAAGAGTTCACGGTCACTCAGAGCGTTTCCGCAGGGTGCTCAGAAAGATGGGGGATCAGGGGGAGGACAGAGTGCCCCTTTGGTCGCACCGGTGTGCAGGAGGCCACTGGCTGCTGCCGGGGGACAGACACCGAGCCTTTATTCTTGTATTATTATTTATTAATTATTGTATTCAAGCAAATGATTCGATGATTATTGAAGCAAATACAGGGGAGGGAATGATCAAAAATTCGCTCCAGCCCTAGCTGGTTTGGCTCAGTGGATAGAGCATCAGCCTGCGGACAGAAGGGGTCCTGGGTTCGATTCCAGACAAGGAATCTCTCTTCCCCATGTCCCTTCTTTCCTATCCTCTGGTTGCCTGGGGGCAGAAAGTTGTTAATAAGTGCTTGTTGAATGAGTAAATATGTGAAAAATATTCTCTTATTAGCTATAAATATATGACAGCAGTTCAAAATTGTCTTTATAAATTGTAAAACTCATATACAATTGGACAACACACATATTAAAAACACTTTTGCCTTATTTCTAAGAGAAATACAAGTTTAAGGATTTACATATCCCCCTCCCCCCCCCCCCCCCCCCCCGTTTTCCCTCCTTTCTCTTGTAAGGTAGGGAGAGCACCTGATAGGTCAGAAGAGACTTCATGAGAGGGTGAGTGAGACCTAGGGACCGCTAAGGATGGCAGCAGAGAATGTTAACATTGGCCTGTGTTTAACTGCTCTCAGGGGGTTTTAGCTCCCAAATTTGTGTCATCTATCAATACTCTGAATTGGATGAGAACCTCTAATTCTTTATGTACCTGCTGTATCTCCCTAACATGAGTTCATTAGCAAACATCTTTCTTGGTGCTCTCCTCCCTTGGAGATTAATCTAGGATTTACATGCCCCTTTGCTCATGTCTGTGATGTGACCAATGAGAAGGTGGGCTTATAAAAGAGGAGCTTATACTATTCTGATGGCTGACTTGTAAAAATTGTAATATGATTGACCTATAACATTATATTAGTTTTAGGTATACAACATAATGTTTCGATATTTGTATATATTGAGAAATAAATGATCACCACTGTAAGTATAGTTAACATTCACCTCCATACATAGTTACAAAAATTTATTTTCTTGTGATGAGAACTTTCAAAATCTACTCTTTTAGCAACTTTGAAATATACAATACAGTATTATTAACTATAGTTGTTATGCTGTACATTGTAGCTCCATAGTTTATTTATTTTATAACTGAAAGTTGGTACCCTTTTAAAAAAATACATATTTTTATTGATTTCAGAGAGGAAGGGAGAGGGAGAGAGAGATAGAAACATCAATGATGTGAGAGAATCACTGATCAGCTGCCTCCTGAACAGCCCCTACTGGGGATCCAGCCCACAACCCATGTGCCCTGACCGTGAATTGAACCATGACCTCCTAGTTCATAGGTCAATGCTCAACCACTGAGCCGCACTGGCCAGGCATGGAAGTTGGTACCTTTTGACCCTCTTTAGCAGTTTCAACCCCCACTCCCACTTCTGGCAACCACCAATCTATTCTTTGTATGTATGAATCTATGAGTGTTTTTTTGTTTTGTTTTTAGATTCCACATATAAGATCATATGCCATTTGTTTTTTTTCTATCTCACTTATTTCACTTAGCATAATGCCCTCAAGACCCATCTATGTTGTCAGAAATTTTTTTTGTTACAAAACCAATGTATAGGAGAGGCAAAAGTAGGTTTACAATTGTTTGTATGGAAAAGAATACAATAATTAATAAATAATAATACAAGAATAAACTGTGTTTTGCATCCCCATAATTATAAACGTACTTTTGGCCCACCCTATATGCTCACAACAGAAAAATACAGATTGAAAAGAAAAATAACATCTATATCACATAGTTAGAGACAATTAAGTTAATCTTCTTTTTTAAATTTTATTGATTTTTTTACAGAAAGGAAGGGAGAGGGATAGAGAGTTAGAAACATCGATGAGAGAGAAACATCGATCAGCTGCCTCCTGCACACCTCCCACTGAGGATGTGCCCGCAACCAAGGTACATGACCTTGACCGGAATCGAAGCTGGGACCTTTCTGTCCGCAGGCCAACGCTCTATCCACTGAGCCAAACTGGTTAGGGCTAATTAAGTTAATCTTCTCATACAGATAAACATAGAGAATCTCAAATTTGTGTATCATACTTGATGCTCATAGTTTAATTTAAAAAGTGATTTATATTACATATACGGTGCATTTCCCCCCAATTTGGCAGATTCCAAAAGAATCCTTCCATGTCATCAGTTATATTTCAGCAATAGATAATAATGGCTGCATATATTTCATTGCATAGATGTACCATAATTTATTTCTTTTCAAAATTAGTTTTAGTAAATAATCCCTCACTGAAGGACACTATGATTACTTCTAATTTTCTTTAATGATTATTCAAGCAAATAAAGGGGAGGGAATGATTTAAAAAAATTGCTCCAGCCCTAGCTGGTTCTGCTCAGTGGATAGAGCATCGGCTTGCGGACAGAAGGGTCCTAGGTTCGATACCAGACAAGGGCACATGCCTGGGTTGCAGGCTCGATCCCCAATAGGAGGTGTGTAGGAGACAGGCAATCAATGATTCTCTCTCATCATTGATGTTTCTATCTCTCTCTCCCTTCCTCTCTGAAATCAATAAAAATATATTTTTTAAAGTCACTCCAAAGTTTTAAATCTCGATAATTGAGAAAATGAATTACATAATGAAAATCTTTAAATACTATACTTGATAGTCACCAGCAGAAGCAATCTGCAGTCTGAAAAGCTTTATGCCATAAAGAAAGAAATGGAAGAAACACATTTATAAAGCTTCCTAAATGGTCCAGCACAAACGACCAAGGCTTATGGCAGACGTGGCTTCTGGATTGATGATACAAATGCACTCATTCATTTCACTTCAAAGAAAAACAGAAAAAAAGTGTCTGTCATAAGATCAATAAGTCCAGAGTGAAAAACAGGTTTCCTCAAATTCAGGATGATAAAGAATTTCATAAAATAAAACCCAGAAATTTTCTTCTATAGACTTCAAAACACTGAAAATAACATGAAATTTTTGAGTTGAAGAAAATGTGGGCAAAAGTCTTTAGAATAAAAAAATAGATTTTTCTAAATACATCACAAAACTGCAAACATGTACAAATTAACTTCATATGACAACAACCCAACAGGCTGAAAATAAGTGGAAAAAAACTAAGAAAAATACCTGCAACATATGACAGTCAAATAATTAATATTTCTTAATATAGAAAGAGCAAATGAAAAATCAAAATAACTCCTAACAAGCTAAATGGGCAGAAGACATGAAAAAGCAATTCACAAAATAAATAAAAATGACCAATAAACACATGAAATAAGTTGAATTTCAGAGAAATTAAAACGATTGACAATCTCATCTTTGTGAGCATGCCTGTGCAAAGGAAGACAAAGTAATTCAGAAGGAAATTTGCAATAAGTATAAAAATATAAAATACAAACATCTTTTGAGTCATTAATCTTACTTCTAGGAATTAACCATAATATAACAATTATATGTAGCATATATAATTATATACTGCGGTATTGCTTTTCATATAAGATAAAGAAAATAAATCAACTGTGTACAATGGAGAATTGATTAAATAAATTAAGTATATAGGTACATACAACAGACAAGTATTTAGCTACAAAAAATGTCAACAGCAGGTCTACATTTGTTGGTGTTGAAAGCCATCCATGAGACTGTAATGTTTTTAAAATGAGGTAGTTTAGAGCATAGACTATATGGTGTGATCTTATTAATGTCAAATGGTTACATAGATTATTACATAGAAATATCTGAAAGGGTGGTCACCAAAATGTTAACAGTAAATCCTGGTGATTTTCACAAACATCAGGATAATTTTCTGAATTTAAAATATAATAATAAGTGTGTTTTTTAAAAAAGTATATTTTTATTGATATCAGAGAGGAAGGGAGAGGGAGAGAGAGAGAAACATCAATGATGAAGAGAGAATCATTGATTGGCTGCCTCCTGCATGCCCCCTACTGCAGATCCAGCCCACAACCCTGGCATGTGCCCTTGACTGGAATCAAACCCGGGACCCTCCAGTCAACAGGCTGACACTCTATCCACTGAGCCAAACCAGCTAGGGCATAAATGTGTGATTTTTTATAAAAATAAGAGACTCATTTATGACAGCTCAACTCTTTTACTCCCAACAAGATGGATTTTGTCTCTCTCCCCTTTGGCCATCAAGGCCAGCTGGCCATTTAGTGTTTGCTTTGTTTTCTTGTTAACTTGATAAATGTAGTAGAACAAAGACTCTGCCTGGCCTTGGTCCTGGGTTCGTAGCAGAAGCTTCAGAAGCCCTGGGAATTTCCTGAGTGACAGTATCTTTGCTATGAGGTGATTCCTATTGGGCCCCGAGATAGCTTCAGCATTGGGACTTTCAGCCTTTGAACTTCAGGGAGTAAACAGAGGGTTGAAAATGATGTGGCCAATGTCCCAATCGATGATGCCCATGGAGGAAGCCTCAATAAAAACTTTGGACACCAAAGGTCCGCGGAGCTTGCTGGCTGGCAAACACCTTGATGTGCTGGGAGAGTGCCCCGACACCACAGGGAGCGGGCACGGGAGCTGTGTGTTCTCTCCCAGATCTCACCATTATGTACCCTTTCTAATAAAGTTGTAATAGTGCCCTCCTGGCTCTGTGAGTCACTCTAGTGAACTGTTAGACGAGGGGAATCATGGACACCTCTCAACTTGTAGCCAATTGGTCAGAATTGTGTGTGGCCTGGAGGACACCCACCCCCACCTCAGACATTTGGCTAGAGTCTGAAGTAGGGGTGGTCTTGTGGAGGACTTCGCCCTTATCCTGCGAGGTCTGCACTAACTCCAGGTATTCAGTGTCAGGACTGCACTGCAGCACACCCCGTTGGTTTTGGTGTCAGACCAGTTGAGTTGACAAGACCAGTAACCATCCTAAGTAATGATATAATACTATTTTCTATAACTGATACTTTTGAGAGTAGAGGACATGTCATAATCTGGTAAATGGCCAAAAGCTTTGTTGATCAGGTTTTGTGATTTTTATACACAAACAATAAAATTCAGGAATTGTTTATCTTTCTTGGGTACCCAAATGCCTCCTTATCTATGCCATTCATGCAGCTCTCCCAAGCATTACTCCCATACACTGTGCACCCCTAGTAAAGCACTTATCACTGTGTGCTGCATTTGCCTATGCCTCTCTCATATGCTAAACTGTGAATTCCAAAGCAGGAACCACATATTACCCACTTTTATATTCTCAGAGCCAGCCAGTGCCTGGTCTTGAGCATGGTTTTGAGGCCAGAAACCTCAGTATCTACCTTCCTGTCTGTCTGGGTGATGCCCAATCTTGCTGGGCCAAGAGCACAGCAAATGCCCCATAAGTTTGGTAAATGAATGACTGAGTCAACAAAACAGCTCTGAACACACATAAAAATCACTTCCGTGAAAGAACATGGTAGATCAGAGAAATAAGTAACCTCTGAAGGGAAACAGTAAATAAAAATAAGATTCCTTTAAACACAATAAGAAAAAAGAGGATAGTGTCAAGTATTCTTTTTCTCCTCTCTTAGATCTTTGTGGTCTTTTATTATGATAGAAAATCAGTTTGAAGGACTAACTTTTCTCCCTAGTCAGAATGCTATTATCCTTCTTATAACAACGTGTCCACTCACCTTTTAATCTCGCATCGCCCCCAAAGGCACCGCAGCCCCAGTTTCCCGTGGCCACTGCAGAAAGATTCTCTGAAGAAACCCCAGGACGGAGAAATCCACAGTAAGCCTGCAGGATTAAACAAGTATCAAAGCACATGAGTGACTGGACACCAGCAGTCTTTCTAACTAGATGGACTGGAGCAGTATCCATTAGCAAGCTTACGTTATCTTTCTATTTTTCCTTAGGGGACAAAATAAAGGGAAAAACAAAAAGTTGTGGGATTATACAAGAAAGAGAGTAAGAAATGATTAATTCTAATACTTATTTGCTTTGATGCTGGGCAAATCAAAGCCCTAAAGCCAGGGGTGAGGAACGTCCAACCTGCGGGCCTTACCAGCCCTGCGACACCATGTGCTCGGCCCTCCAAGGCATGAGGGGTGAGTTAATTAAATGTTTGACCAAACAGGGCAGGCTAATTTTTAAGTTGATAATTTTGTATGGCCTGAGAATGATGTTATAAATATCCAAAGGCCCTCGGCAGATAGAAAGGTTCCCCACCCCTGCCTTAACCCAACGTGGGCCTCGGTTTCTCTTTTCAATTCAAAGACATAGAAATGAAAACAGCAGAGACATTTCAAGAGCTGATAGCATCACAGTGACACACTACCAGGAACTAACTAAAGATAGGAAAGGCACGGGAAACACTGCTTTATTTGAAGGCTTTTGATCACCATTTTTTTCATTAAGGTAAAGAGCAATTACTATTATGTTTCCTTAGCACTCTCTCTGAATTATTGGAACAAGATTAATAACTGTGAATAGCTTTTTAATGTGCCTCCTGCCACTAAAATGCTTAACAATGAGAAAGCAACTATATTATAAAAGGGATTCCTACACCTGGTTACAAAATAATCCTAAGAACCATTCCAGCTCCAAGAGTCTCTAGTTTCAAGCTGTTTTAAACGAGGATATCTGAAAATGTATTTCTCAGTAACCTGGGAAAAGAACAACATATCCTAAGGATGCTGACTAAGGATTAATTACATGAACAGTTCATTTTGTATGAGAAGACTGCAGTTTAAGGTCCCAGAGTTTCTGATGTCCATTTTTTTCCGATCAGCCTGGTTGGTCTCCCTGCTTCCTAAGGGTTCTTAGTTTTCTAAAACTATCAAACTCTATTAAGAGGTTGAGTACAATAGCAAAGCAAATCTTCCTGGGTTTTCTCAAGTAAGAACCAAAGCCAACAATTAGCTTATGCATAATCATAAATAAAATAAAAAATGACCTGTGACAGATGTTCCCAGAGAAAAACCAAATATAAAGAAAGATGCTCTATGAAATCCACACACAGATATATAGTCAATTGTTCTGTGAAGTTTCCACAAAGGTATAAAAATTTCACCCACTGTCTGGATGGATTAACAAGGCAATTCCTTGCACCCCTCCTAGGCTGTAAATCCTGACAGATACTAATTATAAGCTGTAATTATTCACCACACCATTATTCAATGATGTGGTGCAGAGCTTACACCAGAACTCACAAATGACCTGTAAAATTAGATGCATGGAGCTTCTGAAAATCCCTTTCAGGTAAAACATATCAAAAAGCAAGATTTTTTTTTTTTTTAGCAGATTCTTGAAAGATATTCTCTCCCTCCCTTTATGCCAACAAGAAAGGGAGCACACTCTGTCAGAGAAGATGTAGGTTTGGTTGCCTGTCAAGTTCTCCTGCCAGGCCTCGCTGAAGAGGGAGACCTCTTAGCTTCCTTGTTCATGTCATTTCTGTTCTACATGTCAGACTGGCTTTAGTCTCTTTTCACTGCTGTCTCTACATATCTGAGCTAACTTTTCTTTAAGGAACAAAAATAGCTCCCTGAAACAAAAGCCTAACAACAGAATTTTAAATATTTAGATTAGAAGCAAAATCTAATATAAAGTATTAACCAATTTTACAAAAAAAAATCCTATCCTAAAAAATAGCCACAACTAAAACAAACTATATGACTGAAATTAACCTGCATTTGGTGTTTTTATCAAATACAACTACAAAAAGATAATCAGAAATTAAATGATATAAAACAATTACATGATAATTAGATATAAAAAAAACTGTTTGTAATAAATAATTACAAAATTCTTTTATTCTTGTTAGAGCCAAGCATTTCCAAGGTCAGAAAGAGGAGAGAAGCAGCAAGCCCCTCTAACATCCCTGAAGAGGGACAACCATGCTCCTTCTCCAGCGAGGACAGGGTCCCTCAAACGCTAGAAACCAGGGCAGCGTCACTGTCAGGGAGTCCTTTCCTTCCACAGGAATAATTGAGCTACTTCAGTAAGAAACAACCATCGGGTAAGGATAGAGGCCTTAAAAGAACTGCCAAGTTCTTACTTCATGGGGAAAGGTGCCAGGAGTTCTCAAGAGCTCCACACTGGCAACAAATACTTTATTTTTTCCCCCACCCAGAGCCACTTGAGGCGAGTAATCAGAACAGTAAGAGTAATAGAAATCCAGCTTAAATTTAATCACATCCTGATATGACCTTCACCAATGACAGAGCTGCTTATTTTTTATTTTTATTTTTTTTTACTAATAAACAACTTTAAACTTGAAAAAAGGGAAGCATTTATATCTCAGGACAGTACGTAGAAGATATCAATGAACACTGTAAGAACAAGAGGCAGGAGGAAAATACTGATATCTAGAGTAAAAACCTAGAGCCCAACCAGGAAGTGGTAAAGATAGAGATGTAGGAAGGAAATAAAGAAAACTGAAGTGATGCCTAGCCCACATGGCTCAGTGGTTCAGTGTTGACCTATGAACCAGGAGGCCACAGTTTGATTCCTGGCCAGGGCACATGCCTGGGTTTTGGGGCTTAATCCCCAGTAAGGGGCGTGCAGGAGGCAGCCAATGAATGATTCTCTTTATCACTGATGTTTCTATCTCCTTCTCCCCCTCCCTCTCTGAAATCAATAAAAATATATTAGAAAAAAAGAAAAAGAAAACTGGCCCTAGCAAGTTTGGCTCAGAGGATAGAGCATCGGCCTGTGGACTGAAGGGTCCCGGGCGCGATTCCGGTCAAGGGCACGTGCCCTGGTTGCAGGCTCGATCCCCAGTAGGGGGCGTGTAGGAGGCAGCCGATCAATGATTCTCTCTCATCATTGGTGTTTCTCTCTCTTTCCCTTTCCCTTCCTCTCTGACATCAATAAAAATATATTAAGAAAAAAAGAAAACTGATGTGAGAACCTACAGGCCCAGAAATGAGTCCAGGAAATAGATGGTCCTCAGGAACAGTGTACCACAAATATCCATGCACCCATGTGCATGAGCACACACACACTTTTGTAAAAACTCAGTCTGCAACATTAATTTTAGCAGGCTCAAGTAGATATAATTAAACTATGTCTTTCACTATACTATAAACATATTATTTTACTTGCTAGATTAATAATTTAATTAGGAATAATAATTATTTAACTTAAAGTAATATAGTTGGTATTGATACTGATTTTCTGAGGTTTTAGAATACTGTGATTTCTTAAAAACAAATACAACAAAAAAATTAAAAAGGAAAGAAAAAACAACAAACGTAACATAAAAAATCCCTTAAGAATCATGGGGACATATGTGTTAAGTTTGCACAGTGACAGATGATTACTAAATTTAATGGGGTGATCACACTGTAAGATATAAAAATGTTGAATCACTATATTATACACCTGAAAGTATTACAACTAATATAATACTGTATACCAACTATACTTAAGAGAATCTTTTGGAAGATAATAAAATAATATTAATAGTCTTAAAACTATCCTTAGATTCAGTTCATCAATTTTATAAACTTCTCTTGCTACTTTATTAAATAGCAACTGTGTAAAGTTGTTTATTACTATAGTATGTATATGTACAATAGAGAAAAACTTGGTACTACCTAATTGTTCAAAACAGTAGTTAAGTCACAGTATATCAATCCCACAGATTTTATGCCTATTAAATGTATTATGAAGATTATTAGAAAGTATGAAAAATATTTAAAATATAGAGCTAAAATAAATAGGTAAAATACAAAATTATAGGTACTTTTTGAACAGATATATATGAAGCAAAATATTCATGTAGAAAGACCTATACAAATGAAAACAATTATTTAGATGATTTTTTATCTTTAAAATAACTGTAAGATTGCCCTAACTGGTTTGGCTTAGTGATAGAGCGTCAGCCTGTGGGCTGAAAGTTCCCAGGTTCAATTCCGGTCAAGGGCATGTACCTTGGTTGCGGGCACATCCCCAGTAAGGGTGTGTGCAGGAGGCAGCTGATCGATGTTTCTCTCTCATCGATGTTTCTAACTCTCTATCCCTCTCCCTTTCTCTCTGTAAAAAGTCAATAAAATATATATTTAAAAAATAAATAAAATAAAATAACTAAGATTAATAAATTGATTTTGCTTTTGAAAAATGCAATATAAGCCCTTGCTAGTGTGCTCAGTGGTTAGAGAGTCGCCCCAAGCATCAGAAGGGTCTTTGGTTCAATTCCCAGTAAAGGGCAGGTACCTGGGTTTCAGGTTCAATCCTCAGCCTGGTCAGGGTGCATATGGGAGGCCACCAATCAATGTATCACTCTCACATCTCTCTCTCTCACATCTCTCTCTCTCTCTCTCTCTCTCTCTCTCTCTCTCTCCCCCTGCCCTCCCACCTCCTTCCCTCCTTTTCACTCTCTCTCTAAAAAAAAATCAATGGAAAAAAAATATCCTTGGTGTGGATTAAGAACAACAAAAAAAGCAATATAAAATGAAAGAATTGTGCAGACTGTAGTTTTCTTTCTCATGTGTAAAACAGAAGATTAGAATAGGTATCTGTTTGGTTATTCTGATTCTATATATTGAGAAACTTAGGGGAAAACTCACTTGAACTAATATTTCTGTAAAGTAGTGACACATTTCAAGAAAAGATTATAAATGATCAGATGTTGAACTTCCTAGACATATCAGCAGCAAGTATTGATTGGTTTTGTTAATCAAGCTTTGGTTTAATAACAAGCCCCTTCTAAATTTGGTGATAAGCAAGAAAAAAAATCAATAAATGAATCAATTTTTAAAAAGTTAAATGGTAGTGATTTCCTGCTGGGGTGGTCTCTTCACTTCGTTAAATTTCTGACCCCGAAGCCTCCACAAAATACATTCATTACTTAATCTTACCTGAATGAGTCTAACCATGGCTAAATGCAGCTTTTCACAGATGATTTCTCTCTTCCCTTGCTGAGCTATTTGCCACTTTTGCAAGCTGGAGTCATAAATCTTCCCAATCACAAAAATAACTCTCCTCTAGAATGTCACCCAGCTGATCTCTCAGGGGATTAAATTAAACACTGCTTCACAGCATCAGTTAGCTAAAAGGAGACTGACTTTTCCTTTTAAAAACCAACTCTACTTACAGGCCACGTGTTGTCCAATAACACGAGTGGAGCCTAGATGAAGCAGACTGTTTCCAGAAGTAATCAAGCACTTTGTGGGATTGCCCTTCAGTTATTATCTGGTGACAATGCCCCAAAGTAGCAGATAGGCCTCTAGAGTTCAAAGATCCACACTGAATTCTGATGGTGAAAACTGGTCTTATGTTTGTTGCTTCATTTAGAAAAATAGAGTTTTTCTATTCATTCCTACTTTCTCTCTGGCATGCAAAAAAAAAAAGAAAGTAGAATTGTGCAAGTCATCTCTAAAGTGATTTAATATAGACTTCTGCTTTAAACCCAAGCTGACAAAACACAGTGAGATGTGAAACATTTAATACCCTCTCCAAGTTGTGCTGTCAGTTTCTGGAAAACTTCCTGTTGCATCTACTGAAATTTATTATTAACTCTCTTTTAATAGCTAAGTGTCCCTAATAAGTTATGAAATGCTTTAATTTAGAAAGCCCAAAGTTATTTGGATTAGTTTTCTAATTAAGTTATTAGTAACATTTAACAAAACCACTTACTGCTTTCTTATTTGTCAATGAAAGAATTAGAAAACTGATTCTTTGCTAAAAGGGCAAATGTTTATGAAAATAGTAGTAAATAAAAAGCCATACATTTATTAAATGATTTCCCGCATACCAGGCCCTAAGTGCTTTCTCAATGCTAGCCCATGTGGTGATGGGCTAACTTTACGCTTGTGGTATTTCCTTGTCTCATGGGAATTTAATAAAATTAAATTGTCAGGGGAAGCAAGGAGGAATCCTCAAATTTTCTTTAAAAAGTGTATCAAACAGAAAGGGATACTGAGAAAGGTATTCACTGGAAGCTTGCTTACAGTATAGGATTATGACTAAAACAGAAGAGGTAAGCCAGGTGTACATGCTTGTAGATCATATTTTAACAAATGCAGGATATACTCTTTTTTTAAAAAAAATACATATATTTATTGACTTCAGAGAGGAAGGGAGAGGTAGAGAGAGATAGAAACATCAATGATGAAAGAGAATCATTGATCAGCTGTCTCCTGCACACTCCCTACTGGGGATTGAGCCCACAACTCAAGCATGTGCCCTTGACTGGAATCGAACCCGGGACCCTTCAGTTCGCAGCCTATTCACTGAGCCAAACTGGTCAGGGCAGGAAATATTCTTAATGATTTAAGATTGAAACAGGTAAAAAGTCTGGAAAGACAGATTTAGTTATAGTAATCTTTATGTGTGAAGAGTTAGATTTTTAAAAAGTAATTAAGGTAAAATTTTATTTTATCATTTGCCTTAACCACATTTCAAATGCTCAACAGTCACAATACCATCATCACAGTAAGTTGTATTGGACTTTAGGCCTTAGATTCTTTAGCTGAGTGCTAATCAATTCATGATTAGTGACTAAATTACCCGAGGCCAGAAAAGGATCACTACAAAGCAGTAGACAGAACAGTGCCTGTTATACAGGGCCATATATACCTTGTGTTTCCACTCGCTAAAGTAGAAACAGTGCCTCAATAATGGCGTCAGATTAGCCCTGGTCTAAAGGATTTACCTAAAAAGCATAAAAGCAAGCCTCCGAAGGATTAAGTTGTCCAAGTCACTTATTTCTAAAACAAAGCTCAAAATTAAAGAACATTTTAAAAAATTCCAGCAAGAAATGCAAAATTTAAAACATTTGGCATCGATCATAAACTATCAGGTATACAAAGCACAGAATACAATGCATATTGAGGAGAATAACCAGTCACTAGAAATAGGCCTAGAAATGACACAGATGATAAAATTAGTAGATAAGGACATTGTAATAGTTGTAGCTATTTCATATGTTAAAAGCTACTTTAAAGACTGAGCATATTAAATAGAGACATGGGCCCTGGTTGGTGTGGCTCAATTGGCTGGAGTGTCGTCTCATGCACAGAAGGGTCACGGGTTTGATTCCTGGTTAGAGCACACACCTGGGTTGTGGGTTTGGGGGTGTGTATGGGAGGCAACTGATCAATGTTTCTGCCTCTCTGTTTCCCCCTTTCCTTCTTCCTCTCTCTAAAAATCAATAAAAACATATTGGGTGAGGATTAAAAAAATAGAGACACAGAAGATAAAAACAACGATCCAATTAAAACTTCTAAAGATGAAAATTGTAATTTCTGAAGTGAAAAATATAGTAGACAGGATTAGCAGTAGATAGGCATTGCAGAAGAAAAAAAATCATGAACTTGAAGACATAGCAATAGAAACACCCAAAATAAAACATAAGAAAAAAATCATAAATATAAATATACTGTGATAAATGAATGATGAATGAGCAGTGGGACAACATTAGGCATTCAAGAATACAGGTAATTGGAGTCTCAGGAGTGTGGGGGTGGGGATAGAAAAAGTTTGGCTCAGTGAATAGCAGTGCATAGAGCGTCGGCCTGTGGACTGAAGGGTACTGGGTTCAGTTCTGGTCAAGGGTACGTACCTTGGTTGTGGCTCGATTCAGGCCCCACTGGGAGTCCTAGGCCTGGGAGGCCGGGAGGCAAGCAATCAATGTGTCTCTCTCACATCAATTTTCTCTGTCTCTCCCCCTCCCTTCCACTCTCTCTAAAAATAGATGGGGGAAAAAATATCCTCAGGTGAGGATTAACAAACTAATAAGCAAAAAATAAGATACGGAAATCTGGGCACACAAAGGGACACCAGGGGCATGCTTGCATAGAAGAAGGACAGTGAAAAGGTTGCCACAGCAAGCCAAGGAGAAAGGCCTCAGGAGAAACCAAACCTATGGATGCTTTGATGTTAGACTTCTAGCCTCCAGAACTGTGAGAAAATGAACATTTAAGCCAGTGGTTCTCAACCTTCTGGCCCTTTAAAGCAGTTCCTCATGTTGTGACCCAACCATAAAATTATTTTCGTTGCTACTTCATAACTGTAATTTTGCTACTGTTAAGAATCGTAATGTAAATATCTGATATGCAGGATGGTCTTAGGCGACCCCTGTGAAAGGGTCGTTCGACTGCCAAAGGGGTGGCGACCCACAGGTTGAGAACCGCTGAAAGCGATAAAAAGAAAGAAAGTCCTTTGAAGGAAGGGGAACCTGGCTTCTTTACTGCCAATCTGTGTGGCCTGGGGCATGTTAGTCAATTTCCTGAGGCTCAGTTCACTGTCTCTAAATTGGAGATAAAAACAGTGTCTACAGTGAGGTTAGGATTAAATCAGACATAGCTTTTTAAGTGTGAAGTAGAATGCCTAGCATATATGCAATTATTTAACATTAATGATCAATTTTACTATTGTTACTTGTATAATTTTTTTAAAGTTTCTACATGCATTTGGCTTAATCTTTTATGAAATATAAATTAGGCTTACCTGCATTCTGACATAAGTAATGGCAGGTTGAAAACAAATAAGAGAACTGCAACACTATACATTAGAAACCAACCCATCTGCTTCATGTAGTTTCATCTATGTCACACTTCCATTGACACTGGGATTTACTGGGCTTTAGTTGCTTTATTTAGCATTTATATTTAAGAAATATCCATAAATCTGTAACATTTTGAATGATTTGAGATAATTTATTTTTATCTAAAAAGTTTATCTTTAAAAACTGTATTAATATGTAAGAAGTTTAATTAATCATTGACTAACTCATCTAACAAATATTTTTGAGAAGCTCCCTTAAGCAAGGCAGTGTGCTAGGCACTCTTTTCTGGTATGAGTTCATCTCATAAGGTCTCTATAAAACGTTTTTCTGTGTTGGTGACACAACTAACAACTTATCACATATACCAAGGCTTCACATTTCTAAAATTTCTGGTGTTTTTGAGGATGGGTAAACTGAAGGTTAGTGCTATATAAGTAAATTTATAGAACATCAATTGGCCATGGGAAATTAAAAAGAAAAGAGTTATGTATGCTCAGGGTTATCTTTTAAAAGATAATATTTGTTGTCCGGCCAGAGTGGCTCGGTTGGTTGCAGTATCATCCTGTGCACCGAAAGGTTGCTGGTTCAATTCCCAGTCAGGGCAAATGCCTGGGTTATGGGTTTGATCCCTGGTCGGGGGTCTGAAGGAAGCAGCAGATCAATGTTATGCTCTTGCATTGATGTTTCTCTCCCTCTTCCTCTCCCTCCCACGCCCCCTCTCTCAAAATTAATTATATATATATATATATATAACTCTAGAATAGAAATGTAATGGGGAGATGATAATGCAGTTTTTCTAGCAGATACCCTTCGTCCAGCTGATTTATGTTTCTTCTCTCTCTCTCTCTCTCTCTCTCTCTCTCTCTCTCCCCCTCCCCCCTCCCTCCCTCCCTCCCTCCTTCCCTCTTTCTCTCTCTTAGCATGTCCTCTGGTTAGGTTTGGAAAAAAAAGATCATATTTGTTGATAATTTCTAAAAGTTAATTATCTACCTCCTTCATAAGGAATGTGAAAATATGGACTTTATCCATTAAAAACTGAACATTTAAATCTGTGTTAATACATACATGATTGTGCTTAAATACATTTCCTTTTTATATATTTCTCTCCACACTCTCTACTGCTTATATAAATGACTTCTAGTATCAATGAACATGTGAAAAATTCACATTACATGTTTAATAAGGTACATCTAAATATAAAATGAAAATCTAAATGATGAAAATCTAAATATAAATTTTCTTATCCTATTGATATACTAAAAACATTATGTCTTGGAAACAACTGCTACAAGGCAAGAGTTTAGAACAGCAAAACAGGCTTACATTTTAAAACATAGTTAATAAAAGATATCCTTCAGGAAAATTCTGACTTTCAGAGTCAGGTAAGAGAAAGTATAGCTGCTGATATAACAAAAAACAGTCTTTCCGGATAGTGAAATTACTTCTTTAAAAAGGTAAACAGCCCTAGCCAGTTTGGCTCAGTGGATAGAGCGTCGGCCTGTGGACTGAAGGGTCCCCGGTTCGATTCTGGTCAAGGGCACATGCCTGGGTTGCGGGCTCAATCCCCAGTGCGGGGCATAAAGAAGGCAGTCAATCAATGATTCGTTCTCATCATTGATGTTTCTGTCTCTCCCTCTCCCTTCCTCTCTGAAATCAATTTAAAAAATAAAATAAAATAAAAAAATAAATAAAAAGGTAAACAAACAATATCTATTATATAAATTCAACTTTGGGAAACAATGCATTTAATCTTCAAACTTTTTATGAGATTCCTTTGAGAATGTTAAACATTAAAACAACCTAATAAATTATACATAAGAAAACATGTGCAACAATAAGTTAGATTCTCATGTAGATTAGGATATAAGATAATAAATGTAATAATTACATTTACAATGGCTACTAAGTTGTTAAGATTATTTGGTTGTTTATTTTACTAATAATCTGAAAGGCAAGGTGGTTCAGCTAGGATAAGAAGACCACCACAAGGAGGGACCATTCCTGTGGGGAGACCCAGGAAGATATGAAGATGACACACTGAATGCCGACATGCCAATCCAAGCACTCCAACTCCTGCAGAGACACACCCAGCCTGCTCTCATTCTCAGAAGTCGGTGCAGGGAATGGCACATCTGTAACCATGCAGAACCACAAACCTCATAATCTTCATAAACAATCTCATACTAAATCCTACCGTAGGAGTTAAACCATGGTTTTCAGAATTGGGCCAGTGTTCTTAGCTGTGAGAGTAGGTTGAGGAACTAAAGAAAAAGCCAACTGTTTTGGTAAGACCCTAAATCTAGAGAATAGTATCAGCAACCCTATATGATGGTATATTTATTATGGTTAACAGGGGTGAAAAGGTAAACTAACAAGAGGAATGGCTCATTTTTATATTTCTGTAATACAATTAAAAAAAAATGATTATACTAGACAGCACTAGGCATCATAGAAAATCATAGATTCCACAATAAGTATGTCTAATTGCCAAAATCAGTAAATAATTCACAGGAATCTTACACACAATAGAACAGTTTTAACTGGACTTTTATGGTTTACCTGTTTTAATTCTGAAAGTATACCTTGTGGAGAAAAACGTCATTGGGTAGGTCTAAAAACTTTTAAGGGTTCATTCACATCTCTATAGTTTTGCAATAATGTTCCAAAGCAGCTACCAGTACTTGGTGAGATAAATGCATGTGTGGGGCTTCATGTCAAGCAACAGTTTATCTGGCATCAGTAATCAAACAATTACGAAATGGAAAGTACATCTTGTACAAGCTGACAGATCCATTAAATCAGGAGAGCTATGGGCAGACATACTGACACTGCAAGAATTACCAGAAAGCATTAATTTCAGCATTAATAAAATGACAGTAAATAGATGACAGCTGCCAGATGAACTAAGAAATAAGGTTGCTGGCCTTGTTAAGCTCACGTCTGATTTTCTCAGGCACAAACTGGTCGAGGTAGCGTCTGAAGTGAAGGGCATCGATGGCGACAATTTCAGTGCTGCGCCGCTGCCAGTCGTCCCTGGGCAGGACAGGAGGGAAAGATGAGGGACAGCGAAAAGCACTCACAAAGTAAAACCCTCACAGGTTTCCTGAGACACTGGCAGGGTTAAAATATTAAAAACAAACCCATGTCATAGATCTCAGAAAAACAGGAAGGCAGAAAACACTATTTTATTTTAGACTCCAAGGTACACATTGTGGACTGTCAGGCATTATACAGCACATAAAAAATTATGGAGAGACAAAAAATATGATATATTATAAACGGGTACATCATTTACAGTGAGTCTCAGAGGTTAAAGGATTTGGGGGAAAACAAAAAAACCTTAGGTCTTTGTTTTCCTCTAATATTAAAGATATGGCATTTGTATTTTGACAAGAACTCATTCCTCCTGTTTTGAAAGATCTCCTCTAGGTCACTGGGTCTGTAACATCACCATACATCACCCAAGAAATAATCCCAAGAAGTCAACTGTTACAACATGTGTAACGATTCAGTACAACATTCTACCTACTGTGCTCAATCGCTGACTGTGGAAATATTTTTTAAAAAGACAAAAACAGCAAAGCAGACAATAACACAAAGCAGCACAAATAACACGTTGCCTGTAGAAATATGAAGGAAGCGCTGAGATGATTCTGAAACATAAAATTCCAAATATTTCATCTCATACATTTGCACATATTGATATGCCAAGCAACTTTCCACTCTGAAGAACAGCAATAAAAACCTTCATGTTAGTCTGTAAGTAACTATCATAAGTTAAGCATCCACATAGATAACTACTGTAACCACATGGTTTAAACAAAAGAAAGGGAGAGGCCAGGGGCTGGCCTGAGATGACGAAGACTAAATCTGCACTGCTGCAGGGGCCGTGACTGCAGGGGCGGTAGCTGGTGATTTCTGCCGCTTGGCTTTTTTTTTCCCCCCTTAATTCTTTCTCCTTTTTCACCCAGTCCCACAATGCTTTTCTCTTCTGACAGCTGTCAGCTTGTTCTCCATCTATGAGTCTGTTTCTATTTTGTTTGTTAGTTTATTTTGTTCGTTAGATTTCACATGAGTGAGATAATTGTCTTTCTCTGACTGGCTTATTTCACTTTGCATTAATACTCTCCAGGTCCATCTATGCTCTCACAAAGGGTAAGCTTTCCTTCTTTTTTAAGGTCCAGTAGTATTCCATTGTGTAAATGTACCACAGCTTTTTATCCACTCATCTACTGACACCTGCATGGTTCCATATCTTGGTACTGTAATGCTGCAACAAACATAAGGTTGCATATATTCTTTTGAATTAGTGATTCAGATTTCTTAGGATATATTCCTAGAAGTGGAATCTCTGGGTCAAAAGGCAGTTCCATTTTTAATTTTTTGAGGAAACTCCATACTGCTTTCCACACTGGCTGCTCCAATTTGCATTCCCACCAATCCCTTTTCCCCACATCCTTGCCAGCACTTGGTTGTTGATATACTGATGTCAGCCATTCTGACAGGTGTGAGGTGATATCTCATTGTGGTTTTAATTTGCATTTCTCTGATGTTTAGTGGTGTTGAGCATCTTTTTATATGTCTATTGGCCATCTGTATGTCTTCTTTGGAGATGTATCTATTCAGATCATTTGCTCATTTTTTATTTGGGTTGTTTGGTGTTTGTTTTGGCGTTGGGTTGTAGGAATTCTTTATAAATTTTGGGTATTAATCCCTTATCAGATGTATCATTGGGGAATATGTTCTCCCATTCAGTGGTTTGTCTTTTCATTTTGTTGATGGTTTCCTTTGCTGTGCAAAACCTTTTTAGTTTGATGTAGTCTCACTTGTTTATTTTTCCATTTGTTTCCCTTGCCCAAGGAGACATATTAGAAAAAATATTGCTATGAGAAATGTATAAGATTTTACTCCCTGTTTTCTTCTAGGAGTTTTATGATTTTCGGTCTAACATTTAAGTCTTTAATCCATTTGAGTTTATTCTCATGTATGATGTAAAAAGGTGGTCTAGGTTCATTTTTTTTACATGTATCTGTCCAATTTCCCCAACACCATTTATTGAATAGACTATCTTAATCTGACTGTATGTTTTGCCTCCTGTGTCATAATTGTCCATAAAATGGGCTTATTTCTAGCCTCTCTGTTCTGTTCCATTGACCTATATGCCTGTTTTTATGCCAGTAACATGCTGTTGTGATTACTATAGCCTTGTTATATAGTTTGGTATCAGGTAGCCTGATATGTCCAATTTTGTTCTTCTGTCACAGGTTGCTGTGGCTAATCGAGATCTTGTATGTTACCATATACATTTTTGGAATATTTGTTCTAGTTCTGTGAAATATGCTATTGGTATCTTCTTAGAAATTGCACTAAAATCTATGGATTGCTTTTGGTAGTACAGGCATTTTAATGATGTTAATTCTGCCTATCCAAATGAACATGGTATATGCTTCTACTTATATCTATCTTCATCAATATCTTTCATTAGTGTCTTATAATTTTCCAAGTACAGGTCTTTTACAGCATTGGTTAAACTTATTACTAGGTTTTTTTTACTTTTCTTGATGCAATTGTAAATGGGAATGTTTTCTTAGTTCCCCATTATGATAGTTCATTATCCTATATAGTAAAAGCCTAATATGCTAAGTGTCCAGTCGTCCAATCAACCAATCAAAGCATAATATGCTAATGATATGCTAAGGCCACTCAACTGCTCGCTATGACGTGCACTGACCACCAAGGGGCAGACAGTCAAACAGTCGATCAGGTGCTATGATGTGCACTGATCACAGGGGGCAGACGCTCCGACCAGTAGGTTAGCTTGCTGCTGGGTTCCAGCTGATAGGGACTGAGTGAGATGAGCCAGACATGCCCTGGGGCCCTCCTGCAGTCCTTCCCAGGCTGGCCAACCTCCTGCATCTCTCCCCAGCCCCGATCATGCACTGGTGGGGTCCCATGGCCTGGCCTGCGCTCTCTCGCAAGCTGGGCTGAGTGACCCCTCCCGCCCCCCGAGTGCATGAATTTCATGCAGCGGGCCTCTAGTTGGTATATAAAAATGCAACTGAATTCTGGTATTTGTTCTGTATCCTGCTACTTCACTGAATTCATTTATCAGTTCTAGTAGATTTTTGTGTGGAATCTTTAGGGTTCTCTATATACAGTATTATGTCATCTGCAAATAATGGCAGTTTTACTTCTTCCTTTCCAATTTGAATGCCTTTTATTTCTTCTTCTTGTCTGACTGCTGCGGCTAGGACTTTCAGTACTATGTTGAATAAAAGTGATAAAAGCAGACATCCTTTGTCATGTTTGCAATCCTAAGGGAAATGTTTATAGTTTTTACCCACTGAGTATGATGTTGGCTGTGGGATTGTCATATATGGCCTTTATTATGTTCCCTCTATTCTGCCTTTGCTGAGAGTTTTTAACATAAATTGGTGCCAGATTTTATCAAATGCCTTTTCTGTATCTATTGGTATGATTATGTGGTTTTTATCCATTTTAAGTATATGGTGTATCCCATTTATTGATTTGTGAATATTGTACAACCTGGATCCCTGGAATAAATCCCGCTTGATCATGCTGTATGATCTTTTTAATGTATTGCTGGATACGGTATGCTAGTATTTTGTTGAGGATTTTACCAACTATGTTCACCAGGGATACTGGTCTACAATGTTCTTTCTTTGTGGCACCTTTATCTGGTTTTGGAATTAGGATAATGCTGGCATTATAAAATGACTTTGGAAGTCTTCCCTCGTCTTGAGTTTTTTAGAATAGTTTGAGAAGACTAGGTGTTAATTCTTCTTTGAATGTATTTTTTGAGTGCATATGGAACATTTCTAGGATAGACCACATGTTAGGACACAAAATAAGTCTCAATACATTTAGAAAATTAAAATCATACCAAGTATCTTCTTTGACCAGAATGGTTTTGAAACTAGAAATAAATCAAAAGGGAAAAAAAACCTGAAAAACACACAAAGATATTGACTCTAACTAGCATGTTACTAAACAATGAATGGGTTAACAGTGAGATCAGGGAAGAAATCAGAAGAGACCTTGACACAAATTTTATACTTCTTCTAAGTATAAAATTCACCCGTGAAGCCATCTGGTCCAGTACTTCTGCTTGTTGGGAGTTTTTTTTATTATTGTTTCAATTTCATTAATTGTAATCTGTCTTTGTTCAGACTCTCTGATTCTTCCTGATTCAGTTTGGAAGATTGTATGTTTCTAGGAATTTACTTTTTGCCCAGATTGTCCAATTTGTTGGCATATGGTTGTTTATAATATTTTCTTAATAATCCTTTCTATTTCTTTGGTGTCAGTTGTTACTTCTTCTCTTTGATTTCTGATTTTATTTATTTTGATCCTCTCTCTTTTTTTCTTGATGAGTCTGGTTAAAGGTTTGTCAATCTTGTTTATCTTTTCAAAAAAACAGGTGTTGGTTTTATTCATCTTTTGAATTTCATTTTAGATTCTATTTTATTTCTACTCTGCTCTTCATTATTTCCTTTCTTCTATTCACTTTGGGCTTTGTTTGCTGCTCTTTTTCTAGTTCTTCTAAGTATAAAGTTAGAATGTTTATTTAGTGATTTTTCTTATTTCTTGAGGTAGGCCTGTAGTGCTATGAATTTCCCTCTTAGGACTGCTTTTTCTGTGTCCCATAGATTTTGGGTTGCTGTATTCTCATTTTTATTTGTGTCAAGGTCTCTTCTGATTTCTTCCCTGATCTCACTGTTAACCCATTCATTGTTTAGTAACATGCTAGTTAGAGTCAATATCTTTGTGTGTTTTTCAGGTTTTTTTTTCCTTTTGATTTATTTCTAGTTTCAAAACCATTCTGGTCAAAGAAGATACTTGGTATGATTTTAATTTTCTAAATGTATTGAGACTTATTTTGTGTCCTAACATGTGGTCTATCCTAGAAATGTTCCATATGCACTCAAAAAAAAAAAGTATATTCTGCAGCTTTGGAGTGCAATGCTCTGAAGATACCAATTAAATCCTTGTGATTCAGTGTATCATTTAAGGCTACCATTTACTTGTTGATTTTCTGTTGGGAAGATCTATCCATTGACGTCAGTGGGGTGTTAAAATCCCTTACTATGACTCTATTACAGCTAATCTCCTCCATGATGTATGTCCATCTAGTTTGCGTTACAGATTTAGGTGCTCCTATGTTGAGTGCATAAATGTTTACAAGGGTTTTATCCTCTTGTTGGATTGCTCCCTTTATCATTATGTAGTGTCCTTCTTTGTCTCTTATTATATACTTTGTTTTAAAGTCTATTTTGTCAGATATAAGTATTGCTACCCCTGTTTTTCTTTCCTTTCCATTTGCATGAAATATCTTCTTCCATCCCTTTACTTATAGTCTGTGTGTATCTTTTGTTCTGAGGTGAGTCTCTTGTATATAATATATATATGGTTCTTGTTTTCTTATCCACTCAGCTACCTTTTGATTGGAGCATTTAAGCCCACACTGGCTCTTCTTCATTAGAACACACACACATACACAAGCATCCAGGTTCCAGTTGCATAAAAATTCACCTCTGTTAAATCAACTTATTGGGGAAGCAATATCATGTAAAAATATATTTCAATAAAAAATAGAAGATAGCAGCAGCAAAGTTCACTGTAATTTCTGCTGTCAATTGTTTGTAGCAGTAGGCAAATTGTCTGAAAAATAGATTGCTTCACCTACCTAGCCTCCCAGAAAACGTAAGGATAACTACTTATGCTGTTTAAGGGTTTTAAGCTATAAATATAACCAATTCTAAATAAGTCTGGCCTTGGAAGTTAACCTCTATTGACTGCTTACAATTGGTAGCTAAGATGCAAAGACTGTAAAGAGCTCTGGTTGTCCTGTTCTTGATTTAGACTTTTGGCTTTCATTTCTTTTTGATATACGGTAATACTGTTTTAACTACTAATGAAGCTGTAATACTAAATTTTAGAAGAAAGTTAAACTTCTGAAATAAGAATAGGTGGCAGAAAGAATATACGAGGCCACATTCTTTAGCTTCTGGCCATGCGATAATCAAGTCAGAAATGAACTCACCTTTCATTCCCATCTTCATGGCTCCGGGCCCAGCGATAAGTTTCAGCATAGCCTGTGTATTCACTGTACTGTTCAGTACCTGAAAAAAAGAAGCTTCCAATACTATTTTTCAGAAATATTTTCTTAAAAGCTTCACCTTCTAAAAAAAAAAAAAAGCCAACAATAAAAAATCCCTGGTCTTAAAATGATTTATTATTTTTCATGAAGAAATAATAGAATGCCTCCAAAAATCACTACAATGTTTATCATACAGTGACTAAATGTCTCAACCAATACAGTAAACAAAACATGTTTTCAAATTTATTTCCTTCTTCTAAGAGGAGTGCATAAAGACTGTGTTTTATACAAGTCCACTGTTTTGAATGTCAGTAATCTGATGATAATACTTACTTCATATTGTTGAGAAAAGAAATTTTACATAAAGACATTCCCTGCTTCCTCAACAAAATCCTAGCAAATCAGATCCAGCAGTATATCAGAAAGATCATACACCATGACCAAGTAGGATTTATCCCAGGGATGCAAGGATGGTACAATATCCGAAAATCAATAAACGTTAATACATCACATAAACAAATTGAGAGAGAAAAAAACCACATAGTCATATCAATCGATGCAGAAAAAGCATTTGACAAAATCTGACACCCATTTTTGATAAAAACTCTCAGCAAGGTGGGAATAGAAGGATCATACCTCAACATAATAAAAGCCATATATGACAAACCCACAGCCAACATCATACTCAATGGGCAAAAACTAAAACCATTTCCCTTAAGAACAGGAACAAGACAGGGATGCCCACTCTCACCACTCCTGTTTGACATAGTACTGGAAGTATTAGCCATTGCGATTAGACAAGAAGAAGAAATAAAAGGCATCCAAATTGGAAAAGAAGAAGTAAAACAGTCCTTATTCGCAGATGACATGATATTGTACATAAAAAACCCTAAGGACTCAATCAAAAAACTATTAGACTTAATAAATGAATTCGGCAATGTAGCAGGATACAAAATTAACACCAAGAAATCTATGGCATTTCTATACACCAATAGTGAACTTACAGAAAGAGAGACTAAAAAAGCAATCCCATTTACCATCACACCAAAAAAATTAAGATACCTAGGAATAAACTTAACTAAAGAGGTAAAAGACCTCTACTCAGAAAACTACAGGACTTTGAAAAAACTGATAGAGGAAGACATAAACAGATGGAAGAACATACCATGTTCTTGGATTGGTAGAATCAAAATCATTAAAATGTTCATACTACCCAAAGCAATCTATAAATTCAACGCACTTCCCATTAAAATACCAACGGCATATTTCACAGACCTAGAACAAACTCTCCAAATTCATCTGGAATAAAAAAAGACCCCGAATAGCTGCAGCGATCCTGAGAAAGAACAAAGTAGGTGGGACCTCAATACCAGATATCAAGCTGTATTACAAAGCCACTGTTCTCAAAACTGACTGGTACTGGCACAAGAACAGACATATAGATCAATGGAATAGAATAGAGAGCCCAGAAATTGGCCCGAACCAATATGCTCAATTAATATTTGACAAAGAAGGCAAGAACATACAATGGAGTCAAAATAGTCTCTTCAATAAATGGTGTTGGAAAAATTGGACAGATACGTGCAAAAAAATGAAACCAGACCACCAACTTACACCATACACAAAAATAAACTCAAAATGGATAAAGGACTTAAATGTAAGATGGGAAACCATAAAAATACTAGAAGAATCCAAAGGCAACAAAATCTCAGACATATGCCGAAGCAATTTCTTCACTGATACAGCTCCTTGGGCATTGGAAACTAAAGAGGAAATAAACAAATGGGACTACATCAAAATAAAAAGCTTCTGCAACAGCAAAAGAAGCCATCAACAAAACAACAAGAAAGCCCACTGCATGGGAGAACATATTTGCCAATGTTATCACTGATAAGGGTTTAATCTCCAACATTTATAGGGAACTCATACAACTTAACAAAAGGAAGATAAACAATCCAATAAAAAAATGGGCAAAGGACCTAAATAGACACTTTTCAAAAGAGGACATTCAGAAAGCCAAGAGACATATGAAAACATGCTCAAAGTCACTAATCATCCGAGAGATGCAAATCAAAACAATGAGGTATCATCTCACACCTGTCAGAATGGCTATCATCAACAAACGACAAGTGCTGGAGAGGATGCAGAGAAAAGGGAACACTCGTGCACTGCTGGTGGGAATGCAGACTGGTGCAGCCACTATGGAAGACAGTATGGAGTTTCCTCAAAAAGTTAAAAATGGAACTCTCATTTGACCCAGTGATCCCACTTCTAGGAATATATCCCAAGAAAACAGAAACACCAATCAGAAAGGATATATGCACCCCTATGTTCATAACAGCACAATTTACCATAGCTAAGATTTGGTAATAGTCTAAGTGCCCATCAGCAGATGAATGGATTAGAAAACTGTGGTACATCTACATGATGGAATACTATGCTGCTGTAAAAAAGAAGGAATTCTGCCCTAACCAGTTTGGCTCAGAGGATAGAGCATCGGCTTGCAGACTCAAGGGTCCCAGGTTCGATTCTGGTCAAGGGCATGTACCTTGGTTGCGGGCACATCCCCAGTGGGGAGTGTGCAGGAGGCAGCTGATCAATGTTTCTCTCTCATCGATGTTTCTAACTCTCTATCCCTCTCCCTTCCTCTCTGTAAAAAAAAATCAATAAAATAAAATTTTTTTTTTTTTTAAAAAAGAAGGAATTCTTACCATTTGCAACACCATGGATGGAACTGGAGAGCATTATGCTAAGTGAAATAAGCCAGTCAATGAAAGAAAATTACCATATGATCTCACTCATTTATGGATAATAAAGACCATTATAAACTGATGAACAAAAATAGATACAGAGGCAGAGCAGCATGGAACAGACTGTCAAACTACATCGGAAAGGCCAAGGAGGGTTGGGGGGCGGTGGCGGCGGGGGGCGGGGGGAGGGGGGGTAAGAGATCAACCGAAGGACTTGTATGCATGCATATAAGCATAACCAATGGACACAAAACACTGGGGGGTCGGGGAGGCCTGGGGATTGTCAAGGGGGCAGGGGAAAAAAGGAGACATATGTAATACTCTTTGTAATACTTTAAGCAATAAAATAAAAATTAAAATAAAAAGACATTCCCTGCTAAAACAAATGTCATTATAATTAAATCTAGGCCCTAGCTGGTTTGGCTCAGTGGATAGAGCATTGGCCTGCAGACTGAAGGGTCCCGGGTTTGATTTCTAGTCTGGGCACATGCCCAGTTGTGGGCTTGATCTCCAGTAGGGGGAGTTCAGGAGGCAGCCGATCAATGATTCTCTCTCAACATTGATGTTTCTATTTCTCCCTCTCCCTTCCTCTCTGAAATCAATAAAAATATACTAAAAAACTTAAATCTAGAATTTGCCAATCAATAGGCAAGGTACTTCAAAAAAGCCTTGTAAAACTAGAATATAATGGCCTGAGAAGAAAGGAAAGAGGAAAAGTATAATTAATATTAATCTGATGAGGACATGCATCAAACTTGCCACATAACATAGATTTCTAATTCATCGTACCTGAATATATCAGGAGAAATGGTGTCAGATTGTTCCACTATTTAACTAAATAAAATTATTCCAATTCTTATGGTCAACTCAATAATCACTTGACTTTTCAAGAATTAAAAAAACAACAACAGTAAAAATGAAAAGCTGAAAACCCTGGGCAAGATAATACTTTGAAATATAAAAAAGAAAAATAAAGAAGAAGAAACAATTTCTGATCTTCAAAAGTTACTGTTACAATAATGAAAAGAAACCACATATACCTGATAAAGGACATGTATATACATATATACATAAATACCAGTATGTACATATGTCTATAGATAGCACTTTTAAAACTTAATAAAAAACTCAATTAAAACATGGACAAAAGATTATTTCATGTGTATAGCTGTATGTTAAAACTTACCTAATTTTACACTTCAAAATATATAGTTTAGTGTATGTCAATTATACTTCAATAAAGCAGTTTAAAAATGTAATCTAACTCCCTCACTAGACTGTCGGCTTCTTGAGGGTAGGGATTATAAATTATTAACATTTGTGTCTACATTAACATCTAGTAACACAAGAATATAGAAGTAGATGATTAAGTACTTTCCATAGAAACATGATAATTAATGAGAAAAACAGGAAAATATTGTATTAACTGAGGTTAAAATAATGAATCCAGAAATACTTAATTCACATTTACACAATGTGTGGCAGGCTAAAAAGAGTACCACACTGAGATTAAGAGATATGAGGAACCCAAAGTGAATCCTTAAGCGACCTAATCTCATTAGACTTCATTTTGTCATCTAAAAATCAGACTTGTTAATAATTCTTGTTTGCCTGATAGAATTGCTTGGAAAACCAAATGAGATTAAAATCTTTCAAAACCATAAAGGAGTTAGTACTGGTGTCTAGACTTAACTTTGTAAGGGGGTAGAGAAATCAAAGACACATGATTCCAGGTATGCGGGGTTTGAAAGCAACCTGGTCTACTGGCCCGGCTAGGAATAAAGACAGCAGAACAGTTGTGTTCGTGTCTATTTTCTGTCCTGCAATGGCCGTGCCTTATTTTTCAAACAAACAAGTCTACTCTGATCTCTTAACTATGGAAACAAATAACTGTTCTGTCTTTTGAAAAGTGGTTGAAAATTTTATATCAATTATATTTCTATTTCAAGTTAGATCGGTTTCAGTCTTCTTTCCTAAGACAAACAAGGTTAGATTCATTTCCTTCGGTAATGGGAAGTTATAAAATCACATGTAGATAGATGCTTTTACTCTAAACAAATTAAATCCTGGGTTTTCTAAATAGACTCTTTCAAAATTATGTAAACTATTCTGAAAAATGAATACCTATAACTTGTTTTAGAATAAAATTTATTGATAAACTATGATGAAAATACAAAGGTAAGCAGTGATAACAGCAAACAACAATCAGAAGACTGAATGAACTTTATGGCAAGCTCTCTCCACCTTCATTTAGGGAAATAGCTAGAAGGAACCCACTAAAATCTTTTCAGGAGTTCCAGTTTTTGGATTTAGCAGTAAGAAACTTTCTTATTTTCTCTTACTGGTAATGAAAGTTTGTGATAAACATAGAAAAAATATTTGGAGATTAAAAATATTCTACTTAACAATGGGTGTGCCCTTAGAAAGAAAGATTATATGAAAGCCACTGACTCTGCTTTTATTAATATCATTCATATAGAGGTAATTATGTGGCAGATAAAACAATCTTGCCTTATATTCCCATGATTAACACAAATTAAGAAAAGCCAAACTCCAATGAATTTGGATCTTTCCCAATGACCTGGTATCGCTGAGTTAGCAATGGGCTGTTTTTGTAGTAATGGGCTCCTCTAGTGCTGTTATTAAAAGCACCAGTACTATAAGCAATGGTTTCCACTTTTGTTCTATCAGTTCTGCTGACACTCATAAAAGATACAAGGATCTGTGATGTCTGGAACAATTTGATTCATTAGAGTGCAGGTTTATGTTAAATGTACTACCATTCTGCTCAGTAAGTTACACAGCTAGGCATCTTCATACGCTCACCACACAGAAACAAAACAATCTCCTAGAACTCTTTGGTATTGAAGCTATAGCTGCTGGTTGTTGTAGAGCAGTGGTTCTCAACCTTCCTAATGCCACGACCCTTTAATACAGTTCCTCATGTTGTGGTGACCCCCAACCATAAAATCATTTTCATTGCTACTTCATAACTAATTTTGCTACTGTTATGAATCGTAATGTAAATATCTGATATGCAGGATGTATTTTCATTATTACAAATTGAACATAATTAAAGCATAGTGATTAATCACAAAAACAATATTTAATTATATATGTGTTTTCCGATGGTCTTAGCCGACCCCTGTGAAAGGGTCGTTCGACCCCCAAAAGGGCCGTGACCCACAGGTTGAGAACCGCCGTAGAGGAACATGAGAGAGGGAAAAAAGGAAAAAAGAAAAGGAAAGATTAGAGTTTTAATTCTTTCCCTCTATCTATACTTACTGAAAGGTTTTAACTCATGGCTGCCCTATGGATCATAGAAAATAGAGGAATAACACTGGATAAAAGGATTTGGCTGTTTGCATGACCTGTTTCATATTCATTAAAAGTCTGATACCAACCAGATGCCCCACAATGATGATAAATTTAATTTATTTCCAATTTCTCAACCTCTTCTACAGATTCAGGCAGCAGAGTCACAGCCATTAGCTAGTCACAGCCACTGAGCCTAGATGAATCATTGAAGGAATGGAATTGATCCGGCAGACAGATTGCAGTGCCCAGTTAAGAGTCTCCTAAGAAGGGAGATGGCAGAAATCCAACATCAAATAGATGATGAAATGGCCATTTCCATTAAGGGAACATCACATCACAGATATTAATTAGGAGGCTCTATAATAGAGTTAAGAGGATGTGGGGGGGGAGGGGAATGCTGAGTTAAAAGTCACCCCGGATGTCCTTAGCCTGAAGCAATTATAGATATGAAGGTGAGTCATGGATCTGCAATTTTCCATCTATTTTACAGTGCCTATAGATAAGTTAGAGACCAGACATAGTTCCAGAGTGATGGAATTTTTCAGATTGGAGACAAACTATCTTTTTTTAAATTGATTTGAGAGACAGAGCAGAAAGGAGAGGGAGAGGGAGAGGGAGAGGGAGAGGGAGAGGGAGAGGGAGAGGGAGAGGGAGAGGGAGGGGGGGGAGAGAGAGAGAGAGAGAGAAAGAGAAATATCGATGTGAGAGAGAAACATCCACCAGTTGCCTGCTGTCCGTGCCCATATGTGCCCTGGGGATGGAACCCGCAACCGGGGTATGTGCCCTAACCAGGAATCGAACCCACCACATTCTGGTGTAGGAGATGATGCTCCAACCAACAGAGCCACACCAGCCAGGGCTGGGGACAAACTATCTTTAAAAAGAGGAAAAGAAAAATCTACTATTTTCCTTGTACATGGAAATTACATCCTTTTTTTACAGCAACATTAATATAGGTGGCAAGAGACTTACTTGTTTCCCAGTATGAGAGAAATGAAGGAAATAAAACAAATTAGCTTTGAGCTTAAATGCCCAGCATTCTACCAACTTTTTTTTAATTTCAAACATGTTACAGCTGACCTTTGAAAAACATGGGGATTAGAGATACCAACACCCCCACATGGTTATAACTCTTAACTCCCTAAAAACTTAACTATTAGCCAATTGACTGGAAGCCTTGTCGATAATATAAACAGTTGGTTAACATATATTTTGTATATTATATACTGTATTCTTATAATAATGTAAGATAGAGAAAAAATGTTACTAAGAAAATACATAAGGAAGAGAAAATACATTTACAGGACTGTACTATATTTATTGGTATCACAAGTTTATAGTCTGTTTACAAAATGAATCATCTGTCAGTACCTACATCGCACTGTCTCGTATGATATATAGACACTGTAGACATTATATGTATTACTAACACTAGGCATCAAAACTGAAAAGATGGAGACATGTAATACTTTCAACAATAAACAATTATTTAAAAAGATAACATGAAAAGATTCATGCATTAATAACAAAGAAGCAGCAAATATGATTGTTTTATGGTAGCCTTGTGCAACTGATACAACTGCTTCACAATAGTAAGGAAATCTCCACAAAATTTTGATATATTTATGTTTTAAAATCCATGTATAAGTGGACCAGTGTAGTTGAAACCTGTATTGTTCAAGGATTAACTATAGATTCATCTAAAATATTGATTTTGGCTGAAACCGGTTTGGCTCAGTGGATAGAGCGTCAGCCTGCGGACTGAGAGGTCCCGGGTTCGATTCCGGTCAAGGGCATGTACCTGGGTTGCGGGCACATCCCCAGTGGGGGATGTGCAAGAGGCAGCTGATCGATGTTTCTCTCTCATCGATGTTTCTAACTCTCTCTATCTCTCTCCCTTCCTCTCTGTGAAAAATCAATAAAATATATTAAAAAAAAATATATTGATTTTGGAATCTTCAGTTCAAATCTAGCTTATCTGTTTAAACTTCTTTTAAAGTATTAATTAATACATCTAAATGTTGGAGATGATCACATTCCATACCTTCAGAGCTCTCTAAAACAGTGTAAGACTAATATTCAAAGTATTAGCCCAGCAATGGAATTACGACAGTTTAAATTTTTGTTCTGTAATTCCTTGTACTCTCTTCTTTCCTCATGTCTTTCAACTACATTCTCTGTATCTGCATGTGTAATAAACAACATATAAATATAGCTAAATCAATGAGACAACACAGAATAAAAGGGTTTTATATCTTTCCATTTCATTACAATTGGATCACAACCTCCATCCAAGAAGAAATTCCTTTGCCAAGGTTCAATTTTTATTTCTTACACACACTCAGACAATTAATAGTTGTTATTTTTTGCCTTTCCACATCAAAACAGCAGACTCACAATTCCTATATAATAAAAGCCTAATAAGCAAATTGGCCGACCGGCAGATTAACCAGTCGCTATGATGCGCACTGACCCCTAGGGGGCAGACGATCAACACAGGAGCTGCCCCTAGCCCACAGGCCAGCCAATGTGGGTGCCACTGGGGGACCCCTGATTGTCCCGCTGGTCGCCCCCACAGATCAGCCCTGATTGCTGGCCAGGCTTAGGGACCCTACCCGTGCATGAATCTCGTGCACTGGGCCTCTAGTGATATTATAAAAAAATAGCATAGGAATTCTAAATGATGTGGAATAACTTGTTGAAAGCCTTTTTACCAACAAGTACTTGTGAAAGATAATATATCAGCAAAAATGATGGTGTGAAACTTCTGAAAATTCTCTCCTCTGTAATTTTTACACTGGTAAAAATTGTGAGGATCAACAATTTCTGAACTGTGGGAGTTAATCAAAGGCTAAAAGCAATCCAAGTAATGTTTATTAAAAGAAAATTGACTAAATCTTGGTAAAAAGAGTGGGTTTTGTGGTGTTTTTTAACTTGCCCTCCCACTCTCCGAAGCTCTGTGGTAGCCTTAAAACCCAACAGCTTGTAATCACAGTGAAAACCAGCAGCCTGGTATCCACGAGAGGTGGTAGAAGAGGGCTGATGCTCCTTCAAAGCCCCATTCTCAGAGAATTGCCATCATATAACCTGTCTGGTGGTTCCTTGGAAGACCTCACTCACAAGACTATCTTTATTTGACCTGAATTAGAGCTTGCCCTGTAGAAAAAGCCTAATACAGACAGTCCTCAGGTTACGTCGGACTGGACATACGTTGTTTCGTGGTTATGTTGCCATCTCCCATTTATTTATAAAAAAAAAAAGTTCCATCATTTCGATGTATGTACCTATGTGCTTTATGTTTTTTATTATTTATTTACCACAAGTAAAGGTCAGGAATTATCTTTCTTTTAAATTTTTTTTGCTGTTTGACTTCATTACTGCTATGTATGTGCTCCATGTGAGTGACATAGGTGCTTATGTAGGTGGGTTCCGACTTATGGCGAAAATCGCCTTATGTCGCATCACACCGTAGGCTAATATGCAAATCGACCAAATGGTGGATGGACCCGTCGCTATGACGCGCACTGACCACCATGGGGCAGACGCTCAATGTAGGAGCTGCCCCCTGGTGGTCAGTGCACTCACACAGGGGGAGCGCCGCTCAGCCAGAAGCCCGGCTCATGGCTGGCGAGAGCAGTGGAGGTGGTGGGAGCCTCTCCCACCTCTGTGGCAGCGCTAAGGAGGTCCAACTGCCAGCTTAGGCCTGCTCCTGAGCGGGCCTAAGGCATCAGTCAGACATTCTCTGAGGGCTCCCTGACTGTGAGAGGGTGCAGGCCAGGCTGAGGGACTTTCCCCTCCCCCAAGTGAATGAATTTCATGCACCAGGCCTCTAATAGGAAAAATAAAGAATAAAGAAAAATGAACAGAGTTTTAGAGAGCAACGGGACACCATCAAATGTGCATAATGAGAGCCCCAGAGGGAGCAGAGAGAAAGAGGCAGAAAGAATATATGAAGAAACGATGACCAAATATTTACCAAATTTATCAAAACATTCAACAAGCTCAATGGACTCCAAAGTGGCTAGTCAAATGGACCCATACCTAAAAACATCATAATCAAGCGATGGAAAGACAGAGACAAAGAATCTTGAAAGCAAAATAAAATTTAGATACTCTCCTGAAGGTTGCCTACAAATGTATCTGAGGGAAATAGTGTGGTTTTAAGATGAGACTTCCAAGTCTTAGTTCTGTCATGTACCCCTTTGGAGGTGAATCAGTTGAATACATATTTTTTTTGTTTTCTTTTTAAATACGTTTGTATTGATTTAGAGAGAAAGGGAGAAGAGAAACATAAAGAAACATCGATCGGCTGCCTCCTGCACTCCCTCTACTGGGGATCGAGCCTGAACCTGGGCATGTACCCTGATCAGGAATCAAACCTGCGACCACTTGGTGCATGGTATGATATGCTCAACCAACTGAGCCACACTGGCCAGAGAGTTAAGTATAAATTTGATATAACTCATAGGGGATGGTTTTTCTCCCTTTATAATCTTTGGGGCTAACAATCAACCAAATTCTCCAATCCAGTTGAATGTTTGGTCTCCTACATCACTCTCAAAGCAGCAACAGATTAAAAAATAAAGTAACAAATTCTCTTTTGCAGGAAAAAAAAGTATCATCAATTGATGAGTAATTATGGCTTTTATGTGAGAATGTTCTTTCAGGTACTTGAATTAAAGGCTTAACTTACCTAAGGTAACTAATTAAGAGTTTCTTAAGAGCTATTACTTTTTGTAGCTCACTCACAAGAAAATACTAAGACATAGTGATATTTCAATTTAAAAAAAAGTAAATAAAGATAAAAATTTTAATCTCAATAATAGACCTAAAGTATAAATTTGACTCTCTTTTTCATTAACTTAAATCAAGGACAGGTACTAAGATAGTCATACGTTTTCTCTTAGTATTAGAAATGAGGGTAACCATAAGGTTCCTGATTTATTTCTCTTCTTTATAGCTCACTAGTATACTAACTCTCTCCAAACACTGTAACTTTGCTTTTTGCATTTATATATTGTCATCATATTGAATTATAACAAATCACTTTGGAAATACAATAGAAGAAGAATAATAGAATACATGCTCAAAGTCCTATCATTTTCTTATTTTTAGGGCATTACATCATAAAAATTCAAACTGGAAGATAACTGAATAGTTTTTATCCTTGTTCCTAGATAATGATGCCTAGGGAAAAAAAAAAGGAGAGGATAAAATATCTTACTCAAGATCAGGCAAATAAAACTACAGTTGATGGTGGGGGCATGCCTGGGCTGGGAAGGGATTGGGGGGAGGGGGATCAATTGGGGGAAAAGGAAACATATGTAAAACTGCAGACAATAAAAAAATAAAATAATAATAATAATAATGAAAATAAATAAATAAAATCTTCAAAAACAAAACAAACAAACAAACTACAGTTGATTACTGAACCACAAGCTTGAACTGCCCAGTGCCACTTAATAGTATATGTGGATTTTTTTCAGTAAAGACCTATACTGTTTTTGATCCGTTTGGGATTCTGCAGATGCAGAGGGCCGACTGCATGCACTGATCTATGCCATTTTATAGGGGACTTGAGTATCCTCAGGTTTTGGTATGTGCAGGGGGTCCTGGAACCAATACCGGGGGACAACTTAAATTTTGGGGAAATAAAACTTATCTGTGAATTTTTGACTGCATGGAGTTGGGAGTGTGGGTTGGTATTCAAGGGCCAACTGTGTAACAACTTCAAAACACCAAATATAAATGAATGAATAACAATACTGGGACTAATGCCCATGGCAGAGAAAAGCTTATCTGAGTGGCCTCTAGTTTTCATGATATGTATTCATAGATTATCCCAAACTAACCTGTGATGATAAGACATTCATTGTGATCCAGCACCTCAGTAAAGAGCCGTGAAACAATCAACTCGGGGTTGATTAAAAAGCGAATTTCTTCTTGCACAAGTCCAGCACTGGTTACACCACCTCCAACAAAACGGTTTGCAAAATCCACCTATTTGGAAAAATGTGGCATGTTAAATGATGATCTAAAATACCTACATAAATGATACACAAGTATACCACCTTTAATCTCTAATCTTGCTTTCCTTTCCTATATAAATCAACCCCAAGTTAGTAATCTTTTCAGGAAGAATAGGTTGTGGTTGCCTGCACTCTTTCCATCTCACTGCAGTTAACATCTCTTCGTATTTCTTTAGATCTAAAACCTTAGAAGGAACCTAGAAAATGGAGCTTTTAGGCAAAAGACTCAATGTAATTATATGGATTTTCGTTTATAAACCTTTTGTGTTCCAAGGACCACAAATCAAGAAAGGCTGTATCTGGAAAGTTCTCTAGATGATTTCCCCACCATTCACTACTCAATTTCCATTTATGTATTGCATAGACTTTAATGTAACTATACCTTTCTTATATAATATGGCAATCAAAAACTTGTTCTTAAAGAACTTTAAAGTTCAGTAATTGACCTTTTTTGGGGTAAACTTTCCTTCTATGGAAGAATAAAGGGGTAGGAACTTTGTCCTTCTAAATTCAGTTGCAAACTCCCAACTACATGAACATTACAAACTATTTTTTAAAAATATACCTAAGGAAATAAATGAAGAACAAAACCTAGTTTAACAATAAAGATTCAACAAAATATTTCCAATTTAGTTTAAAACTATACATAAGCTTCCTGTGGAATACTAAGATTGGATCCTCAAGCTCCTATTAATAATGATGATTATACAATCCTCAAGAGAAAGCAAACTCAACTTGCCATCATTATTTGTTTGTCTTAGACTTACTAAGCACTCCAAGATGTCATACAACGCTAGGAATTATGAGGAAATATGTAAGAAATGGTTTCCAACTTTGCCTTACTCTATTTGAGGAGTTATATTACACACTTATATACAACTGTGCACACACATAACCATACCCATACAAAAAAAAACCCAGAATTCAGTTAAGTAGTGTTAAGAGAGGCTTATATACTGTGTAGGAAAACCACATTCCTGTATCTCCCCTTTAACTTCACACTGCTACCAAACTCACTACACTCTGACACCAAATGTGTGATATTGGACACATCAAGCAATTCTGCGACACCACCTAGGTGTCCTATAATTCAATTCAGTTTTGACACTATCTGCCTGGCATTGGCATCGGATTTCAAAAGCTAAGGGTTCAGTCCCACAAGACTGCCCAACGTCAGATGCCAATTGTAAGTCCTAACTTCTAGTTGACTGCTTAATAGGGGTTTCCATGACCCCCTCCTGGGGTTTGATAATTTGCCAGAGGAGCTCACAGAACTCAAGATAATGCTCACTTACATTTACTGGTTTATTACAAGGTTATAATAAAGGACACAGGTGAACAGCAAGATGAAGAAATACATAGGGCAAGGTATTTGGGAAGGGGCACAGAATTTCCAGGCAAGTCATTCTTCCCACAAGTCACTCACTCTCCTAGTACTTCCACATGTTCACCAACCTGGAAGCTCTCTGAATTCCAGACTTTTGGGATTTTTATGGAAGCTACAGCATGTAGGCGTGATTGATCATGAACTCAGTCTCCAGTACCATTCCCTTTCCCAGAGGACGAGAGGTCAGGTAGAGAGTTCCAAACTTCTAAGCATGGCTTTGGCTTTCTGGTGACCAGCCCCATTCCTGAAGCTATTCAGGAGTCCACCAAGAATCACCTCATTACAACAAAAGACACTCACTCCTGTGACACAGAAAATTCCAAGGGATTTAGGAGCTCTGTGTCAAAACCAAAGACCAAATCCTATATAATAAAAGTGTAGTAGGCAAACTGTCTCCTCTACCGGGAGTTAGTCTGGGAGTTTGACCAGGGGGCGGGGCCAGCTGGGGGAAGGGAGGGAGGCCCGGCGGCAGCAGGCAGCCAGGAGAAAGGAGGGAGTACCCAGGCAGCAGCTGGCAGCCACTAGGGACCCTACCAGTGCATGAATTTCGTGCACTGGGCCTCTAGTATTAGAATACAAGATGCTCCTTGTGCTCTCATTACTTACATAGCTACCCGGGTTTTAGGAGCTCCATGCCAAAAGCTGGGGCAGAGACATATAAATATATATATTTTTTTATTATTATTTTACATATCTTTTCAAATATAAGATTTCTTAAAATTTGTTCTCTAAAGCAATTATGACATTAAATGATAATCTGAAACCTATTTTACAAAAGAGTAAAACAAGAATATGAATCTTTTGATATGGAAAAATATGAGAAAAGACAGAAATTAACAGAAGGCAAAGTATTATTTAAGTATAGAAGAACTTGGAAAACACTGAAAATTACAATTAGACAAGTTCTTGAGATGAGTTACCACAGAGAATCATATACATTTGGATTTATATTCTGGCATACTAAATCAATGCTAAAAAACAGTTACTCTTTAGCTATCATAGAAAAATTAGAGGCCTGGTGCACAGATTCGTGCACACTAAAAGCAAATTAATTAGAAGGTGGCTGGCGGGGTGGGACTGAGCGAGACGAGCCAGACACACCCTGAGGCCAACCTCCCACGGCCCCTCCCTGGCCAGCTGCACCTGCGGCCATCTTCTTCTTCTTTTTAAAAATATTTTATTGATTTTTTTACAGAGAGGAAGAGAGAGGGATAGAGAATTGGAAACATTGATGAGAGAGAAAATCGACCAGCTGCTTCCTGCACACCTCCTACTGGGGATGTGCCCGCAACCAAGGTACATGCCCTTGACCAGAATCGAACCTGGTACCTTTCAGTCCACAGGCCGAGGCTCTCTCCACTGAGCTAAACCAGTTAGGGCACTACCTTCTAATTAGTAGCAAGTGCCACCTGTGGTTTGTAGGTCGTCTGCAGAGTGCGCGGGGTCCCTCTGGCAGGTAGGGTCCCTCGGTCTGGCCTCCGGGGATCAGGCCAGAACCAACAGCCCAACATCCCTGAGTGCAAGAGGGCATTCTGCAAAGTTACTGTTACTCGGCTCCTGCATTGAGTGTCTGCCCCCTGGTGGACATTGGGCATGATAGCTACCAGTTGGAAGGTCAAACAGTCAGACCAGCGGTCGCCAATTGGTGGTCCCTGGACTACTGTTCGTCTGTGAGGTCCGAAAGGTTGGTGACTGCTGGTTCAGACAGTCACTTAGGCTTTTATATATATATATATATATATATATATATATATATATATATATATGTAGATAATTTTAGTTAAACTTGTCCATTGATTAGAATTAGTTACCTACTACATAATGAGGTCTTTATGCACTGGGTGATTTATGGCTTAAACTGTTCAATTCAACAAATATTGACTGAATCTTGTGCTGGGAATCATAGGATGCAAAGATGAGTAAGACAGTTTCAAAGCATTTATAATCTACCCAGGAGTCAGGCACATAAGCAGAATGATAGAATAATTATTAAAGAACTTATTAGCACTAAATTGATAATGCCTAAATAATATATATATATATGAAAGCCTAAGTGACCATTACAATTGAACAACCAAATGACCAGTCACTATGATGTGTACTGACCACCAGGGGGCAGACGCTCAATGCAGGAGCTGCCCCCCTGGTGGTCAGTGCACTCCTGCTGGGCTCATGGCTGGCAAGCACAGCTGCGGCAACGGGAGCCTCTCCCGCCTCTGCAGCAGCACTACGGAGTGGCAGCACGGCAGACGCAGTGGGGCGGGATGAGCGGCAGCAGAGCTGTGTCCAGCCCCAGCTAGGGCTCCTCCCCAGCCGCCTGTTGCTTTGGCACTGATACATCCCTCGGGGGGATGTCGGACTGCTGGGTTCCGGCCCAATTGCAAGAGGGCACAGGCCAGGCTGAGGGACCCCACTGGTGCATGATCCCATGCACTAGGCCTCTAGTACAATGAAATAAAATAAGCATGGGAAGGAGAATAGAGAGCATTACAAGAGGACGTGTCATTCAATCTGGATTTTGCTGATTTTCAGGCTGAGGGACATAGGAGAAACCAAAAGTAAGGAGCTGTCTGAGGAGAATGGAAGCAGACTCCTCATGCGTGTTTGTAATGTAGAGTATGGGGAGGGTTATAGTGGTGATGAAGTGATCTGGGGTCCAGGAAATTTTTACTTAATTCTGAAGGTTCTAGAAAAGATTCTAAAAAAGAAAAGTAACAACAAAGAACCTGGACTTTAGGAAGATAATTCAGGGTAAAGTTTAAAGAATAAACTGAAAAAGTATAAAATTAAAAGTGGAGGCTGATTAGGTCACTACTGGATAGTTTATACAAGCTATATTAGTTCCTCAAATAGGTCAGTGGAAGGAAAGTGAAGGAAAGAGAGTTGCAGCAAAGAAATAAAATGGACAACACTTAAAAATTGAGAGACTAAGTATAATGGTATTATAAATAAAAATAAAAAACAAAGAAGGTTTGAGATTAGCAAAACTTAATTTTTACTGGAACGAGGTAAATAATCAAAATAGAATGATAAGCTCTACCCAACTTATGTACTACTTGGTAATGATAAATGAAATACATTCCGTGTACATGCTATAATAAAAGGCCAACATTTATTACTTGATAGTTAGTCACACAAATAAATACACTAAACTCAATATGCCTGAAAGCAGGAGGAGTCTTTTAGAAAATCAAAGTTTCTACTACATAAAAAGTTCCTAACAAAAGGCTACTACAGGTGAGAAACTGGTTCCAGTACATGAAAACAGCATGTGAGTGCTTCTTTATTTTTAGCTAGTCATTTTCCAACTCACTTTAAAGCTACTTGTTCAGATTACTCAGTGTCTGAATTATAACTTGATGAAAAGCGAGAAATGATAACACTCCTTAGAGGTTTTGTTGTTGTTGCCATTCAGCATAATGTAATTAGTATGCTACACAAGAAGCTTTGTGGCACTGCAATACAATATTCCCTGACCTCCTGGGGATACATGGCATGAGGAGGGAGCACAATTAATAGAAGCCTTTATGGTATTCTCTTAATCTACTGAGGTTTCATATTTCTTCTATAATATGTTCCAGGAAAGTGGGGAGAATCTCAACTTTGAATGTTGTTAAGTAATTCCTTGTTGAATTGTGCTGTAATGAAAGGTCAGCATTCCTGCAGTGCTAACTAGCAGGAGCTTTGTTAATTTTTGTGTGCATTAAGACTCCCTCAGTTAATACAAGACTTTAATGTAGGAAAGAATGTCATCAAGATGAAAATGTGGGAAAAAGTGATATTCATTTGAAACAAATTTTAACCATATTTTAAAATTATTGTTTTAAATAGAAAGGTACTGATTAAATACAAATTTAAAACAAATTTTAAGTATAGGACAAATATTAATTCAGTTATCCTAAGCATTTTTATTCTCAAACTAGAGGCCCAGTGAACGAATTCGGGCACAGGTGGTCCTTGGCCTGGCCAGCTATCGGGGCCGATTGGGGCCGTCTCGCCCAGTCCCGATTGGGGCCAGCCAGCTAGGGGGAGGGACCACGGGAGGTTGGCCCGCAAGGGGAAAGGGGGGGGACCGCGGGAGGTTGGCTATGGGAGCACACTGACCACCAGGGGCAGCTCCTGCGTTGCGCATCTGCCCCCTGGTGGTCAGTGCGCACCATAGTGACCGGTCATTTAGGCTCTTATATATATATAGACTAATGGCCCGGTGCACGAAATTCGTGCAGGGGTGTGGAGGGTTCCTCAGCCTGGCCTGCACCCTCTACAATCTGGGACCCCTCGGGGGATGTCCGACTGCCGGTTTAGGCCCATAGGGATCGGGCCTAAACTGGCAGCCGGACATCCCTCTCACAATCCGGGACTGCTGGCTCCCAACTGCTCACCTGCCTGTCTGCCTGATTGCCCCTAACTGCCCTCCCCTGCTGACCCGGTTGCCCCCAATTGCCCTCCCCTGACAGCTTGGCCCCCCTTAACTGCCCTCCCCTGCAGGCCTGGTCGTTCCCAACTGACCTCCCCTGCCAGCCTGGTCGCCCCTAACTGTCCTCCCCTGCAGGCCTGTTTCCGCCCCCCCCCCCCAAGTGCCCTCCCCTGCTGGCCTGGTTGCCCCCAACTACCCTCCCCTGCTGGCCTGGTTGCCCCTAACTGCCCTCCCCTGCCAGCCATCTTGTGATGGTCAATTTGCATATTACCTCTTTATTATATAGGATTATTGTATTATTTTCCATGCAAACAACTGCAAACCTACTTTTGCCACACTCTGTAAATGCAACAAATAAGGACTGAAGAAGAAAAATCAGCCATTCCCACTATGAGATGATATACAAGATTCTTTCAGAGAAAATTGATACTACAATGCTCTTATGAATGGGATAAGAACAAAAGTCACTAACATTTTCTCTTATTAGTGATTGTAAGTAAAAATCACTTTAAAGCAAAGGAAAACAGGTATTCAGGTTAGGTCAGGGGTCCTCAAACTTTTTAAACAGGGGGCCAGTCCACTGTCCCTCAGACCGTTGGAGGGCCGGACTATAGTTTTAAAAAAAACTATGAACAAATTCCTATGCACACTGCACATATCTTATTTTGAAGTAAAAAAACAAAACGGGAACAAATACAATATTTGTATTTGCATTTGAATGTGGCCGTAGTTTGAGGTCCCCTGGATTAGGTTTTATCAATTTAAAGCTAGATACACAGGGTGTTTTACTTGTTGACACCTTTTCTCAAAAATATTATTTTAAATAAAGGCAGTAACACAAAATAATAACAAAGATTGAGAGATGGACAAAATTACCTGCTCTACAACTGGGAAAAGACAGCAGATCTACAACAGAGAAAAGTCAGCAAGCATAGTTGGTTCACGTGCCTATAATGATTACATATGGGAGAAAGGACTTTCTTATCAATCAGTTTTAGACGTCTGTCTCCTAAACCTAAACAAGTTTGGTGGCAGAAAAACATCTCAAGCTGGTCATCATTTAGGGCAGAGCAAGAGCCTTTAAAGAAAAAGAACAAAACCGTCCTGTGACAGCTTGTCAAGACCATACCCTGGGAACTTCATCCACTGTCAATCCACAATCTATGTCTGAACCAAGAGGTCTGATGTTGTCCAGACCTTGGGATTTACTGTCAAAGGCTTTTAAAAAAAGAGGTTCATGTAAGAAACAGAGAGTGTATGCTGGCAAGTAACAATATTACCACAGCTGTCAAGATGATCTGTTTGGTGTTTTTCTCCATTCTGCTATCGTGCTTCTTTGCATTAAATTAGAAGATAAATAAACAGCTTTCAAATGCTTTTTGCTGTCAAAAGCTTGACAAAAGTCTCAAATACAAGCATGCTGCTGGGATTCACCCACCTGTAGCATGCCTTGACCATTTCCTTCTATGGTACCTTCATAAGTGACATGCAGTCGAGTCAGGGTTTTTTCACACCTATAAGGAAAAAAAATTCCCTTATTTATTTTTTTAATGACAGGTATTCACTACAGAAGAATTTTAAAATATAAATGATCTATTAAAAAATTTGAAAGCACTCCAAATTTCAAAAGCCAGAAACAGATGCCTACTGTTAACATTCTTGGTACAGAAACAAACATTTTCTAATTCAAATATATAAATATACATTTTTAAATTAAAATGAGATAATATACTTTTTTGAAACCTGTTATTCCCTACAAAGTATCAAAGTCTTTCCTCTTTAAGTGTTGAAAAACTTAAAATATAAAAGAATTAAGATCTATAAAATTTTATTATTATCCTAGAGTTGACAACCGAATAAAAAATAAAGAAAAAGTTGGTAATAAATCACATATGATTCTCAGATGGGCTCTATTTTCACTAGTTTGATAACTGTGTGTGTCGGGGGGATATGTCTTGATGAAAATATATGCCACAGAAATTCTGATCTATAGTATTTTTATATTAATAAAATTGACAGATGAGCCTACTACCGGTAAGTCACAATTATTTTCTTTCATTTCCATACACCATGGTCACTGAGGTGTTTATGAAGTTCAGGACACACTACACCTTAGCATATTCAATATTTTAAGTGGAAGAGGTTTGAGAAAACAGCAGAAGAAGGTCACTTGAACCTCCCTTCTTCCCTGAAACAGGCTATGAACCCTCATGTGAGAGGTACCTTCCTTATACCCAGAGGAAAACAGCATCCTTATCTTTAAACACAAAGGGATCCCAAAAAGAATCCAAGCAAAGACAAAGGGGCCATGGTATCTCCAACAGTTTACTATAATTGCCTCCTATCCCTCAATCCATCCACAACTGTCTACTCTCCATCAAACCTAGCCTAAAAGTACAGACGTCTATTTCTTTAGGTCTTCCTTTCCTTATGAAGGCTCCCATGTCATGTAAACTTATATAAAATAAATTTGTATGCTTTTCTCCTGTTAATCTGTTTGGTCAGTTTAATTTTCAGACCCAAGGAAAAACTTGTTTCTTCATTAGAGTGTTTATCAGGCTTACATTATATTAAAAAGCCAATTCCATTTAATTAGTTTCATGATGACATTTTTCCTTAGATTTTTCCCTATTAGTTATTATATAAAAATATAAATTATAATAGAATGTAAAAGATGAAACCCAAACTCCTAACTTTTATAAGGGTGGCATTAATTTGGGAAGGGGGATACGGGAATTTATACACACACACACACACACACACACACACACACACACACACACACACACACACATATATATATACACACACACACTAGAGGCAGTTGCAGGAAGATTCCTGCAAGAAGGGGGCTTCCTTGGGCCTATTCCTGCAAGAATAGGGCTTCCTGAGGCCAGAGCGAAGCCGAGAAGGGAGTGAAGCCCGCCCTTCTCTGCTGCCTCGCTCCCTCCTGTCTCTGCTGCCTCGGCTCTGCTCCCGTATCCGCTGCCTCGGGACACTCCATCAGCGGCGGAGCAGCGAGGCTGGATAGCCGCCAGAGTGGGCAGATCGTGCCTCGCCGCTCGGCCCCACAGCCCCCGGCCAGGTCGACAAGCCCGAACAATCCAGCGGCCCTCTGGCAGGCCGGGAGCCCTTGGGGGATGTCCACTTGCCAGCGGGAAACAGGCCTAAGCTGCAGTCGGACATCCTTAGGGCTGCTGAGGAGGGGGGAGAGGCTCCCGCCACGACCGCTGTGCTGGCAGCCGTCAGCCTGGCTTGTGGCTGAGCAAAGCTCCACCTGTGGGAGCGCACTAACCACCAGGGGCCAGCTCCAGCATTGAGCATCTGCCCCCTGGTGGTCAGTGTGTGTCATAGTGACCAGTCATTCTGCTGTTAGGGTCAATTTGCATATTACCCTTTCATTATACAGGACTAGAGGCCCGGTGCACAAAAATTTGTGCACTGGCGGGGGGGTGGGGGGGTCCCTCAGCCCCACTTGTGCCCTCTCACAGTCTGGGACCCCTCGGGAGATAATGACCTGCTGGCTTAGGCCTGCTCCCAGGTGGCAGAGGGCAGGCCCAATCCCTAGGTGCCTGCCCTGCAGCCCCTGGTCGGGCTCAGAGCAGGGCCAATTGGGGAGCTGGGGCGCCTCCCCCTGTCATGCACAGAGCAGGGCAGATCAGGAGGTTGCGATGCCACCCCCAGTCACGCTCAGGGTAGGCTCAATTAGGGGGCTGGGATTCTGCCCCATGTCATACTCAAGGCAGGGTCGATGGGGAGGTTGCGGCACCACCCTGTCATGCACAGAGCAGGGTCGATCAGGGGGTTGTGGTGCCACCCCTATCACATACAGAGCCGGCTGATCAGGGGGTTGGGGCGGGGCCCCGTCACGCACAGAGCAGGGCCTATCAGGGGGGTTGGGGCTCCGTACCCTGTCACACACAGAGTAGGGCCGATCAGGGGGTTGGGGAGCTCCCCCCTGTCATGCTCAGAGCAGGGCCAATCAGGGGGTTGGGGAGCTACCCCCTGTCATTCACAGAGTAGGGCCGATAGGGGAGTTGGGGCACCGCCCCCTGTCACATACAGAGCAGGGCCAATCAGGGGGTTGGGGCACTCCCCCCTGTCACACTCAGGGCAGGGATGATGGGGAGGTTGCGGTTCCTTCCCCTGTCACGAACAGAGCAGGGCGGATAGGGAGGTTGTGGCCCCGCCTCCTGTCACACACAGAGCCGCAGTGCGATCATGGGTTTTGGACGCTGCCCCCTGTCACGCTGCTCCAGGGGCCAGGAGGCCTCAAAGTTCCGCTGATCCTGGTGCTGGGAGGCCTCGCGGTTCCGCTTGACACTGGGACAGTGAGGCCTTGCTGTTCCACTGATCCCGGTGCCAGGAGGCCTTGCGGCTCCACTGATCCCGGTGCTGAGAGGCATATTACCCTTCTACTATATAGGATAGAGGCCAGGAGCATAGGCCAGGGCTGGCCAGGGCAGGTGGGAAGCTTGGCTTTCTCCATCGCTTCCTTCTCGCTCCAGCTCCATGGCCACCGCCATCTTAGTTGGGTTAATTTGCATACTCAATCCTGATTGGCCGTTGGGTGTGGCTGGTGGGCGTGGCTTGAGTGTAGCAGAGGGATGGTTAATTTGCATGCTTCCCTTTTATTATATAGGAGATATATACATATATATATACACACACACACACACATATACATATATATATAATTTTTCCTATTGATTTTTAGAGAGAGAAAGGGAAGTAGGGAGGGGGGATGGAGAGAGAGAGAGAGAGAGAGAGAGAGAGAGAAAGGAAGTTAGAGATAGAGAGAAACATTGATGTGAGAGACACACATTGGTTGGTTGCCTCCTGCATGTGTCTGGACTGGGTCAGGGATCAAACCTGCAACTCAGGTATGTGCCCTTGAGTGGGAATCAAACCCACGACCCTTGGGTGGGCAGGCCAATGTTCTAAGCCACACTGGCCAAGGCAACAATTACATATTTTTAAAAAAAGTTTAGCTGAGGAAGCACTATTTACTTACTGTGGCTTGCTTTTTTCCTGGTTTCAATGAGTCCAAATACATTTCAGACTGATAGCCTTAAACTCAGAAGGTAAGTCAATATATGTTCTGTTATAAGAGTTTAATTTGTATTAACTCATTTAATCCTCACAACCCTATCACTCCCTCCTTTCACAGATGGGAAAACAAGGCACAGAAAGCAGTCAAGTTACCTGCCCAAGGCTAGTAAATGAAGCAATAAAGATTTAAACCCAGGTAGCCTAAATCAATGGTTCAAGCTCTTAACCAGTATGCAATACTTTTAGAATAAATTACATTATAAATCTCTCATAAAACTGTATTATAAGTTTGACTTTTTAGCTTTCTTTTAGGGGGGGAAACCCCACTTTCCTAGTCATTTTATTCCAAAGGAGACCACCTTTGAGGATACTACTGAAAAGCTAAAAAAGCATGATCCAGAAACCTCTGGTTTGTCAGTCAGGATTTCAAAACAGAAATCTCAACTGTTGTCAATGATTCTCTATGACTGAAGTTGTCAACTTACAGCACAGTTCTCAATAACATTATGAAATAGCTAAAAACGGGGCGGAGGTTTTGTTTTTTTAATATCTGTATTTTTATTTTAGAGAGGAAGGGAGAGAGAGAGAGCAATAGAAACATCGATGATGAGAGAGAATCACTGATTGGCTGCCTCCTGCATGCCCCCTACTGGGGATCAAACCCACATTCCGGGCATGTGCTCTGACCGAGAATCGAATCATGACTTCCTGGTTCATAAGATGATGCTCAACCACTAAGCAATGCCAGCCAGGCAGGTTTTTGTATTCTTAAGCATCCTTCTAGCTTTTTAAAGCAGGTCTCTCCTTCTAGCCGTAGAAAAATCCTCCATTTCACTGTTCCAGGAATCAAAGACACAGCCTATTCTGGCTGTCGGTGATTAACTAAGCCTGGCTAAGGGATTTACTGATAATCAAAAGGTTAACTATAACATGTCAGAAACTTGGTCATCAGAAAGCCTCTAACTTCCTGGCACCCATTTAGCCCCTTACTCTTGAAACACCAAGAATCCTCATCTCCTCTTCATCCTTCCTCTATAAGTGAATGCATGTTTCTGGTTCTGTGGAGTCTGGGAGATGGATATTAATTATATTCTCTAACTCACTTATAAAGCAACTAAAACAAAACAGAGAACAAAAAGCTAGAAAGGCTACCAAGTTAAATTCTGTCTATCAAAGTTCAGGGGAGTATCTTGATCGTATTTAGGGGCAAAATTATCTCACTGACACAACACCTTGCAGATCTCTGCATTTTGACCTATCCCTTCACTCCCAGATGGCAATGTGTAAACGAGTGTACTTTCACATTAGAGTCAAATAAATGACGAATGCAGAGGCAATCCTGAGCTGAACTGAAAACAAGCCCTCTGAATGACCTATAAAATCTACATGGAAGTGACATGAACAAAACATCTGTATTCCTATTACAGACTAATTGAAGATCTAAGAAGAGCAATCCTCTGTACCCTGACCTGGGCAGAGAACATAGCAGATTGTTACTTTTAGATGTAGGCACCATATTTTAAGAGGGACCAATGGTCTGGGGTATGTAAATAGCAGAAACAAAGCATTTAGAATTTATATTATATGTGAAATAGAAGAAATGAGTAAGGTCTGTATGTATCTGTGTGCATTGTTAGAGGTGTGGTGAGTCAAGAAAGCATTAAGATACATGAAGGAAGGCTAAACGTTAAAGAAAATTAAATTTACTTATTGTAGCTCTAGAAGAACCAGGAATGGGAAGAGAGGGATTATTGGAAAGACAGACTTTTTTAGTGAATGACAGTATTAGATAATAACACAAGCAGCTGAGTGAGGTGAAGTTGTGTACTTCCCACCACTGAAGCTGCCTAGTCTCCACCTGTCATAGGTAGTATAGAGTTGACAATATTTTTAGTAGGCCCCTGGACCCAATGATTTCCTGGGATAACTTTAATCTCTAATATGCCATGACTCCAAAATGCTGTTCATGTTCTCTTCCTTTTTGGCTCAACTTTGCTTTTGTTTTTCTTCAGGTGTTTGGTCTTTTATCCATTTCTCCCTATTAATAATCATCTCAGCCATGCCGTCAGCTTCCTAAAGTAAGCTTATTTTTCTTTCACCTCACAAATAAACATGTTTGATGAACGAAGACACCATGGGAGAGCCACCTAAGCAGATGTGCTTTCTTAAGTGAACTCCCTTAAGAGTGAGTCTCTTTCATCACTTATTCCAAACAAAACAATTAAAAACTACAATAAAAATTATTAGACTTGCTAGCGTGGCTCAGCTGGTTGGAGCATAGTCCCGTGCACCAAAGGGTTGCAGATTTGATTCCCAATCAGGGCACATACCCAGACTGTGGGTTTGATCCCTGTCTGAGCTCGTATGGGAGGCAAGAGATCCTCTCTCTCTCTCTCTCTCTCTCTCTCTCTCTCTCTCTCTCTCTTCCTCCCTCTCAAAAATCATTTGCTGCAATCTTAATAAAGACATTTCCTCGGGTGAGGATTAAAAAAATTTTTATTAGAATGTGAAAATGAGAAGCAATGGTTAACCAGAATGCACACTCAAAATATGCATTTAGTATGCCTAGTCATGTCCTCACATGCATTGAAAAAGTCGATTCATTCTACTTTAAGTGCTTTGGAGATTTGCTCTAGACTAGGAAATGTGTTAACTATTCCAGGACACTAAAAAAAGTACAAATCTGATGAACTCAGATTGGTTATTATTCTCCTCAGTATTTACAGATAAATAATAAGAACAAAACAATAAATTAGCAACTTCCACAAAATTTGCCAATAGTACACATGGACAGACAAACCTCAAAATTCTTATCGGGCAAATTCTAGGTAACTACTATTTATATTTTAGTTTAATAAAAACATTTTTCCCACCCTGGCCGGTTTGGCTCAGTGGATAGAGTGTTGGCCCACAGACTGAAGGGTCCTAGGTTCGATTCTGGTCAAGGGCATGTACCTCGGTTGCAGGCTCGATCTCAGGGTCCTGGTCATGGCGCGTGCAGGAGGCAACCAGTCAATGAGTCTCTCTCACATCGATGTTTCTCTCTCTGACTCTCCCCCTCCCTTCCACTTTCTTTAAAAATCAATAGGAAAAAATCCTCAGGTGAGGATTAGCAAACAAAGAAACAAAAAATTTCTCAATCTTGTTCTCCAGGAAGAAAAGCCATAAAATATAAATACTAACCAAAAAAGGAGCTTATGAAGGAACAATAAATATTGGTGTTCCATTTAATATCAGTGCCTTCATGCACAAAACTCTACCTCTAAACAGGACTTTGTTTCAGAAGACAAAATTAGGCAAAACAGTAGAAGAAGTCAAAGGGTTGCAGACTTTGGTTCACAAGACATAACCTTTCTAACAATGACAGCTATCTAAGGGTCTAACAATGGATTTTGTTAGGTTCTTATGAGAAGAAACTGCCTAGCAAAACAGCAATTAAGAGTTTGGAAAACATCTTTCCAGGGGCTGTAAAATAAAATCCTCTCATGGTAAAAACAGTTCTTCTAATTCCAAGATTGCAGCATTGTTTTTATCATTACCTTTCCCACTCTGGAAAATCTTCAAGACTCTGTCTTGTAAATGTCACCAACCCAGTAGGTTCTACAAAAGCAATGAAAGAAAAACAAGTTTCGATTTTGAAAAGATTATACATATATTCAGTAAAAGAATGGGTCTAACAATGGCTATAAAACTAGTTTGGGAATACAACAGAAGATTGATTTAAAATAATATTATCCTTACAGTAGGAACTCTTTCTATGAAATAGCATGTCCTCACTAAAACAAAAAAATACACAAACAGCAGCACAACAGGAGGATGTGAGTGCTGGTACTTTTTTAATGTCATTTCCTAAACTGCAAACACTTTTAAGAAATAATTTGGGGGAAAAGATGCAAATGGGTGTAGCTTACATAATAAAGACAAAAGTGGATTTTAATCTGTAGATGGACTCTTTCTCAAAGAAGAACTTTAACCCTACATCTAAAAATTGGTGAATGTATACATATTTATGTTTTATAATGAAAAAAAATGTTTAGGATTAAAAAAAGAAAATTGTTGGCATGCCTTTGGAGGTGACATAGCCAAATCCAGGGCTTAGATGATATGCAATTGCTCTTTTTATAAGGTGCCTTAGGCGGAAGGAGGAATTACTGTATTCTAAATGATTGGAGAAGAAAGATGACATAGTTTTCAAGTAGCAATACATATAAGATCAAAACACAGTAAATTTTAAAGGATATGATCCTTTTTTGTTAGGTTTATTTTTTAACTAGTAGCAAAAGCAACAAATAAATCAGCTGGCCAAAAGTAATTTGTTTGATTCGATCAAAGAATAAACTAAAAAAGCCAGGCCATTTTTGTTTTCTCCTTTTGTTGTTGTTTGTTTTGTTAAGCTCTTAAGCAAAGAGAAATGTCAGGAACTATTAGGGATAATGGTGGTAGAGTTCCAATGAAAGCTTAGCAATCGTTTCATTCCTTTGGATGATTCTACATTTCTGTACTTTCAGTCAGAAATAATAACTCAAAAATCATATGGAGTATTTATATTAAAAAACAGAATTTTGTTAACATGAGTTATAAAATATTTAGATGTCTATCTTTAAGACAAATGGATAGCATATTTAAAACTCACAAGAGGTCAAACAATTCAAATACTAGAGAAGTAATTCTATTAATAGAAAACTAATGTTAGTATTATCAGTCATGAACATCAGTCAGTAAGAGAAGTAAGAACATTAAATGTCCTTCATATACACTAGGAAAGATCAAAAGAAATTCATAAATGGACACTACTGGCAAAGCAAAAGAAAAGGCATATAAACATGGTTCTTAAGATATCTATACTAATAAAAGGGTAATATGCTAATTAGACTTGATCTCTTCCAGACAAAGCCACAGTGGCGGGGGCCAAGGCAGAGGCGGTTAGGGGTGATCAGGCCAGCAGGAGAGGGCAGTTAGGGGGTGATCAGGCCAGCAGGGGAGCAGTTAGGGGGCCATCAGGCTAGCAGGGGAGCAGTTAGGGGGCAATCAGGCTGGCAGGGGAGCGGTTAGGGGGTGGTCAGGCTGGCAGGCAAGTGGTTAGGGGCGATGAGGCAAGCAAACAGAGTGGTTAGGGTCAATCAGGCAGGCCAGCAGTTAGGAGCCAGCGGTCCCAGATTGCGAGAGGGATGTCCAACTGCCAGTGGGATCGGGCCTAAACTGGCAGTCGGACATCCTTCAAGGGGTCCCAGATTGTAAGAGGGTGCAGGTTGGGCTGAGGGACCCTCCTCCCCCATACACGAATTTCGTGCACCAGGCCTCAATTAATAACAAAAACACCTTGAGAGCATGCCTATTGCCTTTCTTCCATAAAAAGGCACCGTTCATGCCAGAATAAGTTATTTTGGTTGATTAAATGTTTTCCTTAATAATTCAAAATATACACTGCATATGAATCATTAATTTTTAAATACTCCACCTATAAGATACTTTATTTAAAACTATATTGAAAATAATTTAATTCAGAAAGCCCTTTAAAATCTTTCAGTCTCAAGATCCTCATTACAAATATTGATGTTTGGCAACACTCAAAAGTTGCTCCTGATGGAATTTTATTTTATCAATTCTAAAAGCACATTTTTTCATGTATTAAATTTCTGAAAATGAAATACATCTTTCATAGTCCAAGGTATCTATCCATCGCATTTGGTCTGGATTAAAGTCAAACCTTTCCAGAGAAGATGTGCATCTGCTTCTGTCATCATCTAAGGGCACCACCAACCTCAGATCAGTCTGAAGTAAGCCCTCTGTTGCAAGCTTTTGTGGATCACACTGGTAATATAACTTTGGACCCCACACTTGATTCACATTCTCAGAGGATATTTTTTTCCTTCTCTACCCAGTGCCAACATTGGCAGTGGTTTGCTTACTGTCCCTTTTCTGCACAGCCAGGTTACCTCCTCATGTATCCTTAGACTAAGGGTGTAGACTTTTGGTGTGTCAGCTTTATCAGAGAGGTCTCCAACGATTCCCCATCCTGAGTGTTTTTTCCGTCTTAGTGGTACATAACATAATGGCACTTCCTACCACCTACAATATCCTAGATTTGATGAAATATATGGTACTTTAAATACATTTCTTTTTCCATCTTTTTAAAAACAATCTTTTCTCCTTAAATGTAAAAACACCTCAGTACAGCAGAGACAGACACGAAGGGCAAGTGGGTGGGTTTGTAATTTAATTGTTTTAAACCTCAAATGAACAGGACTGCTGCTGTCGTGCGGGATCCTCCAGAGACACTGGCTGCAAAGGTTCGACCTCCAGCTGGGATCTCCTAATGACCCTGTGGCTGAGCTCACTGCAGCGGTGGGGCAGGGGCCCCTGAGCAGTGACAGTGGACAATGAGCCCTTGCCATCCTAGGGGTGCCAGACCTGGGTCTCCTCTGACTGGCTGGTGGGAGATGGACCCTGCCCATCGATGTATTGAGGTGGATGTAGGCTATTTAAGCTGTGTCCTCTCCCATCACATGGGCATGTGGGTTCAGGATGATGGCATGAATGCACTTGCTGTTCTTGGACAGAAGATTCTCAAAGCAAAACTTACGGAAATTCATTCCCTCCACAAGGTTACCAAGGCCTTCAGGCTCAAAAGAAGTGAGTCCTGGATTACAAATCTTTGTGCAGGCCTCAAAATCTCCATTGTTGATGGCCTCAATCGGTTGTTCTGTGATTTGAATGATCTCCTGTTTTCCCATACTGAGATCCTTATCTTCAGTGGTGGTGCTGCAGTTCTCTGTGGAGTCCTTGATCCCATCTGTAATGTTAACCACCATAGTGGTTTAAGGCGCCTTGTCACTGCCACCCAACCTCTTGCTCAATAGGCTTTAGGCAGCTGAAAAGTTCCTGAAGACAAGTAATGGTCGTGAGGACGCCACCCTTCAGTTTCCTCAGGGCACTGAACTTACGCAAGCACTCCGCAGTCTCCTGATGATGTATCATGGATACCACCGTGGACCGTTAGCAGAACCATGGATGCTTAAGAGCCTGGTCAGCTGAGATATGTTTTGCAGGGTTGTGGTTAGCATCTGGTTGATCAGTTCTTGGCTTCAGGGGTCACTGCCCCACTCTGGATAGGAAATCATAAGCTCCAGCCTTGATCTGCTGATATAGCTTCTGTTGGTCCTCATCCTGAAAGAGAGGATATCCCACCAGCAGAATATACAAGATGACTCCACAGACTCTGAAATCCACTGGTTTTCTATAGGGATCTTTCCTCAAGACTTCAGGGGACAGCCCTAGCTTGTTTGCTCAGTGGATAGAATGTCGGCCCACAGACTGAAGGGTCATGGGTTCAATTCCGGTCCAGGGCACATACCTCAGTTGCAGGCTCGATCCTCAGTCCTGGTCAGGGCACATGTGAGAGGCAATCAATCGATGTGTTTCTCTCACATAGGTGTTTCTCTCTCTGTGTCTCTTCCCTTCCCTTCCACTCTCTCTAAAAATCAATGGAAAAAATATCCTCAGGTGAGGATTAACAAGAACAAAAAAGGCTTCAGGAGACATGTAAGCTGAGGTGCCAGCAAAACCAAAGTAAGCCTGCTGTTCTCCCTGTAGTTGGATGGCTAGGCCAAAATCAGCCAGCTGCCCGAAGCATCCTTGCTTTTACACACCAGCAGCAGTTTCTTGGGCTTCTGGTCCCAGTGGACAATGTCACGCTGGTGGATGTAGTTAACGCTCTCTAAAATCTGATGTAAATAGTGGCTGGCATCAGCTTCATCGTAGGATTCTTTGGATATGATGTCTACAAACAGCTCTCTACCAGTAACAAGGTCAAACACAAGGTAGTGAAACCCTTTTTCTGAAATACTGTGATGGGAATGCACAATGGATGTCTCAAAAGTCAATATATCCAGGCCTCATGGTCTAGTTTCTGGTGATCCCGGACAGACCAACTTCTTGGTATTGATTTTTGCTGCATTACTGCTGCATGGAGGTTTTCTTCACACACCTGTGGACCACAGGAAAGCACCTTTGCCAAGCTCCTTGAAGAGCTGGTAGTTGTCGGTGAGTGTAGCCCATGCTGACATTGGTGCACAGTCACCATCACCCCACCAAGGGACCAAGAGGAGGAGACCTAAATACATTCCTATAGTTTCTATTCAGTAGACTCTAGAACTTCTATATAAGGTAATTATTAAACTGCAAACCTCTTTTATTCCACTTAGTATTTCCTCCTTAAGCCTGTAGCTTTACATCCTGAAAACCTATAGCATGTTTCTCTATATTTCTACAAAGAACTACATTACCACATATAGTAAAAAAGCCAGAACATAAAATGTCTAATTACAACTTATTTTTTCAGTGTGATTAATTTCTAACACTTAGGATGGTTTATAAATTTCTAGTTGAAAAAAAGAAAAACACACAAAACTTTAGCCTGGCCGATGTGGCTCAGTGGTTGAGCATCGACCTATGAACCAGGAGGTCATGGTTTGATTCCTGGTCAGGGCACATGCCTTGGTTGTGGGCTGATTCACTGTAGGGGGCGTGCCAGAGGCAGCCGATTAATGCTTCTCTCTCATCATTGACGCATCTCTCCTCTCTCTCTCTCTCTCTCTCTCTCTCTCTCTCTCTCTCTCTCTCCCTCTTCCTTCCTCTCTGAATCAATAAAAATATATTTAAAGAAAAATAAAACTTTAGCTTTTTCCCTCAAATTATTTAAAATCCTAAAATGTAGAAAGGCAAGTTAGCTTTTCTACAGGAGACATAGAGAAGCCTAGAGAAGATATACATGATTCGACTCCAAGGACAGAAAAGTAAACACTGAATTACCTAAGTATAATAATGAAACTCATTCTATTTAGATTTAGAATAACAAAAAAGTACTTTTTTCTAACAAGTTATTACAAATTTTAATTTGGTGTCATGTATCATAGCCTGAATGAGCCTTCATTTTCCTTAATATTTTATTCTGTACCGAGCACAAAACTAAAAATTGATAAGCTAAGAAATAAATAAACCCGTCAAAGAAGCATATAAAAATTTTCCCTTAAATTCCCAAATCCTAATAATTGATTCCTTATAAAAAAAAAAGGGGGGGGGGACAATGTCCAATAGCAATACACTGGGGGGGGGGGGGAGGTGCCAATTAAATATACTATAATGAGAGATACTTACAAAAGGAAAAAAATGACCTTAAAATGATTCAATGATATGTTTCAAGATAATCCCACAACCTGTATGACCAGAACTAAAAAGAATTCATTACTCATTTCACTTGACCAGAGTTAGCAAAAGCAAGCTTTTGAGAAGTTTTGGTTTGCTTTAAAACCAACTTGTAAGAAAAGCCACCCACTGGTAAAAGCTAATATTTATTAAGCATGTAACTTCATTTAATATTTACAACTAGCCTATGAGATAATTATGATCATTCTATTAAGATGAAGAAATTGAGGCTTAGAGATGTTAACAAAGTGTCTGTAGCTACGCAGCTCCTAGGACAGAAGTGGCAATAGCAATCTACAGTCAGTGGTTACTAAGAGCACTGGTTAGATATTTCCCACCACTGCCGTAGGGGCTGCAATTAGCCTCTGGGGAAACAAGATGGTTGAGGTTCAACAGAGGAAGACAGACATGTGAACACTAAGTGAAACACTGCTTTCTAAGAACTCTGCAAAGGGTTTAAAGGGGACACAAAAGAGAGGGACCTGTAGGAAGACAATGAATTGCTTGACTTCTACAAATAAACTAACTATAAAAGTCAATGCTTCTTTAAATAAAGAACACCAAAAAATGCATTTCCTGCCCTAACCGGTTTGGCTCAGTGGATAGAGCGTCGGCCTGCGGACTGAAAGGTCCCAGGTTCGATTCCGGTCAAGGGGGCATGTACCTTGGTTGCGGCACATCCCCAGTAGGAGGTGTGCAGGAGGCAGCTGATCGATGTTTCTAACTCTCTATCCCTCTCCCTTCCTCTCTGTAAAAAATCAATAAAAGATATTTCAAAAAAAAATGCATTTCCTGGTCAACATACTTCCTTTTGAAAATATTAATTTGTTTTTATTCATGAAAACACATTATGGTATGTTACGCTGCTCTAATTTTAGAATATATAAGACCCACACACATTCATGGCACACATTTATGTATATACACATGTATATAAAATCTAGATTATAATGAATTATTTGGTTTGGGCAGGAAGGTGTACTTTGAACACAAAATGTTCTTGATCTGAACTGTCCCCCATCAGTGATAAAAATTATAGTTAAGAATGAAAGGAATTTACTTTTCTCTGTGACTCTTCTGAAGTAGCAGAAGAGCGTTTTAAGCTTCTCTGGTTTTCTTGAGGAACGTCCTTCAAACAACCTGAAAGAGACCAAAAACAAAGATTCACAAAGAACTAAATCTATATTACTACTCAGTAATAAAATAACTAATTCTTTCAGAAAGCAATTCTGTAATAATAGAGAACTGAAAACTGTTTGGATTCAAATGGCATCCGAAAGGACTGAAAGCAAGTAGAACCAGGCTTCTTAAAAGTTGTTCAAGTCAGCCCTAACCGGTTTGGCTCAGTGGATAGAGCGTCAGCCTGTGGACTAAACGGTCTCAGGTTCAATTCTGGTCAAGGGCATGTACCTTGGTTGCGGGCACATCCCCAGTATGGAGTGTGCAGGAGGCAGCTGATCGATGTTTCCCTCTCATCGATGTTTCTAACTCTCTATCCCTCTCCCTTCCTCTCTGTAAAAAAACAATAAAATATATTAAAAAAAAAAAAAAGTTGTTCAAGTCAGATGGTACTCTAATAACTCGTCTCTCCAGTCTATCTTCCTCCAGGGAGAAGGCACCACCTGGTCCCCCAAAGACAATTAAGCCAGTGAATTAATGCTTGGTTTTTTCCCAATGGCAAATATATATAATTCACAATATTACTAGGCAGTGAAATGATTGAACAAAGACAGTATCTGAAAAAGACTGCACATGATTGTTTGTGTTGGGGAGGCAAGAACAATAAGGACAATGACATGCAGTATAACAAGATGTTAGAGTAGAGGAATGACCAATCCTTGGAAATTAAACAAATATACTCTTTGCGTGGTAACCTGTTAAATAGCGCTATCCATCCGCCATCTGGTTTCCAGAAACCTAGACTTGTACTACTTTAGTTTTCTTTGAAATGATGTGGCATTGTTATTGGTAACACATTATGCAATTTATCCCGAGGGAAAGAAAAGAAGGGCTTTAGAAGCATTTGACCTGAGTAAGTAGTTCACTAAAAGATTTCAATCACAAAAGCATGCTTTTAGGCACAAGATCTACTTTTCCAAAAGCACTGAAAAATTAGAGAAATTCTGTGACTATAAATAAGGAGGTATTATTTATCTGCCTCTGGTCATATATCCTGGCTTTAAAACCAGAAATACTTCAAGTAAAAGTTCACTTTAACAAGCGTCAAAATGGATAAAATTTTTCACCAGAAAAGCATGTTTATATAACTATGCAGAAAGGAAAAAGTTAATTTCATGAGAAAATCCTATTGAGTAAATAAAATGAATTAGAAAAAGGGAAGGAAATACAGATTTCAAATGACCTGTTTTCAGTGATCTGAAATTCTGTATTCAGAGTCAATTTCTGAGAAAACAATTTATCTGAATACTTATCTCCTAAAAAGAATACTAATAATAGAAAGCATTTTAACCAAATCTAAAATCTAACCAATTTTTTAAAAGAATTGTGCCTATGTAATAATTTTTAGTAGCCTAACTTATTTTTCTAAAATGTTTATTACAAATATTCTTAAAAATTCAGCTGCCTGCCCCCCAAGAAAGGACATCTGACAGTGCAGTTTTCAGCTTAGTTTCTTCTGCAGTGTCAACCAGAATAGAGTTTGTTTAAATCAAAATGATGGTCAGAATAAAGAAGAAGCCACTTGGCAGTTTAATTAAACATCCTGTATGAAATACATATGATTTACTAAATGAATACCTTGGAATCCATTGCAAAATCCTTTTCTAGGTTTACTCCTTAGTAGAGGGAAGCACTATTAATATAAAGGCAGCCACCACCCTTTCTCAGAGATGAATTGAGGACTACACAATTCAGTTAAGGAGGAAAAAGTTCCACTTCCACAGAACTGTTGCACTACGAGAAGAAAATGGCTGCTGAACTTAAGAAATAATTTCCCAAAACATAAAAATATCCCTAATTTCTATATGAGATCAGCTATATGTAAAATCACATAAAATGTCACATATTTCATAACCATGATGACAAATTATTAACCTTAGGAGCCTCTTGGGACTGCAGATTTATTAACCTAAGGATATGACTTCCCTGAAAGATGATGTGGCTATTACCACCAACTACAAATGAGCACCACTGTTGATTTTGCAGGTCCAAACCTCAGAGGTACAAATCAAGCAGAACCTCAATGTATTCTGATTAATCATTGTGTGTGAGTTTCACAGCCTGATTTCAAATCACTATGTAACCAAATATGCTTTGCCATCTTCCTTGTGAAGCAAGGACGTGTGTGTGGGTTGGAGGCACAGAGGAAAGGGGGAGGTGGAAAGAAAGTCGGGGAAGATGAAGCAGGTTTAAAACTTATGCCAATTCTCAGACTTCACTGCTGTGAATTTTTATAGTACTATGTATAGCCACCCAGATAAAATGAATTACCCTGGTATGGAAGCAAGTGAAAAATACCATAAAAACACAGGCAAACAGCATTAGTGAAAGTTACCAGAAGAGCGATGTATTATCTGAGGAACAGTTCTAGGGAGAAAGAAGGAAGACAAAGGAACTGAGGATGGAGCCAGAAAAAGGAGAGCGACAGAAAGACACTAGTACAGCAGGGAAGACTAAGAGGGAAGAAAGGGATAGACAGAATGGGCTGGAGACCAAGGGAGAGTCTGAGAAACAAACTCACATGCAAAGACACTCAGAGAGACAAACACAGAGCCTTCAAGAGAGACAAGAGACTGGAGACAATTAGATTTCTCATACTAATCAAGCACCATCCAATTTTTCTTTTTTTACTTCCTAACACCAATTTTTTCTTTTAATTTAGATTTCCAGGTCCTGGGTACGTATATTTGAAGGCATATTTTGAGTCAGCAGGCATGCATGTAAACATGAACATAAATCATGCCATAATAATCCCTCTGCATATAGGGAAGACATTTTGGCATTTAACTGAATAATTACAGATTATTAAAGAAAGCAAACAGGAAAAGTTTGTCAGGCAACCTCACCTTTGTTCTAAAAATACTTTCTATTTTCAAGGGAGTAAGTCAATCAGAGTTGATACTTATTAACTGGTATTTTTCTTTCCATACATAGAAACATCTGTAATAATAAAGAGCTAATATGCTAATTAGACCAAATGGTGGAACGACCTTCTGGAATGACCAGTGGGCAGGGCAGCAAGGCTGTGGGGCCACAAGGCAGCCAGGGCCAGGAGGGCCGAGGTAGCCGGGGCTGCGAGGGCCGAGCCCCTTGCACAAATTTTGTGCATCGGGCCTCTAGTAGTTTCATAAAATCTTTCCCTGAATGACATATTGATAACATTACTGGAATTGGATTACACACACACACACACACACACACGCACACATGTGATTTCAAGTTAAGGATTAATTCCATTAGTACACAGTAAATCAAACCCAAAGCACTATAACCTCCACTATAAAATGGAAGCAAATGATAATCTGAAACCCAGCCAGGAAGTCCTTTCTGCCATATGGCCCCAGCAGCATTTTCAATCCAGAAGAGGCAGATGTAAAAGCCTCCTGGGCTGACCACTGCTGCAGCACACAATTAATCTCTGACCATCAGTTTCTAAGCAATCTTAGAAGCATCGATGTTAATCACATTGGGAGCCTTTATATGAATGTTTAGGCCCTGAAAGGCAAGCAGGAGAAAAGGTCACGGATATTTAACATAACTAAGCAGGGCTGGAAGAACATAACAATAATTTAAAAAGGAAGACTTATTCCATTTATTGACGTCAGCCTCCCACCACAAACTCTTAACCATTTTTCTTATTCAATCAACTAGCTAGTCATACCTCTTTTGAGACTAAATATGCACGAGTGCTCACACACGCATAGATTCCAACTGCCAGAAACTATAATCATAAATAGCAACTATGCAAAAATGAAAACACAACAACATGTTCCATAATCAGCTTACCAAATGGCTCATCAAATTAGGTACTTGATCTTTTATAAGCCACATAAAAAAGGGGAACTTTGGGTTGCGTTCTGTTTCAGGAGCACACTCAGAGCATTTTGTTCTCGAGAGGAAGCAAGACATAATGAAAGAGCACTGAGTTTGAAGAGAAGACAATATTCAAGTCCCAGCTCTGCTGACAAGTCATTTACTCAAACTGAACCTATTAGGATAAAGCTTCCCCACCTAGAAAAGTGCATCGATAGAATCAAAGTGAGCTGCTGCCAACAGACTGCATCAATGATCATGTATAATCCAGGTTCTTGTTGATTGCTAGTTTAGGCTTATAAAAACCCCTGCCACCCCAGTGAGAGGCAAGTGCAGACATCCTGGCTGCTGAAGAGTCCCTAAAATGACTATATAGACTACCACGGGCTTAATCTGCCATAGTTAATTTTCAGTGTTCTGGTGACCAAAAGAACATCTGTCAGCCCGGAAGACAAGAGTAAGCCTGTTTCAAATCATCAGCAGACCTGCTTAAATTCTAATTTGGTAAAAATGCTACTGGGATACTGTAAGTTTCAATTTCTCATGGTCACTTTGGATTGACAGATGGCTTTGGTTCATTTTACAGATCAATAATTATTTCTAAGGGTAGTTCTAATTTCTTATTAGCTCTGAGGTAAGAAGTATTAATACAGTTCATTGAAAGGAGGCTATCTAGTAGAGTGATTAAGGTAGTGGTTCTCAAACTTCCTAATGCCGCGACCCTTTAATACAGTTCCTCATGTTGTGGTGACCCCCAATTTCATTGTTACAATTTGAACATAATTAAAGCATAGTGATTAATCACAAAAACAATATGTAATTATATATGTGTTTTCCGATGGTCTTAGGCGACCCCTGTGAAAGGGTCGTTCTACCCCCAAAGGGGTCGTGACCCACAGGTTGAGAACCGTTGGATTAAGGGATACAGCTTTTAGAGGCTGCCTATGTACTCCTGAGTTTGAATCCCAATTATATCAGCTAGCTCTATGCCTTCATCTCCTCATCTGAAAAAATGAGAAAAATACCTAACTTATAAGAGTTAACACAAAGATTAAACTAAAAATAGCACAGTAATTGGTAAATGGAAAGTACTCAATATTAGCTATAATAAAAAGATCATCTCATGCAGAAAAATTTTCAGATAATGTTAAGTAAGCCAAGGGATCTGTGCTAGAGGTAAGGCATTCTATAATAGCCAGCAAAAACGCAAAAGTCATTTACATAAATGCTCACATTGTTCTAGTCCATATTCCCTTCATTAAGAAAAGTGGCTCAGCCCTGGCCGATTTGGCTCAGTGGTTGAAGCCTTGGCCCTCGGACTAAAGGGTCGTGGGTTCCATTCCTGGTCAAGGGCATGTACCTCGGTTGCAGGTTCCTCAGCCCGGGTAGGAGCGCATGCAGGAGGCAACCAATCGATGTATCTCTCTCTCCTGTCAATGTTTCTCTCTCTCTCTTCTCTTTCCTCCTTTCCATCTCTCTCTCTCTCTCTCCTCCCTTCCGCCCTCCCTTCCACTCTCTCTCTCTGGAAATCAATGAAAAAATTTCCTCGTGTGAGGATTAAAAAAGAAAAGTGGCTCAGCTTCTTTTCTCATCAAAGCCTAACATGCTGACACTCAGAACCTACCAGCTCAATCTTTAGAATAAATGACCATGCACAATGAAAAAGATAAAGATGCTGTTTCCAAGAAGGCCCAACATTCCTGTTCAGAAGATTAGCTGATAAACAAACCTGTGGTTCATTTTACTGTTGAGAGAAGAAGGCTGTCAATGTGGCAGGTGCTCAACCCTGAGAGGGCCCTTGTGTTTCTTTTACATGCTAAAACAGAAAAATTAGGGTAAAAGGGAGGTAATGATACTGTGTCTATGGGGCGATAATTAGGAAGGCATAAACTACCCACACTAGCTGTTTAAGAAAGGCTCAAAAAATCTGTGGGATGAAGCATCTCAGAGAGAAAGTGACAGGGTCAGAGAGGGGGGGAGGGGTGAAATTAGGGAATTTATATATATACTAGAGGCCCGGTGCACAAATATTTGTGCACTTGGGGGGGGGGGGGGTCCCTCAGCCCGGCCTGTGCCCTCTCGCAGTCTGGGACCCCTCGGGAGATAACGACCTGCTGGCTTAGGCCTGCTCCCGGGTGGCAGAGGGCAGGCCCAATCTCTAGGTGCAGCCCCTGGTCAGGCTCAGAGCAGGGCTGATTGGGAAGTTGGGGTGCGCCCCCTGTCACACTCAAGGCAGGGTCGGTGGGGAGGTTGCAGCGCCACCCCGTCATGCACAGAGCAGAGCCAATCAGGGGGGTTGGGTCTCCGTACCCTGTCACACACAGAGCAGGGCCGATGAGGGGGTTGGGGCGCCACCACTGTCACAATCAGGGCAGGGCCGATGGGGAGGTTATGGCTCTACCCCATCACACACAGAGCAGGGCCTGTGGGGGCAATGGGGGGGTTGGGGTGCCGCACCCTGTCACACACAGAGGCGTAGGGGGATCAGGAGGTTGGGGAGCTCCCCCCATCAGGCACAGAGCAGGGCCGATCAGGGGGTTGGGGCGCCTTCTCCTGTCACGAACAGAGCAGGGTGGATAGGGAGGTAGTGGCCCCGCCCCGTCACACACAGAGCCTCAGGGCAATCAAGGGGTTTGGGCGCTGCCCCCTGTCACGCTGATCCCGGTGCCGGGAGGCATATTACCCTTTTACTATATAGAATAGAGGCCTGGTGCTCGGGTGGGGGCCGGCTGGTTTGCCCTAAACGGTGTCCTGGATCAGGGTGGGGGTCCCGCTTGGGTGCCTGGCCAGCCTGGATGAGGGGATGATGGCTGTTTGCAGCTGGTCACACACCCTTCAGGGTGGGGGTCCCCACTGGGGTGCCTGGCCAGTCTGGGTGAGGGGCTGAGGGCTGTTTTCAGGCTGGCGGGTGACTGAAGCTCCCAACCGCTCCTTTTTTTCTTTCTTTTTTTTTTAATTCTGGGCCAGCTTTAGCTCTGAGGCTTGGCTCCAGCTCTGAGGCCTCAGCTGCTGAAAGCAGGTATCTGGTTTGTTTGGGTTCTATAATCAAAACACTGTTTCAACTCCAGCTCTGAGATCCCGGCTGGCTGAAAGCAGGGATCTGCGTTTGCAGGGATCTGCGGTTGTTCTATAATTGAAACAATGTTGCGGTCCTGCTGGCTGAAAGCAGGTTTCTGGAGTTTTGTTTAGCTTCTATATTTGTAACAATGTTTCAAACTGCAAGCTCAGAGGCCGGCAGCGGCAGGCGGGGAAAGTTGGCTTCCTCCGTCACTGAAGCAAGCAAGCCTCATGTTTGCTTCAAGCTGCCTGGCTGCTGGCCGCCATCTTGGCTGGCAGTTAATTTGCATATCGCCCTGATTAGCCAATGGGAAGGGTAGCGGAGTGACACCAATTTGCATGTTTCTCTTTTATTAGTGTAGATATATACAGAGCCCATGGACACAGACAGTAGTGTGGTGAAGGCCTGGGATGAGTGGGTGCAGGGTAGAGGGGATCAATGGGGATTAAAAAAGGGGGGATATCTGTAATATTTTCAACAATAAAGATACATATTTTAAAAAATCTGTAGGATTCCACTCTCAAAATCAAATTATAAAAATTGTCCATTCTTTTTAGTAACTGTGTTTCTTCAGTTCCATTTCTGATGACTGACTTGTTCCTCCTCTTAAGTAACTATTTTTCTTCTAATTATAAAAGTAATATATGCTCACCTGGACGGTGTAGCTCAATGGTTGGTTGATCATCGACACATGCACTAAGAGGTCACTGGTTAGATTCCTGGTCAGGGCATATGCCCGGGTTGCAGGCTCGACCCCCAATAGGGGGCGTGCAGGAGGCAGCCAATTAAACTGTCTCTCTGATCAATGTTTCTATCTCTCCCTTCTCCCTCTCCCTTCCTCACTCTCTAAAAATCAATGAAAATATATATTTTTATAAAGTAATAAATAGGAGAACCAAGATGGTGGAGTAGGTAAACACCTGTACTCGCCACCTCCCACAACTACATCAAAATTACAACTAAAATACAGAACAACCATCATTCAGAACCGCCTGAAAGCTGGCTGAATGGAAGTCCTACAACTAGAGAAGTAAAGAAAACAGCACAGGGAGACTGGTAGGAGGCGCAGAGGCACAGAAATGGCTGGTCTAACACCAATTTATGCTGTTTTTTAATACCCCAACCCAGGGTTCCAGAGCTGGAATGAGAAGTCCCCATAACTTTGGGCTGTGAAAGCCAGCAGGGATTGGGGCTGAGTGACATGGAGGCTGCTAGAGACACAGGTGTTCCTTATAAAGGGCCGGCGCACAAACTGACAAGCTCCTGCTTCCTCTGAGCTCCAGAGCTAGATGCCGGGTGGAGGCTCTGGGAGACCCAGACACATACAGGGAGGAACTGGATTATCTGGCAACAGGGCAGGAACTTGGAGGTGGCTTTCTCCCAGACAGGGGTGCTCCCAGGGGTCATTTGTCTCTGCATTTTGACTGCTTTCCTGTGTTTGTTTCTACGTATTAGACAGAGCTATGTCTTCTTGAGTTGATAGAATGCCCTTGTGTAGTAAGTGCACCCCTGTGTGGCCTGTGTACTCAGTTTTATACTTGAGCCTTGATTGCTCTTCATGTCAATCAAGGGCTGGGACCTCCCCCGTGGCAGGGCTGATTGGCAGGTATATCTGTTTGCTCTGCCCTGGTGATTCCCTGAGACCCCAGCCCATCCAATTTGCAGCCCCACCCAAACCGTTTCCAGCAGCTTTCCATATGAATGGCCTGTACTTGCTCAGGCTTCAGACTTTGCTGAAATATCTCAAACAAGCTGCAACTGGTTCAGCATGCGCCAAACCTATCAATAAAAGGTACAAAGCTTCAAACCATAGCAGGTTACAACTCTACATATCCATAAGCAACACACTCAACAGGCAGACTCAGGGAGCACCAAAAACCCAATGAAGCAAGTCTGGCTCCATAGGAGTGTTTCTTGCACAGCAGCTCTCCCACTGTAGTTGCTGCTGGTCCTCACAGCCAATTGGACTGGAGGTCAATTCCTCCCAGGGACACGAAGAGCATTCAAGGATCAACTATAAAACTGAGTACACAGGCCACATAGGGGTGCACTTACTACACAAGGCCATTCTACCAACTCAAGGAGACATAGTAGCTCTGTCTAATATGTAGAAACAAACACAGGAAAGCAGTCAAAATGCAGAGACAAAGAAACATGTCACATATGAAAGAAATGGAAGCAAGCAAACTGATACAGAGTTCAAAACCATGGTTATAAGGTTACTCAAGGATCATCATGATAGCTTCAAGGGACTTAGTAAGTTATTCAAGGATCTTACTAAGGTCCAGATATCAAGCATACACTAACTAAAATATATATAAAAAATAAAAATGGCAGCAGAGTAGGAGGATGCAACACAGATGTGCTACTAGGAACAAGCTGGAATTACAACTGAAATATGGAAAGCCTTCCTGAATAATCAATGGAAAACTCACAGGAGTGAACCCTGATACCCAAGGACCGAAGGTGGAGATGGCATAGAGACTGATAGGAGGGGCGGAGGCATGAAAGGGCTGGCTGGGCACCCACAGATGGCAACTGAAGTCCTGGAGAGATATAGCAGCTGTTGGGGGAGGGGGGATGCCACTGAGAACTCCAGGATCTAATCCTGAAGCTGGGCTCCCCAGCAGAAAGCACCAAACTGAGGAGGGTTCCCCACAGGAAGAGGCAGCTTAAAGTTTGGGCATCCTTTTAAAGGGCCAATGCACAAAAATTCCCTGTGGAGTCACCCACCTTGTGCTCTGGCAGAGGGAGGATGAAGTGGACCAAAGTTGTGAGAGCAGAACCCAGGACTGGAGTCTCGGGGGATAGAGCTCAGAAGGCAGACACACCAGGTTTCCTGGGCTGAGTCATTCCCTCACACAGCAGAAGACATCTTTCCCACATAGACATATGCCTTGACTGGGGGAAAGATGGTTGACACACCCTATTGGAAAACACCTTGCCCTGAGGCCACTTATGAGATTAAAAGTGACAATTAGCCCCCAGGCAGAAGCAACTGCCCTACCCTGTTGAAAAAAAAAAACTCTCACCACACCTGAGGACGATTGCCTGGGGCAATTCAAATCAGAATCCTATTAGTCTGTAGACAGAGGCGGTCTCTGGAGGCTTTGAGTCTTTGCCTGATCCAATTAGTCAGAAACAGCCTTTAACACTGTCCTGCACTAGAGACTGAGAGGTATAGAGGATCTACCTAAAACACAGTCACAAACCCAAACAGACAACCAAAATGAGGAAACAAAGAAACAACCCCCAAATGAAAAAACTAGTGAATTCTCCAGAAAAAAAGATAAATGAAGCAGAGATAAGAAATTTATCTGAAACATAGTTCAGAGTAATGATGGGAAAGTTGCTCAACAGCATGAAAAAAGATATAGTAATTATGAAAAAAGAACACTACGAGATAAAGAATGACATAACACAAATAAAGAACACATTGGAAGGAATACACAGCAGATTAGGGGAAGCTGAGAATCGAATCAGTGAATTAGAAGACAGAGTAGAAAATATCACTCAATTAGAGAACCAAAAAGAAAAAAACAATTAAAAAACAGGAGGACAGCTTAAGGGAGCTGTGGGACAATGTGAAACGTAACAATATTAGAAAATGTAATATCAGAAGAAGCAGAAAGGGAGAAAAGAATAGAGAAGGTGTTTGAAGAAATAATGGTAGAAAACTTCCCTAACCTGGTAAAGGAAAAAGTCACACACATTCAGAAGGCATAGAGAACTCCAAACAAGAAGAACCCAAACAAACCCACACCCAGACACATCATAATTAAAATGCCAAAAATTAAAGACAGAGAGAATCTTAAAGGCAGCAAGAGAAAAGAAAACTGTTACCTACAAAGGAGTTCCCATAAGGCTGACATCTGATTTCTCATCAGACACTCTACAGGCCAGAAGGGAATGGCATGAAGTACTCAAGGTAATGGAAAACAAGCACCTGAGACCAAGATTACTATATCCAGCAAGACTACCATTCAAAATCGACAGTCAAATAAAGAGCTTCCCAGACAAAAAAAGGCTAAAGGAGTTCATCACCACCAAGCCAGCATGACAAGAAATGCTAAAGGGATTGCTGCAAGAGATTCCTGAGAAGAAGAAATAGAGAGAGAAACGTAGCCACACAGAATTAAAATGGCTATAAATAAGTACCTCTCAATAATAGCCCTAAATGTAAATGGATTAAATGCTCTAATCAAAAGGTGTAGGGTAGCTGAATGGATACAAAAGCATGACCCAACTATATGCAGTCTACAAGAGACACACCTCAAAACAAAAGACACACACAGGATGAAAGTGAAGAGATGGAAAATTTTTTCCAAGCAAATGGAAAAGGAAAAAAAGCTGGAGTAGCAATACTTATATCTGACAAATAGACTTTATTTTTTTTAAATCTTTATGTTCCTTTATTGGAGCAAGATTCCTGACCACTATACAGTGATGTATTCACTAAACAGAGACCTGGACAGAGATTACATACTATCCATCTAGATAGGTTTTATTACACTTTGCCTATTGATAGAATAATTCCACTTACAAAAATTACAATAGAGAAATGTCAATTCTGAATAAGATCCTACAGGTTCTGCTGATTCTCCCATCGAGTGGCAGGGCTCAAGTCATCATTAGGAGAGAATTTTATTTTTAAAGTGTCATCTTAGACTGCAGGGATGTCCATTAAACATCACAATTAACATGCCAAAGGACAAGCCATGTTGTCAAAATGCCCACTTAACCCACCCAAATATGACAAACCCACCCTTTGCTGACCTTCTATAACCCCTCTTTTTTTAAGTTTTTTTTTCTTTTTTAAAACAAGAGAAAGTAAACAGATACATGTTGGTAAATGCTAACTGTCCATATTCACATAGAGACAGTGTAATCTCTGAGCCCAATATACAGAGAAAGGAGGAAAATAGCAAGAATTCTATGCACTAGTACACAGGGGACTAGCATCCTCCAGCTCCCAGCAGAGCTAAAGGAACAGAAGGTTTTTCTTTTTTCCCACAGAGCATGGTGGTATTGACTCCATTAAGTTTTTCTTGAGACAGGAAGGGATAAAAATGAATTTGGAACAGAAAGCGGCAAAGATTCTTTTTCCACTGTATTCTGCTCAAGGTACATCCACCCCAAATAAGGTGAGAACCATGGTGTAAAGGAGAGAAAAGAGACCTCAAAAACAGGGCTCAAGAGGGAGAAAAAAAGACAAAGAAAAAAAAGTCTGCAACTTGCTTCCAGGGACTGGAGAAAATTAAAAAAAGTTGGAATCCATCAGTGTTCATTAATCGTCTTCTCCTTCATCTTCCTCTCCTTCTTCCCCCTCATCATCATCTTCATCTTCTTCACCTTCATCCACATCACCTTCTTCATCAATATCTTCTTTCTGCCTTCTTCCTTCTTCCTTCTTCTTCTTCCCCTTCCCCTTCTTTATCATCCATGTCAGGAACCAAGTAGTATTGTAATGGATTTGGCCAAATGTCATCTTTAATGACTTCTCCTGACTCATCTGCACCTGCATCAGAATGGTCAGTGAACCAGGTAAAGAAGCTTTCTGGTTCTTCATGCTATCTCTTCCTGCTGGCTTTATTCTGTGTTGACTTGAACGTTTTGTCAAATCCTTTCCAGATTTCCATTTGATTTCAGTGGACTTTGAAGATGGATCACCACTCTCATTCAGATAAAACTCTTTGGAAAAAACTTTATTTTCAAAGTAAGGATTTTCATCAAAATAAAAATCTATTCTGTAACCTGATTTAATATCTTCAAATTCTGTCTCTTGAACTCTTGTCAAATAATGCATCACCTCTTCATCCTCTTCACCTGGCAGTGCAGACACTTGTGGATGGTTGACAAATGTTGTTACCCAAAATTTGGGATTTTGGCAATCCATTCTGACCTCTTCTGAAAAAATGGTTGGCGGAGTTTGTTATATTTCTGTTCTGCTTTCAAAAATCTCCTTACTGGCTTGTTTAAGTCTGTCTATTTCATTTTGTACTTCATCAATATGTTCAATCATTTCTTACTGTTCTTTTTCTCCCTTTGGCACATCCTGAGCGGTCAGCTTCTTCTCCAGCTTGGGGGCTGGAGGCAGTTTCAGTTTCTTCGTTTGAGGTGGGAGCTAGGACTGGCGTTTGGGGGCCATGCTGTGAGGAATGTCGGAGGATCTGATCGCTGGGAAGTCGCCAGGCTCTAAGGCATGCTGAGCATTCCAAAATAGACTTTAAAAGTATCATGCTAAGCACAAAAACCCAGTCAGGGAAAGATAAATATCATAGGATCTCACTCATTTTTTGAATATAATGAACATAAACTGATGAACAAAAATAGAGCCCGGGGGGGGGGGGGGCTGGAATATACTAGAATATAATAGAAGTAATTTTGTTATTTGCAGATTTTTAATATTTCCTACAACCTTTGTGCTATCATACTATATTAGTGTAGTTTTGGTAATATTATACTTAAAATCCTTTTAGTCTTGAAATATTAATGTTTATTGCATGTAATATTAAAAAAAAAAAGAATACTATACAGGGATTCAACAGTAGAGTAAAGGGTTCTGTGAATCAACAATTTGTAATATGAGAAAGCAAAAAATAACCAATCAGAAGAGCAAAAAGTTTGAAGATAGTTTAAAAAGCCTCTGAGACAACTTCAAACATACCAACATTCATATTTTGGGAGTGCCAGAAGGAGAAGAGAGAGAGCGAGATATAGAAAACCTATTTGAATTAATAATGACAAAAACTTCCCCTACCTGGTGAAAGAGATAGACTTACAAGTCCAGGAAGCACAGAAAGTCCCTAACAAGAGGAACCCAAAGAGGCCCACACCAAGACACATCATAATTAAAATGCCAAAGATTAAAGACAAAGAGAGAATCGTATAAGCAGCAAGAGAAAAGCCATTAGTTACCTATAAGGGAGTGCCCATATGACTGTCAGCTGATTTCTCAACAGAAACTTTGCAGGCCAGAGGGAGTGGCAAGAAATATTCAAAGTGATGAATAGTAAGAACCTACAACCAAGATTACTCTACCTAGCAAAGCTATCATTTAGAATTGAAGGTCAGATAAAGAGTTTCACAAATAAGGAAAAGCTAAAGGAGTTCGTCACCACCAAACCAGTATTACATGAAATGTTGAAGGGTATTCTTTAAGAAGAAGAAGAAGAAGGGAAAAAAAGATAAAAAATATGCAAGAAAATGGTAATAAATACATATCTATCAACAACTGAATCTAAAAATCAAAATAAACAAGAAATCTAAGGAACAAAATAAACTGGTGAATGAAATAGTATCAGAGACATGGAAACATGGAACAGACTGACGAATCTCATAGGGAAAGGGCTGGGAGGTTGGAAGAGATTAACCAAAGATCTTACCTATAGACACAGAAAGTAGGGTGGTGAAGGCCTAGGGCCGGGTGGGAACCAGATAGAGGGAAGCAATGAAGGGCAAAAAAAGGGAGACATCTATAATAATCTCAACAACAAAAATTTAAATATATGTATGTATATATGTGCATTAAAAACAGTTTGCAAACAGAAAAAAAAGCAAAAGTATTAAATGTTTTTATCTCAACACCCAGTGGTATTTTTAAATGTTGCATCAAGCTGCATTTTTTAAAAAATATATATTTTATTGATTTTTTACAGAGAGGAAGGGAAGAGGGATAGAGAGTTAGAAACATCGATGAGAGAGAGGCATCGATCAGCTGCCTCCTGCAAACCCCCTACTGGGGATGTGACTGCAACCAAGGTACATGCCCTTGACTGGAATCGAACCCGGGACCCTTCAGTCCAAAGGCTGATGCTCTATCCACTGAGCCAAACCGTTTAGGGCAATCTGCAATTTTTTTTTTAATCCTTATCCGAGGATATGTTTTTATTGATTTTAGAGAGAGAGGGAGGGAGGGAGGGAGGGAGGGAGAGAGAGAGAGGAGAGAGAGAGAGGAAAAAAAAACGTTCATGAGAGAATCATTGATCAGCTGCTTCCTCCACACCCCACAGGATCAAGCCAGCAACCTGGGCATGTACCCTGACCAGTAATTGGTTCATAGGTCAATGCTCAACCACTGAGCCACTCTGGCCAGGAAAAATGTTTTGGGTTTTTTTTTTGTATAGATGATGGAAACAGTAAACATTTGGGAAAATGGTTAGAATTTAAAACTATCAATACCTTCACAATGTATTAATTATTTAGTCAAATTATATAAACATTCTTTTATCTTCCTTTTTAAAACTATTCCACTGATAAAATAATCATGTCTATACAAAGTCAATTTTCACTTTTGCTTTTCATGTTTTTTAAGTTTCATAAGATAATCAACCTCATGTCTTTCAACTCAGACTTCACAAAAAGGAGAACTTTGCACTCCAGCTCTACCATTTTTAAACACACAAAGGATACAATGCACGATGAATGTCCCTGTGACTATCACCTTGAAGAGGCATAGAGTTCAGGCACTCAAAGAGGAGGAGGACAATCGACATGCTGTAAATAACATGGACCATGGAGTAAGACCATCTGAGATCAGCCTCAGCTCTGTGACTTCTTGGCTCCTGGACCCTAATCAAGTTCTAGAAACTTTACTTACATTTTCTGCAAAATGGCAAAAATATCACTCAACTCACTTTATTGTAAGCAATAAGTTAAGTAAGTATACAGAAAATGTTGGCCTGAGGCAAATCCATAAATACTATTGGTTCTCTCCATCCTTCTCTATTTCATTGTTAAAGAGATGTTCTCTGAAAACATACCGATTGAAGTTAATGTCTGGGTAACTGGAATACTCCGATTTCATCTTCGCATTTCGACGTGGAAATGTGCAGAAGAACGCATTAGCTAAAAGACTGGCAATCTGTTCCTGAGACATTGTGATGGAATGATTCATCTTCTGTTTCAGGAGTGGTATTGGCTGATTGAGGAAACAAAAAATACAGACAAGAAGTGCAATAATTAGCTTAGCAATTTCAAAAGCAGAGGCACCAAATGACATTTACTAAATTAAGGTAGGAAAAATTACAAGACATTCTTGAATTCTTAAATCAACAGTAATATCATTAGAAATATATACTTGTTTGACTGGAGATTTCTAATCAATAATGATAGCGAAGAGAACACAAAAGTCATTATTTATTAGTGAAAAACAAAATTGCTTTGGCAAGAAATAAAAACACACTGACCATGCAATAAAAAATTAAAACAGAAAAAAACCAAGATGGCAGCATAGGTAAACACCGGAGATGGCTGCCTCGCACAACCACTTCAAAAATACAACTAAAAGACGGAACGGACATCATCCAGAACCACAGGAAGGCTGACTGAGTGGAAATTCTACAACTAGAAGGAAAGAGAAAAGCATATCGAGACTTAGAGGAGGTGCGGTGCGGAAGTAAAATACAGAGGTAGAGAGGCGTATGCGGAGAGGGCTGACGGCTGAGGACACAGTTGTCTTTTTCAATCGGAGGGAGTCTCAAGCTCTGAGCTCCAGTTCCGGGTGAGTCTCTGGGAACCCAGACTCATACGGGAGAAACAGGACTATCTGGCATCAGTTGGAACTCGAGGGCAGCTTTCTCTCAGAGGTGCTTGCAGCGATTGCCGGGACACTGAGAAGCAGGGCCTCTGAGGGCAGGACTGGGAGCAGCCATAACTGCTCGCTCTGCCCTGTTGAACCCCTGGGACCCTGCCCAAGCCGTGCACGGAGGCTTTTGCATATGAAAGGCCTGGCCCATTGCAATCTGATAATTACCTAACAAACTGCAGTTGGCCTAAGGCCGCAGGGCAACTTGCATTTGTCACAGCTGGCTCCTGCTGGGTAGCCTCAGGCAAAGGCTAGATTAGCACCTCCCAGCACAGGGGTGGGCAAACTTTTTGACTCGAGGGCCACAATGGGTTCTTAAACTGGACCGGAGGGCCGGAACAAAAGCATGGATGGAGTGTTTGTGTGAACTAATATAAATTCAAAGTAAACATCATTACATAAAAGGGTACGGTCTTTTTTTTTTCAATAGTTTTATTCATTTCAAATGGGCCGGATCTGGCCCACAGGCCATAGTTTGCCCACGGCTGTCCTAGAACCTCCTTAGAAATCCAGGAGCCAGTGTGCCCAGTGGTCAGAGTGGGACCATCTAGATTGCAGCTCCTCGGATCCATAAAGGACACACTCAGGGGGAAGACTCAGTGATCACCAAAGCCCTATTGAAGCAAGTCTTGCCCCAGAGGGGTGTGTCCAACACAGAAGTTCTCCCACTGCAGACACAGCTGATTCTCACAGACAATTGGCCTGAAGGTCAATCCCTCCCAATGTTACCTACAACAATCAAGGCTTAACTACAACAAGACTGTGCACAAAGCCCACAAGGGGGTGCACCAAGAGTGTCTACCTCAGATAATTGGGGAGGCTGAGCCACTGGGCCCTATAGGACACCTAGCACAGAAAGCCACTCTATCGACACAGCGAAGCATAAAAAAATGAGGAGACAAAGAAACAGATCACAAATGACAGAAATGGAGGAAAGCAAACGACTGGATATAGAGTTCAAAACCACACTTTTCAGGTTTTTCAAGAATTTTCTAGAAACGGCCGATAAACTTAATGAGACCCTCAAGAAATCTAATGAGACCCTCGAGGTTGTGATAAAGGACCAACTAGAAATTAAGCATACAATGACTGAAATAAAGAATATTATACAGACTCCCAACAGCAGATGAGAGGATCGCAAGAATCAAGTCAAAGATTTGAAATATGAAGAAGCAAAAAACACCCAACCGGAAAAGCAAAATGAAAAAAGAATCCAATAATATCAAGATAGTGTAAGGAGCCTCTGGGACAGCTTCAAGCGTACCAACATCAGAATTATAGGGGTGCCAGAAGAAGAGAGAGAGCAAGATATTGAAAACCTATTCGAAGAAATAATGACAGAAAACTTCCCCTACCTGGTGAAAGAGACTTACAAGTCCAGGAAGCACAGAGAACCCCAAACAAAAGGAATCCAAAGAGGACCACACCAAGACACATCATAATTAAAATGCCAAGGGCAAAAGACAAAGAGAGAATCTTAAAAGCAGCAAGACAAAGACAGTCAGTTACCTACAAGGGAGTACCCACACGACTGTCAGCTGATTTTTCAACAGAAACTTTGCAGGCCAGAAGGGAATGGCAAGAAATATTCAAAGTGATGAATACCAAGAACCTACAACCAAGATTACTTTATCCAGCAAAGCTATCATTCAGAATTGAAGGTCAGATAAAGAGCTTCACAGATAAGAAAAAGCTAAAGGAGTTCATCACCACCAAACCAGTATTATATGAAATGCTGAAAGGTATCCTTTAAGAAGAGGAAGAAAAAGGTAAAGATACAAATTATGAACATCAAATACACATCTATCAACAAGTAAATCTAAAAATCAAGTGAATAAAAAATCTGATGAACAGAGTAAACTGGTGAATATAATAGAATCAGGGGCATAGAAAGGGAGTGGACTGACTATTCTTGGGGGGGAAAGGGGTGTGGGGGATGCGGGAAGAGACTGAACAAAAATCGTGCACCTATGGATGAGGACAGTGGGGGGGGTGAGGGCGGAGGGGGGGTGGGAATCGGGTGGAGGGGAGCTATGGGGGGGAAAAGAGGAACAACTGTAATAATCTGAACAATAAAGAATTAAAAAAAAAAATTAAAACAGCCCTTGCCAGTTTGGCTCAGTGGATAGAGCACCGGCTCATGGACTAAGGGTCCCAGGTTCGATTCTGTTTAAGGGCACGGTTGAGAGCACATACTTCAATTACAGGCTGGATCCCAGCCCTGGTCGGGACATGTGTGGGAAGCAACGAATTGATGTGTCACTCTCACATCAATGTTCCACTCTCTAAAAATTAATGGTCCAGCTGGTGTGGCTCAGCAGTTGAGCCTCGACTCAGGAACCAAGAGGTTCCCGGTTCGATTCTCAGTAGTGGGCGTGCAGGAGGCAGCCAATTGATGATGTTCCTCTCTCATCAATATTTCTATCTCTCTATCCCTCTCCTTTCCTCTCTCTAAAAATCAATAAAAACATGTTAAAAAAAATAAATGAGTAATAAAAAAATAAAACAATGGCAGAATATCCTTGGGTGAGGATTAAGAAATTTTTTTAAAAAAAACGATGAAACAGAAAAATGCAATTTTGACTTTATTAATGCAGATGCAAAATTTTGTTCTCATTTATATTAAAGATTGCTGGACAAAGCAATTTTTCTCTTTTAGTCCAAAATAAAATAATCAAAAAAAATAATTCAATAAGTAAGTCTTTTCCTTCTAATTCTGAATCACACTTCACATTGGTAATCTTTATAAGACTCAAATCTAATTTTATGATAGCAATTAATAGACCATATGTATACAAACTTACATATAACTTGTAAGAAGATAGACATTTATCTAATCATTCCAAATCAAGGAAGAAACGGGACATTTTATCTTCAAAATTTTGATGTCTGAAATGCCTTCTAGTTGTACCAAACTCAAATTTATTGACCTTTTAATTCCAGTATAATATACGGGACCTGATTATTGTATCCAATAGGCTTTATTCTATTCTAAATATTTAAACGATGTGTTTAAAGACATAATGGTAAAACCAAAGACCAATTGCCAACATCTCTTTTACGTATCAATTGTTAATTTCAAAATATTCCAGGGGATGCTTTTCCTTCTCCTTTCAGTCAGAGCCAGAACTAAGAATCCTGGATGCCTGCATTAACCACAAACCAGTATGCACGGAGAACTATTTATCACGTCTCATAATAAACATCAGAAATGATACTGAGGAAAGGCAAGCAAAACAAAACTGCAATACTATAAGAATTAACTTTATGCCGAACCGGTTTGGCTCAGTGGATAGAGCGTCGGCCTGCGGAATGAAGGGTCCCGGGTTCGATTCCGGTCAAGGGCATGTATCTTGGTTGTGGGCACATCCCCACTGTGGGGCGTGCAGGAGGCAGCTGATCGATCTCCCTCATCTATGTTTCTAACTCTCTATCCCTCTCCCTTCCTCTCTGTAAAAAATCAATAAAATATATTAAAAAAAAAAAAAAGAATTAACTTTACAGAAAATACCTATCATTGCTAGAATAAGAGTTTGCTAGAAAAAGGAAAGGTTAAACTTGTAGCTCAACTATTTCTTTAGAAAAAAAACACAAAAACTAAGCAAGAGAAACAAAGAATTTATTTTCACTTCAGTATCCAAAATTCTCTCTCCTTTTAGGCCTTAGCAATCACTCTATCTAAGAAAGAGGAAATAGCGCATATTGATCTCCATTTCCCAGCCTATACATTTATTTACAATCCAGCAATAAGTTTAGAAAAGGTAACAATGTGTCAATGGTTTAAAGCAAACTGGTACTTGTTTTTAGTAAAAAATGAGATTTTAACTACCATTTAACAAGTTACTCACAAATACTATTTTAAAAATTAATGGTAATATTTCAGGCTTAACTAACACAACCATTTCTTGTTCTCCTAGTAACCAAACAGTATAATTTTAAATAGAATAGATGGTTTCTGCTCTTTTGGTGAGGAGAAATGCCTGAAAGCTCATTTGGGGAAAACCAGAGGATGTAAATCTTACTGTCAAGTCTCAGCTAAGTAAGAGAATAATTAGCATAAAGATCTTTCCCAAAGTGCATGTCTAAAATTTGTTTCTTTTAATTTTCTTTTTATAAATATAATGTACCATTTAGATTTGGTCCAGAGAATGTTAATGTGATATAAATAATTAAATAACAACATATGCAACTTAACATGTTAACTTTTACTGCAGAGATTTACATTTCAGTAGACAGGGCACAGAATTGAAGTGTTCTCCCCATTAACACAGTTATTTTAAATCAGGACAAAAAGTTGGGAACCACAAGTCTGGTTTTGGTCTATCAAGTGATTTGTAATAGCTTATATGTATTTAAATATATATATTCAAAGGCATATAAAAATATGAAAACGATCTCTCCTGAAACATGAGGGGAAGAGAAGTTTAAGTGATTTATGTCTAAAGGCTATATACTGTCAATTATGAACTAAATATTGAATTCAAAAAGCATTTAATTATGTGGAATCTAAAGAACAATATAAAAGAACAAACAAAACAAAACAGGCTCATAGATACAGAGAACAGACTGATGGTTGCCAATCGGGAGTAGGTTTGGGGAACTGGGTGAAAAAGGTGAAGGGATTAACAAGTACAACTTGGTAGTTACAAAATAGTCACGGTAATGTAAAGTACAGCACAGGGAATATAGACAATAATACTGTAATAACTATGTATGAGGCCAAGTGGGTACTGGAAATATTGGGGGAGAGGGCAATACTTTGTAAAGTATATGACTGTCTAACAACAATGTTGTACACTAGAAACTAAATCAAAATAATACTGAATGTAATCTGTAATTAAAAAATAAAAAATAGTCCTGGCTGGTATGACTAGTTGGTTAGAGTGCTGGCCAACACACAGAAGGGTCTCAGGTTTGATTCCTGGTCAAGGGCACGTACTTGGATTGCTGCTTCGATCCCTGCCCCAGTTGGGGTCTATGCGGGAGGCAACCAATTAATGTGTCTCTCTCACATCAATGTTTCTCTCCCTATCTCCTCCCTCCCTCTCTCCCTTCCACTCTCTCTAAAAATCAATTTTAAAAAAATGCCCTTAGCCGAAACCGGTTTGGCTCAGTGGCTAGAGCGTCGGCTTGCAGACTGAAAGGTCCCAGGTTCGATTCCGGTCAAGGGCATGTACCTGGGTTGCGGGCACATCCCCCAGTGGGAGATGTGCAGGAGGCAGCTGATCGATGTTCCTCTCTCATCGATGTTTCTAACTCTCTATCTCTCTCCTTCCTCTCTTTGAAAAATCAATAAAATATATTTAAAAAAAAATGCCCTTGGGTGAGAATTAACAAAAATAATAAAATTTAAAAATTAAAACAATAAAAAATAAAACCACATCTAATTAAGCACCATGTTAAACTTGGGGACACCAAGAACATCTCCATGGAAGAACATAAATTACAAACGCATGTGCTAAATATGATTTGCATGCTACAGAGGGATTAGATTTGGCTGGGAGAGGTAGAGAAGGTTTTGCAGGGGAAGTAAAAACTAGAGCATAGAGGTAGTGAAATTTTACTAGGTAAGGAAAAAAGCAAGGAGGGAAAGAAAAAAGAGTAATCATGAAACATAAGCAAGCAAATACAGGCATACCTTGTTTTATTGAGTTTTGCTTTATTGAACTTTACAGATAACTTGTTTTTTATAAATTGAAGGTTTGTGGAAACCCTGTGTCCAGCAAGTCTATTGGCACCATTTTCCCAATAGACTCATATAATGGTTAGCATTTTTTAGCAATAAGTATTTTATAAATAAGGTATGTACATTATTTTCTTAGACATACTACTATTGCACATTTAATAGACTACAATATAGTGTAAACATAACTTTTATATGCACTAGAAATCCAAAAAGTTCATGTGACTCACTTTATTGTAATACTCACTTTATTGCGATACTAGAGGCCCTTTAGCAGTCTGAGAGCCCTCAGGGGATGTTCCGACAGATGGCTTACAGATGGTTTTAGCCCACGAGCGGGGCTTAAGCCATCTGTCAGAAATCCATAGCACTGCCATGGAGGCAGGAGAGGCTCCTGCTGCTGCGCTTGCCAGCCATCAGCCCAGCTTGTGGCTGAGCAGCGCGCCCCCATGTGAGAGTGCACTGACCACCGGGGGCAGCTCCTGGATTGAACGTCTGCCCCATGGTGGTCAATGCGCGTCATAGCAACCGACTGTTCCACCGTTAGATCGATTTGCATATTAACCTCTTATTATATAGGATTTGTTTTATTGCAGTGGTCTATAACCAAACGTAGTATCTCCAAGGTATGCCCAAAACTTCCAATATAAACAACCAGATGAGTTTTACAATATATTTATCCTGCCCAATAGAAAAACTTATTTTAGACACAATGCATTAATGAGGTAAAATTAAAGTTACATAAAATTGGAAATATCATAGTGAAATGCTAACAAATACAGCACATTCAATGGATCTCAACTGAAGGTGGCAGCATGGCCCACAGGCATCTGGTCATATTTGTGTTTTGGGTTGTTGTATTTTGTGTCCCAAGGACTATACTTATAGTTTTTGGGGTACCCCAATGACAGAATGAAATGTGTGAGACCATCCTATACATTCAGAAACTGTTTCACCCAAAATGTCCCCAAGGCCTCTGTGGAGCAACAGTGTTCAGCATCCAGGCAGAAAGGGGACTAGCCCTAGGAGTAAAAGACAAAGGCAAATGCAAACCACTGCTGTGGGAAATATGGGGAGAAAATCATGAAGACTAACCAACAACCTCTTGTGAAGGTTTGAAAATATGTTTGCAAATTCTTTGACAAATCCTTCTTTAAAGAAGTAGAGTTTAATTACCATCTCCTTGAGTGTGGGCTGGATTTAGCAACTAATTTCTACTGAATAGAAAAGTAGCAGAAGTGGTATTAGGTGCCTTTAAAAAACTAAGTCATAAAAGGCACTGACACTTCCTTGCACTCTCCCTTGAGTAGCTTATTCTGGGGAAGTTAGCAACCATGTCATGGGGACACCTAATCAGCTTATGGATAGGCAGCCCCATAAGGCATTAAATTTTAAAGCAATTTGTTACATAGCAATAAACAATTACTAGTAAAAAACTCCAGACAAAATAGAATATTACCAGATTATTTCTTCTATTTTTAAAAGTTAAGAAAATACCATGGCTCATTTGTTATGCAACATGCCACTTTGGGGTCGGGGAGAAATGAGTGAGGAGTAAGCCATTTGGAAGATAAAATGTCCTAAATCCATTAGTATGTTTTGAAATAATAACTACTGGGTTGTTGTTGTTGTTTTAAGTTAGAGACAATTTAAAGAAAAAGATAAATAGAAGTATGAGTAAGCAAACTTCAACAGTGTAAACTGAAGCTCAGAAATTGAATGCTGCATTTTTAATGTCCTTTTGTAGCATTCTCCTTAGCCTCTAACCTTTTCTAACAAAAGCATCATACTCTTTGGCAAAAACTATTTCCCATCTTTCTCTTCTGCCTCTTTGACTTTGGCCATTAGAGTTTAATTGTGAGTCACAAGAAAGCTACTAGGAAAGACGTTATTTCCACTAACCTGGGTGCAAATATTTGGCAGACAGAGTGCAATTTTCACCATATCGGGCAAAATGGACTGATATAAATGTTGGGCTTCTGCTTCTTCAAGTACCTGAAAACCAATGAAATATGTTATCAGTGATGTTTGTTAAGAACTTAAATTATATACCTGCTTTTCATAGGATCTCACAATAAGGCACATTATTAGTACCATCAAATGCACAAAGGTGAACTTATAAATTCATTTTCAAAATGTATGTAATTCACCATAATGCCCTATGAAAACTAATATCCCAAATATCAAATATCTCTCATATCAAAATTCACAATCAAATAAAACACAAATAAAAAACCAGTACATTCTGCCCCTGGTTACGTCAATAAGAAACTGATTGACCATCAAGAACTCTCGCAGAAATCCTCAAGGACCCATCTAGCTTTAATAGTGGAGAATTTAAAACCATCATAAAAGTCACACTCATTATTTCAGAGCATATTATATGTGTCAAATCTAACCTATTAGATAGTAAACAGTGAAGTTTCTGATGACCTTAGAATTTTCCTTTTTCAGGTACCCTTGGGAAGTTAAAACCATAATTTCCATATCATAATTTAAAGTACAACAAAGATGACAATCATGGCCTATTGTTATCTTTTATAATTTGACATCTCTAATAACTTTTAGAAATTACTTTAGGCCTTTTGACACAATTTCACTCTAAATACCAGGATACTTCTTTAAAAGTGCTGAAGATAACAACACCTTTAATTTGGAGATATAGTCAAGATTAAAGTAAATTATATATCTACTTGAAATGACACTTGAACTAGAAGCCACCTTTATTATCCAGTCTGACCCTGTCATTATTACAAAGAAAACTGAGGGGAATGAAATCACCTGATCATCCTAGATTGGGAAGATCAATTAAGCAACTAGTCAGAACTAGTGTTTTTGCCTGTATTCAACAGCTCTCCCCACTTCCCTGTGGGACCAATGTTTGGGATTGATGAGATCATAAATATCTATGAATTTTCTCAGCTATCAAAATATAGATGTTCACAAATATCTATAGATTTCCTTTGCTATGAGCTGAAATTAAAAATATCCATTCATCTAGACAGGGTTTGTGTGTAAATAGAAAAAGTAACAAAGATCATTTATATTCACTCTGGTTTTACAAGGAGTTTCTAACATTAAGAAATGTCCTTATACCAAGACCCTAAAATTTAACCTATGCTTACCCCCTCTTTAAATTAGGATAATGAGAAAACTGAAATTCCAAATGAACAGAAAGATATTTGCAATTCAGGGATAGTTTAGCTAATAAAGGGGAATATGCAAATTGACATCATGCTGTAATGGTCAAGATGGCTGCGCCCACAGCAGTGGCAGGGATTCCATAACACAAGATGGCTGCGCCCACAGTGGAGGCTGAGTTCCTGTAACAAGCCTTAATGAGCAATCAGCAGGGACCTGAGGCTGCATGGCGCTGGGCCAGGGCAGGGGACCTGAGGCTGCACCCCCTGCCCGGCAGGGCTTGACAGGGACCTCAAGGTGTGCCCCCAGCCCTGACCCGGGGGACCTGAGGCTGTGCCCACCGCCTGGCGGGGCTTGACAGGGGACCTCAGGCCACGCCCTCCCATCCCAGCGCCAGGCCAGGCGACATGAGGCCATGTCCTCCGCCCGGTGGGGCTTGACGGGGGTGGAGCGGGCCGGGTCTGGATCTAGCCCAATGGGGGTGGGCTCGCCGGGTCTGGGTCTCACACGATTTTGAGGTGCACGTGGGTGGGCGGGGACTTGACTCGGGTTCCTGTGGCGCGCCCCAGACTTAGACAGGAGGAAGATTTTTATATATATTTTACTAATTTTCTTTCATCTCCAACACTTCTATTATAGAGAAAGGGCAAATAACAACATTAAAATATTTCCTCTAATTAATTCCCTTTTAATGTGCACGAATTTCGTGCACCGGTCACTAGTATAGATATATCTATTAATCACAGATATACAGAAAACTAGGCAAGTGAACAATACAAGAAAATTATTAATTCTGGAGAAAACAAAAAGTTGTAGAAGAGTGGAAATGCAATCATATCTTAAATACAGTGTTTTTACCATCCTACTAAAATAATAGACTATTAATCTAACTACAGTGGGAAAATATAAATAAGCCTTGTGTTATTGGTGATGGGGAAAGTGAATGATAGCTAAATCCTAATCTATAACGGGAAGTTAATAGATGTTAAAAAAATAGCTTGCCCTGACTGGTGTTTTCCAATGGTTAGAGCGTTGGCCTGCACACCGAAGGGTTTCAGGTTGTATTCTCAGTCAAGGACATGCAGGTTCAATCCCAGGCCTCCAGTCTGGGCACATGAGGCTCCCCCCATTCCTTCCTTTTTTCCTTCCTGATGTTTCAAGATTTCATCTTTTATCATTTCCTTTCTGTTTCAAGAAATCCCTTTAAACATTATTTTAGGAGATTCTAATGATAAATTCCCTTCCTTTCCCTTCATCTGAGAATGTCATGAAGAAAGTTTCACTGGGCACTCTCCCTCCAGGGAGCACACCCATGCCATCCCCTTCTCCCTCTCCTTCCCCCACAGGCACATATCTCCTAGCCTCTAAGGGGACCCCATGAGACTTGCAACCAGGGGAGCAATGGGCAGCAGCAGCTTGTCCCAGGCTAACCCCCTGAACCTGTTCCAGGGCCCTTTTCCCTGACTTCCCAGTGAGCCAAAGGAGAAGAGCCTAGGCTCTCCAGTTGCTTCTTCTATGCCCTTCCTTATTTCACTTTCCTAAGTATATTTTTTTCCTGTGGTCAATAAATACTTGTATTTTTCACACTCTGTCTCGATTGAAATCTTTCCCTCAAGAAGACAAGAACTGAGGTCTCCCTGTCTCACCAGTAACATCTCTTTGGTGCTGGGACTCGGATTGCACCAACCAAAGTCTGTAAAGTGGATTTGGAGCTGATGAATGTCTTGTGCTTTCTGGAGGCTGTTTCTTGAAAGCACATATCTCCTAAACTCCAGGGGATCCCATGAAATGTGCAACCAAGAGAGCAATGGGCAGTGGCAGCTTGTCTCGGGCTAACCCCCGAACCTGTCTCCCATGCCCTGTTCCTAGTGAGCCAAAGCATCCCAGCCTAGACCCTCCTGTTGCTTCTTCTGTTCCCTTCCTTATTTCACTGTCCTAAGTATATTTTTGCTGCAGTCAATAAATTTTTTCCGGGAGCCGGTCCATGCTTGCTGTTTCAAGGGACCTGGCATATATGGCATACTGTTCTTAATATGTTTGCTCACCTTCTAGGCACTATGTGTTTTAACCAAGGTCTCTGAGAAAGGTTGTTTCCCCAGGTAGGGATTTTCCCCTGAAGTTAGGGAGGGAATAAAACCTCTTAACTAAGTGCCAGGCGGGTAATTAATCACTTTAACTATGAACAATCATGCTTAAGCTACATAATCTTTACTCCCTGGAATGGAGATAAGAAACGCCCTAACCTTTGAAATAGAGATTGATAGGAATGGAATCAACTGGTATAAATACAGTTGTAACAAGACAACAGCAGACAGAACTAAGAAGACAGAACTTAGAAGACAGAACTTAGAAGACAGAACCTACACAGAACGTTCTCTAGAGACAGAAGAACTTCGCTGGAGAGAACATGGCAAAAGATCCTGGACAGAAACTGGCCTCAGAACCTAGAGACAGAACCTAGCGAGAGAACATGGCAAAAGATCCTGGACTGAACCTGACTACAGAAATTGGCAAGAGAACCTGACTAGAACCTGGTGACTGAACCTGGCTGGAGAACCTGGACAGAACCTGGCTGGAGAACCTAGCGAGGGAACATGGCTACAGAACCTGGCTGGAGAACCTGGAGACCTGGCTGGAGAACCTAGCAAGACAACATGGACACAGAACCTGGCTGGAGATCCTAAACAGAACTTCGCTGGAGATCCAGACCAGAACTTGGCTGGAGATCCTGGCTAGGCTGCTGATCAACTGAACGCTGTCTCCGTGTCATTCCTTCTTCGCCGACTCCGTCTACGCCTTTGGGGACCCCTGGACCTGCTGGGGTTGGACCCCGGCAATTTTTTACCAAAAAAAAAAAAAAAAAAAAAAAGAAGAAGAAGAAAAGAAAAAAAAAGAAAGTTTCACTGAATATAAAATTCTAGGCTGGCAATTTTTCTCTTTCTGGCCTACATGTATTCTGATGATAAATCCACTGTCATTTATATTGCTTGTCCCTAAAAGCAATGTCATTTATCTCTGGATGCTTTTATTTCCTTGCCTTTAGTTTTAAGAAGTTTGGGTATGATGTGTCTTGGCATAGATTGCTTTGTGTTTATACTGTTTGGGGTTTGTTAAACTTCTTGAAGCTGCAGGTTTGTCTTTCATCTAATTTGGGGAAATTTCAGCTATTATTTCTATTTTACAGCTGTTTTTTCTTTGAGGGTTTTTTTTTTTTTAACCCAGCTCTGCCCTCTTTCTCCTCTCCTTCCAGTATTAAATGACATAAACGTTAGATCTTTTGTTATAGACCCATATGTCCCTAAACTGTTCTCTTTTTTTAGTCTATTTTCTTTCTGCTATTCAGACTGAGTAATTCTGTTCTTTTTCAAGCTCACTGATTTCTTTCTTCTGTCATCCCATTTCCCATTGCATTTTTCAAAAGTTTCAGTTATTATGTTTTCCAGTTCTAAGATTTCTATTTGGTTCTTCTTTATAACTTCTATTGCTCTGCTGGGATAATTTTTTCATTTGTTTCAAGCAGCTCTATAATTAGTCATTGAAGCCTTTCTGTGATGGCTGCTTCAAAACTTTGTCAAATTATGCTAACACTAGAGGCCCAGTGCATGAAATTCGTGCACAGGTAGGGTCCCTATGCCTTGCCAGCCATCAGGTCCGATCAGGGGCTGCCAGCTGCCAGCTGGGGCCTTCCTTCGTTCCACGCTGCCCTTGGTGGTCAGCCCACATCATAGCAAGCAATTGAACTCCTGGTCTCCCAGTTGAACTCCAGAGGGACACTATGCATATTAGCCGTTTATATATATTGATCTGTGTTTTCTCAGGGAGGGTGTTGTCTTTTTTCATTTCAGTTGAAAATTTCCTGGTTCTTTGTGGTGAGTGATTTTTTTTTTATTGAAATCTGGACATTTTGGGTATTAGGTTACGAGTTGCTGGATCTTATTTAAATCTTGTTTTAGGAGGACTTCTGTGACAGGGGAAGTCCTCAGTGGCTTACTGCCAGTTGGGAGTAGAAACTCAGGTTCTCTACTCAGCCTTTATTGACTCCTACAGCAAGGAGGAAGAGAGGCATCTTCTTGTTTGTTAATCCTTACCCAAGGATATTTTTTTCCATTGATTTTTTTTTTTTTTAGAGTGAAAGGAGGGAGGGAGGGAGAGAAAAAGAGAGAGAGAGAGAAGAGACATCGATTGGTTGCCTCCTGCACATGCTCCGACCAGGGCCAGGGCACAAACCTACAACCCAGGTATGTGCTCTTGATCAGGAATTGAACTGGCAACCCTTCGGTTCTTGGGCTGATGCTCTAGCCACTTAGCCACACCAGCCCAGGCAGGGGAGAGGCATCTTTATTTTATACCACTGGTTAGGGGTGAGAGTTCAGGCTTACCACTAGGCCTCTGCTGATACCACCCTGGTGTTGTATCTTTTCTAGGGCCCCATAGACCCATGCTAGTCAGTCTTCTCTGCATCTTTCAGTGCCCTATGTTTATACCAGTGCATGAAATTCATGCACTTGGGGAGGGTCCCTCAGCCTGGCCTGTGCCCTCTTGCAGTCCAGGAGCCCTTAGCGCTGCCACGGAGCGGTGGTGGCTTCTGGCTGAGCGGTGCTCCCCTATGGGAGTGCACTGACCACCAGGAGGCAGCTCCTGCGTTGAGCATCTGCCTCCTGGTGGTCAGTGCACATCATAGCGACTGGCTGTTTCATCGTCTGGCCAAAATCGGCTATTTGACATCCCCCAAGGGGTCCTGGATTGCGAGAGGGCACAGGCCAGGCTGAGGGACCTCACTGGAGCACGATTGGGGCTGGGCAGGGATGCGGGAGGTTGGCCAGCCGGGGAGGGACCGCAGGAGGGCTCCAGAACATATCTGGCCCATATCGTTGAGTCCCAATCAGCTGGACATCAGCAGCAAGCTAACCTACTGGTCAGAGCGTCTGCCCCCTGATGGTCAGGGCATGTCATAGCGACTAGTCAACCGATCGACTATCTGCCCCTGGTGGTCAGTGCACATCATAGTGAGCAGTTGAGAGCCTTAGCATATCATTAGCATATTATGCTTTGGTTGGCTGAACAGCCGATTGAAAGACCGGGCACTTAGCATATTCGGCTTTTATTATAGAGGATACTGCCCAGGGTTTTAGCTATATTTTGCAAGATGCATAGGAAAAGGTGTCTATCCAAACATTTTTAACCCAGACATTTAACCTTAAAATGTCTAAAAATTGGCAGACAACATTTTCTCCTTTGGGTGCCTTTTAAAATTGACATATAAGTAGCTGCTGCCATGCTTTACTGACAGTCACAAGCTTTAAAATATCACTTATTTATCTGATAGAGCATTATTGCACTGGACTTCTTCAAAACTGTCAACACTTCAGACCTATGTCTAATGCTGCTTTGGAAACACTAATAAAATAACATGAAAAACATTATTTCATAACATAACCAACCCATGTTTGAAATGAAATGCAAAATTTAAGAAAACTAGCATGATCTTATCCCTTCTCATATATCATTTTTATCTTTATGCAAATCTAACTTATACAAATTATTATTTAAGTTATTAATCTATACAATGCAACCAAGATATAAGTAGTAAAAGGTTTTTAAAATGTAAATCATTTTAACTTCAAGAGTAGCAAAAAACCCTTAAATAATAAACATTTATTTATAATATGTCATATATTGTAATATTACATTGTTTATTTACAATAATGATTATAGTGAAGATAAGCATTTACATTATGGTAAAAGAAAAGCTTCATTAAATTCTCCCATAAGTAAAGCCCTGCTCCCAAATGGATAGTCTGTATAGATAATTATATGTAGTAAGTATTTCTACATATGTATTTATCTTTTTATTCTAGTATTATAAATTGATTATGTATATGTCTCATTCATAAGTAATACAGTAAGTTTCAAAATTGTAATGCTATTTTTGCCCATCTCTTCCCTTTAGACTATAGATCTGTTTGTTCCTTCAATTGGCCAACAAACAAATATTTAAGTATTTATTATGTGCAAGACACTGTGCCAGGAATAAAGATAGAACCAGAAACAGTAACAAACATGAATCACTGACTCATTAATCTCACAGCAGAAAGCCCTATGCTCTTTTGGTGACCCCTCAATACGTCAGCCCTAACCTTGAAGTATAGTGATTACTACAACCTCTCCATAGTGACCGTGGACAGGCTATCTTTCCTTCTTCCTTCAGCAGACAGAAACATGGGCAAACTACTAAAAGACTAATGAAATTTGCCAAGTGTCAAAAAATTATAAATTATTTAAATCGGTAACACACACACACACACACACACACACACAGAAGTGATTTTTGCTTACTTCTTTTTTCTTAGAATAGTACTTGATCAACTAAAAATAAATCTGTGAACAGTGCTCTAACATTAAAGACATATAATGACTAAGTACAGTGTCTGGCAAACAGAAAGTATTAAATAAAAAAATGACTACTGAACTTGGCATGAATAAGTGAAATCGTAGCTGATAAAAATCAGAAAACTAATATCATTTTACTAAAGAATATTTCCATTGATCTACTTCTTCAAACAGTTCATAGCAAACAGCTTTTAAAAAGTGACCAATTACAAATCAATCAATGTAATAAACACCTCAAGTTAATCCATTTTACCTATTGGTCTAACCTAGTTAGATCCTAGTAAAGTTTTAAAAGGTTACTAATCATCTTCTTCAATGAAAATTCTCTGAAAACATTTATTTAAGAGATCTAAAACATTAAATTTTTAAAAATTGATTTTAGAGAGGGAGGAAGGGAGAGAGACAGAGTAACATCAATGTGAGAGAGGCATATACATGCCTCGACCTGGGATCAAACCCACAACCTATGTAGGTAGGTAGGTGCCCCAAAAGAAATCCAACCCGAGAGCTTCCAGTGCACAGGATGACGCTCTGACCAACTAATAAGCCACCTTGGCCAGAGTTAAAACATAAAATTATTAGACAATTTTTCATTATAGCCCTAGCTGGTTTGGCTGAGTGGATAGAGGGTCAGCCTGTGAACTGAAGGGTCCAGGTTCGGTTCCAGTCAGGGGCACATGCCCAGGTTGCAGGCTCAATTCCCAGTGGGAGGTGTACAGTAGGCAGCCGATCAGTGACTCTCTCTCATCATTGATGTTTCTATCTCTCTCTCTCCCTTCCTCTCTGAAATCAATAAAAAATATATATTTAAAATAAAAATAAAAAAAGTATTCGAGCTTTTGCATTTAGAGTTATTTTTTATGTATGATGTAAAGGAAGAGTTGAAGTTCATTTTTTTTTCATCCATATGGATATCCAGGTTTTTCCAGCACCATTTGTTGTTGCTTTATTCACTTTAACAATAAAAATTTTATTACAAAGATAAAAAAGTAATAACAAAATGGTTCAGCAAATCTATATTCAATGTAATCAAAATAAACAAACACCAAATATACAAATATATACATCTAGCTCTGGCCAAATAGCTTAGTTGGTTGAAGCATCTCCCGTAGTACGTTAAAAGGTTGCAAAATTGATTCCCAGTCAGGGCATATTCCTCAGGTTCAATAAATGATCAGGCACTTAAAGGAGGCAACTGATAAATGTCTCTCTCTCTCTCTCTCTCTCTCTCTCTCTCTCAAATCAATAAACATTCTCAGGTGAGGCTAAAAAAACATATAGATAGATAGATATGCAAGAAAAAGTACATTTTTGGGTCCCAATATTTTTTACTACATTACCTTTATCCAAAGGAATTATTTAATGAGTAAGAAGATATTGTGTATTAGATGTACAGAAATGTACCTTTTAAATTTGTTTTAAAGTCTAAAGGAAGTATTTTGTTGTTGTTTTTCCAATCCTTTATGTCTTTGAACTCACAATCTACTTAAATAAAAACCGTGGGTGGTGTTCATCACGACCATCAGAATCGCGACCAAGCGGAAGGAAGTCAGTCCTGCAGGGGCTGTCTTGGCAACGGCTGCGCCCTCCCCCGAGCTGTTTCCTGAAGCTTTTACCGGTGAGGGCGGGGTTTGAGGCAGGAACCCGCCCTCGGAGTGTGGACCCACTGAATCCTGGGTCGTTTTGCCAAGGGCTGCACCCTCCCTAGCTGTTTCCCGTGTGGCCTGAAGGAAGAACCTACCCTAAGAGCACCAGGAGCGCCCAGCAGCAGTCAGTCCTGGGATGCTAAGGTGGAGGCCAAGGCATGGTAGAACTCTGGGTCTGGCCCAACAGGGGGCATGGCGGACCATCAAACCAGACCCTAACAGTAGAAAGGAGGGAGCCCCATTCCTCACAGAATACACTGTTGAATAGCTTGTTGTCAGTGGCCTGCCAGCCAGGAACCCCATTCTCCTGCACCTGGGACCCTGACAGGAGGGAGGAGGGAGCCCCTTTCCTCACAGAATTGACTGGTGGCCAGTTTGCTAACTAATTCCCTTTTTTAAACAATATATTTTATTTTTTACAGAGGAAGGGAGAGGGATAGAGAGTTAGAAACATCGATGAGAGAGAAACATTGATCAGCTGCCTCCTGCACACTCCCCACTGGGTATGTGCCTGCAACCAAGGTACATGCCCTTGACCGGAATCGAACTCAGGACCCTTGAGTCCACAGGCCGATTCTTTATCCACTGAGCCAAACCAGTTAGGGCAATTAATTCCCTTTTAATGTGCACGAATTTCGTGCACCGGGCTGCTAGTCACTAATAATGCTAATAACAGTCCCAAGGTGGACAGGGAATACAATATTTACGAAATTAAGAAGCTACCAAGAGGTAGCTACATGAAATCTGTAGAGAATTCTAAGGAATTTCTTGGAGTTCTTAACAAAACACACAAACACAAAACAAGTGTTAAGGAAAAGAGATAAAAGTGGACATAACAAAACAGACATCAATAAATTTGCTGAAGAACAACATGAAACCAAGATAAAATTAAACTTAAAAATTTTTTTAATAATTATATTGCTGAGAACTCCTAGGGTTAATACTGGATAAAACTTTAAGTGACAGTACAAATAATTGTAACTTTGGAACTGTAATTTTAGAAATCTGTTTTCCAAGAACATGAAAGTAACCTCGGTTCGGTTCCCTACACAGCCAGTTCTTATATTCCTTGGACTGCATACATGCTAGAGAAAGACTAATGGGCCACAGCCAAAGTGATTAAACTTCAACTTGGGTTATAAAGCATTGACTTGATGGGCTTTTCTTGCTCAGAATTGACATATCAGCTTAAGCTCAAAAACCAAAGCCCCAGTGGGAAGTTGTGTTCAATTTGCTGGGCCTTGAGGTCATCTCTGATCAAATTAGCATTAACCAGTCATGAAGGAAGGGACTCTCCTCAAGATCTGATTTCCTACAGCCACATCTAGAGGAGGTCTCACGGGTAAACAATTCACATTCCTTGGAAAAAGAGAACAGGCATTGGTTGTGTCCAATGAAAGGAAACACTGACCAGGACACTTTTTTGAAATGTCGGGGTCCAGCATCATTTCTTGAAAGGTGTTTCTTTCTCTCACTGGATTGTTTTGGCACCTTGATACAACCAAAGTATCCTTTGATGGATGACTGATTAGAGAAGATGTGGCATATACATATACAGAGTAATGGAATACTACTCAGCCATAGGAAAAGATAAAATACTGCCATTTTGTGACAACATGGATGGAACTTGAGAATACGATGCTAAGCAAAATAAGTCAGACAGAAAATGTTAAGAACTATATGTGGGACATAAAACTAAAAGCAAGAATGAATACACTGCGGTAAAAAAGAAGGAATTCTCACCATTTGCAACAGCATGGATGGAACTGGAGAGCATTATGCTAAGCGAAATAAGCCAGTCAGAGAAAGATAAATATCACATGATCTCACTCATTTGTGGAATATAATGAACAACATAAACTGATGAACAAAAACCGATCCAGAGACAGAGGAGCATCAATCAGGCTGTCAAACCTCAGAGGGAAGGTAGGGGAGGGTGGGGGTAAGAGGGGGAGATCAACCAAAGGACTTGTATGCATGCATATAAGCCCAACCAATGGACACAGACAACGTGGGGGGGGGGCATGCGTAGGGGGGGTGGGAGGGGGCAATGGGGCGATAAGGACACATATGTAATACCGTAATCAATAAAGAAAAAAAAAGAAAAACACAAAAACTCAGACACAGACAACAGTATGATGGTTACCAGAGGGAAAGGGGGTGAGTAGTAAAGGGTAATGGGGTGCAATATATGATGATGGAAGATTATTTGATTTTGGGTGGTGGGCACACAATGCAATAAATAAATCATGATCACAGAAATATACACTTGAAACCTATATAATCTTTTTTTGTTGTTAATCCTCATCTGAGGATATTTTTTCCATTGCTTTTTCAGAGAGAGTGGAAGGGAAGGAGGGAAAGGGGGAGAGAGGAAAGGGGGGGGAGGGAAGGAGAAGGGAGGGAGGGAGGGAGAGAGAGAAAGAGAGAGAGAGAGAGAGAGAGAGAGAGAGAGAGAGAGAGAGAGAGAAACATTCATATGAGAGAGACTCATTGATTTGTTGCCTCTCGCACATGCCCCGAGAGAGAAAGAGAGAGAGAGAGAAAGAGAGAAACATTCATATGAGAAAGACTCATTGATTTGTTGCCTCTCGCACATGCCCCGAGAGAGAAAGAGAGAGAGAGAGAAAGAGAGAAACATTCATATGAGAGAGACTCATTGATTTGTTGCCTCTCGCACATGCCCCAAACAGGGCAGGGAGCAAACCCAAAACCAAGGTACATGCCCTTGACCAGGAATTGAACCCACAACCCTTTGGTATAGAGACTGACGCTCTAACCCAGGGGTGGGCAAACTTTTTGACTCGAGGGCCACAATGGGTTCTTAAACTGGACCGGAGGGCCGGAACAAAAGCATGGATGGAGTGTTTGTGTGAACTAATATAAATTCAAAGTAAACATCATTACATAAAAGGGTACCGTCTTTTTTTTTTTTTTTAGTTTTATTCATTTCAAATGGGCCGGATCCGTCCCGCGGGCCGTAGTTTGCCCACGGCTGCTCTAACCACTGAGCACACCAACCATGGCAAAACCTATATAAATCTTATTAACTAATGTCACCACAACAAATTTAATTTTTAAAAAATAAAATGATTGTGTAATCGTGGGTCTATTTCTGGGGTTTCTAAGATTAATTTGATTCGTATGCCCCTACCAAACTATATTTATTTCCTTGGGCTGCTATAACTTCAGTAAGTAGGCCAACGCTCTAGCCACTGAGCCAAACCGGTTAGGGCAGGGCTGCTATAACTAAGCACCACAAATAGGTGGCTTAAAACAACAAAAATTTATTTTTGAAGGCTGGAAGTCTGAAATCAAGGTGTTGGCAGAATCATGCTCGCTCTGAAGGCTTTAGAGAAGAACCTTTCCTTGCCTCTTCCTAGCTGTGGTGACTACCAGAATCCTTGGGGTTCCTTGGCTTTTAGAAGCTTTCAACAAATAGTAGCTAATATGATGATGATGATGATGATGATGATGATGATGATGTATATTTTATCCTCTGCCCTGTTTAACATTTTACTACAGTTAAGCCACTAATTATACATCAAAACTTAGTTCACATCTCCCTGTGAAGCCTTCCCTGATTTTCCTAATTTCTCCTTCCTCCTTCCACTTACTATGGTTTTATTATAACTATAATTATTTATATGTTTTTCTACTCTAATCTATGAAAAACTGCAAAAGTAGGGATTGTGTCTTATGCATCTTGCATCTCAGTACCAAGCAGAGTAATACTATTATGGGCTGAGTAAAGAGTTAATAAAAATAAAAAACATTACATTTTATCTGGAAAGTATCCCTGGCAAAGTAAAAAGCATAAGGAAAGATATGTGGAGAAACTGAAGCTTGAAGAGGTAAAGCAATCTCCCACATTCAACCTAGTGGCACACACTGGGGCCAGTTGCCAGGGCTTTTCTTCCCATGTTCACCAGGAAGGGCATTTTAGAAAACAGAGCACTGGCCAGGACACCTGAAGACTAGTCAGAGGCCTGGGTCTGCATTAACTCGTATTAACAGAAAAATCCCTGACTTCTTCATTTCTTCATCCATAAAGATAATTCTAACTCCATTTAACATAACAGAGTTATGAAGGCTCAGCTATTACTGTGTTTTATACATTCTAAAGCTCCATATACAAATGCAAAGTATTATTATCTAATGGGCCAGTAATTCACCACCTATCTGGAGCCTCCTCCTTCTTTCATCACCCCCACATCAATTAACTACCAAGTCCCACTGATTGACCCAGCAGGGCCTTACATATTCATTACCTCTTTTTAATCATTACTAAACTACCCTGACTCAGCTCCTCATCCAATTGCACCAAGATTAACTTCATAATCGAACTGCTGCCCTGCTGCTAGCCCACCTTCCGTTTCTGCCAGGACACCCTGGTGTGTCCCAGCTCCACTTGAAAGCTTTCAATGGCCTTTCATTGTATTTTCAATACAGCACAAACTCAGAGAACTAATAATCAAGCTATCTGGCTCTCTAGATGCTTGTCTGGTCGTACTAAGCGCGCATGCGCACACACACAACTTCTGTGCGTTTTACATACTAGGCAACTTAGCAATTTACTCTTTTCTAGTACCTGTGGTTCCAAAGATAAAATTTGCACCACACCAGGAATATCTTTCCTACTCAGCTCTAAAACTTACCTAACCTTTTAATGATTTGCTCAAAAATAAGTTTCTTCAAAGTCTATCTAAAATGACTTACCAGCTGGTAACTATCCCTCTTGTAATTTATCTGTACTTCTTTACACAGACACTTAAGACTTCCTGCTTTATGATGTAGTTATTTATTTATGGATGTGCCTTCTAGTGCTAACTAGAAGTTCCTTTGAGACAAGATTTAAGTACACCTAGAACAGTGATGTTCACAGATAATATTCATAATAAGAATAAAATTAATTGACACTTTCTATCACATTTAGGTAATTTTATAAAGCTCCTTTCTTGTCCTCCTCCCTACTGCCTATCAGAATCTCCACTTCTTAGGATAAATACTAGAGTTGTCTGTTTTTAAAGAAAGGTAAATTAAACTGCATATGGATTGAGCTTTCTATAATATACCTTAAACTTAATGGAGCTATGTCTAGAGCTTCCAAAGTCCAACAAACAGGTTCATATTTCTGAAATTAAAAAGAAATAAGCCAGACTATTCAGATCTTCCAGATTCACCTGTTCTTCAGGCATGTTTTTAGGCTACAAAAATTAAACAGAGGAAACAAACAATTATAGTACTAAATTATGTGAGGGTAAAATATCAACTGGAGAAGATGAATGTTTCCAGCATTTATCTGTTCACGACTGACACTCTGAAGAGAATGTGACAGCTTACAAGACAACAAACTTACTCATTCCCTGTAATTTCTGAAAATTCATGCCAGTCTGACAGGCCAACCACAGAGTGATCTCTCATGTGTATCAGCCATGACAATTACGACTGCAATAAAAATATTCTCCAAATTTTAAGAGTCCAAATGGTTTTCAGGAAATAGCTAGCCTAGTATTTTCATATTTAAGAAGACATATTTCACAAATTATTGAACTAATTTTTGGACCTAAATAAAATTGTCCAAAAAGTTTATCTTATGGAATAAGAAATGGTCCAAATGAATATGGTAAGAGGTCAAGGTGACATGAAAGGCTAAGTGCTAACAAGGGTCAGCAGTGGTGACACAAGAAAAAGGACTGCTGAGAAGCCATCCGACTTCTCCATCCTCTTTTGGTGAGTTCGATTTTTGCCTTCACATAGCTATTGAGTTGCCCTATGAATTTCAAAGTCCTATGTATCAAATCTGGGACACAATGATAAAAATCAAAGTTCATTATAAGCATCTGAAATAATTTTAAAGAAAATACAAAAGAGCCTTTAAGTATTTTGTCCGGTAACTTACACTGGAAATAATCTTTATCACTATATTAATTTCATAGTTATTTAATCTGGGATAAATCAGGTTCCTATAGACATGTCCCCATCACTGGTTCTCAGCAGAAGGAGAAAAAAAGAGCGCTGTGATGGAATCTCCTTTTATTCTTAATTTCCTATCCCATAGCCAAGCTCTATTAGCCAGTACAGGAAAAAGCAAGTAGGAATGAAATGAGAAAGTCCTCCAGCTAATCCTCACCACAATTCCATATCCAATCTCTCCCAATCACTGTTGTTTCTCATGATATAACTCCGCGTTAAGTTTCTCACTTTACTCAGAAAACAAGCTATCAGTGGCTTAACATGTAAAGGCTTTTGTAGATAGATGTAGAAGTTTTACCATCATGTACTCCTGAAACCAAATAATTAACAACTAATCTGAGAACACAAGCAATTTAGAAAGAATACCTTCCTCCAATTCTTGAAACAAAATATGCATCTAATAATATGCATCTAATAAAAATCAACCACACTGTTTCCTACACAAATTTCATTAGATTATACAGAATGGTGTAGGTTTATGAAACATGAAGGCAGCTCTTCTCTAAACAGTATTCACTGATAATCACTCTCTTTTTCATGCTAATAATAAAATTCACAGAGCATTCTTACCTTGGAAAGGACAAAACATAATAATACACCCTCATTATCTGCTGTCTCCAAAGAAGAAATTATTTCTCAATACTGTTATGGTAAATGATCATCTTTAGGAAATAATCCCACACTAGCACAAGATGCTTTGACAAGTCTTTCTCATCTTTCATTTCTATTACTGTGACTCATGGCCATATCATCAATCATTTTAGCAAACACCACCAAATCACAATGCTATTACATACAAGCCAACAGATATTTTCAAAACCATACAGGCACACTATCATTCATCTTTTATAGACAGACAATCAAACTCAACATGACAAGATTTCAGAGAAACAGATAATGGTAAGGTAACTTTCTAGTCCTAGAAGTAAAATAGACTTAATTTGTCCAAAAAAATGTAAGAGTGAGCAACAACTTTAATCTTTTATAATAGTTTATACTTTTAAATTTAATAAGGATATTTTTGAACTATAAAAATACTTTTAAATTACTTATTTTTACTTTTAAGTGATTTTTAAGATATTCCAATGATAGCTTCTCACATTTATATAATTAGGAAAATAATTTGCATACAAATCAAGTAATATGCACACATATATATTACGGTTCTTAATTTAATTCTTAAATGATCCTGTATAAATGGATAATCAATATTATTCATTCTTCACTCTTATTAAAGGTGAAACATAATTTTCCCAAAAGGTTGAGGGCACCCCCTGGTGGCAGATTCTTTGGAGAAAAAAATTCAAATGGATCAGTAATTAAGAGAAATGCTATTACAATGAAAATATCTTTTGTTAAAATTGACCAAGTTCTGCTCAACCACTCAACGATTTTAGGTAATATCCAACCTGGAAAATTCAAAATGTGACCAAAGAATATTGATAAGTCTTGGAAGTTCCCCATGAAGAAATCTGACATGCAGCAGTTTCCAGGTAGCAAGAGCAGCAATGTCAGAAACAGAAGGGATCTCAGAGATGACCTAGCCCAGTGCACTGTCCAATATGGTAACCACCAGCCAACTGTGTTGATTGAGCATCTGAAATGTCGCTAGTGTGACTAAGCAACTGAATTTCAATTTTTATTTTACTTTATTTCAATTTAAATAGCCATATGTGGCTATCTGCTACTGTTTGGACAATGCAGATTTAGTACTCCATTCTGTTAGCTGAGAGAATGGCACCAGGTGTTACACCAGTGGTGTCAGACCAGGCCTCAGTACTTGAGTTCTGGCTAGGAAAGAATTCAGAGCCAAGATTCAAACTATAAGAGAAAGTTTATTTAGAAAACCACAGAAATCTAAGTGAGTGGTAGAAGATACGGGCTCAGGAAATAAGTTACAGAGGCAAAAGAAGGGCCCTTGAAGTTTAGGAAAGAGAAAGCAAGGAAAATGTGCTGGGTGGCAGGGTGGGATGGGGTGGGGGTGAGGGTGGTAGAGGGCATGCTCCCAGGAGGGGGAGCTCTGTTAAGGGCTTTTAAGGGCAGGGACTTTAGGGGAGATCCCAGGGGAGGATCTCAACAGAATATTCATCAGGGTTCCAGGTGACTGGTGGGTGGCAGGGAGTCATTGGTCAATGCAACTGGTCCTAAGGTCAGCCATGGCATCCTTGTCTGGTTTTGCTGCTTTTCTGGGCCTGGAGCTGAAACTCAACTAAGGGCTAGCCCTGGTGACCTCCTATACCTGGTCCATGGTCCTTACTCTGCTCATGTCTGCCTAACTGCCTATCACACATTGAGGCATGCACAGGTACTACTGTGAGCACAGAGTTTTTAGTAGAGGCTAAAAGGACAGAAAAGGGTTCTGGAAGACAAAGACTGAGCTGAATCTGGAAGTATGAATTAAGAGCAAGCAAACAGCATGCCAAAGAACCACAAGCAATTCAGGGTCATTAGAATATCAGATTTGGAGCAGGAAATTGGCAAGAAATGATGCTAGAGAAGTGGGCAGAGGCAAAGCCATGGAATACCATAAAGATCATCTAATAGAGCTGAAAATAGATAAGGTATCATAGAAGGTTTAAACAAATAAGCTTCAAACAGACTGATGAATCTCACAGGGAAGGCAGGTGGGAAGAGATTAACCAAAGAACTTATATGCATATATGCATAACCCATGGACACAGACAATAGTGTGGTGAAGGCCTGGACAGGAGGAGGGAGTGGGCTAGAAGGGGTCAATGGGGAAAAAAGGGGCACATCTGTATAACTTTCAACAACAAAGATAAATTTTTAAAAATAAAAGTGCACACACACGGGCGCACATACACACACACACAGAGACATATGCTTCAGATAGCTCACTGAGGGTGAGCAGCATAAAGGATGGATTTGAAGGGAGCAACATTGAGCACCGGGGTCAGTTGGGCGACTGTTGCAATATACCATCTGAGTCATGATGACGGCATGAATTGGACAAGTGTAATAGAAACACAGGTGAGGCTTGAGAAGTGTTTAGGAAGTAAAATTATCCTGTCTTTATATAAGAAGCAGACAGAAAGAAAGAGCTGAAGATGAAAGATTTGAATGTGCACAGCAGTGACTGGTAAAGAGACGGACAAAGAAAAAGTCAATAGCAGCAGTGACAGCTATGCTGACACTAAAGGACAAGCAAGTGTTAACCTTTCTTTCTGGGGAAAGAGGGATGAGGTCAGAAAACATACAGTAACATCTATATCCTAAAGTATAATTCTGTTTTGGACATGCTGAGTTTGAGGAATGGAATAAGACTGGTTTTTCCTTTGAGATACAAGTTAAGAGATAAAAAACAATGAAAACCTAAAATGAAGAAACTGAAAGAATTTACCTCAAATCTCTCAATGTGGTGTGAAATAGGAGCAGATGGATAGTAAAGTTTGGGCAAAGATTAGAGAAGAATGAAAAGGTTCAGAACCATAGAAGAAATAGATAAATAAAAGATGACAAAAAGAACCAAAGGCCAAGTTAAAAATCCAATAACATGAACTCTCAGTAAGGCTATCAATAAAATGTATGCCTTATTTCCTTTCCTCCCTCCCTTCCTCTTTTAATAAGTATAACCTACTTTGTAAGAGCAAAGGAAGCAAGTAGCTGGATGCTATCAGAGCTGGAAACTAGTAGATACTAAAGGTTAACGAGGATCTAGATGAAAAAGTAGAGTACGCATACCAGGTTGGGCAGTTAGAAAGGCAGAGGGGAACCAATAACTGTTTTTCCAAGGTGTGTTCCATGAAATACTAGCTACAAGGGAAATGTTAAACAGAAAGGGGTTCTGCTTATAAATAAGTTCAGGAAAAATGTTTAGTTAATCAAAACTAAGGTTTCTTTATTATAAGACTCCTCAGAATTATTCCCAGTAGGAGGATATAATCCTATCTAATAAAAGAGAAACATGGTAATTGGCGTATGACCGCTACCCTTCCCATTGGCTAATCAGGGCGATATGCAAATTAACTGCCAGCCAAGATGGTGGCCGGCAGCCAGGCAGCTTAAACTGAACATGAGGCTTGCTTGATTCAGTGACGGAGGACTCCAACGTTCCCCGCCTGCCACTGCAGGCCTCTGAGCATGCAGTTTGAACATTGTAACAAAGACAGAAGCTAAACAAAACCCCAGAAACCAGCTTTCAGCGAGCCGGGATCTCAGAGCTGGAGTTGATACAGAGTTTCGATTATAGAACCTAAACAAACCAGATACCTACCTTCAGCAGCTGAGGCCTCAGAGCTGGAGCCAAGCCTCAGAGCTAAAGCTGGCCCAGAATAAAAAAAAAAAAAAAAAAAAAAAAAAAAAAGGAGCAGTTGGGAGCTTCAGTCCCAGCCTGAAAACAGCCCTCAGCCCCTCACCCAGACTGGCCAGGCACCCCAGTGGGGACCCCAACCCTGAAGGGTGTGTGACCAGCTGCAAACAGCCATCATCCCCTCATCCAGGCTGGCCAGGTACCCCAGTGGGGACCTCCACTCTGATCCAGGACACCCTTCAGGGCAAACCAGCTGGCCCCCACCCATGCACCAGGCTTCTATTCTATATAGTAAAAGGGTAATATGCCTCCCAGCACCGGGATCAGCAGAGCCGCGAGGCCTCCCTGCACCGGGATCAACGTGACAGGGGGCAGCGCCCAAACCCTCTGATCGCCCTGCGGCTCTGTGTGTGACAGGAGGCGGGGCCACAACCTCCCTATCGGCCCTGCTCTGTTCCTGACAGGGTAAAGCGCCCCAACCCCCTGATCGGCCCTGCTCTGTGCCTGATAGGGGGGAGCTCCCCAACCCCCTGATCGCCCTGCGGCTCTGTGTGTTACAGGGGGCGGTGCCCCAACCCTCCCACCCCATGGGCCCTGCTCTGTGTGTGATGGGGTAGAGCCATAACCTCCCCATCGGCCCTGCCCTGAGTGTGAGAGTGGCGGCGCCCCAACCCCCTGATCGGCCCTGCTCTGGGGGTGATAGAGGGTGGCGCCCCAACCCCCTGATCTGCCCTGCTCTGTGCGTGACAGGGGGGAGCTCCCCAACACCCTGATTGGCCCTGCTCTCTGCGTGACAGGGGGTGGCGCCGCAACCTCCCCATCGACCCTGCCTTGAGTGTGTCAGGGGACGGTGCCCCAACCCCCCAATCGGCCCTACCCTGAGCATGACTGAGGGTGGCATCACAACCTCCCAATCCGCCCTGCTCTGTGCATGACAGGGGGCGGCACCCCGATCGGCTCTGCTCTGAGCCCAACCAGGGGCTGCACCTAGGGATTGGGCCTGCCCTTTGCCACCCAGGAGCAGGCCTAAGCCAGCAGGTGGTTATCTCCCAAGGGGTCCCAGACTGTGAGAGGGCACAGGCCAGGCTGAGGGGCCCCCCTCCCCCCCGAGGGCACAAATTTTATGTACCAGGCCTCTAGTCTACACTAATAATAGATAGGTATGTAAATTGTCCATACTTCTGCAAGACCCCACAGCCAATCAGGAGGGAATATGCAAATTAGCAGGACAGAGATGGCAGCAACCACGGAGCCAGCCGAAGCGGTCGGGAGGCTTGGGTCGCCCCTGGCAATGGAGGAAGCCAAGCCTGCCGCCCAACCAGCCAGCTTCCGAAGGAGAGTCCTGTGGCCTCTGGCCACAGAGCAGGCTGGAGCGAGCAGAAGGCTTGGGTCGCCAGGCTGGCCGCCGAGGGAGGAGCCTGCAAACGGCCCTCAGCTCCTCACCCAGGCTGGCCAGGCACCCCAGTGGGGACCCCCACCCTGAAGGGGGCGTGGCCAGCCTGAAAACGGCCCTCAGCCCCTTACCCAGGCTGGACACGCCCCCATGGGGTGAGGGTCCCCACTGGGGGGCATGGCCAGCCTGCAAACAGCCATCAGCCCCTCACCCAGACTGGACATGCCCCCCCAGCGGGGACCCTCACCCCATGGGGGCGTGGCTGGTCTGCAAACTGCCTCAGCCCCTCACCCAGTATGGCCCATCCCCAGTGGAGACCCCCACTCCAATGGGGGCATGGCTGGCCTGCAAACCACCACAGGCCTCCTCGCCCAGGCCACCCCGCCTCCCAAAGCAACTGATCTGGGACACCCTTCAGGGCAAACCAGCCGGCCCCAACCCGTGCGCCAGGCCTCTATCCTATCTAATAGACAAACATGGTAATTAACCGTACCTCCGACACGCTTCCCATTGGCTAATCAGGGCGATATGCAAATTAACTGCCAACCAAGATGGCGGCCGGCAGCCAGGCAGCTGAAGCGAACAGGAGGCTTGCTTGCTCCAGTGATGGAGGAAGCCAAGGTTCCCCGCCTGCCCCTGCTGGGCTCTGAGCTTGCACTCTAAGAAATAATGTTGCAATTATAGAAACTAAACAAACCCCATGCTTTCAGCCAGCCGGCCGAGCTGGAGTTGCAACAGAGTTTCAATTATAGAACCCAAACAAACCAGATACCTGCTTTCAGCAGCGGAGGTCTCAGAGCTGGAGCTGAGCCTCAGAGCTAAAGCCAGCTCTCAGCTCTAGTGACAGCCATAGAAGGTAAATAAATCCCAGAATAAAAGAAAAAAGAAAAAAAGGAGAGGTTGGGAGCTTCAGTCACCCACCAGCCTGAAAATGGCCTTCAGCCCCTCACCCAGACTGGCCAAGCACCCCAGAGGGGACCCCCACCCTGAAGGGGGTGTGACCAGCTGCAAACAGCTATCATCCCCTCATCCAGGCTGGCCAGGCACCCAAGCGGGACCCCCAGCCTGATCCGGGACACCCTTCAGGACAAACCAGCCAGCCCCCACCCGTGCACCAGGCCTCTATCCTATATAGTAAAAGGGTAATATGCAAATTGACCCTAACAGCAGAAGGACTGGGAATGACTGGTCACTATGACACACACTGACCACCAGGGGGCAGACGCTCAATGCAGGAGCTGCCCTCTGGTGGTCAGGGCGCTCTCGCATGGGAGAAGCTCTGCTCAGCCACAAGCCAGGCTGATGGCTGCCAATATAGCAGTGGTGGTGGGAGCCTCTCCTGTCTCCTCAGCAGTGCTAAGGATGTCTGACTGCAGTTTAGGCCTGCTCCCCGCTGGCAAGTGGACATCCCCCAAGGGCTGCCGGGCTGCCAGAGGCATGTCTGATTGCCATCTTAGGCCCAATCCCCCGGGGAGCGGGCCTAAGCCAGCAGGTGGTCATCCCCTGAGGGGTCCCAGACTGCGAGAGGGCACAGGCCGGGCTGAAGGACCTTCCACCCTCTCCGCCAAGTGCACAAATTATTGTGCACCGGGCCTCTAGTCTATACTAATAAAAAGGGTAATATGCTAATTAGACTAGGAGACCTTTGGACGTTCTTCTGGACAAAGCCATGTTGGTGGGGCCGAGGTAGAGGTGGTTAGGGGCCAAGAGGGGAGGGCAGTTGTGGGTGATCAGGCCGGTGGGGTGGAGGGGATTGGGGGTGATCAAGCTGGCGGGGGTGGCAGTTGGGGGGTGAGCAGGCCAGCAGGGAGGGCCAGTTGGGGGCAAGCAGGCCATCAGTGGGGGTCAGTTGGGAACGATCAGGCCGGCAGGGGGGCAGTTGGGGGTGAGCAGGCTGGTGGGAAGGGCAGGTGGGGGCGAGCAGGCTGGCAGTGGGGACAGTTGGGGGCTAGCGGGCCAGCAGGGGGGGCAGTTGGGGGCAAGTAGGCCGGCAGGCAGAGTGGTTAGGGGCAATCAGGCAGGCAGGCAGGTGAGTGGTTAGGAGCCAGAAATCCCAATTGTGAGAGGGATCCCAGATTGGAGAGGGTGCAGGCCGGGCTAAGGGACACACCCTACCCCGGGGCATGAATTTCGTGAACCGGGCCACGAGTACACAACATAATAACCTAAGCATTCAACCCTTTATTTAGAAAGTATTTGAGCAGCACAATCTGGGAAACAGTGGCCCAAAAGAAAAGGGATAGAAGCAGTAGCCTTAAAAAACAGAGTGGAAAAAGAATGAGAAAGTAGAAAACTAGGAGGCTATGGTAGGAAATTCAGAACTCATAATCTTAGAGAAGGAACTGGCCCAATGAATAACCAAGTACGATTTATGACCATACGCTGTCATACAGGTTAATACAGTAGAGGGCCTCACATACAGATTTGAATCATATTAGCACATGGGTCATTAATATGAATACCAACCAAAGTTCCCCAAGTTGATGTCACATGCAAGTTACTTAAACTCTCTAAGCCTTGGTATTTAGCTCATTTGTAAAATGGAAATATTAATAGTGTCTACTTAATGGGATGGGATAGTTGTGAGAATTAAATGATCAAACACACTGTATTTAGTACATAGTAAACCTCCAGTAACAAGCATCACCACAGTCTCTACCACAGATAATCAAATAGGATGTTTCAGCACACTTAAATACCTAATGGGTAGAAGAAGTCTGGAAGGAAATAGAGCTAAGCCCTTAATGAATAAGAGTTTGCAAGTGAATTGAAGCCGAAATGGTCTGCAACTTAAGCAGCGGGCCAGGAAGAAGGAAAAGTTTGTAAAGGGAGTCAGAAGTCAACTCTGGGGAAAGAACCCGTTTAAGGCTGCTTAATCCAGTGAACTATGACAGTAAATACTTTTAACATTCCATTCCCAATGAAAGCGCCCTTGTGCTGCAGCCTGAATGATTATGTCCCCTGCAACATTCATATGTTGAAACCTAATCCCTAATGGGAGGCTATTAGGAGGTGGGTCCTTTGGGAGGTGATTAGGTCATGAGCATGGAGTCCTCATGACTGAGATTAGTGCCCTTCTAAAAGAGACCAGAGACTGAATCTGCCAAGACCTTGATCTTGGACTTTGCCATCCTCCAGAACTATAAGAAATAAATTTCTGTTGTTTATTTATCACCCAGTCTATCGTATTCTGTTATAGCAGCTTGAAGGGATTAACACATTTTGTGTATCTTTGAGCTGGGCTTCCCAGGGCTGAGACAGATTAGACCAACAGCATCACTTGGGAGTTCATTTACAAATATTCCATTTTTCACTATGCTGGAAATGGTTCTCATTGCAGCAAATGTCTTTTTATAGCACTTTTCATGTGTCAAAGAGCATCTGAGACAACAAGGTACTATGCCACTTAGCTTATTAAAAACTTCTTCAGCCCAGCCAGCATGGCTCAGTGGCTGAGCGTTGACCTATGAACCAGGAAGTCACGGTTGGATTCCCTATCAGGGCACATGCCTGAGTTGTGGGCTCCATTACCAGTGGGGAGAGGGGTGGGATGCAAGAGGCAGCCAATCAATGATTCTCTCTCATCATTGATGTTTCTATCACTCTCTCCCTCTCCCTTCTTCTCTGAAATCAATAAAAATATATTTAAACAAACACACACACACAAATAACTTCTTCAGCCCTAACCGGTTTGGCTCAGTAGATAGAGCGTCGGCCTGAGGACTCAAGGTTCCCAGGTACGATGCCGGTCAAGGGCATGTACCTTGGTTGCGGGCACATCCCCATTACAGGGTGTGCAGGAGGCAGCTGATCGATGTTTCTCTCTCATCGATGTTTCTAACTCTCTATCCATCTCCCTTCCTCTCTGTAAAAAATCAATAAAATATATATTAAAAAAAAATAACTTCTTCAACAAAGAAGTTATGTAAAGAATAATTGCTCACACAGCTTAGAGTCTGACTGCCTTGTGCAGTTAATTAATCATTACCGTGGCTAGGAAATTTCATGACTAGTACCAGCAATAAAATATGGAGAAGACTTTTGGCTCAGTCCTCAGTAGATTCAGCTTTCATAACACTGATGGTGTACTCTCTGCATCAAGAGGACAATAATGAACGTTCAGTCTTGTCCTAACCGGCTTGGCTTAGTGGATAGAGCGTCCGCCTGCGGACTGAATGGTGTCAGGTTTGATTCCGGTCAAGGGCATGTACCTTGGTTGCAAGCACATCCCCAGTAGGGGGTGTGCAGGAGGCAGCTGATCGATGTTTCTCTCTCATCAATGTTTCTAACTCTCTATCCCTCTCCCTTCCTCTCTGTAAAAAATCAATAAAATATATATATAAAAAAAAGAAGAACGTTCAGTCTTGAGAAACCAAGATGGCGGCATAGGTAAACACCTGAAATTCCTGCCTCGCACAACCACTTCAAAAATACAACTAAAAGACAAAACAGACATCATCCAGAACCACAGGAAGGCTGGCTGAGTGGAAATTCTACAACTAGAAGGAAAGAGAAAAAGCATACCGAGACTCAGACGAGGTGCGGAAGTGCAGAGGGACGGAGGCTTGAGTGCGTGCGAAAAGGGGCTGGCAACGGAGGATGCCGGTGTCTTTCGCAATCGGGAGGGAGGCACAAGCTCCCAATGGCCCTGACTCCAGTTCCAGGCGAGTCTCTGGGGACCCAGACTCATACAGGGAGAAACTGGTCTGTCTGGCAGCGGGCAGAACTCGGAACTCGAGGGCGGCTTTCCCTCAGAGGTGCTTGCAGCAATTACCAGGACACTGAGATGCAGGACCTCTTCGGGCAGGACTGAGGATCAGCCATAGCTGGTTGCTCCGCCCTGTTGATTCCCTGAGACCCCACCCCACCCAAGCTATGTGCAGAGGCTTTTGCATATGAAGGGGCTGGCCCTTTGAGATCTAAAATTACCTAACAAACTGCAGCTGGGTCAGAAAGACCCAGAACATCCAAAAGAAGGCTCCAAGACCCCACAGTAGCTTGCATTGCTTCACAGCTGGGCCTCATCTGGGCACCTCCAAACCCCAAACAAGGAAGAGGAACCTGCAGATCTCTCCGTAGCTCGTGCTGGGTAGCCTCAGGCAGAGGCTAAATTAGCACCTCCTTAGAGATCCAAGAGCCTGTGTACCCAGTGGTCAGAGTGGGACCATCCAGATTACAACTCCTCAGATCTATAAGGGACACACTCAGGGGGCAGACTCAGTGAGCACCAAAGCCGCACTGAAGCAAGTCTTGCCCCATAAGGGTTTCTTCAGCACAGAAGTCCTCCCACTGTAGATACAGCTGATTCTCACAGTCAATTGCCCGGAGGTCAATTCCTCCCAGTGATACCTACAACAATCAAGGCTTAACTACAACAAGACTGTGCACACAGCCCACAAATGGGTGCACCAAGAGTGTCCACCCTAGGTAATTGGGGAGGCTGAGCCACTGGGCCCTACAGGACACCTAGCACAGAAAGCCACTCTATCAACACAGGGAAGCATAAAAAATGCGGAGACAAAGAAACAGATCACAAATGACAGAAATGGAGGAAAGCAAACGACTGGATATAGAGTTCAAAACCACACTTTTAAGATTTTTCAAAAATTTTCTAGAAACCGCCAATAAATTTAGTGAGACCCTTGAGGATATGAAAAAGGACCAACTAGAAATTAAGCATACACTGAATGAAATAAAGAATAATGTACAGAGATCCAACAGCAGACAAGAGGATCCCACGAATCAAGTCTAAGATTTGAAATACAAAGAAATAAAAAACACCCAACCGGAAAAGCAAAAAGAAAGAAGAATCCAAAAATATCAAGATAGTGTAAGGAGCCTCTAGGACAACTTCAAGAGTCCCAAAATCCGAATTATAGGGGTGCCAGAAGAAGAAAGAGAGCAAGATATTGAAAACCTATTTGAAGAAATAATGACAGAAAACTTCCCCTACCTGGTGAAAGAAATAGACTTACAAGTCCAGGAAGCATAGAGAACCTCAAACAAAAGGAATCCAAAGAGGACCACACCAAGACACATCATAATTAAAATGCCAAGGGCAAAAGACAAAGAGAAAATCTTGAAAGCAGCAAGAGAAAAACAGCCAGTTACTACAAAGGAGTACCTATACGATTGTCAGATGATTTCTCAACAGAAACTATGCAGGCCAGAAGGGAGTGGCAAGAAATATTCAAAGAGATGAATGCCAAGAACCTACAACCAAGATTACTTTATCCAGCAAAGCTATCATTCAGAATTGAAGGTTAGATAAAGAGCTTCACTGATAAGAAAAAGCTAAAGGAGTTCATCACCACCAAACTAGTATTATATGAAATGCTGAAAGGTATTCTTTACGAAGAGGAAGAAGAAAAAGGTAAAGATAAAAATCATGAACAACAAATACATATCTATCAACAAGTGAATCTAAAAATCAAGTGAATAAACAATCTGATGAACAGAGTAAACTGGTGAATGTAATAGAATCAGGGGCATAGAAAGGGAATGGACTGACAATTCTCAGGGGTGAAAGGGGTGTGGAGGATGTGGGAAGAGACTGGACAAAAATCATGCACCTGTGGACGAGGACAGTGGGTGGGTAAGGGCAGAGGGCTGGGTGAGAACTGGGTGGAGGGGAGCTACGGGGGGGAAAAAAGAGGAACAACTGTAATAATCTGAACAATAAAGATTTATTAAAAAAAAGAATGTTCAGTCTTTATGAGCATGTTTACTGTATTGTTTATATAGGCTACATACTAAAACAGTATATAAATTTGAAAGACAGATTTATATTGTTTTTATTTCCTCTTATTATTTTTATCTTGTACTGTTAAATGAGATCTTACAAATAGATGAAAGCATTAGAGCTTTCCCAAAAGGAATACAGAATTTATTTTTAATGAGTAGGAGCATAAGAAGAATAAATGTAAATTAATGTAGCAGGAATTATAAATCAAGGTATCATGTCAAATTGGGAAGAAAAAAAAAGACCGACCACCTCAGTTGACAGAGATGTAAATCATGGGAAAGATTAAACATGAAATTACTATCACCCCTCTAAAAGAACAGACTTCTGGATAATCAATGACACAGCAGTATTTTAAAGTAATGACTTCATAACTATCTGAATCAAATGAATAAGGCTGGAGTTAAAGAACAGTAATGTATCACCTTTAATTTCATTATTAAAATATAGGAGGAATTATACTGAGTGGATTTCCACTTTGGGGTATTTGTAATTTCTATCCTCCTTATCCTCCAATACATAAATACAGCTCAGACAGTGTTTCACAAACAAAAAATAACAACTCTACTTTCATCAATGACCTAGTGCATAAAGAAGTCAACTAACATTGGTCCTCCATAATAACTTAGCAAGTTTATCAAGCAGGTGCCTACTTCCAATTGGAGCAATTAGTCCTATGGGATGTGCACTATTTACAATAAATCATGAACATGAGACCCTCAACACAAGCTCCAATTTGAAAACATACATGAACCAAACCGGGTGAGTGGGGGATCCACATATCTCATATGAATCTATCATTTAACGTTTTAGTGACCCTGATGCGTTCTCTTTTGGCTCCTATAGTTCTCATGAATTAAGTTAAATCAAGCTGTAAAGCAATGCAGACCTTATGATTCCAGAGACTGAGTCACCAATGGAAAGAGTCCCAAACGTTTAAATTTCCACTGACCTCCAAACCAGAGGTTCAAAATCTAGAGAGATAAAGACATTAGCTGTAGCCTTATGAAATATTCAAGGCTGCTGGGCTGCTTTCATTTTATTAGGAATTTGCTACAAGCTCCTTATGACAAATTTAACAAGGATACTTTAAATCTTTTAAGCTTTGAAGAAAGATCCAGCAAACAGATTAGCTATGAAGAAATTCAATTTGGAACTGGAAGTGAAGGAGTAATGTGTTTATATACATTTAGTATTGTATTACCAAAGAAAACAAAAGGTTATTATGGAAGATCACAATCTTTACTGGTTATTAGTTAAAGAAATATGTTCTGATTTCAAACAATGGTTACAACAACTTCTTACCTTACATCAGCTTTTGCCAAACTTGTCTAAAAAACACTAATGTTTCATGAAATGTTTACAGAGATTCTGGTGTGGGGGAGGGAGATTTGAGAGAGAGAGAGAAAACAGAAATAATCCTCTAATAATTTTGTTTTAAAATTTTTAATACACAAAAAACTATACTTGATACAGTTATTGGATAAGCTGCCTATAATAGTATGCCTCTCTCCAAAGGCCAGAAAGTCCACAAACACTACTTATGTATTTAAACACTGATGGTCAAGTGTGCATAAACATACAATTAGAGTGTTTTACACTATTTAATGACATGATTTATGCTAGAATTTTTGCCTAGTAATTTCAACATATTATGTTTTAACTTTTATCACATAATAAAGATATGAGTCAAAACTTGAAAATTTTGCTATAGCTGGTTTTGCTCAGTGAATACAGCATCAGCCTGCAGACTGAAGGGTCCCAGGTTCAATTCTGGTCAAGGGCACATGCCCGGGTTGCAGTCTCGATTTCCCAGAAGGGGGGGATGCAGGAGGCAGCTGATCAATGATTCTCTTTCATCACTGATGTTTCTATCTCTCTCTCCCTCTTCCTTCCTCTCTGAAATCAATAAATATATATTTTTTAAAAAGAACCAGCAGCTCTTCCTTAAAAAAAAAACTTGAAAATTTATTCTAGCCATTACTTTATATGTGTGAAATTATTTTTTCGGGAATCTAATACAAGCTTATATTTGTTTTTTTCTGAGTTTTTACTGATGTTCTGTCAATAATGATAATTTTTTTTAATTTCTCATGAGTTTAAAAAATGTTATTTTAGTTAAAAACACGTATACATTACACACCTCAATTTTGGAGACAATAAATTCTGATGTAACTGTTTTTAAAATTCAAAACTTCACATGAACTCTGAAGGAAAAGATGACGTAAGTATAATTTGCTGTACTTAGTTTGAATCCTTCAAAACTCAGTATGACCTGCATTTACCTTTTAAAATTTACTAGTACATAAGCAAGAATGTAAGTTCATTACAGATAGATTTATACACCCTCGTTTATAAGGGGGAAAAAAACTTTACACAACCTTTCTTGTTAAGTCATAGGACAACATATACTAAGTATTTTAGTAAAATACTGCACAATTTATAAGTTGCAATAAAGAATATTGTTGCTGCGAAGCTGGGCGAGTGCAGCTGCAGCTAATTTGTAGCAGGTTGGGGTTCCAGTCCCCCCTCATCTTTGGCGGTGAGAGCCGACCCCAGACCAACCTTGGGCATGTGAAGTTTGTCTTCAACGGCTGTAGTGGTGCAACGACCTGATTTCTAAGTGCAGGCCTGTATCTCCCAGGAGGCCCCAGAGCCAGTACACCAGGTAGACAGCTTCAAACCACATCATAACATCACCCAACCACCTCCACAGCAACACAATCAAGGGGGCAGACTCAGTGGGTACCACAACCCTAATGAAGTAAGCCCTGCTCTGTGGGGGGGACCCCTGCACAGAGGATCATCCAAAGTGGTCAGTGGTGGCAGCCAGTCCTTGCAGCAGATTGGCCTGGGAGTTAAATCCCTCCCATTGACGTGCTAAGAGCAATCAAGGCTCAACTACAACAGGAGGATCTACACAGCCCATAGGAGGAGTGGTTGCACAACTGGAGTGCCCAGCTTGGGTAATCAGGGAGGCTGAGCCACTGGACTCTACAGGACATCTACCATAATAGGTCACTCTACCAAGCACGGGAGACATACCAGCTCTCCCTAATACACAGAAACAAACACAGGGAGTCTGCCAAAATGAGGAGACAAAGAAATACATCCAAAATGAAAGAACAGAACAATACTAGAAAAAGAACCAAAGCAGAGATAGCAATCTGTCAGATGCAGAGTTCAAAACACTGTTATAAGGATGCTCAAGGAACTTAGTGAGAACCTCAACATCATAAAAAAGAACCAGTCAGAAATGATGGCTGCACTAACTGAAATAAAGAATAATTTACAGGGAACCAACAGAAGGGTAGGTAAGGCCAATAATCAAATCAATGATTTGAAATACAAGGAAGCAAAAAACACCTAATCAGAAGAGCAAAAAGAAAAAAGAATCCAAAAACTGAGGATACTATAAGGAGCTTCTGATACTACGTCAAGCATACCAACATTTGCATCATGGGGATGCCAGGAGAAGAGAGTGCAAGAAATTAAAAACTTATTTGAAAAAGTAATGACAGAAAAATTCCCTAACTTGGTGAAAGAAACAGACATACAAGACTAGGAAGTGAGGAGAGTCCCAAGCAAGATGAACCCAAAGAGGCCCACACCATGACACATTATAATTAAAATGCGGAAGGTTAAAGTCAAATAGAGAATCTTAAAAGCAGCAAGAGAAAAGTACTTAGTTACCTACAAAGGAGCTCCCATAAGACTACCAGCTGATTTCTCAACAAGAACTTTGCAGGCCAGAAAGGAGTGGCAACAAATATTCGAAGTGATAAAAAGCATGGACCTACACCTAAGATTACTCTACTCTGCAAAGCTATCATTTAGAATAGAAAGACATGAAGTTTCCCAAACATGAAAAAGCCAAAGGAGTTCATCACTACCAAGCCAGTATTATATGAAATGTTAAAGGATCTTCTTTAAGATGATAAAAAATATGAACAAAAGAGGCAATAAATACGTATCTGTCAACAAATGAATCTTTAAAAACAAAGCAGCAGAACAGAAACAGACTCATAGATGGAAAGAACATTTTGATGGTTGCCAGATGGGAGGGGGGTTGAGAGGAATGGGTGGAAAAGGTGAAGGAATTAAGAACTACAAATTGGTTAAGAATAGCCATGGGGATCTCAAGTATAGCATAGGGAATATAGTCAATAATATTGTAATAACTATGCTTGGTGTTAGATTGGTGCAGGATTTATTGGGGTGACCACTTAGTAAGTTATATAATGTCTAATCACTGGGGTGTATACCTGAAACTAATATAATATTGCATGGCAACTGTAATTGAAAATTTTAAATGATTTAAATAAAAAAATTTAAGTAAAAAAAATATTGTTTATATATAACTTGAGGTATAGATGTCATGCTCTCTGTACAAAAAAAAACTTTGTGGCTTCCAAAGAAGAATATATTAATAGCCTCACAATGGCAGCAAAACTTTCTACTTTAAACTATGTTTCCATGTTTTATTTTTAAATGCCCTCTCATTCCTGTACTCCCAAATCTCACTCTGCACTTGTGTCAACCACAAAATGTAATTTTTAAAAAATATTTTAAAATTGATTTCAGAGGGAGAGAGTGAGAGAAACATCAATGATGACAGAGAATCATTAATCGGCTGCCTCCTCCATGGCCCACACTGGGGATCAAGCCCACAACCCAGCATAAGCCCTGACCAGGAATTGAACCATGACCTCTTGGTTCATAGGTTGATGCTCAACCATTGAGTCACACCAACAGGGCACACAGATGTAATTTAAAAACGAAACAAACAACAACAAAGAAACACCCTCACTTTGTTATTTATGGCAGCCTTATAGATAAATCAACAGAAATTAGGAAATAAGAGGCCTATTCATTCCTAGCTTTTCTATTCCAGACATAAAACTAAACATGGAAAGAAAAATAATACAGTCATTAAAAATGTTGTTTCCTTTGACCACTAACACTTTGCTGTAAAATCTTGCCATACAAATAAATTTTAGCATTTAAGGATCTCTACATTGAACAAATTAATATTTACATTTATTGTGAACTATATATTCAAAAAGTACATAAAATCTACATGTATGAACTAATGAATAATTATAAAGCAAACATCTATTTTTAAGCTACCATCCAAGTCCAGCAATAAAAGCCAAGATCAGAGAAACAGAGGTCATCTCTCTTAAACATACTCCCACACCCATTTTTAATCACTGTGGCTTCAATGTGCTCTATAAATTTCAGAAGTTCATTCACCGAAAATAAAAATAGTGCCACAGATGTTGTAAGGTGGAAGTATTTAAAATACCCACAAAATACATTAATAGAAAACATTTTCTAATATATAGAACATTTTGTTAAACTTTCCTGTGGAAAATGCCAGCAATAAGTGTATCTATCTATTTAGAATTCAAATTATTGAAGTGTTTGAATTTAATTTTGTGGAACACCACACAGGAGAGCCATAAAACACAGATTATTTGTTCCTAGCACTTCCAACAGCTGGCAGTAAAAACCAATGTCAGCACTCAAGATGGGAAAAAACACTAAATAATGGCCATTTCGACTCAGTAGCACCTAAATATTTAACTATAAATTACAAAATAACACACTGATCTTTGTGATCTTCGCTGGGCTCTGACAACATAATAAAAGCTTAGGCAATACTCCTCAGTTCCATCCCAAATAAGAATGCTCACATAGCAGGATTATCAGGATTCTGATCTCTGACTTCCTGTACTAGATACTAGTGTATAGGTAATAACTGTAACATGGAATCACACTAAATGTTTATATTAATGCTTCTTATTTTAGGTAGTTCGAGTTACAAAACCTATTACTCACAGAATTAGCCAAAGCAAGGTTTTAAGGGGATAAATATTAACAGCTCCAAAAATAAACTTAACTGTAAAATATTTAAATTGATGTCTAATTTAACTTACTTTTTTTTTCTTTAGCAAAGCAAGCCACTCAGAGTTCAATGTGACTTTTCCAAATACTGTTAATAAACAACATTTAAGAACCCCTTTTGAAAAAGTACTCTGACTCCAAAATGTGGACATAGATAATGCAAAACAAATATGATTCATTTATAACTTAAAATCTAGCCAAATAAATTGTTTCCCTTGCACTAAAGATATTTCCTTCCTCTTCTTCCAACATATATGTCTAATACTTACTTCTCACTAACCACAGCTGCCTGGGCAATGTTATTCCTGTGGGCCATGAGATAGTAAGCTCTATATAATACCTTTGGTGATTTGATGGAAGGAAAAACAAACAACTGTATTACACACTCAAGGTCTTCTGTTACGGACACTGACAATGATAGAATTAAAAAGTTACAGGGAAGAAAATCCTTGAATTTCTAGGTATTCTTTCACAAATAGATTTCCTTAAATCTCTAACACTGGAATGGCTGAGCAAATGATATAACAATTTGATGGAATATTATGCAACCATTAAGAAAAAAATAAAACTATGTAATATTATATATCTGAGCAAAACATAAATAAAGTTAATAACCAGTGAGTAAATTACATTGTGGGGACTCCTCCAACTGTCCATATGTTTATAAAATAAATAGAAATTAGACAGTCAAAAATGCAATGACTCAACTCTCTGAAAACTATAAAACTATCATCAGCACCTTAGTAGTCACCTCATATTTATGACCTACACGAAACATACCAAACTTGCCATGTATTACCCTTCAGGAATGCTTCTGTGCAAGGTCACCAGACAAGGGGGAAACAAGGACCTGTCTGTCTGAATAGTCTCATTAAAAAAGTGGAGGGTATCTCAGAGCAAGGTAACAGAAGTATTTTAACCAATGGCATGTTGTACTGCCATTACATGATATCAAATTTAACATTACTTCATACCAAAATTAATAACTGTCAAATTTAATCCCAGAAAATTACAAAATGCAAATAGAACACCTATATTTTATAATTTAAGTGGAAGATTATATCAGTTTGGTCAACTTTTCATTGCATCAAAAATTACATCTCTTTTAAGAGAGATACCCAGAGTCAAGGATATTCTGATACAGGCATAGCTTCTATTACTTACTTTAGGCCTGCCTGTAAACATCACATGGGTCAAAAGTTCAATTAGGTGCCTTGAAATCACCGGTCCTATCTCAAGATGCAGAGTTACCATAATTTGGATTCTATGTATATGATAGTTAAAATTGCTCTTCACAATGAACTTTTTGCAGAAATGAACTAACTGACCCTAAAATTCATATGGAAATGCAAAAGATCCCAAGTTACCACTATAAACTAGAAAAAGAACGAAGTTAGAGGATTCACACTTCCCAATTAAAAACTTACTATAAAGCACCTGGCCAGCGTGGCTCAGTGGTTGAGCATCGACCTATGAACCAGAAGGTCACAGTTTGATTCCCGGTCAGGGCACATGCCCAGGTTTCAGACTTGATCCCCAGGAGGGGGGATGCAGGAGGTAGCTGATCAATGATTCTCTCTCTTCATTGATGTTTCTATCTCTCTCTCCTCCCTTCCTCTCTGAAATCAATAAAAATATATTTTTAAAAACTTACTATAAAGCTATATTAATTAAGACTGTGCAGTAGTGATACCATTGTAATAATCTGGTTATTATTTAACAAAAAGGAGAAAGGGAAGACTAGATAATATAGGCATGCCATTTATACAGCTTTGCTAATTTAACACTCTCCAAGTATTTTCGTAAGAAGATATACAAATGGCCAATCAGCACAGATTGATGGGGGAAGGTACTGGACAAAGGCAGTATAGACTCATGCCCAGTAAGGGTTTGAGTGACCTGGGAAGGTGCCTACCTGTCTGCCAGTCACACCTGGGAATCAATTAGTGGCCAAAATAGGCATGGCCACTGCAAGGGTGTGACACCTGAATATTTAAACTCCTGGACAAAGGAACACGCTCTCTGAACTCCTGCCTCTCCTGCTTGCCTGTGCTCCTCTTGCAGCGGGCATGCTCCACTGCATGCTCCCAGTGCTCATACTGAAGTGTAACCCAAATAATGGACTGGTGGACTTTAATTAACCTGAATGTTGAACTAGACCTGGTTGCAACATGCAACGGAAGCTCTGGACACTGGCCTTGATTTTGGCTCGAGGGCTGCACCTTTTTCAGGACTGGTTTAAGGGGCATGGGACTTAGCAACCTGAGAAATATGACTCCATGCAAATAAAGCCTTTTACCACACCTCATTCTCCCATAGGGGCTTCTTAAAGTGCTCATTTCAGTGGTAGCCCAAGAGCCACCCCACTCCTCTAGCAAAGGAGAAATTTTATTCCCCATTAACAGTAGTGACATAAACATAGACACACAGATCACTGGACCTAAAACTGAGAGGCCAGATATAAACCCTTATGTTTATGGTCAATTGAAAAAGGCACCAAGGCAATCAATAGGGATAGAATAGTCTTTTCAATAAATGGTGGGACAATCAGAGCTCCACATGCAAAATAATGAAATCGAACCTCTGCCTCACACCATACATGAAAATGAACACAAAATGACTATTCACATGAAAAACAATAAAACTGGGTCTCTAATTTACCTCAATGTGGGGTTGGGAGAAGAACAGATAAACGAAAGAACTTATATACTTACTAGTGGCCTGGTGCACGAAATTCCCTGCACCCTCTCCAATCAAGGACCCCCTTGGGCGATGTCCAACTCACATTCTGGGACCACCGGCTCCTAACCGCTCACCTGCCTGCCTGCCTGATTTCTAAATGCCTCTGCCTGCCTGCCTGATTGCTCCTAACCCCTCTGCCTAACGGCCTGATCTCACCCCAAACTGCCCTCTCCTGCCGGCCTGACCTCGCTCCTAACTGCTCTCCCCTGCTGGCCTGATCGTCCCTAACTGCCTCTGCCTGCCTGATCACCCCTAACTGCCCTCCCCTGCCGCCCTGATCTCGCCCCCAACGGCCCACCCCTACTGGCCTGGTTGCCCCCAACTACCCTCCCCTGCCAGCCTGACCTCACCCCCAACTGCCCTCCCCTGCCGGCCTGATTGCCCCTAACCCCCTGCCAGCTTGATCTCACCCCCAACTGCCCTCCCCTGCTGGTCTAATCACCCCTAACTGCCTCTGCCTCAGCCCCCACCACTATGGCTTTGTCGAGAAGGAAGTTGGATATCTGGAAGATGGCCAGTTGACCCAGTCTAATTAGCATATTACCCTTTTATTAGTATAAATAGATTATATAGGATAGAATTGCTTAAATGTGGGGAAAAGCCTTTTTCATCAGGTGGAGATGCTCTTGGCAGATAAAAATACATAATCCCTATATCTGGACAGATGGTCAGCCATATACTGCCAAACCGGTCATTAAAAAATTGAACCGCTTTCTTACACCTTACACCAAACAGCTGTTGCCCTTAAAACCCCTCCTCAGCCCCCACCTTAGGTTCTGCCTTCGCAGTTCACCCAGATTAGGTTCTAATTGGTCGGCTTCTATGTCAGTCAGCATCAAAAGCTTCGCCTCCTAGGCAGCCATTGGCTCCTCACAGTTCACCCAGATTTGGTTCTGAATGGTCGGTTTCTATGCCAGTCAGCGACTCAGGGCCTATCTCCGGGCCTGATCAGAGAGGCAGGGCTGATCAGCAGCCCCCGGGGCTGCTGGCGAGGCCCAGAGAGAAAGAGAGGCGCGGCTGCTACTAAAGCCAGAGAGAGAGAGAGAGAGAGAGGCAAGGGCTGATCAACAGCTGCACAAAGGCTGCGAATCAGGCCTTGCTTCTGTCTCCAGGTCTCTCTCCGGGCCTGATCCACAGCCCCCTCGGCAGTCAGTGCTGGGTCAAGGCACCTAAAGTGGCAGCAGTCAGTGCTGGGTTGCCACGGTGACTGATTTCCCCTGTTCAGTCATCCATTCAGTCATTTTGAAGATTACAGACCCTGGCTCTTTATATACAGACTAGAGGCCCAGTGCACAAAATTTGTGCACGGGTAGGGTCCCTAGGCCTGGCTGGCGATCAGGTTCCCTGCCTCCCCACCTCTCCCCTGCTCCTTCCCTCGCCACCAACTGGGTCCTGCCAGCCAGAGGGAGGGGCTGTGGGAGGTTTCAATCGCCAATTTGGAACATGCAGGAGGCAGCCAATCAATGATTCTCTATAATCATTGATGTTTCTATCTTTATTTCCCTCTCCAAAATCAATGAAATATATATTTTTAAAATGCGAGGTTTTTAGAGGGAGAAAGGTAGGGCAAGGGAGCTATTAAAAAAAAAAGGGCAGGGGAGCATTGGAGATCTTGCTCACATTTCAAATAGGGTAACATAAGGTGATCCTCAGGGGGTGACAGGTGAGGAGTGGCAGTGGGTAGAGCAGGGCACTGAGGGCTGAGGAACGGGCTGTAATGACTGGGAATGTCTGTAACAGTGACACTGAGCATGTGTTGGGACCATCGCTGGGATCATTCATCCCAAGAGGTTTTGATTCCGGACAGGAGGAGAAACAGAGAGATCAGTGGGGCTTTCTTGGCCTAAAAGGCGATGCGGATGGCAGGAGTGGGTTGCCTTGCTTCCCTACAAATGTAAACAGTGTAACTGAACATGGACGTCAGTCATGTAGCCAAATCAATGCTCAGCCAGCCCTGGTGGCTGTGTCCTGTCATTCTCTAGCTGTGCTGCAGTGCTATTAGCTGAGAAGGCCGAAGCCACACCCCCAAGTGCACATAGTATATAAAAGTGCGGGCAGGAAGTCGGAAGCCAGAAGCTGGAGCTGACGTGGCACGGCCCAGCAGTGCTGCATCTGCCAGGGAGCGGGGCAGGTAGCAGCTGTCTGCACGACTGGCTTTGGAGTCGGAGGGGTTGCACTTCCTGCACGTCACTGGTGAGTCGCCGTGAGCCATGGGACCAAGGGGCAGCGGGGTGGGGAACCCCGTCATGGTCGGGGTGTGGTCCTTCGCGGTACACCAGCTACGCCAGGCAGCGCCTGGGGAGGCTCTTCCCTCCTGGAGCCACTCTTCCCAGGGTGGCAGCATCTGGCCGCTTTTTTTTCCCCCAGATTTTTTTTTTTATTGGAAAGCAAGCTCTGGGTTTGCGGTTCCTGGGATCCCTGGGCCATAGTGTGCACCTCCAGGCCTCGCTGTGGCCCCCTCCCTCTCCTCCTGCATTGAGTGTCAGCCCAGCCTGCGCCCTCTTGCAATCCAGGACCACTTGGGGGATGTAGCAGTGCACCAAGAGGCAGGCGGCCAGGGAGGATCCCGAACAGGGGCCAGGTGCCTCATGGCTCATGCTCATCCAGGCTGTTGCACCTGCTACCGCTGCTTGGTAGTGCTGCCGCGGATCACCAGCCATGAGCCCAGCTTCTGGTTGAGCAGTGCTCCCCCTGTGCCTGGTGCAGGGATTCGTGCACTGGTGGGGGGCATGACCTGCAGGGATCGGCCCAATGTGGGAGCACTGCTCATCTCGGTCAGCCAAATGACACTCCCACTGTGGGAGTGCACTGACCACCAGGGGGCAGCTCCTGCATTGAGCATCTGCCCCGTGGTGGTCAGTGCGCATCATAGCGACAGGTCAACTGGTCATTCTGGTCATGCCGCCGTTTGATCGCTGGGCTTTTATAATACAGACTAGAGGCCCGGTGCGTGAAATTAATCCACAGGTGGGGTCCCTAGGCCTGACCAGTGATCAGGGCTGATAAGGTTACCTGCCTCCCCGCCTCCTCCTTCCCTCACCACCCGCGTCCGCCACCACCCACTCCCAGTTCCCTGTCCTGCCCCCCTGCTGGCTGGGCAGAGGGGCCAACCGCCACCACAGTGGGCGGGTGGCGGCAGGCTAATTGGGGCCTGCCAGATGGGGGGAGGGAGTGACTGGCTTTGGAGTCCGAGGGGTTGCGCTTGGCGCCCCCAGGAAAGGGGCTGTGTCTGCTGCCACCCACCCTCAGTTCCCTGTCCCAGCCTCAGGGCCCAACCCTGATCAGGCGATCGGGGCCTGCTGGCCAGGGGGAAAGACCAGGAGGTTGGCCTGCAGGCCCCATCAGCGACTGGGGCCTGCAGGCTGGGGGCAGCTCCTGTGTTGAGCATCTGCCCCGATGGTCAGTGCACGTCATAGCGACCGGTCATTCTGTCGTAACAGTCGCTTAGGCTTTTATACTAGGATATATAAATATGCATAGCCCATGGGCATGAGCAATAGGGTAGTGAAGAACTGGGGGGAGGGGTTGGTTAGGGGCTGGGAGCAAAGGGATAAAGGGGAGAGTGGAAGTTATCTGTAATATTATCAACAGTAAAAAAATGTATTTAAAAAGAAAAATTAACTCAAAATGGGCCATGGACCTAAGTGTAAGACCTAAAACCATAAAATTCTTATAAGAAAAGATAGAAGTAAATCTTTGCAATCTTGGATTAGATTCTTAGATATAACACCAAAAACAGAAACAAAAGAAAAAACTAGATAAATTAGGCTTCATCAACATTAAAAACTTTTGTGCTTCAAAGGCAACCACCAAGAAAATGAAAAGATAACCCACAAAATGGGAGAAAATATCTGAAAATCATATATATAAGAAACTATAAACATAGCATCCAGAACATATAAATCAATAATAAAAGACACATAAATTTGTTAAAAGGACAAGGTATTTGAATGGATATTTCTTGTAAGAAGATACACAAACGGCCAATAAGCACATGAAAAGTGCTCATTTGGCATTTGAAATGCAATTCAAATCACAATGAGATACTATTTCACACCAACTAGGATGGCTAAAATAAAAAGGACACATTAAAAAATGATGGGGTGAGAAACTGGAACCATTGTGCATTGCTGATAGGACTGTAAAATAATGCATCCACTTCAGAAAACAGTTTGGCAGGTTATTAAAATGTTAAACAAAATTACTGCATAACTCAGTAATTCCTAAGTACGTATACCCAAGAGAACTGAAAACATGGAAACAACCCAAATGTCCATTAACTGATAAGAGGAAACAATATGAGTATATTCACCAAATGGAATATTATTAAGCAATAAAAAGGGATAAAGGAGAACCAAGATGGCAGTGTAGGTAAACACTGGTACACGCCGCCTCCCACAACCACATCAAAATTACAACTACAATACAGGACCAACCAACATTCAGAAAGGCCTGAAAGCTAGCTGAATGGAAGTCCTACAACTAGAGAAGTAAAGAAGAATGAACACTGAGACAGGTAGGAGGGCAGAGGCATGGAACAGGCTGGTCTGACAACCATGTATGGAGGTTTTTTAATCAGGAGGTATATTTTGGCTGCAGAGGCCTCCCATGAGGAGCAAGGAATCCCGGCCCCAGATCAGATCCCAGCCCAAGGTTCCAAAGCTGGGAAGAGAAGTCCTCATAACTTTGGGCTGTAAAAACCAGTGGGGACTGTGACACAGAGGCCACAGAAGACCCAGGCAGTCTGTAATAAAGGGCCAGCATACGAACTAACATGGACTTGATCCCTCTGAGTTCCAACACTGGGGCAGCGGTTTGGGTGGATCCAGGGACATACAGGGAGGAACTGGATTGTTAGTATCGGAGCAAGAACTTGGGGTGGCTTTCTGCCAGACAGGGGTCTCACATGAGTCACTGTTTCTATGCTGAGAACTTCCCTATTACAGAGCTGACTGGCAGCCATATCTGAGTTTCCATCAGCGTGGTTCACAGTTTGCTCTACCCTGGTGATTGTCTGAGACCCCCAACCCATCCAATTTGCAGCCCCACCCAAGCTGTTTTCCATATGAATAACCTGTCCTGGCTTAGGCTTCAGACTTTCCTAAAATCTCTCAAACAAGTAGCAGCTGGTGTCAACGTGCCCCTTACCTATCAATAAGAGGCCCAAGACCCGCCACTTGGAGCAGCCTGCCTTGATTCCAAGCTTGGCCTCTGCTGGGCACTTCTAGGCCCAACACAAGTAGCAGCCATCTGCAGATCTCTCTGTAGCTCCTGCCGGGTGGTCCCAGGCAGTGACTGACTTTGCACCTCCTGGGAGGCCCCAGAGCCAGTGAACCCAGTGGAAAGCTTCAAACCCTATCAGATTACAACTCTACACATCCACAAGCAACACACTCAAGGGGCAGACTCAGTGAGTACGAAATTCTCCCTGAAGCAAGTCCTGCAACATACAAGTGTCTCCTACACAGCAGCTCTTCCACTGTAGTTGCAGCTGGTCCTCACAACCAATTGGACTGGAGGTCAATTCCTCCCATTGATGCCAACAGCAATCAAGTCTCAACTACAACAATACTGTTCACACAGCCCACACAGGGGCACACCGAAGAGTGCCCACCTCAAGTAATTGGAGAGGCTGAGCCACTAGGCCCTACAGGACACCTACTACACAAGACCACTCTACCAATTCCAAGAGACATAGCAGCTCTACCTGACACATAGAAACAAACACAGGGAAGCAGCCGAAATGCAGAGAAATGTAACAAATGAAAGAAATGGAACCAAGCAAACTACCGGATACAGAGTTGAAAACAATGGTTATAAGGTTGCTCAAGAATCTTAATGAGAGCCTCAAGAGACTTAGTGAGACTTTAAAAGACATGAATAAGGACCAGTCAGAAATTAAGCATATACTAACTGAAATAAAAAATAATTTACATGGACTCAACAGCAGAGTAGAAGATTCCAAGAAGCAAATCAATGGTCTGAAATATGAGGAAGCAAAACACACCAAATCAGAAGAGCAAAAAGATAAAAGAATCCAAAAATATGAAGGTAGTCTAAGAAGCCTCTGGGATAACTTCAAGTGTACCAAAATTCGCATCATGGGGGTGCCAGAAGGAGATGATAGAGCAAGATATTGAAAACCTATTTGAAGAAATAATGACAAAAAACTTCCCCTACTTGGTGAAAGAAACAGACTTACAAGTCCAGGAAGGGCAGAGAGTCCCAAACAAGAGGAGCCCAAAGAGGCCCATACCAAGACACATCATAATTAAAATGCCAAGGATTAAAGACAAAAAAAAAAAATGTTAAAAGCAGCAAGAGAAAAGCAGTTAGTTACCTACAAGGGAGTGCCCATATGACTGTCAGCTGATTTCTCAACAGAAACTTAGCAGGCCAGAAGGGAGGCAAGAAATATTTAAATTAATGAATAGTAAGGACCTATAACCAAGAATACTCTACCTAGCAAAGTTCTCATTTAGAATTGAAGGCCAGATAAAGAACTTCACAAACAAGAAGAAGCTAAAAAAATTCATTACCACCAAACCAGTATTACATGAAATGTTGAAAGGTATTCTTTAAGAGGAAGAGGAAGAGGAAGAGGAAGAGGAAGGAAGGAAGGGAGGGAGGAAGGAAGAAGAAGGGGATGAAAAATGTGAGCAATAAAATGGTAATAAATACATATCTATCAACCATTGAATCTAAAAGTCAAAATAAACAAACAAGGAATCTAATGAACAAAATTAATTGATGAATAAAATAGAATCAGCTGCTAAAAAGAAGTGTTTCTTTAGTTTTCCAGTAGGTGGCGATGAAGCACAAGTTTTTGTTTCTTTTGAACTGTTCTGGCTTCTCAGATCTCTCCTGAGCTGTGGAAAATATGGTGCCCTGTATTCTCCTCTGTGACCAGTTCTCCTCTGTCTCAGGGCACTACTCCTGTGGGAGAATGTGGAGGGGGCAAGGGGAGTGATGGAAACATGGAAAAGACTGATGAATGCCATAGGGGAGGGGGAAGAGATTAACCAATGATCTTATATGCATATAGGCAATACCTCTGGACACAGACAATAGGGTGGTGTAGGCCTGGGGTAGGGTGGGAACTGGGTCCAGGAGGGCAATAGGAAGGGAAAAGTGGGACATCTGAAATACTCTCAACAATAAAGATTTACTAAATAAATAAGAACCTAAGATTCCCATTTCTATATGCTCTTTTCTCCACCAGAAGTTTGCAAAGTGTGGTCCCCAGACCAGAAACAGCAGCAGGAGCAGGAGCAGCATCCAGGAACCCATTAGAATGCAAAGTCTCACACAGCCCAGCCCTAAATTTACCGTGGATCTCTTTATGGAGTTACCTTCTGCACTCCCTGCAGCCCCAAGGAGCAGAGATACAGTGTGCGTGAGCCTTCCTGCCTGAGTGTTTGGTACATTCTGCAGATAAGCCCAGTGACTAAGGTAAAGACGTAGGGCAGAGATTCAGTCCTGGTTTTCTGGTGGTGGTCATTGCCAAATGCAAGGTAAAAAAAAAAAAAAAGTGTGGGTGAGGGTGTCCTGGTCACCTTCCCTTATCCTTCCAGAGTTCACCTCCCCTCACCCTCCCAAACCCAGAAGCGGGCCCCAGAAGAAGCAGTAGCAGTGAGTGCCCGGCAACAGGGCATATTATCTGCAATGCAGTCCTGAGAACTGGAAAGGCAGAAGCACTTTTCTCTGAGCACAGGGGCAGCATGCCGCAGCTAATCCGGTGGCAGGGGTGGAAATACGGAAGTGAGGCAGCTGAGGTCTGACAGTCACCATTACTGGGAAGAAAGCAATGCCAGAAATGCACCAGCTGGCTGCACCCACCTCACCCAGCCACCACCCATCTGGGCTGAGCCCAGTGGGGGCACCTGGGATACCACTGGCAGCATCTGGTTGCAGGGGAGAGTGCTGGAATTTCATGGGCTAGGAACCCCATCACCACCTGTTCCCACATTCTCCCGCAGGGGTGGTGCCCTGAGACTGAGTAGAACTGGTCACAGAGGAGATGCCCACCTGCCCAGAGAATACAGGGCATCATATTTTCCACAGCCCAGGAGAAATTTGAGAAGCCAAAGCAATGCAAAAGAAACAAAAACTTGTGCTTCACTGCCACCTACCGGAAAACAAAAGAAATACTTCTTTTTAGCAACCTACTAAATAAAGAATGCCATTCTTCAAAAAAAGAAAAAGCACAGATAACATTCCCATAGATGTGTAGGCAGAGAAAGAATTCATCAAATACAATGAATAACCAAGGTAATGAGGCAGCTCAACAAAAAAAATCTCCAGAAAGTAAACTTAAAGACATAAAAATATGTGTTATTTGTTTATTATTATTGTTAATTCTCACCCAAGGATATTTTTTCCAATGATTTTTAGAGAGAGTGGGAAGGAGAGAAAGAGAAATACCGATGTGAAAGACACATTGATTGGTTGCCTCCCGCACACACCTGACTGGAAGTCAGGGTTTGAACCTACAACCCAGGTATGTGTCCTTGACTGGGAATTAAACCTGTGACCCCTCAGGTGTAGACCAATGCTCTAACCACTTAGCTTACCATCCAGGGCTATTTAATTATTTTTTTAATCCTCAACCAATGATATGTTTTTATTGATTTGAGAGAGAGAGAGATAGATAGAAACATTGATCAGTTGCCTCCTATACACTCCCTCACTGGGATCTAACCAAAACCTAGGTATGTGCCCTGACCGGGTATCGAACCCTCAACCTTTTGGTGTACAGATGACAATCCAACTAACTGAGCAAGCTGGTCAGGACAAAAAAAACATGATTTAATTAACAGAGAATTGAAGAGTGCAATTCTGAAAAATCTAAACAAGATACAAGAAAACTCAAAAATAAAATCAACAAAAAGACGAATACTTTACTAAAGACACTGAAACTTTAAAAAAGAACCAAATAGGAAAGATCTCAATAAAAGAGATGAAGAATGAACTAGTGAGCATAGGAAACAGAGTTGACCAGATGGAAGAAAGAATTAGTGATACAGTAGAAATCTAGACATAATGCAGATTTAAGAAGAGAAAGACTTGGGGGTAAAATCAAAACAAAAAGAGAAAACTCAAGAAGTGACTCCATCAAAAAGAGCAATACAAAGAAGAGGAACCCAAAGAGGCCCACACCAAGACACATCATAATTAAAATGCCAAGGGCAAAAGACAACGAGAGAATCTTAAAAGCAGCAAGAGAAAAACAGTTACCTACAAGGGAGTACCCATACAACTGTCGGCTGATTTCTCAACAGAGTTGCAGGCCAGAAGGGAGTGGCAAGAAATATTCAAAGTGATGAATAACAAGAACGTACAACCAAGAATACTCTACTCAGCAAAGCTCTCATTTAGATTTGAGGGTCAGATAAAGAGCTTCACAAATAAGAAAAAGCTAAAGGAGTTCATCACCACCAAACCAGCATTACATGAAATGTTGAAGGATATTCTTAAGAAGAAGAAAAAAGAAAGAAAGAAGAAGGAAGAAGGAAGAAGAAGGATGAGGAGGAGAGAGAGAAGGAGGAGGAGGAAGAAGAGGAAGAGGGATAAAAAATATGAACAATAAAATGGTAATAAATACATATCTATCAACAATTGAATCTAAAAGTCAAAATAAATTAACAAGAAATCTAGTAAGGAGAGAACCAAAATGGCGGCATAAAGTATATACCTGTACGTGCTGCCTCCCACAGCCACATTAAAACTACAACTAAAAGACAAAACGGCGATAATCCAGAACCATGGAAAAGCTGGCTGAGTGGAAGTTCTACAACTAGGAGGAAAGAAAAAAAGCGCATTGAGGCTGGGTAGGAGGTGCGGAGGCGCCAAGAGCAGAGGTATGGAGGCGTGCGAAACGGGCTGCAACTGGGTGCGCGGTTTTTTCAATCGGAAGGGAGATACAAGCTCCCGACTGCTCTGAACTCGTTTCTGGCGATACTCTGGGGACCCAGACTACTATGGGGAGAAACTGGACTGTCTGGCATCGGGTCAAAAAGCAAGGGTGGCTTTCTTGCAGAGCTGCTTGTAGGGATCATTGTTACTGTGGGGGCGCGGGACTCGGGGACTCGGGGACACGGAGGCGGCTGACGGACAGCCATCGCTGTTTGCTCCGCCCTAGTGATTCTCTGAGACCCCGCCCCACCCAATTTACAACCCTACCCAAGCTGTGTGCAGCCGCGCAAATGAATCACCTGTCCTTTCACAGCCTAACCTAACAAACTGCAGCTGGGTCAGAGAGCTCCAAAACTTCAAACCCCAAACAAAGAGGAGAAATCTGCAGATCTCGCTGTAGCTCCTGCTGGGTGGATTCACACAGTGGCTGACTTTGCACCTCCTTGGAGATCCAGGAGCCAGTATACCCAGTGGTCAGATATCAGATTACAACTCCTCACATCCATAAGTGATACACTCAAGAGGCAGACTCAGTGAGCACCAAAGCCCCACTGAAGCAAGTCCTGCCCCATAAGGGTGTCTCCAGCACAGCAGTTCTTCCACTATAGACACAGCAGGTCCTCGCAGTCAATTGGCCTGGAGGTCATTTCCTCTCAGGGATACCAAAAGCAATCAAGGCTTAACTACAACAAAACTGTGCACCCAGCCCACAAAGGGGTGCACCAAGAGTGTCCACCTCAGGTGATTGGGGAGGCTGAGCCACTGGATCCAATAGGACACCTACCACACAAACCCACTCTATCAACACAGGGAAGCAGTCAAAATGTGGAGACAAAGAAACAGGTCACAAATGAAAGAAATGGAATAAAGCAAAACACTGGATATAGAGTTCAAAACCACGGTTATAATGTTACTTAAGAATCTTCTAGAAACCTCTGGGGAACTTAGTGAGACCTTCAAGGATCTTAACGAGAATGCAAAAAAACAAAAACAAAAACAAAAACAAAAACAAAAACAAAAAAACAACAAAAAAAAACAAACAGAAAAGGACCAGTCAGAAAATAAGCATACACTGACTGAAATAAAGAATAATATACAGAAATCCAACAGCAGACTAGAGGATCCCAAGAATCAAGTCAAAGATTTGAAATAGGAGAAAGCAAAAAACACTCATCCTGAAAAGCAAAAAGAAAAAAGAATCCAAAAAATCTGAAGACAGTGTAAGGAGCCTCTGGGACAACTTCAAGCGTACCAACATCCGAATTATGGGGGTGCCAGAAGAAGAGAGAGAGCAAGATATTGAAAACCTATTTGAAGAAATAATGACAGAAAACTTCCCCTACCTGGTGAAAAAAATAGACTTTACAAGTCCAGGAAGCGCAGAGAACCCCAAACAAGAGAAATCCAAAGAGGACCACACAAGACACATCGTAATTAAAATGCCAAGGGCAAAAGACAAAGAGAGAATCTTAAAAGCAGCAAGAGAAAAACAGTTAGTTACAATTCTCCCCGTGTAACCAAGGTCGCTGTCATATTCAAAAACAAAGATGGAGAACTTCCTTTTGAAAGGGATTTGCTCATTCATTGTAAACCAGATCCCAATAATCCAAATGCCACTAAAATGAAACAAATCAATATCCTGTTTCCTACATTAGATGCAATGACATATCCTATTCTTTTTCCACATGGTGAAAAAGGCTGGGGAACAGATATTGCATTAAGACTCAGAGACAGAAACAAGGGATCTCAAGCAGCATGACTGCGTGAACTCAGACGAGCACTGCTTCTTCTCACGGAAAGCAGAGAGAGAACTACATAACCAAACACCTGGAGAAGAGAGATCATGGTGAAACAAAGAACCAACCCACATATGAAAGAAAAACAAGCATCATCAGAAAAGGAAGTAAACGAAATGGAGGCAATGGAGGCAAGCAACCTGTCAGAGAAAGAATTCAGAGAAATGGCCATAAGGTGGATGAAAAGAACGGAAGACATATTCAACAATATATGTAGGAACCAAAAGGAAATGAAGAAGAACCCAGAGGAAATGAAGAGAAACCAAGAAGAAATGAGAAATGACATCACTGATATAAAGAACTCAATAGAAAGCATCAACAGTAGACTAGAAGCAGAGGACCGAATCAGCGAGCTAGAAGACAAGGTAGGAAAAAATACCCAAACAGAACAGCTTCTAGAAAAAAAAAAATTAAAAAGCAGGAGGAGAGCCTAAGAGAACTCTGGGACAATGCTAAACGAAACAACATCCGAATAATAGGGGTGCCAGAAGGAGAGGAAACTGAGCAAGGAATAGAAAACCTGCTTGAAAAAATAGTAACAGAAAATTTCCCTGATATAGGGAAGAAAAAACTCACACAAATCCAAGAAGCTCACAGAGTCCCAAACAAAATGAACCCAAAAAGACCGACGCCAAGGCACATAATAATTAAATTGGCAAACACCAACAACAAAGCAAAAATCTTAAAAGCAGCCAGAGAGAGACAGAAAGTTACCTACAAAGGATCCCCCATCAGACTAGCGACCAATTTCTCAACAGAAACACATCAGGCAAGAAGGGAATGGAATGAAATATACAAAGTCATGCAAAGGAAGGGTCTGAATCCAAGAATACTATACCCAGCAAGGCTATCAATCAAAATTGAGGGTCAAATCAGGAGCTTCACAGACAAAAACGGTCTACGGGAGTTTATTACAACCAAGCCAGCAATGCAAGAAATGCTAAAGGGTCTGCTGTAAATAGAAAAAATAGGAAACAAAGAAGGAACACAGCGGTAAAGAACAAAAATGGCAACTAACAAGTTTCTATCGATAATAACTTTAAATGTTAAATGGATTAAATTCCCCAGTCAAAAGGCATAGGATAAATGAGTGGATAAGAAAACATGACCCATATATCTGCTGTCTACAGGAAACCCACCTCAGAAAAAAAGACGCACACAGACTGATGGTGAAGGGATGGAAAAAGGTTTTTCAGGCCAATGGAAGTGAAAAAAAAAAAAGCCGGGGTAGCAATACTTATATCTGACAAATTAGATCTCAAAGTGAAGGACATAAAAAGACATAAAGAAGGCCACTTCATAATACTAAAGGGAGCAGTCCAACAAGAAGAAATAACTCTGGTAAATATATATGCACCCAATATAGGAGCACCCAAATACGTAAGAAATCTTCTGGAGGAGATCAAGGGAGAGATTGACAGCAATACAATCATAGTAGGGGACCTTAACACCCCATTATCACCACTGAACAAATCCTCTAAACAGAAACTCAGCAAAGAAACATCAATCCTAAATGACTCACTATATCAGATGGAATTAATTGACATCTTCAGAACATTTCACCCCAAAGCCACAGAATATACATTCTCCTCAAGTGCACATTTGTCATCTTCAAAGATAGACCATATATTGGGTCACAGACAAAGTCTCTTCAAATTCAAGAAAATTGAAATCATATCAAGCATCTTCTCAGACCACAAAGGCATAAAACTGGAAATCAACTACAACAAAAACGATCCAGAAAAATCAAACACAAGGAGACTAAATAGCATGCTATTAAACAACGACTGGGTTACCAGTGAGATCAAAGAAGAAATAAAAAACATCATGGCAACAAACGACAATGAAAACACAACAATCCAAAACCTATGGGACACAGCAAAAGCAGTCTTGAGAGGGAAGTTCATAGCTCTACAAGCCTACTGCAAGAAACAAGAAACAATGAGAATAAATGACCTAACTCTACAACTTGAAGAGTTAGAAAGAAAGCAACACAAAAAGCCCACTGTTAGCAGAAGGAAGGAAATAACAAAGATCAGAGCAAAGATAAACAACATAGAGACCAAAAAAACAATACAAAAGATCAACAAAACCAAGAGCTGGATCTTTGAAAGGATAAACAAGATTGATACACCTCTAGCCAGGCTCACCAAGAAACAAAGAGAGAGGACCCAAATAAACAAAATCAGAAATGAAAGAGGAGAAATAACAACAGACCCCATAGAAATACAAAGGATTGTTAGAAAATACTATGAACAACTCTACTCCAACACACTAGACAACCTGGAGGAAATGGAAATATTCCTAGAAAAATACAACCTTCCAAAACTTAACCGGGAAGAATCTAAAAATCTCAATAGGCCAATAACTATGGAGGAAATCGAAGCAGTCATCAAAAAGCTTCCAGCAAACAAAAGCCCGGGGCCAGATGGCTTCACAGGGGAGTTTTACCAAACATTCAAGGAAGACCTAAAACCTATCCTCCTCAGACTATGTCAAAAGATCCAAGAGGAAGGAACACTTCCCAGCTCATTCTATGAAGCAAACATCACCCTAATCCCAAAACCAGATAAAGACAATACAATGAAAGAGAATTATAGGCCAATATCCCTCATGAACATAGATGCCAAAATCCTCAACAAAATCCTAGCAAATCGGATCCAGCAGTACATCAAAAAGATCATACACCATGGCCAAGTAGGATTTATCGCAGGGATGCAAGGATGGTACAATATCCGCAAATCAATAAATGTGATACACCACATAAACAAATTGAGAGATAAAAACCACAGTCATATCAATTGATGCAGAGAAAGCATTTGACAAAATCCAACACCCTTTCTTGATAAAAACTCTCAGCAAGATAGGAATTGAGGGATCATACCTCAACATAATAAAAGCCATATATGACAAACCTACAGCCAACATCATACTCAATGGGCAAAAACTAAAACCATTCCCCCTAAAAACAGGAATAAGACAGGGATGCCCCCTCTCACCACTCCTGTTCAACATAGTACTGGAAGTATTAGCCATTGCAATTAGACAAGAAGAAGAAATAAAAGGCATCCAGATTGGAAAAGAAGAAGTAAAACTGTCCTTATTTGCAGATGACATGATACTGTACATACAGAACCCTAAAGACTCCATCAAAAAATTATTAGACTTAATAAATGAATTCGGCAATGTAGCAGGATACAAAATTAATGCTAAGAAATCCATAGCATTTCTTTACACCAATAGTGAACTTACAGAAAGTGAAACTACAGAAGCAATCCCATTTACCATTGCACCAAAAAAATTAAAATACCTAGGAATAAACTTAACTAAGGAGGTAAAAGACTTATATGCCAAAAACTACAGGACGCTGAAAAAAGAGATAGAGGAAGACATAAACAGATGGAAGAATATACCGTGTTCATGGATTGGTAGAATCAACATCTTCAAAATGTCCATACTACCCAAAGCAATTTATAGATTCAATGCAATCCCCATTAAATTACCAACGGCATATTTCACAAATCTAGAACGAACGTTCCAAAAATTCATCTGGAATAAAAAAAGACCCCGAATAGCTGCAGCAATCCTGAGAAAGAACAAAGTAGGTGGGATCTCAATACCAGATATCAAACTGTATTACAAAGCCACTGTTCTTAAAACAGCTTGGTACTGACACAAGCACAGACATATAGATCAATGGAATAGAATAGAGACCCCAGAAATCGACCCAAACCACTATGCCCAATTAATATTCGACAAAGGAGGCAAGAGCATACAATGGAGTCAAGACAGTCTCTTCAATAAATGGTGTTGGGAAAATTGGACAGATAAATGCAAAAAGATGAAACCAGACCACCAACTCACACCATACACAAAAATAAACTCAAAATGGATAAAAGACTTAAACGTAAGATGGGAAACCATAAAAATACTAGAGGAATCCACAGGCAGCGAAATCGCAAACATATGCCGAAGGAATTTCTTCTCTGATAATGCTCCTAGGGCAATGGAAACTAAAGAGAAAATAAACAAATGGGACTACATCAAAATAAAAAGCTTTTGCACAGCAAAGGAAACCATCAACACAACAACAAGAAGACCCACTACACGGGAGAACATATTTGCCAATGATACCACCAATAAGGGTTTATTTTCCAACATTTACAGGGATCTCATGAAACTTAACAAAAGGAAGATAAACAATCCAATAAAAAAAATGGGCAACGGACCTAGATAGACACTTTTCGAAAGAGGACATACAGAAGGTCGAAAGACATATGAAAACATGCTCAAAGTCACTAATTATACGAGAGATGCAAATCAAAACGACAATGCGTTATCATCTCACACCTGTCAGAATGGCTATCATCAACAAGTCAACAAACAACAAGTGTTGGAGAGGATGTGGAGAAAAAGGAACCCTTCTGCACTGCTGGTGGGAATGCAGACTGGTGCAGCCACTGTGGAGAACAGTATGGAGCTACCTCAAAAAACTAAAAATGGAACTCCCATTTGACCCAGTGATCCCACTACTAGGAATATATCCCAAGAAACCAGAAACGCCAATCAGAAAGGATATATGCACCCCTATGTTCATAGCAGCACAATTCACCATAGCTAAGATTTGGAAACAGCCTAAGTGCCCATCAGCAGATGAATGGATTAGAAAACTGTGGTACATATACACAATGGAATATTATGCTGTAGTAAAAAAAAAAAAAGGAACTCTTGCCTTTTGCAACAGCATGGATGGAACTGGAGAGCATTATGCTAAGTGAAATAAGCCAGTCAGAGAAAGATAAATACCACATGATCTCACTCATTTGTGGATTATAGAGAACAACATAGACTGATGAAAAGGGACAGACCCAAAGACTGAGAAACAGCAATCAGGCTATCAATCCCCAGAAGGAAAGTAGGGGAGGGCGGGGGTAAGGGGAAGAGATCAACCAAAGGACTTGTATACTTGTATATAAGCCAAACCAATGGACATGGACAACAGGGGGATGGGAGCATGAGTGGGCGGGGCGGGGGTGGGGGGAGGTTGGGGGTTAATGGGGGGGGGGGGGATGAGGACACATTTGTAATACCTTAACTAATAATATTAAAAAAAAACCCACAAAAAAAATAAAAATAAAAGAATAGCAAGTTACAGGAAAAAAAAAAGACTCAGAGACAACAGTGTAATCGACAATAATACTAGACAAAATGTAAGGACATGAGTCACACAAATGCAGTATTATGGATTTCATCTCTCTGTGTGGGACACACTTAATCCTATTTTAAATGCAGGAAAATTAACTCAACAGTTTATTATAAATTCATATTCAAAAATGGAGGCCAATCGGATAAATTTCATCAAAGCAAACCAATCTAAGTTGAGAGTTGAAAAATACAGTGGTTTGATGGATTATCTAAAATCTAGATCTGAAAATGACAATGTGCCAATTGGTACAATGATAATACTTCCATCATCTTCTGAGGGTAGTCCCAGAAATATGCAGCAGTGATATCAGGATGCTATGGCAATTGTAACAAACTATGGCAAGCCCGATTTATTCATAGCCATGACATGCAACCCCAAATGGGCAGATATTGCAAACAATTTACAACGCTGGCAAAAAGTTAAAACAGGCGGACACTCCTGGGCGGCCAGCACAGGCACAGCGACCACGCCATCTTGGGAAACAGACCTGCTTGAGACTACGATCCTGGCCTCAGCACCACCCAGTCTGATCTCAGACGCATACCAGGACCCTGCAGCCACTGGGGACAGAGACCTGTGACCACAGCTACAGACCTGCGGACACCAAAAGTTCAGAAATCCCCGTGGCAGATCCGTGAGTAACAGAGCCCATCCCCCCTTCCCGCAGGCTTGCGGGCAGCGCCAGAGTAACTAACTGATAGACCCACCCCTTGCCGGGGCCTCAGCGCTCCAGGAACTTTAGCCTGGAAGTGCCGGAGCACCTTGGAACAGATCCTACGTGCACTGCCAGCTTCTGAGCCCTGGGCTGGAAGCAAACACGCGAACCCCAGGAACTGAGCCTACATGCACTGCCGGCTTCTGGGCCCTGGGCTGGGAGCAAACGTGTGAACCCCAGGAACTGAGCCTAGGCGCACTGCCAGCTTCTGAGCCCTGGGCTGGGAGCAATCGCGCGAACACTGGGAATTGGTCCCACGCATCACAGGCCCAGGGACCCCGATTCTCTGGGCAGGTGGCAGCACCAAGCACCAGTGACTTGACTGTGTTTCTTTTCACCTGCGCCTGAGATCCTGATTTCCTGTGCATTCATACTAAGAGCCAGTGACTCCAATTCCTGGTGCAAGGGCACACAGGGACCCTGATTCTCAAGGCAAGGTCGCGCGAAGCAACAGAGACTCTGATACTGGATTCTGGGGATCTCTGACTCCTGGCGCACGCTAGGGGGCTCTGGTTTTCAACACGCTTCAGGGGGGGTCTCTGTTTCAGCACAGTGCAGGCAGGGTCCCTGGTTCTAAGGGCGCGCACGAGGCCACATTGAGCGCTGACAACACTGACTCTGAGCGAGCCTGGTTCCCACCAACCCACAACAACCACACATCTTAGTGTCAGAGCTCTTCGGTGACACTAGGGTGGTGGGAGGCTCCCACTGCACACGGCCCAGGCCCACGTAACTCGATGTTTGAACCATCGGGAGATAATCAAAATGAAGAGACGAAACAACACCCAGAGGAAAGACAATGAGGAATCACCAAGAAAGGACATTAATGAAGTTGAAGTATGCAACACGACAGAAAAAGAATTCAGAATAATGGTTGTACAATTCATTCACCGGATGGATGAGAAAATCAACAACCTATGCAAGAATCAGGAAGAAATGAAAAGTGATATAGCTACAATCAAAAACACCATGGAAAGTTTCAACAGCAGACTAGAAGAAGCAGAGGACTGAATTAGTGAATTAGAAGATAAGGCAGAGAAACAAGCTAAATCTGAACAGCAACTGGAGAAAAAAATTAAAAAGCAGGAGGAGAGCCTAAGGGAGCTTCGGGACAACATGAAACGAAGTAACATACGTATAATACGGCTGCAAGAAGGACAAGAAGAGCAGCAAGGATTAGAAAATCTATTTGAAGAAATAATGTCAGAAAACTTCCCAGATATGGGGAAGAAAAAAGTTACACAAGTACAGAGAGTCCCAGGCAAGATGAACCCCCAAAGACCCACACCAAGACACGTCATAATAACGATGGCAAATGTACAAGACAAAGACAGAATCTTAAAGGCTGCAAGAGAGAAACAGAGAGTTACCTACAAAGGATCCCCCATCAGATTATCAAATGATTTCTCAACAGAAACACAGCAGGCTAGAAAAGAATGGGCGGAAATTTACAAAGTGATGCAAAGCAAAGGACTGAATCCAAGAATACTCTATCCAGCAAGGCTATCATTCAAAATTGAAGGGGAAATAAGAAGCTTCACAGACAAAAAAAGGCTAAGGGAGTTTTTCACCACCAAGCCAGCAATGCAAGAAATGCTAAAGGGACTGGTGTAAAAAGAAGAAATAAAAAGCTCAGGAAGAAAACAGCCACACACAAAAAGAAATGGCTACAAACAAGTACCTTTCAATAATAACTTTAAACGTAAACGGACTAAATGCTCCAACCAAAAGACATCGAGTGGCTGAATGGATAAAAAAACATGACCCATACATCTGCTGTCTACAAGAGACCCACCTCATTAGAAGGGACTCACACAGATTGAAAGTGAAGGGATGGAAAAATATCTTTGAGGCAAATGGAAAGGAAAAGAAAGCTGGGGTAGCAATACTTATATCGGACAAAACAGACCTCAAATTGAAGGCCATAACAAGAGATAAGGAAGGCCACTTCATAATACTAAAGGGATCAATACAAGAAGAAGATATAACTCTGGTAAACATATATGCACCCAATGCAGGAGCACCCAAATTCATAAAAAAACTCCTGGAAGATATCAAAGGAGAGATCGACAACAATACAATCATAGTAGGGGACTCTAATACACCACTGACATCACTGGATAAGTCCTCTAGAAAAACAATCAGCAAAGAAACAGCAATCCTAAATGACTCACTAGATCAGATGGACTTAATCGACATCTTCAGAACACTTCACCCCAAAGCCACGGAATATACATTCCACTCTGATGCTCATGGGACATATTCAAAAATAGACCACATATTGGGTCACAAGCAAAATCTCCCCAAATTCAAGAAGATTGAAATCATAAAAAGCATCTTCTCAGACCACGATGGCATAATATTAGAAATAAACTACAATAAAAACAACCCCAAATACTCAAACACTTGGAAGCTAAATAGCATGTTATTAATTATTGATTGGGTTAACAATGAGATCAAAGAAGAAATCAAAAACATCCTGGAAACTAATGACAATCAAAACACAACAATCCAAAACCTATGGGACACAATGAAAGCAGTCCTGAGAGGGAAGTTTATAGCTCTACAGGCCTATCTCAAAAAACAAGAAAAAATGGTGGTAAATCATCTAACTCTACAACTCAAAGAATTAGAAAGACAGCAACAAGAAAACCCCAGAGTGAGCAGAAGGAAGGAGATAATAAAGATAAGAGCAGAAATAAATGACATAGAGACCAAAAAAAACAATACAGAAAATCAATGAAACCAAGAGCTGGTTCTTTGAAAGGATAAACAAAATTGACAAACCTTTAGCCAGACTCACCAAGAAGCAAAGAGAGAGGACCCAAAAAAACAAAATCAGAAACGATAGAGGCGAAATAACAACAGACCCCACAGAAATACAAATGATTGTTAAAAAATACTATGGACAGCTCTACTCCAACAAACTAGACAACCTGGAGGAAATGGAAATATTCCTAGAAAACTACAACCTTCCAAAACTCAATCAGGAAGAATCTAAAAATCTCAATAGGCCAATAACTATGGAGGAAATTGAAGCAGTCATCAAAAAGCTTCCAGCAAACAAAAGCCCAGGACCAGACAGCTTCACAGGGGAGTTTTACCAAACATTCAAGGACGAGCTAAAACCTATCCTCCTCAGACTACTACAAAAAATTCAAGAGGAAGGAACACTTCCAAGCTCATTCTATGAAGCCAGCATCACCCTAATACCAAAACCAGGTAAAGACAACACAATGAAAGAGAATTACAGGCCAATATCCCTCATGAACATAGATGCCAAAATCCTCAACAAAATCCTAGCAAATCGGATTCAGCAGTACATCAGAAAGATCATACACCATGGCCAAGTAGGATTTATCCCAGGGATGCAAGGATGGTACAATATCCGCAAATCAATAAACGTGATACATCACATAAACAAATTGAAAGAAAAAAAAACACATGGTCATATCAATTGATGCAGAAAAAGCATTTGACAAAATCCAACACCCATTTTTGATAAAAACTCTCAGCAAGGCGGGAGTAGAAGGATCATACCTCAACATAATAAAAGCCATATATGTCAGGCCCACAGCCAACATCATACTCAATGAACAAAAACTAACACCATTTCCCCTAAGAACAGGAACAAGACAGGGATGCCCACTCTCACCACTCCTATTCAACATAGTACTGGAAGTATTAGCCATAGCATTTAGGCAAGAAGAAGAAATAAAAGGCATCCAAATTGGAAAAGAGGAAGTAAAACTGTCCTTATTTGCAGACGACATGATATTATACATACAAAACCCTAGAGACTCCATCAAAAAGCTACTAGACTTAATATATGAATTTGGCAATGTAGCAGGATACAAAATTAACGCCAAGAAATCTATGGCATTTCTATACACCAATAGTGAACTTTCAGAAAGAGAGATTATAAAAACAATCCCATTCACCATCGCACCAAAAAAATTAAGCTACCTAGGAATAAACTTAACTAAAGAGGTAAAAGACCTCTACTCAGAAAACTACAGGACGTTGAAAAAAGAGATAGGGGAAGACATAAACAGATGGAAGAACATACCGTGTTCATGGATTGGTAGAATCAACATCATTAAAATGTCCATACTAACCAAAGCAATCTATAAATTCAACGCACTTCCCATTAAAATACCAATGGCACACTTCACAGATCTAGAACGAACTCTCCAAAAATTCATCTGGAATAAAAAAAGACCCCGAATAGCTGCAGCAATCCTAAGAACAAAGTAGGTGGGATCTCAATACCAGATATCAAGATGTATTACAAAGCCACTGTTCTCAAAACTGCCTGGTACTGGCACAAGAACAGGCATATAGATCAATGGAATAGAATAGAGAGCCCAGAAATCGGCCCGAACCAATATGCTCAATTAATATTTGACAAAGGAGGCAAGAACATACAATGGAGCCAAGATAGTCTCTTCAATAAATGGTGTTCGGAAAATTGGACAGATACGTGCAAGAAAATGAAACTAGATCACCAACTTACACCATACACAAAATAAACTCAAAATGAATAAAGGACTTAAATGTACGATAGGAAACCAAAAAATTCTAGAAGAATCCAAAGGCAACAAAATCTCAGACATATGCCGAAGCAATTTCTTCACTGATACAGCTCCTAGGGCACTTGAAACTAAAGAGAAAATGAACAAATGGGACTACATCAAAATAAAAAGCTTCTGCACAGCAAAAGAAACCATCAACAAAAACAACAAGAAAACCTACTGCGTGGGAAAACATATTTGCCAATGTCATATCTGATAAGGGCCTAATCTCCAAAATTTATAGGGAACTCATACAACTTAACAAAAGGAAGATAAACAATCCAATCAAAAAATGGGCAAAGGATCTAAATAGACACCTTTCAAAAGAGGACATTCAGAAAGCCAACAGACATATGAAAACATGCTCAAAGTCACTAATCATCCGAGAGATGCAAATCAAAACAACAATGAGGTACCATCTCACACCTGTCAGAATGGCTATCATCAACAAATCAACAAACGACAAGTGCTGGAGAGCATGTGGAGAAAAAGGAACACTTGTGCACTGCTGGTGGGAATGCAGACTGGTGCAGCCACTATGGAAGACAGTATGGAGTTTCCTCAAAAAACTACAAATGGAACTCCCATTTGACCCTGTGATCCCACTTCTAGGAATCTATCCCAAGAAACCAGAAACACCAATCAGAAAGGATATATGCACCCCTATGTTCATAGCAGCACAATTCACCATAGCTAGAATCTGGAAACAGCCTAAGTGCCCATCAGTAGATGAATGGATTAGAAAACTGTGGTACATCTACACGATGGAATACTATGCTGCTGTAAAAAAGTAGGAACTCTTACCATTTGCAACGGCATGGATGGAACTGGAGAGCATTATGCTAAGTGAAATAAGCCAGTCAATGAAGGAAAAATACCACATGATCTCACTCATTCATGGATAATAGAGACCATTATAAACTTTTGAACAATAATAGATACAGAGGCAGAGCTGCCTCAAACAGATTGTTAAACTGCAGTGGGAAGGCTGGTGAGGGGTGGGGGGCAGGAGCGAGGGGAGTAAGAGATCAACCAAAGGACTTGTATGCATGCATATAAGCATAACCAATGGACATAAGACACTGGGGGGTAGGGGAGGCCAGGGCATTGTCAAGGGCGGGGGAAAAAAAGGGACACATATGTAATACCCTTTGTAATACTGTAAGCAATAAAAAAAAAAAAATTTTTTTTTTAAAAAAGTTAAAACAGACCTGACTTGGTAGCCAGAGTTTTTAATATTAAGCTGAGTGCTCTTTTAAATGATATCTGTAAATTCCATTTATTTGGCAAAGTAATAGCTAAAATTCATGTCACTGAATTTCAGAAACACGGACTGACTCATGCTCACATATTATTGATATTAGATAGTGAGTCTAAATTACGTTCCTCTAATTAATTCCCTTTCAATGTGCATGAATTTCGTGCATCGGGCTACTAGTATATACATATATATACACACACACACACATATATATACATATATATGTGTATATATACATACATATATATGTACATGTATATGTACATATATATGTATGTATATATACATAAATAAAAAAGCCTAAGTGACTGACCAGTCACTATGATGCACACTGACCACCAGGGGGCAGACACTCAAGACAGGAGCTGTCCCCTCATGGTCAGTGCGTTCCCACAGTGGGAGTGCTGCTCAGCTGACCACCGGGCGCCAGACACGGGGCTTACGGCTGGCGAGTGCCGCTGCAGTGGCGCAAGCCTCTCCCTGTTGGGACTGATTGGACATGAGCCAGTGGCAGGCACAGTGGGGCTGGGATGAGTGGGAGCGGCAGGCAGGAGCAGCATGTGGAATTGGACTGCCAGTTTCAGCCCAATCCCCACAGGCCATGCCGAGGGACCCCACCAGTGCACGAATTCGTGCACTGGGCCTCTAGTATAAAAATATAGGACATATTCAAAGTTCAATAATTACTCTCTATTAGGTAAATCAAAGTTATGTAATATTGAAAATACTTCAATTCAAAATGCTTCCATTTCAAAAATTATTATTTCTATTATTTGTAAATGAAACATACATGATATGAATGAATCTGAGAAAAGATTTTTCAAGATTGTATATAAAGTATCTTTCTTTGGGAGGCTTACCTAGCAAAAGTATACTGGCAGTTTCTTCTAAAACTGAAAATACACTTATCAATTTGACAAACACACTCTTGGGCATTTATCTCAGAGAAATAAAAATGTATGTTCATGTAAAAACCTGCACACAACAGTACATGGTAGATTTGTTGTAACAGCCAAAAACTGGGAACAACCCAAATGTCCTGAAATGTGACTATGATTAAACAAATTATGATATATCAATGTCATGGAATACTACTCAACAATAAAAAGGGTAACAAAATTATAGAGATGGAGAAGATTAGTGGTTGCCAGAAGTTAGGAGGGTGTTGGTGTGAGCACTGTGGTGATGGATCTTGTATGTGATTTAATCTCATGCTGTTTTATTTTGTACAGTAACATGTTGCACAGGCTTGTAGCCTAAGAACAATAGGCTATAAGAAATAGCCTAGATGTATAGTAGGTTATATCATCTAGGTTTGTGTAAGTATAAAACATCTATAATGTTCATACGACAACAAAATCACCTAAAGATTCATTTCTCAGAATGTATCCCATTTGTTAAGTGGCACATAACTGTATATGTATCTTTGTGGGGGGGGGGGGGGTGTGCATGTATGTGCGTGTGTGTGTGTGTGTGTGTGTGTGCGTGTACATAAACTAAATACAACCTAGATGTCTGAGAATATGGGAATCATTAAATTCTCAAAAACTAGTTATAAAATATGCAGCCACTGATAATGTTGATACTGGTATAAAATTATAAAAAGAGAATAAAACAAAATTCAAAATTAGTTCCTATAAATGCATATAAAATAACAGGAAATATTTTTCACAAAAATAAAAGATAATTGTGTTAGTGTGACAGAATTCCAGATATTTTTCTTAAACTTTTTTATAGTTGTCATATTATTTTCACAGTTAAAGAAATAAACATACTCTTACCTTATCCCAGAAATCAACCAAAGCTGTAAAGTCCCATTTCTTAGAATATGCCACATTGTATTTCAGAATAGCATCCTATGGAAACAGCATAAAGAAAAACCTCATCATACAGTCAAGTGAATTATCTATGAATAGACTGTCTCCTTAATGAACTACTTCCAGTAAATTTTTTAATGCTGGACAAACTTCCTCCTACCATTAACTGTTCCACATAAGTAGCTATGAACCAATAGAATGCATACTAACTTATTATTTACTTAAGAAATATGAGATTAGATAAGTCAAGGATTAAGGGAAAAACATAATTATTCTAAAGCATACCTTCTAAATAGAGGTAATTAATACAAATTAAGTAGACAAAAATCAGATATTGGGGATTAAAAAATATTATGATTTCTGGACATTAAAAGGGTCACACTATGTATACAGACATACAGTATATTTACAGTATTAAAATTTCAGTCCAGCCTGTGTGGCTCAGTGGTTGAGTGTCGACCTATGAACCGGGTTAGATTCCCGGTCAGGGCACATGCCCAGGTTGCAGGCTCGATCCCCAGTATGGGGTGTGCAGGTAGCAGCCAATCAATGATTCTCTCTCATCACTGATATTCCTATCTCTCTCTCCCTCTCCCTTCCTCTCTGAATTCAATATACACACACACACACACACACACACACACACACACACACTAGAGGCCCGGTGCACAAAAATTTGTGCACTCAGGGGGGGTCCCTCAGCCCAGCCTGTGCCCTCTCGCAGTCTGGGACCCCTCGGGGGATGACCACCTGCTGGCTGAGGCCCACTCCCCGGGGGATTGGGCCTAAGTTGGCAGTCAGACATCCCTCTGGTAGCCCGGGAGCCTTAGGGGGATGTCATGGGGACAGTAAATTAGGAAACAAATATGAGAAAAGGATCCTGATGGAAAGGGCAATAATAAAAAAAATAATTGAGACATTGCCACAAAGCACAAAATGGTATTTTTCCTTTATTATCCACTATTTTTATAAGCTACATATTAATAGTTATCTTCCCCCAGCAGTCCACACAAACTAAGGATTTATATAGAATGAAAAGTTAAAATAGTTCGCCACCTACTGGTATAACATTTAAGTGTCGGAATAGGCAGTACTTTATAACTGGTTAGTCGTATTAAAAATAAGACAACAGACCCCAAAACAGACACATGCTGAACCCCACGTCACCAAACCAAACTTAATTTCAGTTTTGGCTCTCCCACAAACAGAATCTTAAACCAGTCAACAAGAATCACCTGGATGGCACTAGTGAGGTTATCTGCCTGATAGACCCTTGCCATTCCCTGAAGGCAAGTGACCTTGCAACAACCAATCCATTTTGCTACTATAACTTCCTTGTTCCCGCTCCCTTCGTTTTTATAAGCCTTTATTTTGCACAGCTCCTTGGAGCTCCTTTCTATCTGTTGCCCAAATTCATGAATTGTTGAATAAAGCTGTTAAGATCTTTAAAATGTACTCAGTTGAATTTTGTTTTTTTAACCCTAGAGTGGGTTATGCATAAGACAATCCATTTTGCAGAAAGAACTGTTATTTACAATTATGTTTTATTTCATTTCTTTTAAATTTCCATTTTGATTATATTTTATAATGTGTATATCTCAATAAAGTAATAAATATGCAGAATTTATAAATAGCTGTTAATACTTATAATGCATACCCCCAAATTTGTTTTACTGTAAGTGTAGGTAAATCTGAAAAACACGGTTAGATCATTACTACAAATCTTCCAAATTTCTTCATCACTAAAGAAGTTTTAAAAAATTAACTCTGCCAAAGAGCTTCCTAAAAAATACTTCATGCCATATAAATAATCACCATGCATCTATCTAGGTTAAAAACTGAGCCAACAAAGTGTGTATTATTTACTTGGAATCAGGGGATATTCATGTTCTTTCAAAAAGGAGATGGGGGTATCAACCATAAAATAACATGGCCAAAAAATTTTTTTATTTTTCTCTCACAGCCATAATATAAGATTTTCCATTAGGAAGAGAGAAAAAAGATTTGAAGAATTTTTTTTTTTCTAATCGCTTGTAACTGATTTCAGAACCTCAAAGTATTAAATAGCAGTGTCTATCAACAGGTGAATGGACAAACAATGCATATAGCTGATACACAAAACAACATGGATAAATCTCAAAAATTAAATGAAGAAAATTTGGATATACTCGATGGAGATTTTCACACATATTTGAGTGATGATTCCATTGATTCCACAGATGATGCTGAAAAGGAAAATTTTCCCATCGAATTTCTTAATAGTATTACTCCTTCAGGGATGTCATGTCATAAATTAAAATTGAAAGTGGGTGCAATCATCATGCTATTGAGAAATCTCAATAGTAAATGGGGTCTTTGTAATGGTGCCAGATTTATTATCAGAAGATTACGACCTAACATTATTGAAGCTGAAGTATTAACAGGATCCGCAGAGGGAGAGGTTATTCTGATTCCAAGAATTAATTTGTCCCCATCTGACACAGGCCTCCCATTTAAATTGATTCGATGACCATTTCCTATGATGCCAGCATTTGTGATGACTAATAATAAATCACAAGGACAAACACTAGACAGAGTAGGCATATTCCTACCTGAACCCGTTTTCGCACATGGTCAGTTACATGTTGCTTTCTCTCAAATTTGAAGAGCATGTGATGTTAAAGTTCTAAAAACTTCATCACAAGGGAAATTAGTCAAGCATTCTGAAAGTGTTTTCACTCTTAATGTGGTGTACAGGGAGATATTAGAATAAGTTTAATCACTTAATCAGTCATTGTTTGCATCACTGTTGTTTTCATATCATGTTTTTGTCGTTTTTATATCATGCCTCTGTTGTTGTTATATCCTTTTGTTACTGTTTATTTATTAATAAATTTATATATTATTTTCATATACATTTTACTAATTTCCTTTCATCTCTCACACTTCTACTATAAAGAAAGGGCAAATAGCAATATTAAAATATTTCCACTAATTAATTCCCTTTTAATGTGCATGAATTTCATGCACTTGGCTCCTAGTAGTAAATAATAATACAAGAATAAACTCTGTGTTTCACGTACTCAGAACTGTAAACCTACTTTTGCCCAACCTTCATCGTTCTTTCAACAAAGGAAACAATTATAGAAGAATATCTCAATAGATTACTCTGTTCTGCTGAAACTACTGTAAAATAAACAAGGCAAATTCAGATTAAAGCAGTTATTCTTCCTAAAGTAATCATGGAACACTAAGGAATTGCTAAAAAGGTGAGTGGACAATGTAATTTAAAATATTATGATTATTCTGCATTTAAGCTTTAAAAAAAATAGGAAAATTCTCAATAATCCTGTTTTTAGGCCATAAAGGCACTAACACAGTGTTTCTCAAAAAGAGTTTAGATAGTACTCTTGGATGGCCTGTTTTGGTATTTTTGAATTTATATTATTAAACTGTGGTTTTAGAATACAAAAGCCAAAAGACAACACACTGTAGGAACGAAAGCTGGTACTTTAAATAGATAAAAATGATCAGAAGATTGAGCCATTCTAAGATCCACTGTAGTACAGGATGTCAAACCAAAGACTATCTACCACTATCATATTTACTAGGTGTACCAGTTAATAATGGCAGATTTTGTAATAAAAGAAAACACGATAATTTCAAGAGAAACATTAGAAGTGCTTTATTCAAAGTAATGTCCATTGCTAGCTACACATTCCCCCCATCTTTCAGGTAATTTGTGGATACTGTCCCAATAGAACTTTTCTTGTTTTGAGACAAACCATTCAGAGACCCAATTTTCCACTTCTTCATATGTTTTGAAGTGCTGCTCAGAAAGTGCATGTGCCACAGATCGGAACAAATGGTAATCTGAAGGAGCAAGATCTGGTGGATACGGCAGGTGTGTTAATACTTCCCAGGCAAGATCTTTTAACATGTCTTTAACTGGTTTTGAAGTGTGTGATGGTGCATTATCATGAAGCAAAATTACTTTGCCATGACTTCTGGCACATTCTGGTCGTTTCACGATCAAAGTGTGGTTCAAATTGATTATTTGTTGTCGGTAGCAATCATCATTAACGGTTTCATCTGGTTTTAGAAGCTCATAATACACCACACCTTCCTGATTCCACTAAACGCAGAGCATTGTCTTCTTTCCGAAGCGATCTGGCTTTGCAGTCGTTGTTGATGGTTGACCTGGATTAACCCATGATTTTGTGTGTTTGGGATTCTCAAAATAAATCCACTTTTCATCGCCAGTCACAATTCAATGCAATAAAGACTTTCTTTCGTGCTGTTGAAACAACATTTTCCTGATGACTTTTCTGTTTTCCATTTGTCTTTCCTTTAGTTGATGTGGCACCCATTTTCCTTCCTTTAAAATCTTTCCCATTGCTTGTAAAAGATCGGAAATGGTTTGCTGAGCAACGTTTACTCTTTCTGCAAGTTGTGTTTGAATTTGACACACATCTTCATTCAATAATGCTTGTAACTGTTGGTCTTCAAACTTTTTCAGTTGACCTGGACGTTCTTTGTCTTTCACATCAAAATCATCACTTTTTTTTTTTTTAAATCATCACTTTTAAAGCATTTAATCCAGAGTTCACAAGTATCTTGAGATGGAGTATGTTCACCATAAGCTTCCCGAAGTATACAATAATTTTTTCTTCAAAATAAAGTAATGAATTAAAACTTCCTGCAAATGCTTTTTTTGGCATGAAATTTGACATTTTTAAGCGTAAAAATATCTACGATGTTAACACCTTCAGCAAATTTGACATATGAAGTTTTGAAGCTTGCTGTCAATACAATAAAATAGCATACATATCAAATCGCATATATATCAACATATGTGTAACTCCATCTATTGAAAAAAAAATCCGCTTTAGTAACTGGTACACCTGGTATTTGCAAGTTAATGTTCTGCACACAGATCCCATCTTTGCATCTACCAACATTCACCAACTGTGCTTAGAAAGAAAAGTAACCAATACAAAATGAAAATTTTTTCTTGATACAGTATTTTTTTTAAGTTTCTCAGCATATTACTTTGGGGTTCAAATCAGTGGTTAAAAAACTTATGTGCAGAAGGTGGCGCTTCAGGCAACAGACAGCACAGCCGTTCTCTTCAAAGGGGAGTCAGGAGTTGCTAACCTGGTGGCGGCTATGAGAGCCACAACTATAATGATGAGCTGCAGTTCTTAGAAAAAATCAATAAAGCGCAGGCCAATGTTGCTAAGTGGCTAGAGTGTTGGCCTGTACACCAAATGGTCTCAGGTTCGATTCCCTTGGTTGCAGGTTCCATCCCCTTCCCTGGTCAGGTCCATGCAGGAGGCAACTAATCAAAGTGTTTCTTTATTTTTATTTTATTTTTAAATATGTATTTTATTGATTTTTTACAGAGAGGAAGGGAGAGAGATAGAGAGTTAGAAACATCAATGAGAGAGAAACATCGATCAGCTGCCTCCTGAACATCTCCTACTGGGGATGTGCCCACAACCCAGGTACATGCCCTTGACCGGAATCGAACCTGGGACCTTTCAGTCCGCAGGCCGACGCTCTATCCACTGAGCCAAACCGGTTTCGGCCAAAGTGTTTCTTTCACATCAATGTTTTTCTTTCTCTCTCTCTCCCCCCTCCCCTTCTCCTTCTCCCTCTTCCTTCCTCCCTTCTACTCTCTCTAAAAATCAATGGGAAAAATATCCTCAGGTGAGGAGTAACAAAAAAAAAATTCAAAAAACAAAATAAAGAAAAGATCAATAAAAACTGCTAGAGAGCCCTGGTAGGTGTGGCTCAGTTGGTTGGACATTGTCCCATACACCAAAAGATTGCCAATTCAAGTCCCAGAGTATATGCCTGGGTTTCGGGCTCGATCCCTGGTAGGGTGCGTGCGGGAGGCAGGCGACCCATGTTTCCCTCTTACAGTGATGTTTCTCGCTTTCTCTTTTTCCCATCCTCTCTCTCTAAAAATCAATTTTTAATAAAAGATTAAAAAAAAAAAAAAAACTGCTGGAGAATCAAGTAGGGCTTTGTGTCCAACATGTAGGTTGAAGGAGTTTTCTATTGAATGATGCTCTGGGAACGTTACTATTTGAGGAATTAAGAAAATGCCTGTCGCAGGTTATGGATTTGTTATTGTGATTATGGCAGCCTTTGATATAAATGACCCTGAAGCAGTGGTGCCCCAGGTGACATCAGATTTTACATTAAATGTGGTGTCCACTTGCTAAGAACCAATGTAGATGAAAGTGAAGTCCCACCTATGAAGGAGCACCTTGCACAAGCTATGTCTGACCACATTCCTGTTGGGGTGGGGTTCAAAGGTATCATCCCAATGAATGCCAAAAGCTTGGAGGAAGCCTTGGAGACCGGTGTGGACTGGTCAATAAGAGAAGACTATGCCTGGGCCGAAGACAAGGCGCACTGTGAGGAGCACTGTGAGAATGCTACAAGCTGACCTCAATAAAGTCTCTGCAAGAGCTAAAAAAATAGGCCTTCCTCAGTTGGTGACCCCGCGAGCAGGTAACCACTATGCAGAAATTCAAGTTGTGGATGAGATTTTCAATGAGTATGCTGCTACGAAGATGGGCACTGACCATAATGGATGGGTGTGTGAGATGACCCACAGTGGAAGCAAAGGCTTGGCCACCCAGTAGCCCCAGATGCCCTAGTTGCTATGGAAAAAGCCAGGAAGAGAGACAAGATTATAGTCAATGATCATCTGTTGGCTTGCATTCAAATAGTTTCTCCAGAAGGTCAGGACTACCTGAAGAGAATGGCAGCGGCAGGGAACTATGCTCTTCCATGACCTTCTTAACCTGTCAGGCTTTTGCTAAGGTCTTCAGTACAGCCCCTGATGACTTGGACCTACATGTGATCTATGATGTCTCTCACAATACCTCCAAAATCGAATAGCATGCGGTGGACGGAAAACAATGGACCCTGTTAGTTCACATAAAGGGATCCAGCTGAGCTTTCCTTCCTCACCATCCCTCACTGCTGTTGATTATCAACTCACTGGACAACCAGTGCTCATTGGTGGCACCATGGGAACCCACAGTTATGTTCTTATTGGCACTGAACAGGACATGACAGAGACCTTTGGAACAACCTGCTGTGCACTGTCCCCAGCAAAATCTTGACATTGATTTAGATTTCCAGGATGCCTTAGACAAATTAGCAGATATGGGAATTGCAATTTGTGCTGTCTCATCCAAACTGTTTATGGAAGAGGCTCCGAAGTCCTATAAGAATGTGACAGATGCTGTGATCACCTGCCAGGATACTGGAATCAGCAGGAGGCCATTAAATTGAGACCAAGGGCTGTTATCAAACGGTAGACTCCAATGACCCTTACTGAAATAGAAATGGACTGAAATGCTCTTCAGACACCAAGACTCAGAAACCTGCCCTAGTTGATTTAGCTCACTAGATACAGCATCAGCCTGCACACTGAAGGGTCTCGGGTTCGATTCCAGCTGTAGTCAGGGGCACATGTGGGAGGGAACCAATCAATTGTTCCTCTCACATCGATGTTTCTCTCTGTCTCTCCTCCTACCTTCCACTCTCTCTAAAAATCAATGAAAAGCCCTAACCGGTTTGGCTCAGTGGCTAGAGCAGCCGTGGGCAAACTACGGCCCGCGGGCCGGATCCAGCCCGTTTGAAATGAATAAAACTAAAAAAAAAGACTATACCCTTTTATGTAATGATGTTTACTTTGAATTTATATTAGTTCACACAAACACTCCATCCATGCTTTTGTTCCGGCCCTCCAGTCCAGTTTAAGAACCCATTGTGGCCCTCGAGTCAAAAAGTTTGCCCACCCCTGGGCTAGAGCGTCGGCCTGCAGACTGAAAGGTCCCAGGTTCAATTCCAGTCAAGGGCATGTACCTTGGTTTCGGGCACATCCCCAGTAGCGGGTGTGCAGGAGGCAGCTGATCAATGTTTCTCTCTCATGGATGTTTCTAACTCTCTATCCCTCTCCCTTCCTCTCTGTAAAAAAAATAAATAACATGTATTTTAAAAAATAAAAAATGAAAATCAGTGAAAAAATATCCTCAGATGAGGATTAACAACAAAAAAGACTCAGAGGCCTGACAGGTTCCAAAGTGTGCAGCTGTAACTGCCCGTTGCAAATGGCTGACGGAGGCTCCTGCGTCAGGAGCCAGTACGGTAAAATTACCTTCTGGGAGGAGTCACATGGTCCCCATTTGGAAAGGAATGTATATGCTTCCTCCCTGGTAGTCCCACAGATTTTTAGGGAAATTAGTGGGTGGGGATAGTTCAAGAAACTGCCTTACTCAGTCACACAAGTCTTTAATCATCAGAATAAACTTCTGTACACTGAGAGGTGTCATGAAGAACATTTTTATTATTCAGAAGGATTCCTTTTTGCCCCCTTTTGTCACATTGTCCGTTCACCCTCTAGCCCATTCCCCTGCACTGAACAAAATCCTAAACACCACTCTTACTTGGAGAGTATCCATGGGTCATGTCAGGATGTTAGGTGATTGAATAAGGGACACACTGAGGAGAGAATATGTGTGGCAGTGTAGGAATAGGGACCCAAAAGAAAAAAATAATTATTCATAAACTTGCTACCTTTCTCATTCTAAATATAAGGCAGAGTTTTGACTTAATCTGCAAAATGGCATCAGCTGGTATCTGTCATTAATTAGTCCTGGTCTGGGAAACTTTTCTGGAATAAAAACTTGCACAATAGCAGCAATATCTTTACATGGGTGACCGAATCATTATAAAACAGGAGGCTGCTGCATCTGTGATGCTGATGACTGCTTGTGTTGACAAGACTAATCTTGTGCCGCTAATTAGATTTCATGCTATATACTGTACTGTGACACCTTGAAGATAAAGTTATAGGAGTAGGCCTCTGTTGAGCCCAAATAGCCAGTAAAATGGGAAAATCTAATAAAGCTGCAATATGTTGCTAAAAAACAAAAAACAAAAAAAATCTTTTGTGCAAAAAGGAAATACTGACTACAAATCGCTTTTACTATGAAATGAACACAACTCAAAATGATGTGTCATAATACTTCAAATTGACATAGCTCTACACTACTTGTGTGAATTTATATCTAGTTTTTTGTTTGTACATATGTAACATTATACTAAAAATAAGTAAATTCTGCCGAAACCGGTTTGGCTCAGTGGGTAGAGCGTCGGCCTGCGGACTGAAAGGTCCCAGGTTCGATTCCAGTCAAGGGCATGTACCTGGCTTGCGGGCACATCCCCAGTAGGAGATGTGCAGGAGGCGGCTGATCAATGTTTCTCTCCCATCGATGTTTCTAACTATCTCTCTCTCCCTTCCTCTCTGTAAAAAAATCAATAAAATATATTAAAAAAAAAAAAAGATTAGAGAAACTCTTTAAAAAAAATAAATAAATAAATAAAAATAAGTAAATTCTGGTAGACATGGAGAAATTCTTCCATTTAAAAGGAGTACATTACAAAATTGAAAACTACTGTCCCTAAGAAATAAAATTTTCAAAATACAGTATGGCACACTATATCAATGTTTTTTCACCTTAAAAAAAAAAAAACCCACAGGAGTTAGAGAAAGATATAGGAAACTTAAGAACAACTTGTAAGTATAAAAGGAAAACAGTATAAAACCTGAGAAACTATCACAACAAATTAAGTCTCTCAAAGAAAATGAAACACCCCCCAAAAAAAGAAACCCAATTTCATGGAAGTATAGAAATATCTTACTGTTTAGTTATAAAACTTCAAAGTTTACATAGTGTCAAATATAAACATATACTCACCCACATTTTACTAGTAGCTATTAGAAAAGCGATCTAATGAATGCCCCTACAGTCGTAAATGAAATATTTTAAAAAATAAATTATTGCCAAAATATTAGATTAATAAATTATTAAACTGCTAGAAGCTATATTAAAAGCAATAAAAAACAGAATGCTTAATGTATACTTTAATCATTAGGAAACTCAGCTTCCCTTTGGGCAAATACCGCTGAAGTCATAATTCTTTCCTCATTTACTTTTGAAGACATTTCAGAAACATGATAATTCTAAAACAAAATAAAAGAGAAGTTTGAAAGGAAGGAAATTGGATGGGGAATCAAGAAACAGAAGTCCAATTCCTGGTTCTCCAAATTATTCTGTGTGGCTCCAGGCAAGTCATTTACAACTCTTAATATTTCTACTCGCTTCTTAGTGATGGAATAGAAACCAAGAATGTCTCTAAATAGAGTTCCTCAGGAAGAAACCACCTTGCATATAAATAATGCTGTTACCTGAGTACATTAAAGATCAAAAAATGTCTTTGAGGGAGGAGACACAGGGCCCATCACTAACAACTGCATGTAAGAGGCAAGAATAGCAAAAAGAACTATACCTTCAGGTTTTGGGGTCTTGTGAATTTGTTGAGAAGTGCAGTCTGAATGAGCTCCCATCTGCTCCCTGCAGTTCGCTCACCATTCTTTAAGGAAAAGAAAAAAAACAAATGAGAAAACTACTCTAAGTTTTTTTGCATCATAGAAGCAAGTGTCAAACAAAAATGTACTAAACTACCAAAGACTAAAGGAATATAAGCTTTGTTTTTACCTCATCTTCCACAGGGTATAAGTTTTGTTCTGAACAAGGCATCTTTACATGCTTATTGTCCCACAAATCTTTAAAATGTGTTGGAAAAGGTTTAGGAACTTCTCCTGCCCGTAAAAGATCTACCTGGAAGAGAGATTAACAAGAAAACTGTAAGTGTATAAAAACTAGGTGTATCATCTACAAAAGAAGTCAAATAAAGCAGCCAAAGCAAATGCTGTAAAATACAGACTAGCTCCTAGGGAAGAGACCTTCTTAAGCTGCTTAGCAGTTTCCACTCCTTACCTCCATTTAATCAGTTGCCTGGTCACCATGCTCTGGACATCTATCTCCATCCCATCGAGGCCTCTATTCCTCATTACTCCTTGCCTGAATTTCTGCCAACAGCCTTCTATCCCTTTCCTTCACTCCAGCTGTTCCCAGAACATTCATCCCTCTTTCACATTTCATGCTCATTTGAGAATGACATCTTTCTCAAGTATTCCCAGGCCCGCCCCCCTTATTTTAAAAAATTAAATATACTGTTATTGATTTCAGAGAGGAAGAGAGGGAGAGAGAGATAAAGCATCAATAATGAGAGAGGATCATTGATCAGCTGCCTTCTGCACACCTCCTACTGGGGATCCAGCCTGCAACCCAGGCATGTGCCCTGACCGAGAATCGAAGTGCGACCTCCTGGTTCATAGATAGATGCTCAACTGCTGAGCCACATCAGCCAGGCTCCAGGCTTCTAATCTTATAATGACTCCTCTCTGCCTATACTCCGATTCCAAATGATATTCCCAGTTTTTAACATCTTGTCTTATCCAAACACTATCTGGTTAAACATCTATTCTGACCTTTAACACTCAGCCCAATTTTCATTTCCTCTAAGAAGTCTTCAAAAACTTTTAAATGGTAGTTCATTTACCAGTGGTTCTCAACCTGTGGGTCACGACCCCTTTGGGGGTTGAATGACCCTTTCACAGGGGTCGCCTAAGACCATCGGAAAACACATATATAATTACATATTGTTTACAGTAGCAAAATTACAATTATGAAGTAGCAACGAAAATAATTTTATGGTTGGGGGTCACCACAACATGAGGAATTGTATTAAAGGATCACGGCGACAGAACCTGGCTGGAGATCCTGGCTAGAACCTGGCTGAATAACATGGCTAGGCTGCTGATCAACTGAACGCTGTCTCCGTGTCATTCCTTCTTCGACGACTCCATCCACACATTTGGGAACCCCTGGACCTGCTGGGGCTGGACCCCGACACACAAAGAATAAAAATGGCTACAAACAGGTACCTATCAATAATAACTTTAAATATAAACTGACTAAATGCTCCAATCAAAAGACATCGAGTGGCTGAATGGATAAAAAAAAAAAAAAAAACATGACCCATATATATGCTGTCTACAAGAGGCCCACCTCCCTCAGAACAAGGGAGTCTCACAGACTGAAAGTGAAGGGATGAAAAAATATACTTCAGGCAAATAGAAATGAAAAAAAAAGCTGGGGTAGCAATACTTATATCTGACAAAATACACCTCAAAGTGAAGGCCATAACAAGAGATAATGAAGGCCACTTAATAATATTAAGGGATCAATATAACAAGAGGATATAACCCTGGTAAGTATATATGCACCCAATGCAGGAGAACCCAAATACATTAAAAAATCCTGGAAGATATCAAGGAAGAAATCAACAATACGATCACAGTAAGGGACTTTAATACCCCACTGAAATCACTGGATAAATTCTGAGGACAAAAAATCAGCAAAGAAATAGCAATCCTAAATGACAAACTAGAGCAGATGGACTTAATTGACATCTTCATAATAATTCACCCCCAAGCCATGGAATATACGTTCTTCTCAAGTCCACATGGAACATTTTCAAAGATAGACCACATATTGGGTCACAGACAAAGTCTCTCCAAATTCAGGAAGACTGAAATCATATCAAGCATCTTGTAAGACCATAATGGCATAATATTAGAAATAAACTAAACAATCCAAAAAATTCAAACAATTGGAAGCTGAATAGCATGCTATTAAACCAGCCGTGGGCAAACTACGGCCCGGATGAATAAAACTTAAAAAAAAAAGACCATACTCTTTTATGTAATGATGTTTACTTTGAATTTATATTAGTTCACACAAACACTCCATCCATGCTTTTGTTCTGGCCCTCCGGTCCAGTTTAAGAACTCATTGTGGCCCTCGAGTCAAAAAGTTTGCCCACCCCTGTATTAAACAATGGTTGGGTTACCAAAATAAATAAATAAATAAATAAAATAAAGGATCACGGCATTAGGAAGGTTGAGAACCACTGGTTTACTCCCTCTTGTTTTATTAGGTCATTATCATAGTAGAGCACAATGGTTTTTCCTTACCCCACTGGACTCTAATCTTCTTGAGAATAATAATAATCATATTAACTTTGTATTCTGAATATTTCCTAAAGAATAAAGCATGTATTTATATGTATAATGTATACACATATATGTAAATATGCACATTTATGTTTGTATACACATATGCTATTTATAATAAGCATTCAGTAAATGTTTGAGAAATGAGATATTTTAAAACACAAAAGTTTTGCCCTGGCCAGTCAAAACAAAGACCATAACAAGAGACAAAGAAGGCCACTACATAATACTAAAGGGAATGATTCAACAAGAAAATATAACCCTTGTAAACATATAAGCACCCAACACTTGAGCACCCGAATATATAAAAAAATTCTTGATGGACTTTAAGGGAGAGATTGACAGCAATACATTCTTAGTAGGGGACTTTAAAATCTTACTGGCTAGATCTTCCAGACAAAAAAATAAACAAGGAAACAGAGGCCTTAAATGACACAATAGATCAGATGGATCTAACTGATATTAACAGAACATTTCACCCCAAAACTACAGAATATACATTATTCTCAAGTACACAAGAAACATTCTCAAAGACAGACCACATGTTTGGACACAAAACAAATGTATACAAATTCAAGAAGACTGATATAATACCAAGCATCTTTCTGAATTATAATGGCATGAAGTTAGAAATCAATAAACTACAATAAAATACCTCAAAAACACGCAAATACATGGAAGCTAAATAGCATGTTATTAAACAATGAATGGGTTACCAATTAGGTCAAGAAATTCAAATCTTCCTGGAAATAAAAGAAAAAACACACACAACCACCCAAAACCTATGGGACACAGTGAAAGCAGTCCTGAGAGGGAAGTTCATAGCATTACAGGCCTTCCTCAAGAAACAAGAAAAAGCACTAATAAGCTATCTAACCAGACAACTAAATGAATTAGAAAGAGGACAGCAAGAAAAGCCCAGAGGAAGTAGAAGGAAGGAAATAATACAGATCAGATCAGAAATAAATGACATAGAGACTTAAAAAATAGTAAAAAAAAAAAAAAAAAACCACACACACAATGGATCTAAGAGCTGGTTCTTTGAAAAGATAAACAAGATTGATGAACCCTTAGCCAGGCTCATCAAGAAACATAATGAAATCAGAAATGAAAGAAATGATATAACCACAGAAATATAAAGGATTGTAAGTAAATACTATGAACAACTATATGCCAACAAATGAGATAAACTGGGCAAAATGGACAAATACCTAAACCATACAATCATCCAAAACTCAATCAGGAAGAATCAGAAAACCTGAATAGGCCAGTAACAACTGATAAAATTAAAGCAGTTATTTAAAAACTCTCAGCAAGCCCGGCCGGCATGGCTCAGTGATCGAGCATCAACCTATGAACCAGGAGGTCACGGTTCGATTCCTAGTCAGGGCATATGCCCAGGTTGCGGGTACGATCCCCAGTGGGGGACGTGCAGAAGGCAGCCAATCAATGATTCTCTCTCATCATTGATGTTTCTAACTCTCTCTCCCTCTCCCTTCCTCTATGAAATCAATAAAAATATATTAAAACAAAAACAAAACACAAAACTCCGAGCAAACAAAAGTCCTAGGACCAGATGGATTTACAGGAGAAGTTTACCAAACATTCAAAGAAGAACTAACACCTATTCTCTTCAAACTATTCCGAAAAATCAAAGAGGAAGGAATACTTCCAAGCTTTTTACAAAGCCAGCATTATCCTAATTCCAAAACCAGATAAAGACACTACAAGTAAAGAAAATTACGTGCCAATTTCCCTGATGAAAACATACTAAAATCCTCAACAAAATATTAGCAAATTAGATCCAGCAATATATTAAAAGGATCATATGCCATCATCAAGTGGGATTTATTCCGGGGATGCAAGGCTAGTACAATATTCACAAATCAATAAATGTGATACATTACATTAATAAACTCAAAGATAAAAATTACATGATCATATCAATAGATGCAGAAAAAGCATTCGACAAAATTCAGCACCTTTTGATGAATCAGCAGCCCTAGCTGGTTTGGCTCAGTGGATAGAGCACAGGCCTGCGGACTGAAGGGTCCTAGGTTCAATTCCAGTCAAGGGCACATGCCCCGGGTTGAGGACTCAATACCCAGTAGGGGGCGTACAGGAGGCAGCCAATCAATGATTCTCTCTCATCGTTGATGTTTCTATCTCTCTGTCCCTCTCCCTGCCTCTCTGAAATCAATAAAAATATTTTTTAAAAACTCTTAGCAAAGTGGGAATAGAGGGGTCATACCTCAACATAATAAAGGCCATATATGACAAATCTACAGCCAACATAATATTCAACGGGCAAAAAAAGTGTTTCCCTTAAGAATAGGAACAAGACAGGGATATTCGCTTTCACCACTCTTAGTAAACATAGTACTGTAAGTCCTAGCCACAGCAATCAGACAAGAAGAAGAGATAAAAGGAATCCATGTTGGAAAGGAGGAAGTAAAACTCTCATTACTCACAGATGACATGATACTGTACATAGAAAACCCTAAAGACTCCACCAGGAAACTAATAAATGAATTCGGCAAGATAGCAGGATACAAAATCAACATCCAGAAATCAATGGCATTTTTATACACTAATAATTAATTCTCAGAAAGAGAAACTAAACAAACAATCCCATTTACCATTGAAACAACAAAAATAACTAGAAATAAACTTAAAGATGGAGGTAAAAGACTGTACTTGGAAAACTACAGGACATGGAACAAAGAAACAGAGGAAGATACAAACAAATGAAAATGTATACCATGTTCATGGGTTAGAAGAATTAACATCATTAAAATGTCCATACTACCCAAAGTAATCTATAGAGTCAACTCAATCCCTATTAAATACCAACAGCATACTTCCCAGAACAACAAATACTCCAAAAATTTATATGTAACCATAAGAGACCCCAAATAGCTGCAGCAATCTTGAGAAAGAAGAACAAAGCTGGAGGGATCACAATACTGAATATCCAACTATACTGCAAAGCCATTATAATCAAAACAGCTGGTACTAGAACAAGAACAGGCATATAGACAAATGGAACAGAACAGAGACCCCAGAAATTGACCCACACCATTACAGTCAATTAGTATTTGCAAAGGATGCAAGAGCATACAGTGGAGTAAAGAACGTCTCTTCAACAAATGGTGTTGGGAAAACTGGATGAACACATGCTAAAAGATGAAACTAGACCACCAACTTACACCATACACAAGAATAACCTCAAAATGGATAAAAGACTTAAATGTAAGCCATGAAACCATGAAAATCCTAAAAGAGAACATAGGCAGTAAAATCTCAGACATCTCACATAGCAGAATTTTTGCCGATACATCTCCTAGGGCAAGAGAAACAAAAGAAAAAAATAAAAGAAACCATCATCAAAATGATAAGGAAACCCACTGTATGAGAGAACATATTTGCCAATGATACATCTGATAAGCAATTAATCTCCAAATATATAAACTCATACAACTCACAAATAATCCAATTAAAAAACAGGCAAAAACACTTCTCCAAAGAGGACAAATGGCCGAGAGACATGAAAAAATACTCCAAGTCACTAATCATCAGAGAAATGAAAATTAAAACTACACACCTGTCAGAATGGCTACCATCAATAAATCCACAAACAAGTGCTGGCAAAGATGTGAAGAAAAGGGAACAAGTTCACTGCTGGTGGCAATTGGTGCAACTACCATGGAAATTAGTATGGGTTTTCCTCAAAAAATTAAAAATGAAACTCCACTGGACTCAATGATCCACTTCTGGAAGTATATCCTAAAAACCCTGAAACACCAATAAGGAAGCATATATGCACCCTATGTTTATAGCAGCATTATTTAAAATTAGCTAAGATTTAGAATCAGCCTAAGTATCCATCAGTAGATGAATAGATAAAAAAGCTGTGGGACATTTACACAGTGGAATACTATGAGCTGTTAAAAAAAAAAAAAAAAAAAAAAAAAAAAAGAGGGATCTCTTATCCTTTGCGACAGCATGGATGGACCTAGAGACTATTATGCTAAGTGAAATAAGCCAATCTGAGAAAGACAAACATCACATGTTCTCACTTATTTGTGGAATCCAATGAACAAAATGACTGACTGACCAACAAAGTAAGAGCTGAGCATGGAGGCATGGAACAGACTCACATACCTCAATGTGGGGGTGGGGGAACGAGGAGAGATAAACCAAAGAAATTACATACTTACATACATAGCCCATGAACATGGACAATAGGGTGGTGGAGACAGGGGTTAGGGGGGCAGGGGCTGGGCAGAGGGAGATAAACGGGGAGAAAATGGGAAACATCTGTAATACTGTCAACAATAAAAAAATAATAAAAACTAAAAAAATAAAAACGTGCGTTAATATTAATGTTCAAATTAAAAACAAAAAACAAAAAAAACTTCAAATTTCAAAAGACCCCTGAACCACATCAATGCAGCACAATTTGATAATTACTATCTCCTTACTTTTCATCTCCTATGAATTTTACCTGTTTCCAGTGCAGCCTCACTTCTATTGTTTTTTTACGTACAGCTGTTTGATTAATCTTGTTACAACCTAACTATTGCCGGCACAAGCAGTTTACTAGTAATGATTTCCATAATCTACCGAGTCAAGTACAGTTCCAGGCACCTGAAGCCCTCTATGATATGAACCCAGTAAGTACACTTTTCAAGTCTTTTCCTCCAATCATTTCCCAAATTCTAAACTCTAGTAAACCAACTGTTTTCCATTCCTAAAACAAATCTTTTTCAACTACACAGCCTTTTATTATAAAGGTTATGTATCTACTGGTATTTGAGATTTTCTTGCCTTACTAACTCCACCTAAGAAATTTCTGCTCATCTTTTTGGGCTCAGCTCAAACCCCACCACCCTGCTAAACATTGCTTCCACCTCTAACCATGCTAACGAGTTATGTACTTTATTTAATCACATCTAGACTAAGTTGTACCATAAAAAGGATTTTTAAAAAGTAGTTCCTATAAAATCTAATAACAGAAACTGACTAATAACTGAGATGACTATTTAAAATTGCCCAATTAGTGATAGAAATCTTCCAATAGATAGAAATTGGATTGTGGTGGTGACTAAGTAAATTCACTAAATATTACTGAATTGATGACTTAAAAAATGGGTCAATTTTATATACCTAAATAAAAATGTATTACTTTTTAAAAAAGAACTCACAGGCCTGGCCTGCGTGGCTCAGTGGCTGAACATCAACTTATGAACCAAGAGGTCATGTAGGGTACGATTCCTGTTCAGGGCACATGCCCAGGTTTCAGGCTCGATCCCCAATGTGGGGCATGCAGGAGGCAGCTGATCAGTGAATCTCTACCATCACAGATGTTTCTATCTCTTGCTCCCTCTCCCTTCCTCTCTGAAATCAATAAAAATATTTTTTTTTAAAAAATTACAGAACGTATAAAAGAGGTTACCAAGGACTTGCAAGGAATGGGATGTTATTATTTAGTAGGTACCAAGTTTAGTGTGGGATGATGAAAAACTTCTGAAAATGGATAGTGGTAATGGTTGTATAACACTGTGAATGTTCTAAATGCCAATGAAACATACATTTTAAAATGGTAAATTTTATATTATGTATATTTAACCATAATTTTTAAAATGAGGTTGGTTTTATTTTTTATTTTATTTTCTGAAAATATATATATCTTTATTGATTTCAGAGAGGAAGGGAGAGGGAAAGAGAGAAACATCAACGATGAGAGAGAATCATTGATCAGCTGCCTCCTGCATGCCCCCTACTGGGGATCAAGCCCACAACCGTGGCATGTGCCCTTGACTGGAATCGAACCTGGGACCCTTCAGTCCGCAGGCCAATGCTCTATCCACTGAGCCAAACCAACTAGGGCATGAGGTTGGTTTTAAACATATTGAGTTTGCGATACCTGTGGAACAATGATGGAGATGTTAGAAGAATATAAAGCTCAGAAAAGAGAGCAGAACTGAAGAATAATTTAAAGATACTGAATCATAACTTTGAATTTTAGGAAGTAACCCAGTACCTAACATGTAGTAGCTGCTCAATAAATATTGTCAACTAAGTATTTGTTGTTAAAAAGAATCAATAAATTTTCTTAAAAATACAAAACATTTCAATTTTCTCATCAGTTGACAATGATTCATCTTATGGATTTGTTAAGTATCATATTAAGCTATCATTATATTTCTACATTCTATAGACTTCTCAGTACTTTATATGCACAAAAGAGAATCGCTTTCTTATGCCTTGGTCTGTTTTACACAGGAATAAGTATCACAAGAAATCAAGACTTGGAGTCTTCTCTCTTTATAGGTGAGAGGTAATACCCACCCGAACAGTTACTGTGTGATTGGCAGATGGTCTCAAGAGAGGCAGTTGGGTCCCACACTTAGGCATTCTTCTCATCTCCTCAATGGGAGTTCCAAGCCATTTCTTATCTGGAGAAAGGTGCGGTGGAACGTATTTAGGGATCCTCCTGTCTGTCTTTTGATGTTTGATTTCACATTGTTCTTTTCTAAGGTCAAAACAAATGTATACAGTCACGAACTACTTCCTGTTTAAATTCACTTAGATACACAATACAAATCTTGCCTAGAATGTTATTGTTTTAAATGTGCCAAGCTTGTCTTTCTCCTTGGTAATTAAGAAAAATAAAAAAAACTTATAAAGCTTATAGTAAAACCCAAGAGTTCAGTTTCACTAGTTTGTGGAAGAAATTCCCAAACACAAGTAAATCACTTTCTGAAGAAAGGACCATGTAAGAATATGGACACTGCCAGTCATCTTCCATGAAGTGAACTTTGATAGGAAAAATAAATCATAGAAATAATAGAGAGTGGGCTTTAAGATTCCATGAGGAATATTTACAAAAACGTAACTTTCAATATATTACTTTTGTAATTAGACAGCCTGGGATTTAAATCTCAGTGTTAAGACCCACAAACTACATAATTTCAGTGAATTCTCTAACCCAAATTTCAGTTTTCTCATTTTTTAAGTGAGTACAATACCACCTGCATGCCTGTCACAGCATTAGAGAAACTGCAATATACCATGGCCTAGGGAACGGCTAAATGAACAGTAGCTGCTATCAATCAAATATTTTTTTAAATATATTTTATTGATTTTTTACAGAGAGGAAGGGAGAGAGTTAGAGTTAGAAACATCGATGATGAGAGAAACATCGATCAGCTGCCTCCTACACATCTCCTACTGGGGATGTGCCCGCAACCCAGGTACATGCCCTTGACCGGAATCGAACCTGGGACCTTTCAGTCCGCAGGCCAACGCTCTATCCACTGAGCCAAACCGGTTTCAGCAATCAAATATTTTTATGTCTTGATAATTCACATTAACTTCAAAAGGAAGTTCATTAAACTAAAAAACTGATTAACAATACTTATTTACATCTTCTTTTCTGTTTCTGGCCTTTTTAGAATTTAAAATTTGGAGTCTAGGTTCAAATTAGCATAAACAGATAGCAAGAAACACAACTGTTTCTTTGCTTCAGTGTAAACTGTATCTTTGCTAAACTCCCCTTAAAAAAATTACAAAATGCATTACACTATTGGAGATACACCTGATAGAAAAAAATTACCTTTTGTCCTCTGCTTTAGGCATTCTCACGAAATGATCTGTGATTTTAGAACCCTTTTTCCCATGTTGCTTGGAATTTCTGCATTCTACATTCAGGCTAGAAGTACTTCCAGGCAGTCTGGCACTTAAATCATTCATTCCAGCACAACTTTCTCCTTCAAACTGGAAATGTAATCGAATTTCACCTCCCTTAGCAGATGACTGTTTCCTCAATTCAGTGTCAGCTTCTTTGGCTTGGAACTTTGAAGGTTTATTTGCTCTTTGGGTGGAACTATCTTCTTGTTCATCAAATCCTGGACTCGTTTCTTCATCTGCTTCTGAGTCCTGACAACTATTTTTGGAATTATCTACATCCATTGGTGACTCAAGTTCACTTTCTTTCTCAAATGGAGGAGAATTTCCTAGGCTACTTTCCTGCCTACTCAATTTGTTGGCATTTTTCAGTCCAGTATTGACATCCTCTGAGCCAATGTCTGACAAGGGACTCTCAGGCACTACATCTATCTCTTCCTGTTGACAATCTGCACAGTCTTCCACAAGGTGGCAAGACTTTCTGCACTTCTGGTGGCTTCTGGCTTCTCTGGCCTGTTCATCTTCTGTAGTCTGCTTTGCATTTGCAAGCTTTACAGGTATAAAAAACTGTTGATTATCTCTACTTTCCTCACTATATGTGTCACTGTAATCATCATTTTGAGGTGACTGATCAACGTTAGCATTACTGAACTGTTCTGATACCAGAGTTACTGTTGGAGGTTCACCTTCCAGAAGTTGCTCAGTGTGTTTTCCTTCTTTTTGCCACTTACACATAGCTGCAGTCTGCTGCTGGTTCAAATACTGTGTACTTTTTTCAACTGGTGATTTATCAATACTTCGCTGAGAAACATTTTCTAATTTTTCCATGTTATGTTGATAAAAGTTATCTTTTTGTACAGAACTCATCATGGATTCTACTCTTGTATTGTTGTTTTCTTTACTATGCAAACTATAAGAAAATAGAAAGAACTAATGACAAAACAGAACTTACATTATAATAGAAAGAACTTATGATGCAAAGAAACCACTTACCCAACCACATTCCAACATCACAGCAATAATTAAACTACTTGTGATTATCTAAGCATACACAGCATTCTCTTTCATGACTCCATGTCTTTGCATATATGCCTATAATGCCCTTTCCCCAACTATGTGCCTAGTAGCTACCTCCCAGGATGAAGCAATAAACGTCACTTTCTGTGCAGTCTTTCCTAAAGGTAAAGTGGATTGTTTGTTTTACATTCTTACTACCACTGTACCTTGTTTATACCTTTACTATTGCATTTATCACACTAAGTAATATAGCAGGTCCTTGAATAACACTGTTTCATTCAATGTCATCTATATACATATAAAAAGCCAGAGACCTGAATGGCTGGTCACTATGATGCCACTGCAGACAGCAAACCCACCAATAAGGGGGTGGGGCCAACCTCCCACCGCCCCTCCACCTGGCCGGCCCCGCCCCTGATCAGCCTCACCCAACCCGATTGAGGGTGGGGCGGCCAGCCCTGCACCCGATGGGCCCCCATCACCACCATTAGCCTGCAGCCCCTCCCTCTGGCTGGCCCCGCCCCTGGTTGCCCCCCACCCCAATAGTAGGTGGGGCCAACCAGTCAACCTCCTGCAGCCCCTCCTCCTGCCCGGCCCCACCCCAGGGCTGGCCAGCAAATCTCCCACTGCCCCTCCCCGGCCACTGCCCCCCCACCAAAGGGCTCACCCCACCCCAATCAGGGGCAGGGCCTGCCAGCCAATCACCCTAAGCCCCTCCCCCCAGCCAGCCCGGCCATGATAAGGACCCCTTCAGGGCTGGCTGGCCAGGCAACCTCCTGCTGTCTCCTCCTCCCAACAGGCCCTGCCGATCTGCCCTGATTGGGGCTGGGGTGGCCATACCCCACCCATGCACGAATTCATGCACTGGGCCTCTAGTTTTGTTATAATGTTGATAAGATGCAACAGGAACTTAACTCCTGTTTCTATCATTTAGCCTACAGCAAAACTGGTTTCATTATGTCATTTCACTTAAAGATGTGAAACCTATTGAAACATTAAGCGATGATTACTGTAATCATGTTTCTGTATCTGTTATCACCATTACAAGTATCTTAAAGAAAATTATTTCTACTTCACCTCTGTATCTCAAGTATATAGGACAATATAAAGTATATAAGGGACTCTAAAAACTATTTATAAACTGAAAGAATGAATAAACGTGGATTTAAAAAACTGAGAAAGCAAGGAGAGAAAATAGCATGAAGATAAAACATCCATATATCATGCCATTCATTTCTCTATGTACATATGTTTCTGTACCTTTCTGATTCAGCTGTCTTGATTCCTTTAGTGTCCATCCAACTGGTAATAGTCTTTTGTTTGAAAACTGTTAAAAAAAAAACCAACAACACCCAAAACATCAATGTAAATGAATACATACCTTCAAAGAGAAAATACGTATAATAGCATATACACATGTAAGGCATTATGCTAGGTTCTGTGGGTTGAAAAGATCAATCACTCCTTTCACACTCAAGCAATGGGAAACAATACAGGAACATAAATATAAATACACTAGAGGCCCGGTGCACAAAAATTTGTGCACTTGGTAGGGAGGGGGGTCCCTCAGCCCGGCCTGTGCCCTCTCGCAGTCTGGGACCCCTTGGGAGATAACGACCTGCTGGCTTAGGCCTGCTCCCGGGTGGCAGAGGGCAGGCCCAATCCCTAGGTGCAGCCCCTGGTCGGGTTGAGAGCAGGGCCGATTGGGAAGTTGGGGCACCGCCCCATCATGCACAGAGCCGGGTGGATTGGGAGGTTGCGATGCCACCCTCAGTCACGCTCAGGGTAGGGCCGATTGGGGGTTGGGGAACCGCCCCCTGTCACACTCAAGGCAGGGTCGATGGGGAGGTTGCAGCGCCACCCTGTCACGCACAGAGCAGGGCCCATCAGGGGGGTTGGGGCTCCGTACCCTGTCATGCACAGAGCAGGGTCGATCAGGGGGTTGGGGCGCTGCCCCCTGTCATGCACAGAGCAGGGCCCATCAGGGGGGGTGGGGCTCCGTACCCTGTCACGCACAGAGCAGGGTCAATCAGGGGGTTGGGGAGCTCCCCCCTGTCACGCACAGAGCAGGGCCCAGCAGGGGGTTGGGGAGCTCCCCCGTCACGCACAGAGCAGGGCCGATCAGGGGGTTGAGGGGCTCCCCCCTGTCACTCACAGAGTAGGGCCGATAGGGGAGTTGGGGCACCGCCCCCTGTCACACACAGAGCAGGGCTGATCAGGGGGTTGGGGCACCGCCACTCTCACACTCAGGGCAGGGCCGATGGGGAGGTTATGGCTCTACCCCATCACACACAGAGCAGGGCCCATCAGGGGGGTAGGGGCTCCGTACCCTGTCATGTACAGAGCAGGGTCGATCAGGGGGTTGGGGCGCCTTGCCCTGTCACGAACAGAGCAGGGTGGATAGGGAGGTTGTGGCCCCACCCCGTCACACACAGAGCTGCAGGGCGATCAGGGGGTTTGGGCGCTGCCCCCTGTCACGCTGATCCCGGTGCCGGGAGGCCTCGCGGCTCCGCTGATCCCGGTGCTGGGAGGCATATTACCCTTTTACTATATAGGATAGAGGCCTGGTGCACAGGTGGGGGCCGGCTGGTTTGCCCTGAAGGGTGTCCTGGATCAGGGTGGGGGTCCCCACTGGGGTACCTGGCCAGCCTGGGTTAGGAGATGATGGCTGTCTGCAGCTGGTCACACACCCTTCAGGGTTGGGGTCCCCACTGGGGTGCCTGGCCAGTCTGGGTGAGGGGCTGAGGGCTGTTTTCAGGCTGGTGGGTGACTGAAGCTCCCAACCTGTCCTTTTTTTCTTTTTTTTTTCTTTTTTATTCTGGGCCAGCTTTAGCTCTGGCTCCAGCTCTGAGGCCTCTACTGCTGAAAGCAGGTATCTGGTTTGTTTGGGTTCTATAATCGAAACACTGTATCAACTCCAGCTCTGAGATCCCAGATCACTGAAAGCAGGTTTCTGGGGTTTTGTTTAGCTTCTATATTTGTTACAATGTTTCAAACTGCAGGCTCAGAGGCCGGCAAGGCCGGCGGGGAACGTTGGATTCCTCCATCACTGAAGCAAGCAAGCCTCATGTTAGTTTCAAGCTGCCTGGCTGCCGGCCGCCATCTTGGCTGGCAGTTAATTTGCATATCACCCTGATTAGCCAATGGGAAGGGTAGAGGTCGTACGCTAATTACCATGTTTCTCTTTTATTAGATAGGATTTGTCATAGAGTAGAAAGCAACCAGCCTCTAAAAGAGTTGGTATGGTCTAATGAATGAGAGTATAGGCTCTAGAATCAGACTACCTGGACTCAAATCCTGGCTCTCCCTCGGGATTCCTATGTGACTTTCTGAAGGGTCCTTTCTCTGTGTCTCAGATTCCTTACCTGTAAACATGCAAATGAATAGTATCTCTCTTGGGATTACAAAAAAAAAAAGTGCCAAAAGTCACACTCAGAGCTGTAATTCCAGAATTCAAAACAAGGAAGTCCCAGTAATGCATGACACATGTAGCCTAGAAGGCAAATCTGAAGGGGCAAGAAGAAACCTCATTGGTAGAAACCAGCAAGAAAACTACTGATCTAGGTCAGTGGATCCCGAACCCATCTGAATCACTGGGAGGCTGCTAATAAGTGGGTCCCAGAGCCACATCACACGTACTGAATCAGAGCCTGTATGTGTGATGATGGAGGTATGAGGGGAGCTAGAATCTATATTTTTTCCAAAAAGTGATTTTGATGATCAACTAGTTTGGAGAACTACTGCCAAGGACCAGACTAATCCTTGTGAGAATAGAGAGGAAAAGTTGAGAAGTGAGTCATTACAGACTTCATAATCGTAGAAATCAAAGGTGACACTAAGTTTTAAGCTTAACAGACTTAAAAGATGGGACAGCATTAAATAGAAATCGGGGGGGAGGGTCTGGATTTAGGGGGAAAATATAATTAGGTCAATTCTGAACATACTAAATTTGAGTTGTCAATGAGATAACTAGATAGAAAAGACCGGCAGACAGTAGCAAAAGTAGCTCAGTATAGAGAGATGCAACATAAATAAATGCAAACCACAACTTATATAAGCATTAGAAATAAACATGCTTTCAAAAGTTAATGTACTTCATGTAGATTAAATGTATATAATATTTTAGTATAAAAAATACAAAATCTTGAACAGTTTCAACTACTGGTCTAAACTGCAATGAATCTAGGCATATTGAATCATAGACTCATTTTCATCTACGTATGGCCCTCAAATACAACATGAGCAAAACAGATGCTGTCCCAAATATATGAAAATCAACAGCTTATTTATCACTGTAATTAAGTGCCACATAATTTGAACCTTCCACAAAATACTAACAGTCTATCTAGTAAAAATGTTTAGCTTTTTCAAAAGTTTCTTTCAAAAAAGTAATTACATATATATTTAATATTTCTTGTTAAATATCACTACTTTAGTGATTTACTTAAGTACAGCAAATCAGGCTTCAGAAAAAAATTAGTTTCAGTCAGAAAGGAATAAGAGATGAACCACTTGATTCTGGGACATTTTCTATAGTTCCACCTTCTCTATTTGATTTCATTATATCAAATACAGCAAGTATAAAAATTCCTCAAATTACAAACCAGCAATGAGTTCCCCCAAAACAAAATCACTTTTTGAGTCAGTGTAGAATTTAACACTTCTTTTTCCATAAATGTAAGGATTATATGGTATCCAATGTCTAGGTTCCTATGATACACATAAAACAGTACCACAATGACAAGTATGTAGAACCGAAATACTGCCTACATTATTTCATAAAAAAACTATGAAGTGTTCCAGTGCAGTTGAAGGGCAGGGTCTTTAACCACTTGCACCATCCGTGGAGTGGGAGAGAAACTAGGTAGTTATAACAGACAGAAAAAGGGAGCTCCCACAGCAACACAACTGGACAAATCAGGCCCTATCAAAATATGAATGGCATGCTAGATTCTGGCTGTATGTAGATATACAAATCTTAATCAATATAAGAAATATGCCCAGGAAAATAAATAACACAAAATTTAAAGACACTGAAAAAATACCCACTTCCTTATCCTGCCTACTTCTCCTAGGATAACTATACATAAAAATTCTAAATACCAAGTTCATAAAAAAATTCCAAAATTTGAAACAACAATTTTTGATAGATTTAGACTTTGAACACTTTGTTAACTGGCATCCTGTGTCAGATATACTGAAAACATTTACACACATAGAGTATAGCCCAAGTATTAATTTGGTTCATCTTCTGCAGGAAATCAGAAAATCCACCTGCAAATAACTTTTCCTCCTTTATTTGTAAACTAGAGGCCCAGTGCACAAAATTCAAGTGGGGGGGGGGTCCCCTCTGCCTGGTCTATGCCCTCTCCCAGTGGGGGAGCCCTCGGGGGGGATGTCTGACTGCCATGGAGGCGGGAGAGGCTCCCACCCTCTGCTGCACTTGCCAGCTGTGAGCCTGGCTTCTGGCTGAGCGGTGCTCCCCCTGTGGGAGTGCACTGATCACCAGGGAGCAGTTCCTGCATTGAGCACCTGCCCCCTGGTGGTCAGTGCACATCATAGTAACCAGTAGGTCGATTTGCATATTGGTTGCTTATCCTTCAGTACTTAGTTTAGGTCTGCTCCCCACTGCCTCTAAATCAGGGGTTCTCAACCTTCCTAATGCTATGACCCTTTAATACAGTTCCTCATGTTGTGGTGACCCCCAATTTCATTGTTACAAATTGAACATAATTAAAGCATAGTGATTAATCACAAAAACAATATGTAATTATATATGTGTTTTCCGATGGTCTTAGGCGACCCCTGTGAAAGGGTCGTTCGACCCCCAAAGGGGTCGCGACCCACAGGTTGAGAAACGCTGCTCTAAATCCCCAGAGAAGTGTACACCACTCACCAGAGGACTCCCTGACCTCCTTTTTGAAATGCTACCTTCCCTACAAGACACAACAAAAGCCCGGCTCCCCCTACTTCTCTGGCTGCTTCTCTCCAGTCTACTCTAACTGGTAGTTTCTGAAAGTTCCTGTCCTAGGTCACCTCTATTTCCTCTGCATGCTTTCTATGATCTAACCTCCATAGCATCAATCATCATGTTTATGCCAAAAACTTCCAACCCTTCATTTACAGCACAGATATACTCCTTCTGAGTACAAACCCACACACTGCATTCTCTCCTAAATGGAACCACTTCCCCCCTTCCCTATTGCCCACAGCTAAGTACAAAACCATCTTTTCTCCCACCCAGATTAGCCTTTAATGAGTCTTGGGCCTACACTTCTGCTTTCTTTCAATCCATTCATTTTCCACACACCAGGCACGGGGACCTTTATCCCAAGCCCCAAAAAGATTATACATGATCAAGCCACTCCCTTACCAAAAATCCTTTATTAGCCTCTCCTTGCCTTGTAAAGTGCAACACCCTGCTAGTCCCAGTAGGATCTGGTCTTTGCCGAGCTCTCGGTCTCCTCTCTCACTCTCCCCCTGACAGTTCACGCGCTGCCCGCGGGAGCGCCTCCTTCCTTCCTCTCCGCCTAGCTGAGTCCGCAGTCCTCACTCCTCAGGCCTCAGAGTGAGCATCTCACCTTCTGGGAGACTGTCCTTGGTCCCAGACTGGACTGGGGACTCCTGCCATCTATCAAAGCACCCGTTACCCTGATTATGCAGCTGTCTCTCTCTCCTGACAAGTGTCAGGGCCCGAAGAGAGAGGCCAGATGACTGGTTCGACCCCGCACGCCAGGGTCGAGCACAGACAGCACCGGCTAAAGGGAACCCCTCTGCACCCCTGGGGCCAGAATCTGAGTTGAGGGAAGTTGCGTGAGAGTTTCTTTCCATCGAGGGGTTGAAGGTTCACATCCACAATTACACCTCCTGAACGCCTCAGACAATTTCTCACGTCAAACCCGAGTAAAGCAGACGGTGGAGCCTCCTGTCATTTTCCGCCCCGGGGCGGCTCATCGGGGCTTCTCACGCCACGACAGGAAACACGTGACCCCATCTCCCCACCGGTGGCCTTCGTGGCTCAGTAAGGGGACCTCGGAGCGGTGCACACTAGACCCGAAGGGGTGACTGGAGTCCCTGGGTCCTCACGGAGCCCAAGAGGAGGTTGGGGCCGAGGCGAAGGGCAGAGATCTTTATTTCCCCACGTACCAAGCGAGGTGATGCTGCCTCGGTGCGGTCCCGCCCACCCCGGGACGCCGCCTGGCGAGGAGCGTGGGACCCTGCACCGCACAGCGGCGTCCTTGGGATCGAGGACGCGCCTCTGCCCGCCGGGGAAGCTCCGGGCGTCGGCGGCGGCCGGCGGAGAAGTTTCAGAGGCGCCCCACCGGGGTCGCTTGATGCGGGGCTCACAGGCGGGGCCCGAACTCATGCTGGGACCCGCACCGCGCAGTCCCCGGCCGGCCCGGGCGGACAGCCTCGTTCACTAACCCTGCGGGACGGACTGCGCCTCCTTCTCGGCGCCGCCGGGCACCATCCCCTCTCTGCGCTGCCAGCTTCTGCAGCTGCTGCTCCGCCGGCTGCCCAAGCCAGGCCCTCCCCCGCCGCCTGCCTTCCCTCTTCCGCGGGGAACCCGCCTGCCTCAGGATGCGCCGCCCGGACACGGGCTCCGTTCACTTTCCCACCACCGGAAAACTGCCGTCAGGCGCGGCCGGCTTCCGGGTCGTACCACGTCGCAAAGCGGAAGTATGAGGCTTAGCGGACACCGGCGCCCGGAAGGTCAGCGTGTGAAGGAGTCGGTGGGAACGCGCGTCTCCCCGCTGTTACTGAAGAGCGACGGCCGGACGGGCGACCGCGGCCTGAGGCGGGGGTGAAGGGCCGACGGGCAGTTTGCGGCGAGGCCATGGAGGGCGGCGGGGGAAGCGGCAACAAGACCACCGGGGGGTTGGCCGGCTTTTTCGGAGCCGGCGGAGCTGGTTACTCGCACGCGGATCTGGCCGGAGTCCCGCGTAAGTACCGCGCGCGGCTCGCGATCGTTTCTGCGACTCGGCCCGGCGTGCGGCCGCCCTGCCCTCTCTCACTTGTTGGTGCTCACGGTCCGCGGTGGCCGTGGTGCGGTTGGTGTGTCTCTGCCGCCCCGTCAAGACCGAGCAGATGTTGGGGGCCATGGGTCCCCGGCAAGCTGACGAGGGCTCGGATGTTGCACGTTTCCTTCCTTCCGTATCCGAGCCTCGTGCCGTCTCTCTCCTCCCACACGTTTATCTCCGTGTGGTGGGCTGTGTATTCGGCCCCACGTTAAGAGGGGGGCCCAGCTCTGCCCGTAAATGTATTCCAAACAGGATCCCGTAGAAAACCTTTTAGCGCACAGCCGCCTCTTCTACCCCACAAAGTCGCCGTCAGGTCGGAACCTCAGTAGCACAGGGAGGCGACCGAGAGAGGAGCCGGGACCCGGGCGGCGCTCAGGCGAGCTGGCCTTGCAGGTCCCCGGCGAGAAGAAAGACTTTCGGGCGAGGCGTGTGCGAGGCGGAGGTGCAGAAGCGTGAACACCGTGCCTGTGCCCGCCTCGTTCCCAGGAACACGGACTCCAGACCCTCCGGGCGGCGTGGGATGCGGGAACTCGGACTTAACGATAGTAGGGGCTTGGTGGAGGATCACGGCTGGATAAAACTGTTTTCTTTTTGATAATTCTTGAATGTCTCTAGGTCCTTTAATGCTCAAGAACAACAACAAAAAACCTTTTCCAGCTCCTAGTGTCAAAACTGCATCTAGAACACAGTTTATGTGTGCATCGTAGGAGTCTGGGTGTTGGGGCTCGAGGCAAAGCGTTGTCGTGTTAACTGGACTAAGGTTGAAGGCTGGGGGGGCGGGGGGTTGAAGGGTGCACACCAGTCATTGAGCGCCTACAACGAGCCAGTGACTTTAATGGACCTAAGCAGTTAGTTTCTTTTTTTTTTTTTTCTTTGTAAGGCCGCTGCTTTCATGGAGTTTACATCCTACGGAAGTGAGCAAAGTCACAAATAAAAGCACCTCAGTTAGCGTTAAGTGTGCGTAAAGGCAGCAAAGCCAGGCCATGAGATGGTGCGGGAAGCAGGAACCATTTGGGAATGGGTCAGGGAAAGCGACTCAGGGTGTTTGTTGGTATTTGGGCTGTGGCCTGAATACAGATGCCTGGGAGGAGGCAGACATACCGCTGGAAAGGTCCAGTGCCTGTGTCCCGAGAAGAAAACAAACGGCGTGTTGGAGGAACTGTTAGATGTGTCTGCAGAATTGCAGGCGAGTTGGGGCGGTAGGAGATGCCGAGGCGGGGGGCGAGGACGGCAGCTACTGTAGTGTTGGTGAGCCCTGGTGAGGCGTTTGCATTGGTAAGTGTAAATGGCCGCCATTCGGGCTGGTCTCCGTTTCTTAAATCACGTTCGTTGCTATGTAGAAGGTGAACTGAAGGGCCCTAGCCTGTTTGGCCCAGTGGATAGGGTTTGGCTCGGTGGAGAGAGCGTCGGCCTGTGAATCCCTGCGAATCAAAGGTCCGGGGTTCGATTCGGTCAAGGGCACTACCTCGGTTGGGTTGCATGCTCCTCCCAGGCCTGGGCCCTCAGGGCGCGTGGAGGCGGCAACCAAATCAATGTGTTTCTCTCTCTTCCACTCTCTAAAAATCAATGGAAAAATATCCTTAGATGAGGATTTTGCTTTTTAAGGGAATTGAAGGGACTACTGTAGTCGAGTGAGATTTAAGGGACTAGGATGGTGTCAATAAAGACAGTGGTAACACACAGTACAAGGTCGCTATTGAATCGGAACTACTAGGACTTTCAGTTGATGAAAAGACCAGAGTCATAGGAAATGCATAGATTTGTGAACAATCAACTAAGATACAGAAGGATCCAAAGATTAAATTTAAAATGTGAGAAAGTTTATTTTCCTAACTTCAGTTAGTGGGATTCCAGGCTGGCCCTCTTGGTTTCCATTTTCTCTCGTCCTAACCCCCATCCCTGTGGTAATGGCCAGAAAATTCTCTACCCTGCCATAGTAAATCAACTCTGTCAGCAACTGTCAACATGGAACTGCCATGAAATATTTATTCACAGCACACAGCCCAAACACTGTTTCTCCCATGGAATTATTTGGTTTCTTGTCGGTTTCATTTTGCAATTTGTACAGTTGGCAAGCACTCTTGTAGCAAAGTAGAAAGGAATTAGCTTTATAATTGACCTGGGCTGTGCTTCCTTATATGTGTGGGTGCCTGAGCCACCACTGTAATACCCGGTTTGGGATTGAAGGCAATAGGAGGAGGTAGCCCCAAAACTGCCTGAGAAGAAGGATAAGCATAGAAAAGTGAGAGGAAATACCACATTCAGTGAGTCTGTGAGTCAAAATTGCAAAACATGAAACAAGAGCACAATTAATGCTAAATTAAATAACTTTAAATTTCTTGTTGCAATATGATGCTTTGTTTTCTTCTAGTGACTGGTATGAATCCTCTCTCTCCTTATTTAAATGTGGATCCACGGTATCTCGTGCAGGTAAGATTAAAACTAGTCCTTTTATGGTTTTACTAGTTAGGTGCTTACCATTAAAAAATTTTAAATGTTAGGTATTTATGCTGACCTGATCTGTAATATATATTTTTGGAGGCACCAGTTCTCTGGTATCTGTTCACCCTTTTTTCTCATAAACCCTAGGGATTTGGCTTGCAAATCTCCCTGACATTAGTTGATTAAATCTCTTTGAAAGGTTTTGGGGTTTGGTTTTTCCCCCATATTTTTTAAATTGTGGTAAAATAACACTAGCAAAATTTGCTATATAACTTTTTAAGTGTTATGTTCACTGTCACTAAATACATTTGTACAACCATCACCACCTACTATATCCATAACTCTTGCATCTTGTAAAAAATGAAACTCTGTAGTCCCCCCTTTCCCGCAGTTTCACTTTCTGTGGTTTCAGTTACCCATGATTAACTTTGAAAATATTAAATTTAAAAATTCCAGAAATAAACAATTTATAAATTTTAGATCACAGGCCATGCTGAATAGTGTGATGAAATCTCCCACTTCGTACAGCACAGGCCATAAATCATCCCTTTGTCCAGCAGATTGACACGATATATGCCACTCCTCTTACTGTTATCAGAGAAAGACCCACAACATTCACATAACTTAATACAGTGTATTGTTAAAATTGTTCTGTTGTATTAGTAGGAGTTGTTAATCTCTTACTGTGCCTATTTTATAAATTAAACTGTCATAAGTACAGGAAAAAAACATAGCAGGTATAGAGTTCAGTACTATTCACAGTTTCAGGCATCCACTGGGGATCTTGGAACAGATCACCCATGGATAAGGGAGGAGTAGTGTACCCATTACAAAATAACTCCTCATTCCACTTTCCCCACAACCCCTGACAATCACCCTTCTGTCTCTGATTCTGTATACTCTAAGTACCTCAAATAAATGGAGTCATATAGTATTTGTCTTTTTGTGACTGGCTTATTTTATTTAGCATCTCATTCCATGAATAATATTACATTTTGGTTATCCATTCATCTGTCCGTGACACTTGTATTGCTTCCATGTTTTAGCTATTGCAAATAATGCTGCTATAAACATGGTGTATAAATATAAATACCTCTTTCAGACCCTTCTTTTAACTTTTTTTATTATATAGCCAGAAGTGGAATTGCGGCATCATGTGGTAATCCGTTATTTTCTGAAAAATTGCCATATTGTGTTCCACAGCAGCTTGCTATTTTACATTCCCACCAACAGTGTTCAAGGACTCCAATTTCTCTATGTCCTAGCCAACACTTGTTATTTTCTGGGTTTGTTTTTTATCATAGCTATCCTAATGAGTATGAGGTAGTAACTCATTGTAGTTTTGATTTGCATTTATATCTCCTGTGGAGAAATGTCTGTTTAAGTCCTTTGTCCACATTTAAATGGCGTCTTTTTTTGTTGAGTTTTCTATATATTCTGAATATTATGTCCCCTTATCAAATGCATAATATAAAAATATTTGGTTCCATCCTAGCTGGTTTGGCTTCCTTGGTAGAGCATTGACCTGCGGACTGAAGGGTCCCACTTCCAATTCTAATCAAGGCACATGCCTGGTTTGCAGCTTGATCCCCAGAAGGCAGCCGATCAATGATTCTCTTTCATCATTGATGTTTCTATCTCTCTCTCCCTTTCCCTTCCTCTCTGAGATCAATAAAAATACATTTTTTAAAAATTAAAAATGGCCCTAGTCAGTTTGGCTCAGTGGATAGAGTGTCAGCCTATAGATCAAAGGGTCCCAGGTTCAATTCCAGTGAAGGGCACGTACCTCAGTTGCAGGTTCCTGCCTGGGCCCTGATCAGGATGCATGCAGGAGGCAACCAATTGATTTGTTCCTCTCACATCGATACTCCTCTCTGTCTTTCCCTCTCTCTAAAAATTAATGGAAAAATATCCTCAGGTGAGGTTAAAAAAAAACACACAAATGGAACTGCCTTATGACCCAGCAGTTCCACGTCTGGGAATTTATCTGAAGAAACCCAAAACACTAATTTGAAAGAATATATGCATCCCTATGTTCATTGCAGCGTTATTTACAATAGCCAAGATTTGGAAGCAGGCCAAGTATCCATCAGTAGATGAGTGGATAAAACCACTATGGTACATTTGCACAATGGAATACTACTCGCCCGTAAAAAGGAAGAAAATTTTACCCTTTGGATGGACCTGGAGAATATCCTGCTAAGTGAGATAAGCCATTCAGAAAAAGACAGGTACCATATGATTTTACTCATGTGGAATTTAATGAACAAACTGGTCTAACAAGCAAAATAGAGACAGACTTAAAGATAGCAAGCAGATAGCTCTGGTGGTTAGGGGATTGAGCAAAAAGAGAACTTGTGGACATGGAAAACTGTGGTGATTGCGGTGGGAGGGAGAAGGAATGTAAGGGTATAGGAAGAACAAATGGTGGTGGAAAAAGTAAAAGAAAAATGAATAGCATTCCAGTAAAAATATTGGCATGATTTGTTCTCCTGTGTAATAAAAGCGTAGTATGCAAATTGTCCCCTCAACCGGGGGTTCGACCATAGGCAGGGCCAGCTGAGGAAAGGGAAGGAGTAGCCAGCTGGCAGCCCCTAGGGACCCTACCAGTGCACGAATTTTGTGCACTGGGCCTTAGTAAAGTTATAAGAAATAATAGTAAGTTAAACACAAATGAGGAAGCATAACCTGGGAATCTTTAAATGAAATCTTAAATCCTTACATATATAAGAAAGTACTTAATTACTTGAGTTTATTTTATTAGATCAGATTATTAGTATTCATGAGTCTATGCATGAGCACTTGAAATTAGGCTTATACATTTTAAGGTTTACACATTGGCCTCAGTATTCTATTGTTTGGGGTTTCGTTTTGTTCTTTTAATCCTCACCAGAGGACATGCTTAGAAAGAGAGAAGCATTGATTGCTGCCTCCCGTATACTGCCCCCCACTGGGGATCAAGCCCACAAACCAGATATGTGCCGTGACCGGGAATCAAACCAGTAACCTTGTGGTGCTTGGGATGATGCTCAACCAATTGAGCCGCTCAAACTGAGCTGTTTTGGGTTTTTTGGTTGGTTGGTTTTTTATTAGGATATTGGATTAAACTGATCAAGAAACTTCAGAGAGTTTTGTTAGATATCTCAGGAATGCAAGGTTGATTTAACATTTGAAAATCATTGTACTGTGCCATATCAGCAAAGAAAAGAAACTACACGATTAGCTCAATAGATGCAGAAAAGGCATTTGACCAAATTTAACATTCCTTTGTGTTTAAAACACACACACACACACACACACACACACACACACACACACACACTTCAATCTGGTAAGGTTTTTTTAATCAGAATTTCCAAAGCTATGGGACTGGGTGACGGTGGACAAAGGGATGGGAGTGGGGACGGGGACATCTGTAACAGTGTCAACAATAAAAATGAAGTTTAAAAAAAATCCAGAGAGAGAACTCATGCGGGGGAAAAAAAGCCAAAGCTAACATGGTGAAAATCTCAATATGTTCCCACTAATAAGGAACATGACAAGGATATCCACTCTCTTCGCTTGTCTTCAGCATTGTCTTACCAGGGCAATTAGGCAACAGAATGAATGGCATCCAGATTGATAAAGAAAGAAGTAAAACTATCTATTTGAAGGTATCATGATCTTGTGTATGGAAAGTCCTAAGGGTCCAGCTGGCATGGCTCAGTGTTTGAGTGTCAACCTATTCACCAGGAAATCATGGTTGGATTCCCAGTAGGGGGCTTGCAAGAGCAGCTTATCAGTGATTCTCTCATAATTGATGTTTATCTCTCTTCCTCGCTGAAATCAATAAAAATATATTTAAAAAAGAAAGAAAATCCTAAGTACACCACAAAAAACTTAGTTTTAATTTAGAATTTCAGCAATGTAGAATGACACAAGATCAGTATACCTAATTAATTATATTTCTATATAATAGCAATGGACACCACAAAAATGAAAGTGCAAAAACAATTCCATTTGCAATGATATCAAAAAATAAAATATGTAGGACTAAATTCAATAAAAATGCAAAATTTGTACTTTGAAAACTATAAAACATTATTGAAAAAACTTAAGACAAATAAATTGAAGGTATTCCAGTTTCTTAGAAGGTTTAATATTGTTAGAATAACAGTAATTTCCAAATCAACCTGCAGATTCAACAGCCTCTATCAAAATCTCAGCAGGCTTTTTTGCAGAAATTGGCTGATTTTAAAATACATATGAGAATACAAAGAATACAAAATAGCCAACAATCTGGAAAAGAAGAGCAAATTGGAGCACTCACACATCCCAATTTCAAAACTGATTCCCAAGCTACAGTAATTAAGACATTGTGGTGCTGGCACAAGGATAGCTATATAGATCAACAAAATAAAATTGAAAGGCCAGAAATAAACTCTTCACATTTATAGTCAGTAGGTTTTCAACAAGGGTATGAAGACAATTCAGGAGGGAAAAATTGGTAATCATATTTTTATAGAAACCAAGAGCTTTAATTTCATGGATTCCTCCCCCAACCCAAATTAATGTAATTTGACCAGGGTCTACTCCCTCAAAATCTTTGAAAAGTTTTGTTATATGGAACAGTACTTTTTTTTTTTAATCCTCACCTGAGGACATGTTTGTTTGTTTGTTTGTTTTAGAAAGAGAAGAGAGAAACGTTGATGTGAGAGAGAAACATCAACAGTTGCCTCCTGCATGCGCCCCAAATAGGGATCAAACCAAAGACCTTTCAGTGTACAGGATGACGTTCCAACTAACTGAGCCACACGGGCTAGGGTGAAACAGTACATTTTTATTAACTTTAAAAGCCCCAGTGACAAGTAACCATCACATTATTTTCAAGTCACTATATATGAATGAAGTATATTTGCTTTCAATCCTCATCGTCTTTTTAGTATAGTTGACCCTAACAAAGAGTAAGTTGGTAATGACATGCATTTGTACTTACTAATGTTCATCACGACCATTTTTTAAATTACCTATTTGTAATTAATGACTCATTTTTTGATTGAAAGATAATTACTTACCTCATCAAATCAAATGTCACATTTCTAAAAACCTCAAACCAGAAGCATAATTTAAAATTAAGTCATTAATTTGAAATTCAGGAAGCACCCAAAATTTACAAAACTGTCTAATAATCTAATAATAAAAGCATAATATGCTAATTAGACCTGATAGCCGACCGTCCTTCCAGACAAAGCCGAGGGGGCTTCGAGGGCCAAGGGCAGGCCCCAGCAGCGGTGGCGGGGTGATGGGGGCAGCACCTTCCCCTGATTGGCCCGGTCGCCTCCCGCAAATGGAGGCCAGACTGTGGCTTAGGCCCGATCCCCGTGGGACCTTTGTTTAGTAAGTGCATTCCTGATTAGGAAAATCATAGCTCTGCACTGGTTTTAAGCTGTCAGTAGGACATCCCCTGATGTCTCCTGGACTGTGAGAGGGGGCAGGCCAGGCTGAGGGGACCCCCACACACACACACCAGTGCATGAATTTTCGTGCACTGGGCCTCTCGTGTATGAATATTATTCATGGTATGGCATCTATTCAGTGTGTGCTTATTGCCCAACCAACCATTTTTGTGTGATAAGAATAGATGTGTTTGCTTATTTGTGCGATTTTTGCTGAGAATATATGCATAAGGCAAAAATCAAAATCCAGTGCAGAGCTATGATTTTCCTAATCGGGAATGCACTTACTAAACAAAGGTCAGCATTTCACAAAGGGACCTGTTAGAGAGTTGCTAAATGTGTATGTACTGTCCTTCAGGGGCTTTTTCTAATCATTTTTGTGTGGAGAGCTTGGAAAAATGTATTGAACATGTCCTTCATAAGAATGTATTTTATTGCCCTAACTGGTTTGGCTCAGTGGCTATAGAGTCGGCCTGCGGACTGAAGGGTCCCAGGTTCGATTCCGGTCAAGGGCATGTACCTTGGTTGTGGGCACATCCCCAGTAGGGAGTGTGCAGGAGGCAGCTGATGTTTCTCTCTCATCAATGTTTCTAACTATCCCTCTCCCTTCCTCTCTGTAAGAAATCAATAAAATATATTTTTTTTAAAAGAATGTATTTTATTGCACAATTAATCATATGGTGTTATTAGAGTAGCATTTCTTATCCTAGGGTTTGGTTTATACCAAATTTTGTGTATGCATTTATTGGAAAGAGGGTCTATAGTTTTCTTTGTAAGATTATCAAAGGAATAATTATTAAGGTAATTTTGCCCTTGCATAACTGATCCAAACTGTTGTGCTTTTATAGTTTCTGCTCATTTTTTTTAATGGTCATTTGCTCTTACACATCATAAAATGGTGTTTGATGTGGAATGAACGTTATTTTCTCCTTTCAGACTGTTAAGAATAAATGGTTGCTTCTCATAGCTTTCACTTCACCTTTCTCTAGGGCTGTTCTTCCTAAACTCTGTTGCACTGTTGCTTCAAATTTATTATTACACCAGAGGCCCGGTGCACAAATTCGTGCATGGGGGCAGGGGACCATGGGAGGTTGGCCGCTGGCCCCAAGGAGGGAGCCAGCCCTCAGCCCCCTTGGGAAAGGGTCCGTGTCCACCACAACCCACCCCTGGTTCCCCAGCCCAGCCCAGAGCCCAAAGGCCCCGGTGGGTGGGGAGAGGAGGCAACACCACCATCGGCACCCCGCCTCTCCCCCCTCCTCCTTCCCTTGCTGCCGCACCACCCACTGTGGCAGGCAGGCAGGCAGGCAGCTCCCAGGGAAGGGAGAGGAAGGGACTTGTGTCGAGGGCTGACTTTCATTAGATTGCAGTGAGGGAGCTGCTCTGCTAGGTATGAAACACCAACCCAGAAGCAGGTCTCTCTGAATGGTTTAGCAACAGGGACTGATGGGGGCCGGCCGGCTGGGGGGAGGGGCCGCAAGCAGTTGGCTGTGGGAGTGCACTGACCACTAGGGGGCAGCTCCTGCATTGAACGTCTGCCCCCTGGTGGTCAGTGCGCGTCATAGCGACTGGTCTGTCGTTCCGGTAGTTCGGTCATAACGGTTGCTTAGGCTTTCGTATATAGAGATAAGGCAAATTACATGCAATCTGTAAAATTTACATTGAGAAGCACAGTTCTGAACAAGGATCCTTCCTAAGAATGCAGGTGCATAACTATATATGTTGTATGTTTCATTTCACTTTGATTTAGATGTTGCTGTTGTTGCAGAAAGTTTTATTTTTAAGTATAGTTAAGTTTTAGTTAATTTAAGATGATACTTTCTGTGAAAAACTACTTTAACAAATTAAAAAACACTCTGCAAGTACTCTGTCTTGAGAGGAGCTCAGCTTTGTCTTCATTATTACTCCTTTAGGATACAGATGAGTTTATTTTACCAACCGGAGCTAATAAAACCCGGGGCAGATTTGAACTGGCCTTTTTCACCATTGGAGGATGTTGTATGACAGGTGGGTGTAATAAATTTTTTAAGTGTTCTTAATCTAAGTAGTCAAAGATGCTTAAAATCAAAAGCAATTAGAATATTTTACGTTTTTCATCTTTTTCTGTTATATAAAAAATGAAAAAGAATCAAAAGTGCAGTTGTTTTTAAATATAAAGATGTATTATTTGGATGAATTGTTAACTATGATTTACTAGGGGCTGCATTTGGGGCAATGAACGGTCTACGGCTAGGATTGAAAGAAACCCAGAACATGGCCTGGTCCAAACCAAGAAATGTACAGTAAGTCTTATGTAATCATCTGATGTGGTAATGTTGACTGTTAACCGCTACTCTGTCGGCTTGATGAGCACTATCTTGTGATTACAAATGTTGAGAGTATTGATAAACTTTTTGGTCAATCTTTTTTCTTAGTCAAAATAAAAGGAACTAAGAAATCGAGTTAGTGACTCTTAAGCTTTTAAAAGGAATGATTTTTGAGCCAGTGTCCCTCAGTCAGCTAGTGCTACCCCAACCTAACTTCTCAGCTACACCTGTTTCATTCTGCAGGCCTACAAAACCTGCTTTTCAAATTTCTGAATGATTAGTATATTATTTGGATTGTTCAGGGGCATCCAGAACCATAGGGTAGTGAAGAAATAAAAAGGACATAAGAGTGATTGCTAGATTCGCTATTACTTGACTTGAATTTAACTTCACTTTCTACTTCTGAAGTGGAACGCTACAGAAAATTTAAATCAAATTCCTAGAACTTAGAGGTAGTTCCAGAAGGAATAAGATAGTTTTCTAAGAAAATTATTTTGCAGAAAAGGGAAAGTACAATTAAGAAGATCAGAAGGTGTATATAATATATATCTTCACCCAGCTTAAGAAATGAACATGACCAGTCCCTGTTGACATTCCCTTAGTATATTGTTTAGTTTTGTATGTTTTTGTACTTTATGTGAGTGAAATCACAGTATACATATATTCTTTTTTTTAATGAGAGTCTTGTTGGTCTTATTTTTTTATTGTTACTTATTTTTTTAGAGAGAGAGGAAGGGAAGGGAATAGAGAGAGAGAAACATGTATGAGAGAGGAACATCATCAATCGGCTCCCTCCTGCAAAGTCCCTACCAGGGAGTGATGCCACAACCTGGGCATGTGCCTTGACAGGGAATTGAACCAGCAATTGTTGGTTCTTGGGTCTACACTCAACCGCTGAGCACACCAGCTGGGCTACATATATTCTTCAATGGCTCACATAGAACACTTGAAACTCCATCTGCATTATTTGTTGTTTAGCCAGCAGATGGCAGCAGGTGTCTGCTAGAATTAGACCTTGGGGAATTTGAAGGTAAATTCCTGTTACTGTGTTGATCGTTGCCCTTGCTTTACTAGCCCAGATTCTTGACTATTCATATATATATATATATACATGCATACACACACACACATATGTGTATATGTATATGTGTGTGTGTGTATATATATCCTTAATATTTGTTCCTTACTCCGATTTTTTTTACTTTTTGTGTTGTGGAAAATTCGGAATGTATATAAAAGTAGGCAGAATAGTACAGTGAACACCTATGAACCATAACTTATGCTCAGTAGCCATCAACCAAGACCAATTATGTCCCATCTCCTTCTTCCCTTCCATATTATTAAGAAACCAATTCCCAGTGTTCTATCATTAAATATTAATTTGGAAGATCTAGAAAAAATAACCTTTGTTTTTTAAAACAGTAACGTTATTAATTTTTAGAGAGTCAAATTAGTTTTCATTTTTTAGAAATCTTCCACGCCGTTTTTTACATAATTATGCTGCTCTTCCTAGATAAGGAGACAGCATTTAAAAATGGAAAAAAGATAGGGTTTCAAGCTAGACAGATCTATGTACCTTCAAAGCCTAGTTCTAATACTTGTTATTTTGTAATCTTAGGTAAGCTTTTCGTACTGTCTGCCTATAAAGATTGTTGAGAGATGATTAAAGTTAGAAGTAAAGGCCCAATATGTGGAGGTACGGTGCCCAGTTGCATCCCAAAGAATTTTACCAATTTGCAGTGCTATCAGCAGTACAATACTATGAAAATTAAGAGTTTGTAAAGCTTGTGACAGCCCTAGTCAGTGTAGCTTAGCTGATGAGTGTTGTCCAATGCACTTCCCGGCCATCGGTTCAATTCCTGGTCAGGGCACAAACCCAAGTTGCGGGTTGGATCCCTCGTCCGGGTCCTGACGAAGGCAGCCGCTCAGTGTTTCTCTCTCACATTGATGTTTCCGTCTCTCTCCCCTCTCTTCCTCTGTTTAAAAATCAATCAAAAAAGAGTGGTTTCTGTTTGACAATTTTTTTAAAAGGCTTGTGACAAATGTAAAAACAACGTGCTAAACTTTAAATATATTGGTAAATAATTAATTAAAACAATATACTTCTCTATAAACAACCTTTTATAAGTAATACAAATTTTTATCATTGAGCATTGATATTTAGTTATTTTTTTTTGTTTGCTACTATAATTCTATAATACCCAGCAGTAGTCAGCTGTCCAGACAGATCGTTCCTGTGATGGTGTTACACTGCTGGGAGAGAAATGTCCTGTCTTCTTCCTCCAGTTGCCCCTGTCACTGTTCTGGTGGCATCATGCACTGGTGCAAGGCAGAACTGTGCTTCCTTGAGAGTGTGCTAAGCATCCACTTTGGCTGCTTAGTTCTAGTGTGGGAGCAGACACAGCGTGCTTTCTCCATGGGTTCTGATTTGTTGTTTCCTTCTCTTTGAGTACATATTTATTTTTAATTCTGCCCTATGTTCTATAATATTCCATGATTTGATTCTACTTAATATTCTCAACATATACCCCTCCCCCCCCAAAAAAACCTTAATTGTATGCTACTTTGTTCATTATAATGGCCATGTCAGTTTCTATAAACTTTTTTTCTTTTTGTGTTTCTGTAAACTTCTTATAAAAATACATTTCAGGCTGTCATTCAAAGCCTTTATGTGTTTGATATATATTTAATAATCTTATATATGTAAGAAATTTCCTTACTTGTTACTCGCAATGGTTGGCATTTTTAACATACCTTCATTTATATTTCTATAAAGTAAAAGCCATTCTTACTGAATTCTGAGGAGGTATTAAGTTTTTTTCATGAAGAAAACTTGGAATTGGATTTGTACTTTTTAAATAGCTGCAATTATGGTTTTTCACAGTACTAGAGGAAATAATGATTCTAAATACAGATTCTTTGTCTTTCTGCCCTTGAAGGATTTTGAACATGGTGACGAGGCAAGGGGCACTTTGGGCTAATACTCTAGGTTCTCTGGGTAAGTAAAGATTTCACTTGATAATAAATTATTAATGAAAAGAAAGAACGTACACATGTCATGAACAATTTGATCAACCAAAATGCTTTAAATTCTAGGAAGAACAGGAGCTACATAAAATAATCCCAAGGTTCTAATACCATCTTGTATACCATTTCTGAATGTTTTAAATCTTTTAAAACTCTAAAAAAAAAAAAACCCTCTAAGTACTCTCCTATCCAAGCACAACACCAAATAAAATCATGAACCTTTCCAAATACCTTCTTTGCATATCCGGAGTCATAGTCACATGCCTGGATTAGTGACTGTAGCTCGTCCTCCTTTTTGTTTTGAGTGGGTATACATAGCATTCCATCATATGGAAAGTCCCTTTCTGGACCAGTCTCTTCCTGATGGGCATTTTAGTTGTTCCCAGGCTTTTTCTATTACAAACATTGTTCAAGTGATCCTGCTGGCAACATGGGAAAGCAGCAGGTCATCCACAAAAAGCTGCTCTGCCCTCCACCATAAGCCAGCTGCTTATATTGGGTAGGAGGACAAAGATTACATGGGAAAGTGGGCCCAGGGTAATCATTACAGGTTACAAGTCATGTCGGCTTGGCAGGGGGGCGAGGGGGGGCATGGGGAGTGTCACATAGGGTGGGGTGGAGGGGTCAAATGTGGCAGTTTTGAGAACAGGTAAGAAAAGGGGTTAATGCAGCAATTTTTCAACTGGTGTGCCTGGTACATGGGAACTTCGATGCTAAATCTAAGAAAGTCTGGGTAGAACAGAATGGCTGAGTGATCACTCTTTATACCTTTGAATACTTACAGAATGGTGACTGTAGGATACAGTTATCTAAGTATAATTTCTATACTGGCTTTTAATCACCATTGTATTACTGATCAGTTCCATTTCCCCTGTAGCTTTGCTTTATAGTGCATTTGGTGTCATCATTGAGAAAACACGAGGTGCAGAAGATGACCTCAATACAGTAGCAGCTGGAACTATGACGGGCATGTTGTATAAATGTACAGGTAGGAGATTTTGAATAGAGAGTTCTCTTAATATACACTTGAAGTATGCTTTTGATGCATAGATTTCGAAGGAATCTGCATCCTTTTTTTTTGCAGTATAATCTAGTGTTCTCAGAAACCAGAGATTGTTACGGTTTTGGTTTGTTTAGTTTTGGTAAAATACATATAAGATTAACCATCTGGCCATATTTTAAGTGTACAGTTGAGTAAAGTTAAATATATTTACATTGTTGTGCAACCAATCTCCGGAACTTTTCTTCATTTTGCAAAACTGAAACTACTCATTAAGCAACTCTCCATTTCTCCCTTCAGCCCCTGGCAACTACCATTTTGCTTTCTATCTATGAAATTGACTACTTTAGGTACCTCATGAAAGTGGAATCATACAGTATTTGGCATTTTGTGACTGGCTTATTTCATTTAGTGTAATGTCCTCAGGGTTCATCCATGTTACAGCATGTGTCACAATTTTTTTCCATTCTAAGCAGATACTTGGTTGCTTCCACCTTTGGCTACCTTGAATAATACTGTTATGTATGAACATTAGATAAACTACCATTCAATTTTGAAAATAAAGTCCTAAGAGTTGATCCAAAATGGTCTGGGGAAGATCAGATATCAAATTCTCCTCTAAAATAGAAAAATAATTAACATTCACTGAACTATGATTATACTCCCAGCAATGAATACTTAATAATTTGTTTTATTTAAAACTGTGAAATGAGAATCACACTCCAGCTTTATAGATGAGCACAGTATTAAGACGACCTTTTTCAAAATGTCATATAAGCAGTGACAGCCTCACAGTTTTCATCACGTCAGTTTGTTTGTTTTTTTAATATATTTTATTTCTTTTTCACAGAGAGGAAGGGAGAGGAATAGAGAGTTAGAAACATTGATGAGAGAGAAACATGGATCAGCTGCCTCCTGCACACTTGCTACTGGGGATGTGCCCGCAACCCAGGTACATGCCCTTGGCCAGAATCGAACCTGGGACCTTTCAGTCCGCAGGCCGACGCTCTATCCACTGAGCCAAACCTGTTAGGACCGTCACGTCAGTTTTAAATTACTTAATTAAACTGCTTAAGTTCTTCACTCCTGTCTCTGAAGAGCACTTTCATGTGTTTGATTGCTTTATTATGTCTGAGACACTTGATTAACTGAGTAATTCTGTTTATTAGGAATTCTTTCATCACATGTATCAGGTAGTATTTTTGCTCAATTTTTATGAGAAAGAAATGTGAGAAGTCTCTCATGGTTATAAAGTCCAAGTTTTCCTATCATATCTAGAGTGAGAGGCTTTTCTATTTTGAAATAGATTGCATTTGGAATTTTATTCCTAAGAGCTCACACAGCTTCTTACACCATGTGTGGTGTGTTTACATGCAAACAGTTTCCAGGTAGAATATGTCCATGAAATGTTGCCTTGGCATAGAAAAAGCTTATTTTTTTTTAAATATATATTTTATTAATTTTTTTTACAGAGAGAAAGGGAAAGGGATAGAGAGTTAGAAACATCGATGAGAGAGAAACATCGATCAGCTGCCTCCTGCACACCTCCTACTGGGGAGGTGCCGGCAACCAAGGTACATGCCCTTGACTGGAATCGAACCTGGGACCTTTCAGTCCGCAAGCCGACGCTCTATCCACTGAGCCAAACCGGTTAGGGCGAAAAAGCTTATTAAAAACCTAAAAACACTTTCATATTGAAAATCTGTAGGGTCAGGCAAAAGAATTTAAAATTTTAATTGGCAGCACAAAGGTGGCACTCAGCCAGAAAGGGTTTTTAAATAACAAATTAATATTTTAAAAAATGAAGATTTCACAAAACTCTGGAATTCCAGCTTCTTTTGAATAAATGGAAGACACCAAGCTCACACTGTATGGTGGCAAATGGCTGGAGCAGAATGGGGAGCCACTTCTACCCCAGTGGGTGGGCATGGAAGCTGAGTCCCCACCATTCCCTGTTTTCTTACTCAGAGTAAGCCATTATGGCTTTTCCTGTGTTAGGAGCAGTTCTGAATGTACAAATGCAAATTATCTAATTTAAGGCATTATGCATATTTAAAAATAGAAAGGAAAAGGCTGAATACTTGATATTATCAAAAGAAATGGTAGCCAGTTTTCTGTGTCTAGGACTTCCTTGCAGTAATAGCTTGGGACAGCTTCCACATAAATTATGGAATAGAAAGCCTTTGGCTCAAAAGAGAAAAAGCAAAAAAGATTATCCATCAGTTCTGTCAGGTGATGAGTTGGTTGCAGCTCCCTTTCCATTGGGGACCATAGAGGAAGGTAAATGATCTGCTGAACCAAAATTCCAACATTGCTTCCCATCCCTGCCTCAGCAAAGGCAGATTGGTGTCTTTTATTGATTTTGTGTGGCAGGAATGCAAATGTGTAACTTCAACTTTCAGATTTGGAAAAGAGTTTGGGCACCCTAGTCTAGAGCAGCATAAACTATTAGGAGAGGAATTTCACATTTAGAAAATGGCTAATTCCTGCTGACCTAAAATATTTGCAATCCCCAGTGTACTCTTCAAAATATTATTTTTTTTAAAAAAAATGTATAGCTCTGGGGCTGTCACTTTAGCCCTCACCAGTTTGGCTCAGTGGATAGAGCATCGGCCTGCAGACTGAAGGGTCCCAGGTTCTATTCCGGTCAAGGGCACATGCCCAGGTTGTGAGCTCAGTCCTCAGTAGGGGGCGTGCAGGAGGCACCCAATCAAAGATTCTCTCATCATTGATGTTTCTATCTCTCCATCTCCCTTTCTCTCTGAAATCAACCATATATATACATATATGTGCATGTGTATGTATGTATATATATATACACACACACATAGCTATAATAATCCTATCTAATAATAGACAAACAGGGTAATTGACCGTACCTTTGCTACGCCTCCCATTGGCTAATCAGCATGATATGCAAATTAACCTCCAACAAAGATGGTGGTTAATTTGCATACGTAGGCTCCAAGCGGTGGAGTGAAGACTGAAGGCAAGCTGGAACAGCAAAGATGGAAGACGGAAGGCGGCTCTAGCCAGAGCAAAGGCCGGAGGAAAACCTGTGCCCGCAGCCAGGAGAAGGGAAGGCCTATTGCACGAATCTCTTCGTGCAACAGGCCTCTAGTAAAAGTATAATATGCTAATTAGACTGGACAGCCAGACAAAGCCGGAATTTCGTGCATCAGGCCTCTAGTATAAAATAAATGTGTTAAAAAAAAGGGGGGAAGGACTTTAGAATGAAAGTAGTATGATCCAATGTAGCCACTTTAGTACAAAAGTAGTACTTTTGCAGCTACTTAGTAGAAAGAAAAATTATGAGGAAAATACTACATGACAAAATGGGCTATTGTAACCAGACAACCAAGGAGTCAGGGCTGCCTGTCACTATGTGAGCCAACTAAGCAGAGACAGGGTTGAATCATACATGAGTGTTTATTCCAATCCTACTGGCAGCATGGGAGAGCAGCAGGTCATCCACAAAAATCTGCTCTGCCCTCCACCATAAGCCAGCTGCTTATATTGGGTAGAAGGACAAAGATTACATGGGAAAGTGGGCCCAGGGTAATCATTACAGGTTACAAGTCATGCAGGCTTGGGGGGGTCCACATAGCGTGGATGCCCTTGGGCGCCCCAGGACCAGATTGTAGATAATAGGGGCTGGGGTTGTAAAGAACAGGTTTCAGAGTATATTGTCTCAGCCTGGAGGTTATAAATCTCTCCATAACCATAGGCAGTTCTTGGGACAGGAGGTTGGACTGCATTCCGATGTGAGCTCCCATGTCCCAGGGCGGACAATTCCCAGCCAAGAGAAAATGTGCTTTCTAATCAGAACAGAACCATCATGGTTAACAGCATGATTAATATGTCTCATAATTAGTTTCCAATCTTCTATTTCTGCCCCTAACATTGTCACACCAGAAAGAGGCTAATTTTTTTTAATCCTCACCCAAGTATATGTTTATTGATTTGAGAGAGAGGAAGGGAGAAAGAAACATCTATCAGTTGCCTCCCATATGCACCCTGGCTGGGGTTTGAACCTGCAACTTTTTTCTTGTACACTGACACTCCAACCAGCTGAACCACCCTGCAGGGTCAAGAGGATAATTTTTAAAGTAATAATTCTGATGATACCATTTTTTAAATTTTGCCCTAGCCGGGTTGGCTCAGTGGATAGAGTGTTGGCCTGTGGACTGAAGGGTCCTAGGTTCGATTTTGTTCAAGGGCACATGCCTGGGTTGCGGGCTCTATCCCCTGTGTAGGGCGTGCAGGAGGCAGCCGATCAATGATTCTCTCTTACCATTGATGTTTCTATCTCTCCCTCTCCCTTCCTCTCTGAAAATCAATAAAAATATAATTTTAAAACATTTTTCACTTTATTTTGTTAATCCTCACCCGAGGCTATTTTTCCCATTGACTTTTAGAGAAAGGGAAGGAGGGAGAAAGAGGAACACCAATGTGAGAGAGACATATCAATTGGTTTCCTCCCATACGTGCCACGACCTGGGCCAGGGATCCAACCTGCAACCCAGGAATGTGCCCTTGACCAGGAGTTAAAACTGGGACCCTTTGGAGCATGAGCCGGCACTGAGTGACACCGACCAAGGCAATTTTCTTTTCTTTTTTTCCAATCACCATTTATCCCTTCTATGCCTTCTTTCACCTCCCCCCACATACAAGCTGTCTTCCTGCTCTCTGTCTATGAGACTATCTCTATTTTGCTTGGTAGTTCAGTTTGTTCATATGATTTTAGTTCAGACCTAATGTTTGCTTAATAAGTTATGTAAATATTTTTCAGAAGGTGTGAAATGTCATTATTAGATTTCCTGTGGCATATGAAAGTATTTAATAATAGCCAGTATTCTATCAGAACAAGAACAGCTTTAGTTTTGCTATTATCCATAAGTTTTGGAATGATTTAGAGGCTGATCACTTATCTTCAGGAAATAAGGCCTCAGAAACCAAGACATGGGTCCCCCTTGCCACTCACAAAAAATCCCTGATCAGTTAATCCTGCTCCTTCCATAAGAAAGTCATCTATAAAAGCAAACTAAGCAGAAGTAAAAAGATACACAAATCCAGTTAATCAAATTAAGCAATTGTCATCAGTTGTTATTAAAAGGTAATATTTATCCATGAATGCTAGGCCTTCAAAATTAAATTCTATGTGTCAAAAGGAGGAGCCTCTTGATGACTTTTTTGTTTCTGTTACTGACATCAGCATTGTTCCAGCAAATAAAAATGCATGTAACATATAAAATATGCAAAGGGCTAACTGCCATAATATAGAAAACATTTCAACAAATCACTTAAGTAAAAAATGGAGTAAGGATATGTCAGACACTTCAGGGGGAAAATACAAATGACTGCTCAATGATAGAAGTGGTTCAGTCTCACAAGCAGCCAGGAAAAGTAAAAGAAAACATTAAGATAATATTTTTCACCAACTGGCTTAAATAAGGTGATGACAGATGGCATTTAATATTGGCAAAAGATAAGCCGGTGTTTTGAAGGGAAATTTGGCATTAGTTATTATTTTAAATATGTAGATCCTTTGCTCAAGTAATCTAACATTCGGCAGTTTATTCCACAGCGAACTAAGGCATAGATGCAAAACTAAGGCTTTTGAGACTCACTTCAAGGAGAAGGTGATGTTTGCACAAAGACTGACACATGAGGGAGCATGTGAGGTGGGAGTCTGGAGGGAGTGATATAGGTAAAGGCCCTGCAGCATGAGTTCAAAGGCATTGGGAGGAGTATTTGAATCTGGGGTCGTAAAAATGGCAAGGGCCCTAACCGGTTTGGCTCAGTGGATAGAGTGTCGGCCAGCAGACTCAAGAGCCCCAGGTTCGATTCCGGTTAAGGGCATGTTCCTTGGTTGCGGGCACGTCCCCAGTGGGGAGTGTGCAGGGGGAAGCTGATGTATGTTTTTCTCTCATCGATGTTTCTAACTCTCTATCCCTCTCCCTTCCTTTCTGTAAAAAATCAATAAAATACATTTTTTTAAAAAAATGGCAAGGGACCAAATCATGGAGCAGATAGAGCTTCACAGGCCACAGGAAAGAATTTGGCCTAGACATCCGTTAATCTTACCTCCTAAATACTAGCATTTATTTTTACTTGTAAACCTTAAATTGTTTGTAACTTCCAGAGAGAGTTAAACTTTCACTCTTCTTCTGAGTTCAAAGTTTATACCAGGAGATATTCACTCAGGGTTGATAAACCCTCTAAAACTTGCATAAGATTCTGAAAGAGTCTGGGACACTCCCTACCACCCATAGAAAAGCCCCCTTGAAAAAGACTAAGGATCTGTGAAAATAGTCCTACACGGACATAGTAATGTGGGGAGTCAAAAACAGCTGAGATAGTTCAGTGTGTGTAGTGTTGCACGGAAGAACTGGCACTGCATGGGAGAGAGGGTGAGACTGCTGAGGGGAGCACAGCAAAGTCAGTGTCTACTGTTCACAGTCATATATCACTTCCGCTCTAACAGCAACAAGAAAAAACAGGGAAGCAGGAAACAGCCTCTAGTGACCCAGTCACCTTTGATTTCTACCTTTTTCTCACTATTCCCTCATTTCATCAGTTGTGACCACCTGGTTCATAGGTCGACACTCAACCACTAAGCCACGCCGGCTGGACTCCATTGATTTTTAGAGGGCGTGAAAGGGACAGGGAGAGATAGAAAGAAACGTCCATGTGAGAGAGACAGATCAATTGGTTGCCTACTGTAAGCACAACCACAAGGGCTAGGGATCAAGCCTGCAACCAAGGTACATGCCCTTGACTAGAATCGAATCCGGGACCCTTCATTCCACGGGCCAATGCTTTATCCACTGAGCCAAACCAGCTAGGGCGATAATCATATTCTTTAGAATCATGAAGATAAAGACAATTAGGGAACAGGGGATTAAGGTGAGGATGGGACTGCACCAGACAGTTGTGCATAATGAAAGTCTTTTAGTGCTATCTTGACTTTTAAATTGTGTATTGGGCTACTTTGATAATAACAAAAGTGAGTAAAGATTTAACAACATAAAAAGTAGGCATTACTTTGGGAGTGTGGTGGAGAGATACAGTGTAGTGGGTACAGAGTTTCAGTTTTGCAAGATGAAAGTTCTCTGGAGATGGATGATGATGGTAGCACAGCATTGCCAGTGTACTTAATGCTACTGAACTGGACACTTACGGTAAATAACCATGTTACATGTATTTTAAAACAATTTTTAAAAGTAATACAAAACAATTGTCAAGTTCATGCAAAATTTTAAATGTTTAGTAGCCATCTCAGTGTGTGTAGGTAAGGTTGTTCTTCTAAAGCAGGGGCCACCAGTTCCCTTTTGCTAGATGCCTGTCTATTCCTTATGCTTTACTTTTTTTTTTTTTTAGCTACATTTTAAATGCTTATATAAGTACTGCATAATAGCCATTGGTCCCTCAGAGCCTAAAATACTTATTTTCTGTCCATTTTAAGAAAAATTTGCCAATTCCTGCTCTAAAGTAATTATCAGTTCAATATATAAGCTCTGCCGTTAGCCAGCTCTCTGCCTCCCAAAAGGCATTTAAAGATTCTGGGCCTCATTTCCCCATGATCAGAAGGAGTATTTGCCCTCGCTGCTAGTTGTGTAAGGATCCAAAAGATGAAGGTAAATCTGTGAAACACGTCTCTTGTTTGTTGTGCTTTACAGACACCGACCGTTGGCCTTATTTGATTACACTGTGTTCAGAACAAGATATTTGCTAATCAACTTCCTGTGCTGAGTTAGCCAGAAGTTGATTACAGAAAGCTTAAAGCCAAGGTCCTCGAACTTTTAATAGATCAACCAGTTGAAAACTCTAAAGTTAGTGGTAAGAGTTAAAACTAAAACATGGCTGGTACGTGATAAAAGGCTACCCTAGAGTAAGGATTAACTGCGCTTACTACCCCAAACACTGCATATTTTTGGTGTTTTTTTGCTGGAAATAATTTTTTTCTAGTCTTCAAAGAAGTAACTTGATTTGAACTAAGTTTGTTTTATTTTGGTCAGAAAGTGGAAAGCTTTCTGGGGGATACACTGTTAATGACACTTAATATGCCATTGATGTCCCAAAGATCGGAAAGCCTTCCAGTTTGTTACCCCAGTGCCTATGCCCAGGAGGTTCATCTGATGGCTGAAAACTAGTGTAAAAATCTTTCCAAAAGGGTCAAGTAGAAGCTATGTTAAGATACTCAAAGCAGTGGGCCAACTGGCAGGCAGTTAGCAGCTATTTCCAAACCCACAGGCAGACTTCAGAGCTCTGGGTCTGCAACCTCCTAACCAGTGGTCGGCAAACTGCGGCTCGCGAGCCACATGTAGCTCTTTGGCCCCTTCAGTGTGGCCATGAAGTTTCAATAGCACTGTACGTGCGCGCCCGCACGTGGTATTTTGTGGAAGAGCCACACTCAAGGGGCTGCAGTTTGCCAACCACTGCCCTAGTCCAGTGGCCGGCAAATTCATTAGTCAACAGAGCCAAATCTCAATAGTACAACAATTGAAGTTTCTTTTGAGAGCCAGATTTTTTAAACTTAAATTGTATAGGTAGGTACATTGTTATTAACTTAATTAGGGTACTCCTAAGGCTTAGGAAGAGCCACACTCAAGTGTGGCTCGCGAGCCGCAGTTTGCTGACCACTGTCTAACCTAAAGGTCCAGGGAAGTTAGTCCGAATGTTTGATCCCAGGAAAGAGTATCTATGGGCATTATTGTGCTTTCAGTTCCTTGCCTTCCATCATTTTTCTGTTCAGTAGCAGTGAGGCCACCTTAGCTTTTGCTTTGTGTTGACTCAGAATGGTTAGAGCAGCCGTGGGCAAACTACGGCCCGCGGGCCGGATCCGGCCCGTTTGAAATGAATAAAACTAAAAAAAAAAAGACCGTACCCTTTTATGTAATGATGTTTACTTTGAATTTATTAGTTCACACAAACACTCCATCCATGCTTTTGTTCCGGCCCTCCGGTCCAGTTTAAGAACCCATTGTGGCCCTCGAGTCAGAAAGTTTGCCCACCCCTGGGTTAGAGTATTAAATTTCTGTAATCTGTTTCAGAGAACCCTCATTATACTCAAAAGGTTAGGTTTAGTAACTGAGCCATAGTGATCTGGCAGATAGCTTAGTTTTTATTCTCCTATACTTCGTAGTTTTTTCCATTTTAGGAAATTGGTCTAATTATAGTTCACTTTCAGCCCATAGAACTTTTTATTGACATACTCATCAAAAATAATTCATAGGTCCTTATTAAACTGAGATTGTTTTAAATGAGCAGATTGTACATTACTTTTGTTTCAACCACGTTGAATACAGTTGCAAGTTAAACTGCAGTGCCTACTCTAACTATAACAAGATGATAGAGAGATCTGGACTTCAAGGAGATATCTCCTATTTAAATTTTTTTGATGTTTCTGACTCTCCCCCTCCCCATATTTGACATCTACTTATAGATGTTGTGTATGCAGTTTCTGTTTGGGTCTGTTTAAGAGAGATAATTAGGGCGTTTCATAGTGGAAGCCTAATAAGCAGCTCAGCTATCAGAACTCTTCAGACTAGAGAGGCTCCTGGAAGGAGTGGCCATTTAATCTATCAGCTGAAACCATCTGGCAGGACATTCATTGCCGAAATGGTTGAAGTGAATTTGGCAACATCACTGAATTTCACAGAATTTCCTGTCTCAGACCTCAATAAGGTAATCACTGGATTGCAGCTCCATTGCGATCCTGACACAACTTGAAAAAAATACTCCACAGGTGCAGAGGTAGCTGCCTAAAGTTTATGGTCCCTACTTGTTTACGAAACTGTAAAAAACATCAAATACTTGAGTTACTTTTGGTAACCCCCATTTGTCTTAGCAGACTTGGGGGCTATTTTCAAATAACTGGTTGAAACATTTTTGTTTCTGCATTTCAAACAAAATATCTGTTGCTGATCCTTTTCAACACGAAAACTATTTTGTTGTTAAGCAAAGAGTTTAATCCTTGAATGTTTTCAACTAGTGTGATGATGCTAAAAGTCTCATTGCTTTGTAGTTGTAGAAGATTGTCCGACACATCAGTGTAGGAATGGGGGCAGGGGAGTGGTGCTTCACCAGCACCTAACTCAAAGCTTCATTATAGCCACTTATTACCACTACTTGAATCTTTAAAGTTAGTATTTTCAGAACACGTGCAGAGTCCAAAGGCTGCTCACTATTTCCAAAGGGAGTGTCGCCTTGTCTATATTATTGCCTTACTATCGTCAGTTGACAGTGCCAGTGAAGTCTGTATTAGCAGGAAATACTTTATCTGGCTGAGACTTCAATGATAAGCATAAGATCTTTAAAAGTATAAGAACAAGTCAGATTGAGAAAAGTCAAGAAATTTTTAATACTGATTCTTATGTAAAAATTGTGACATTGAAAAATGTTTGAAATGAAATATAGTACGTATATTAAACAGATCATTTAGGACAGTGGTTCTCAACCTGTGGGTCGCGACCCCTTTGGCGGTCAAATGACCCTTTCACAGGCGTCGCCTAAGACCATTCTGCATATCAGATATTTACATTACAATTCATAACAGTAGCAACATTACAGTTATGAAGTAGCAACAAAAATAATTTTATGGTTGGGTCACAACATGAAGAATTGTATTTCAAGGGCCAGAAGGTTGAGAACCACTGATTTAGGACATTTATCTCCTGATTTGGTTTATTATATCACTTGTAAAACTTTTACTCTCTGCTTGGGATGGAGTATTTATAAACATGAATGCTATGTCTCCATCTTGATACTCCTTTAATCCTTTGGTGCTAGGACACTATGCAATACAAATCTCTCTCTCTCTCCCCCCCCCCAGGTGGTCTTCGAGGGGTAGCACGAGGTGGTCTAGCAGGACTGACACTTACTAGCCTCTATGCACTATATAACAACTGGGAGCACATGAAGGGCTCTTTGCTCCAACAGTCACTCTGAAGATTCTGCCAACTTGTGACTAGAGGACACTTTAGTAGTCATCCAGATCAATTTATGAGTCCGTCTGGAGTTCTCTTCTATACCTACAAATAGTTTGAAAAATTGTGCAGATTTCCGAATTGCTGTGATGAAGATGGTTGACTAGACTGGCTTTCCTTCCAGCCATTAGTGAGTTGAAGCCAAAACCCTTTGGTGGCTGAGTAATATGGTTCTTTTTCAAGATCTTGCACCTGTTCTCTTTGTTACCTCCTGAACTGGAAAACCACTTACTCCCATCATTCAGGTCATTCTTGTTGTCAGTACTATATTCACCATGTTTGTTCATTTAATGATCCAAGACTGTAATATTGCCTTGTATTCCCAATAAAGTGTGAAAAACCAAAGTCCACTCCAACGTAAACATAGTGGGTGTTTCCACTTAAAAACATCTTTCTGATTTTAAAGTGAAATTTACTCTTAGCATTTTTTTCTGCCCCAACTAGGCTAAAACATGTTTTCATGTTTGAATTGAAATGAAGGGTTACTGGCAGTATTAACAGATGGGTTAAAATTTTCCTCCAATAGAGTTGACACTAAATAACCTCAAGATACTTCAGATTAAACATTATACCATTAGTGTGCTAGAACCACCTGTCCAGTGATCATGCTTAATTATGTATATACTAGAGGCCCGGTGCACAAAAATTTGTGCACTGGGGGGGGAAGGGGAGGGTCCCTCAGCCCAGCCTGTGCCCTCTCGCAGTCTGGGACCCCTCGAGAGATAACGACCTGCTGGCTTAGGCCTGCTCCCGGGTGGCAGAGGGCAGGCCCAATCCCTACGTGCAGCCCCTGGTCGGGCTCAGAGCAGGGCAGATGGGGAGGTTGTGATGCCACCCTCAGTCACGCTCAGGGTAGGGCCAATTGGGGGTTGGGGCACCGTCCCCTGTCACACTCAAGGCAGGGTCAATGGGGAGGTTGCGGCACCACCCCGTTACGCACAGAGCAGGGCCAATCAGGGGGTTGGGGCACCGCTATCACCCACAGAGCAGGGCCGATCAGGGGGTTGGGGCGCCGCCACTGTCACACTCAGGGCAGGGCCAATGGGGAGGTTATGGCTCTACCCCATCACACACACAGCAGGGCCCGTGGGGTGGGAGGCGGGGAGCTCCCCCCTATCAGGCACAGAGCAGGGCTGCTCAGGGGGTTGGGGGGCCTCGCCCCGTCACACACAGAGCCACAGGGCAATCGGGTTTGGGCGCTGCCCGCTGTCACGCTGATCCCGGTGCTGAGAGGCATATTACCCTTTTACTATATAGGGTAGAGGCCTGGTGCATGGGTGGGGCCGGCTGGTTTGCCCTGAAGGGTGTCCTGGATCAGGGTGGGGGTCCCCACTGGGGTGCCTGGCCAGTCTGGGTGAGGGGCTGAGGGCTGTTTTCAGGCTGGGAGTGACTGAAGTTCCCAACCACTCCTTTTTTTCTTTTTTATTCTGGGCCAGCTTTACCTTGAGGCTTGGCTCCAGCTCTTAGGCCTCAGCGGCTGAAAGTAGGTTTCTGGTCTTTGCATACAATGTTGCGAATCTGCTGGCTGAAGTCCGCGGTATTTGTTACAATGTTTCTTAAACTGCCCGCTCAGAGGCCTGCAGACGCAGGGGGGGAACGTTGGTTTCCTCCAACGAAACCAATGAAACCAATGATCCTCAGATCCTCCGTCACTGAGGCAAGCAAGCCTCATGTTAGTTTCAAGCTGCCTGGCTGCCGGCAGCCATCTTGGCTGACAGTTAATTTGCATATCTCGCTGATTAGCCAATGAAAAGGGTAGCGGTCCTACGCCAATTACCATGTTTCTCTTTTATTAGTGTAGATTAACTGGTCCCCTTTCTGGGGATAGTTAGAAAAAGAGATGTAATAGATAAGAGTTTTAAGTTTTTAAGGAAGCCTTGGGAAAGTGAAAGGAAATAAAGGCAAGTTATTTCTAGTTTCTATATATGAAAAAATAAAATTGCACTGCAGATTATACATATATAATAAATTCTAAACAACTGGTGGTTATGATTGGAAAAAGTGGGGCCTTTTTGGATGCATCTAGTAAGGAGGGATTTGGCAGAAAGTTTTAGCAGATTGAAAATTAAAAGGAATAACATGAAGAGTTTGTAGCAACAGACTGAAAATGGAAGTTAGTAGCAGCATACCTGTTCTTGCTAACTTAAGATTCATAAAATACAGATATTTTATTGAATATAAAAATTTTTGTTATCAGTGTACTACTAACCAAAGGTTATCACATTTACATGTGATAGAATATTTTGTTACAAGGTACTTTTACAAATACACACAACTATGGCTGTTAGACTTTTAATGGAGGGAAGTACAAAATGCATCAATGCAAAAGACTTTTACATACTAATTAGCAAAGTGATTAATGTAAATGTAGGCATACACAGTGTTAAACCTCAAAAACTACAAAGTTTCCTGCAACCTAAAATAATGGAAAGGCTCCTTAACGTTTTTACCCACCACCTTTATTAAAGTTCCAAATGGTGTCTGGGGGAGATAAAATAGAGGGCTTTTTCCAGCCACGGTTCAAGAATTCCAATGAAGCTGTATGGCAAACGGCACTGTTAAGACTGAAATTTCCCCAAAGGGGCTTCTAGATGATAACATCACACACTTTAAAAGTATTTCCAATACCATATACCAGGGCAAATTGAGTGGCTTAATTTAGAAGCCTGGAAAGCAGCTTATCAAAGAATTTAAAAACAAATCCCATCTCCTACAGAGAAACTTTTTAAATCGTGGGCATGACTTTAAGGATTTTGAGAAAACACCATTTTCATAAAGCTTCAATAAACACCCCAAGGCACAAGTGTTCAGAACAGCCAGCTCACTGCACTTTTAGAGGTAAAGGTACAAGGTACACTGCTTACAGTAAGGATATTTAATTTATCCCTAGTTAAAAGCACCAAGTGTTAATGTCAAGCTCAACTTCCATTTACACAGGATACACCAATAACCACCGCTTAGGATAATGAATAGTTCAAGTACTATATTTCCAACATGTTTTGCCGTTTGCTCTCTGATTAATCGGCACTGGGGCTCTTTTGCTTGCATTTCTTCAGAATATTTTCAAATAGGTTAGGATTACCCAGAATATCATCTTAAAGCAATTTAGAGCTTTTCTAAAACAGCTCACTAGATAATTTAATAACACTTAAGGAAATAAATACAAAATTTGCAGTAGCTTTAATTTCTTACAAAAGAAAATGTAGAATCTGACCTGTGGGTTAAATGTTTTGTAATTAATGTCAAAAATTGCCAAGATGTTGGCACACATTTTGGTTTACCAAAAAAAAAAAAAAAAAAAATCACTATTCTCAAGGTTATTTGTGTGAAATATGCTATATATTACTTAAACAGAAGAAATAATGACTTCCACCACTAATGGGAAAAAACCCACAGCAAGGGAAGCATCTAAAGAAGGGTAACCAAAAGGTTAACAAAGTTGACTAGCTTTAAATGAACACCTGGATTATAGAACTCTTTCGTTTTTAAAGCTACAGTTTTAATATACTAACAACAGCACAATCTAAGGAGCCATGGAGACTTGTGAAAGAAATATCCACCGAGATACTGTGTTTCTTTCCAGTGTAGGGGTGAAATGTAAGAAGAAACTGAATCACCTCAGCATCAACAAACAGCCTTTTTCTTTCACACAGTAATTCATAAGTGATGACATTTCTCTTCACTAGTTCAAAATTAGACAGGAAAGGAACTAAACTGGCTGGTCACACCCAGAAACACAATGATTTGGCAAGCTGCAGTCACTCGGCTCATGGAAATGTGATGATTTGCAGAAATGTTGCTTGATTCTAGTACTCCATTCCTTCACATCTGTAAAGAAAGGTCCACAGATAAACAATCACTTCACTGTAGCATGAAAACATCTCTCCCCACCTTAAAAGCTCGCTCATTTCTCAATAAGCTATTTGAATCCACACAGATTCCAAAAATTCCCGACAACTACATCATATCTTGAAATGCCACTTTCAAATATGTACTAGTTATTTCATAAAGCAAATTCAAGTGAAATACCTGAAATGTTATTATCTCCCTCTCCCCTCATTTGCCTAATATTCATTCCCTTAATATGAATTTGGTTTAATGGGCAAAGTACGAGTTTATGTATAAGAAAACAAGCTGTAAAATCTAATACGTACACTACTGGCATGCACCCACCTGTAGAGGAGTCCGATACAGCCACTGTTCTCTATCAGCTTTAAGCTGCATACAGGCAAAGAGATCACAAACCGCTGGGAGGGCATAGTTATGTTCTGGGGGGAAGTTATGCTCCTCCTGCAGGGGTGAATTCAGTAATACTTCCTGCAAGACAAAAAGATGAGTTGCTACAAGTAATCTTCCCAATAATACAGTGTCAGTAAGGAATAATGTAAGTGTTGGGCATTCTCTCTTTAAGAGCAAAGGTGACAATTGTTTCCTCTGCCCCTAAATTTTTTCCCATAAATAGCAATAAAACAGGCTGGCGTGTTTTGTGTATTTCTCCCCCTGCAGGAAGGAGATTGTGAACCTGGAAAATGTTCAAAAACTTTAGTCTGAATATTCACAAATCCTCCATTCTGTAGCTAATATTGTACCAAAATCAATACTTAAGCAAAATTTAACACTTAACATGTTTAAGGATCTGGGCCATTTGCAAGGTTTGGGATTAGGAAAGTAAAAACCTGTTAAATATATTTCAAATGGTGCTATTTTGATGTCTGCCCACCTTGGCCTTCTTTCGTAGGAGCCACTTGTCTTCTCCTGAGGATAACTGGCTGAGGTTTCCTGTCTTCTTTCCTGGCAAGACCCAGTCAGCTGTATTAAAGGGACACCAGGAAGTGGCCACCGGACTCATAAGCTTTTGTTTGCCAGCTCTATCTTTGGGATGTGCTTCTTTGCATGAGGGTATGATGAGCCACTCTGACAAGGAACTGTTCCTTATCATTTTGAAGGAATCAGCAATTTTGGAAGCAGCCATTGCCTTTGATATTTTAGCTTGTTCTGCTGCGTCTTTCCTGGAAGGACAGAGCCACATATTCAGGGAATCTGGATGCTTCTCTGATTCAAATTTTGGTTCCGCAGGCATACCATTTTTATCCTTTCCTTCTTTCTCCAGCAGCCACTTAGACATGGCTTCCTTCTCACAATTTTCATCACACACACACTCTGCAAAGCTTGTACACGGCTCATTGGCTCTGCAGACCTCCTCTACTTTATATGGGTCCTGATGGTTCCGGACAAGCCAATCCTCAATAACCATGTTGGGAGTGGACAAGGTTTTCTTGGCCTCACTGTGGTCATTCAGGCACTTCAGATTACCCAGGTTTTCAATCTCCACACCTTTGGGCTGGTTGCCCCGACAATTGGTACAGGAATCGGACTTGACAAGCCAATCATTCACATTGTAGGACTCATGGAACACCTGGAACAGGCGCTTAAACTTCTCACTGGTTTCACAGCTGCCATTCCCAGGCTTCTCCAGCTTTGGAGAGTCCTGGTCAGTCAACAGCCAATCAGAAAGACTCATCTCATCTTGATCAAGAAGCTCTGGATCTTCAACCTTTTCAGTATTAATGGAGCATAAACTGGTGGTAGAACAGCTGTTACCCTTTTCATAATTTGGTTTTTCAGGAACAACTTCTTGTTGGCTCTTGTGGAGCCAGTTTTCCAAGCCCTTTAGGTTGCCCCAGACATTACTAAAGACACTGCAGGTTCTGGAGGAAGTCTAAGCAAAAAGTACACAATATTAGTTCACCAGAATAGCATGAGTGCTTTAGGATTCAATGATAACAGTCCCATTTGCCTATTCACTACATTGCCCAGTGTTTCTAAATTTAAGTATACAGAGACAAGGGATTTCTCTGTGGCAGTAATAAAATATTTGAGTACATAAAAAACATCTTCAATGTAAAAAAACGGAAAATATTAAAGGCAAACTAAGAGAAAGCATTTGTAGCATAAATAGAAAAAGAGAAATTAGTTCTACATAATATGCCTCTATGAATAAAGACAAAAGTGAGCAAAAGATACAATTAAGCAAATCATAGAAAAAGGCTAATAAATAGGAAAAATACTCAATTTCCTTAAAACAAAATTGTTATTTTGTGTCAAATTCACAAGAAAACTTTTAAGTACTCTTAGAGAAGTTTCAGGGAAGCAAATACAATCAATATTCTGCTGGGGGGAATGGATATCAATTTCCTGGAAAGCCAAGTTGGTAATATGTATCTATAACTGTAATCTAAGAATGCCATTTCTAGGTATTTTCTCCTAAGGAACTAACAAAGAATTAGCTCCTGAATGTTTAGAGGAACTTTGTTTATATTCCCCACTAAAAAAACCCTGGAGATTAAAATTATAGCCAATCAATGAGACATATTCTATTAAGGATTTTATGGAAGAAATTAAGTGACAGAGAAATATATTTTTAGTGAAAAAAAAATCTAATAGCCAAAACAGGACTTACAGTATAATTTTTTAAGTATATGTATGCATAGAAAAATCTATATATATAAAAGCCTAAGCCCTAACCTGTTTGGCTCAGTGGATAGAGCATCAGCCTGCGAACTGAAGGGTCCCAGGTTCGATTCTGGTCAAGGGCATGTACCTTGGTTGTGGGCACATCCCCAGTAGAGGGTGTGCAGGAGGCAGCTGATTGATGTTTCTCTCTCATCGATGTTTTTAATTCTCTATCCCTCTCCCTTCCTCTCTGTAGAAAAACCAATAAAATTTAAAAAAAAACACAAAAAAAACCTAAGCAACCAGTCAACCAAACGACTGAACTACTGGAAGCTATGACTGACCACCAGGGGGCAGACGCTCAACGCAGGAGCAGCCCCCGGGTGGTCAGTGCGCTCCCACAGCAGGAGAGCCCCTCAGCTGACAAATGGGCACCAGATGCCAGGCTCATGGCTGGCGAGTGCAGCTGGGGCAGCACCAGCCTCTCCCACCTCCCCCACCTCCATGGCAGTGGTGGCAGAGGCAGGCGCAGCGGGGCTGGGCTGAGCGGGAGGCAGCAGGGCGACCAGCCTGGGCACGGGCATCTCCCCGGCCGCCTGCCGCTTTGCGCACTACTACAGCTGTCGGGGGATGTTGGACTGCCAGTTTCGGCCCTGCTGCAGGGATCGGGCCAAAACCAGCAGTCCGACATTCCCCAAGGGGTCCTGGATTGCGAGAGGGCGCAGGCCAGGGTGAGGGACCCCACCGGTGCACGAATCGGGCCTCTAGGGAAGTATATAAAAAAAAAAAATGTTACAGTGGTTGTCTCTGCATATTGGGATTATTTGTATTTCTTTATATAGTTCTTTGTTTACTAAACTTTCTATGGTGAAGAAATGTCACTATTGTAATTTAAAGTTATTAAAAATACATGTTTCTAGACCAGAACTAAAAACCAACAAAGACATACCCAGCTGTGGGCAAACTACGTCCCGCGGGCCGGCCCATTTGAAATGAATAAAACTAAAAAAAAAAAGGACCATACCCTTTTATGTAATGATGTTTACTTTGAATTTACATTAGTTCACACAAACACTCCATCCATGCTTTTGTTCCGGCCCTCCAGTCCAGTTTAAGAACCCATTGTGGCCCTCGAGTCAGCAAGTTTGCCCACCCCTGTACTAACCCCATCTACCACTACATCTACCTCAGAAACAAAAAAGCAACAACATACCTGACTACTCTCAAAGGTCTGCTTTTGGGTGAGCCAGTCCTGGAGATTGGTGCTGGGTGTGTAAGGAGCTGGATGACCATTGGTCGGTTTGCTTCCAAGGAGCCATTCACTGAGAGGGACAGCTGTGGTGCTGGATGCTGACTTCTGCTAATCACATAACAAGGCAATGAATGTCAAATGCAGTAGAAAGTTCAGGAAAGCAGGAGAACTAAACTCTCTAATCTTGGCTTGCCACTAACTCTTCACAAATTACATGACTTCCTTAAGCCTCCATATTCACAATTATAAATGAAGGAGTACGGCTGAGCCAAACCAATGGACATGGACAACAGGGGGATGGGAGCATGAGCGTGCGGGGCGGGGGGGCGGGAGGGGGGGGGGGCTTGGGGTTAATGGGGGGGATGAGGACACATTTGTAATACCTTAACTAATAATAATAAAAAAAAAAGGAGTACGGCTGAGTTCCAGGGTTCTTTCTCAACTCACAACGTCTAGAAACCTATATTTGAATTGCCTTTAGAAGTAAATTAAATCTATGAATTATAAAGAAAAGGATCCCCAAGAGAGAACCAACTCAAGCAGAGAGCTAATGACAATATTTTTGTTTGTTTTTTGTTGTTGTTTTTTTTGTTTGTTTGTTTTGAACAACATACAGTGCTATTGGGGGACCAAGCCATGGGACAGGTATAAAGAAATTAGCCCACCGGCTGTTACATATGCATCTGCTCTCAATCGCTGATCGCTAGTAGGATTTTTTTTTCAAGGCCTGGGAGTGGGGAAAAATGTAGAGCTAGTGCTTAATGGGTACAGAGTTTTTATTTGGAATGATGAAAGTGTTATTTTTTTTTTACATTGCTTTTATTTTTTTTTAATTGTTTTATTGCTTAAAGTATTACAAAGAGTATTACATACGTCTCCTTTTTTTCCCCGCCCTTAACAATCCCCCGGCCTCCCCTACCCCCAGTGTCTTATGTCCATTGGTTATGCTTATATGCATGCATACAAGTCCTTCGGTTGATCTCTTACCCCTGCCCCCCACCCACCCCCCCTACCCTCCCCGGCCTTCCCGCTGTAGTTTGACAGTCTGTTCGAGGCAGCTCTGCCTCTGTATCTATTTTTGTTCATAAGTTTATAATGGTCTTTAATCCTCACCCGAGGATATTTTGCCATTGATTTGAGAGAGTGGAAGGGAAGGAGAGAGACAGAGAGAAACATCCATGTGAGAGACACACAGATTGGTTGCCTCCCACATGCACCCCAACCAGGGATGGAGATATGAAGCCTGCAACTGAGGTCCATGTCCTTGACTAGAATCGAACCCTGGACCCTTCACTACACAGGCCAATGTTCTATCCAGTGATCCAAACCGGTTAGGGCTGATGATAATTTCTTATGAACTGATAACAATAACTTTCTGTTACTCAACATCTATTAAACATCTAAATTTCTATTTGACAGTCCATCTCAAAGGAAGAATTTAATTGCATAAACTAACCCATTACCTTTTTACAAATAAATGGAAGCAAAAAAAAAAAAAAAAAAGTGATTTACTTAAACCCAAAAGAAATATTAGCCAAGTAATAAATCAGTTATCAGAAACAAAATTACATTTTACCTGCTCTAGCAATGGGATAAGTCCTCTTTTCTCCATGAAGGGCCCAATATTGGATGAGCTAGCATGAGCCATCAACTGCTCGGGAATTTGCTATAAAATAAAAGCAAAATAATCATATTTATTAATGTTAACTTTCATATCAAAAAGTGAAATTTTAATTCATAATTTCGAAAGTATTAAGCAAAGCATTACCATTTCTATAGAATATTCTTTACACTAAATTCAATGATAACTACAATGTAGTTATCAAATCTGAGAAATCTCTATTTACTACGTAACATCACACAAGAAATTTCACCACAATTGGTAGTATTACTACTTTTAACAAGACCCAAATGAGACCATGTTTGCTTCTTTATATGAAAGACCATTCAAGCCATAAATTTTATAAGAAATATGTCAAAGATTTTAATACCAGGTGAATTCTTGAGATTATCCATGAGTCAATACCACATCCCAAGAACTACCAGGCTAATGCCCTGTCGTCTTAATCGGAATGTGAAATTTCTGAAGTTCACCGAATTCTCTAGAAAGCCAGTATTCAAAGTAAAAATGTGATGTTTTTAGTACCACGTGTGCGGCCACAGACCTGAGCAGCACACTATGAACCATCTGAGATCAGTATTACTCACGATGGTCTTGAGGGACCCAAACGTGGTGATGGCCTGGCGCAGAGCAGTTGTGTCTGCTTCAAAGAATAGGACAGTCGAATCTTCAGGTTTGAGGGTCAAATTGCCCAGTCTGGAGAAAAAAATAAATAAAATCTGGCTATTTTAAAGAAATATCTATTTCAACTGCATCCAAAGCAAAAGCCAAACTGTGAATTATCTGAAATGACTGTACTTTTCTAAGACTCTCAACCAAAGATAGATCACTTAACCATGCACCAAGTATAATACTGAACATACAAAACAAGATGATCTTATCACAGGAACAGAGAAGTCAAGTTAAATCCAACAGGTGCAATGAGTTACAAAAGTGACTTTTTTTTTTAATACACCGAAGTCAAAATGCCAAAAATCAAAACAAGCAAAGGTAGGCTTTACCTCTCCAGGCACACGGACACTTGGTTGGCCAGATCTTTGTTTTGGGTGCACTCCAGCTGATGAATAAGACAATTGAACTGGCCCAGTAACTGTAAGAAAAATGAAACCACCTTGCCACAATGATACAAAAAGCACCAAATATATCCAAGTTAACAAACAGCACTTGAGATTAAACTTTTATCTGATGCCACAATATAGGAAAGACATTCTCTAGAAACCAGCCACCTTACCCAGTAGAGCTGCTGGGCCTGCTGCTGCAGTGTCTCCTCTTTAAGCTGATAGATGAGATCTACCTGTTCATACAACCACACCTCCCGGCTTCGAAGGCATTCCAAGTGACGGCTTATGCAGCTGTGAATCTGGGCTTTGATCTAGGAAACACATACATATTAATATTAGCTTCATTACTGTTATTTATTTTTAAATATATTTTATTGATTTTAGAGGATTAGAAACATCCATCAGCTGCCTCCTGTACACTCCCTACTGGGGATATGCCCACAACCAAGGTACATGCCCTTGACCGGAATCAAACCTGGGACCCTTGAGTCCACAGGCTGACTCTCTATCCACTGAGCCAAACCGGTTAGGGCAGCTTCACTATTGTTATAAGCCCAAATAATTATTTCCCACTGAACAGTGAGGTTCTTAAACTTTTGGGAGTCACAAATTCTTTTGGCTAGCCAATGACATTTCCCCAGAAAAATGCACATACTAAAAATTGTACCTATAATTTCTGGGCTTAGTGTCCCCAAAGCCCCAAGGACCCATTTTAAGAATTCCAGCCAAAAAAGTATACCTAAGCTCTAAAATCTCCCCACAATACTAAGAGGCCAGTTTAATTTTGGGTGTTCTAAAATAATCAAGAGAAAATATAAGCATATGTCAGGTAATATTGATCCCCCTCAGTGTTTCATATAATTTGAAAACCTATAGTTTTATAAATTTACAAGTGTAATAAGATAAGACTATTGACTTAATAGCTAGCCTTTATCTCTTTTCTCATCTTACAAATGAGCAACCCATTGACGACGGTAGACCAATTTGATAGAGAGATGTGCCACTATATGTCAATAACCAGAGAGCACTAGGATAGACAGTTTAAGTAAAATTGTAAAGTAAATGTTTCTGGAAGCATAAACAGTGATTCAAAGAGGGGTAAATATAAAATCCTAAGGGAAAAAAATCAAAACAGTTATAAATTATCAATGAGAACCCCTTTTTAAAAAACTACTTTAGCCCTAGCCAGTTTGGCTGAGTGGATAGAGTGCCAGCCTGGGGACTGAAGGGGCCCAGGTTCGATTCCAGGCAAGGGCACATACCCGGGTTGTGGGCTCAATCCCCAGTAGGGGGCGTGCAAGTGACAGCCACTCAATGATTCTCTCTCATCGATTTCTCTCTCATCATTGATTTCTTTCTCTCTCTCTCTCTCTCTCTCTCTCTCTCTCTCTCTCTCGTTCCCTTCCTCTCTGAAATCAGTAAAAATATATTTTTAAAAACTATTTTAAAACATATTTTTCTGTATAATAAAGTATTTCAAAGTCATGTAATACCACTTGGTCTCCCCAGTCACCAGAAGAATACTATTAAGTCAATGGAACAAACATATTTCATTCTGGCTTACTCTGACAGTCATTTACACAACCATGGCACCACCAAAACCATGCAATCAACAAGTTAAAAAATGTTAGGGGACAGGATCTTGTGCCATCCTTTATGCATCCAGGACACAGATGAACAGTAAGTATACTGCTCATTCGTTTTTTGGGGGGGTTTTTTTGGATGGCACTGCTTGGCACAGGGACTGCAAAGAAGAGCAATCAAAAATGCATGCTGAACTAATTCTCTTGGTACAAACTTTTCCAAACTCTTCTAACATCTGTATTTCCCTTGGGAATCAAAGACATCAACATTTCAGGCAGACCATGGAAGGCATGGGGTGAAACTTCTTGGTTGGCACTGAGAAGCCAAAACTTGGCCATGAGAAAAGCACACATTATACCTCTCGCAAGTTATCTTTAATTTGCTGTTCAGCCCGGAGAACTCCACCAATGGCAAGCTCCAAGTCCCTCTGTGCATCACGACACCTCAGAAGGGGTTCTCTCTTACTGAAGCCATTCTGGTCCTGTGAGGTACTCATTTTCACTGTTCCTTTAAAAAAAAAAAAAAAAAAAAAAAAAAACAGAACAATTCAAACTGCACCATCATTACAACCAGAAACCACCTTTCAATCCCGAAATGATCATTCCATCCAGCTCCCAGTTACCAACTGCTTAGATTACTTCCAACACAGGACCTAGCACATAGCAAACTCTTTATACACATATACATGTACATATACATGTACATATACATGCATATTTTTTAATTGATTTCAGAGCAGGAGGGAGAGATAGAAACATCAATGGTGAGAATCATTGATAGGCTGCTTCCTGCACGACCCCTACTGGGGATGGAGCTCACAATCCCAGCATGTGCCCTTGACCAGAATTAAACCTGGGGCCCTTCAGTCCACAGGTCGATGCTCTATCCACTGAGCAAAATCGGCTAGGGCCACAGCAAACTCTTAATAAATACTCCCTCCTCTCCATGCCCACCACTATTGTGTTCCTGCCACAAAATTCTATGCATCTAACTTTAGTGACACTTTACATGTGAACAGGTATTTCTGAAATAAACACAACAATTTTTCTTAATCAATAAGGCATACAGCCTCCAAAAAGTTCAAAGAATATTAGAGTGTACGTTTCTATTTATAACACACATGAAGTCAGACAGTTTAAGTCACGTGTTCTTATTTTGCAGATTTAGAGGTGAAGATTAAAAGGTCTACAAGGATCCATAATTACAGTACTTTGAAAAACAGCTGCAAAAAAAAAAAAAGCTTAGGAACAGTTTAGAACGTTGTATAGATCTGACAAGTACCTAAATTTTTTGAGGACAGAATTTTAATTTATTCTCTTTTCTTTATGTATATTTTTTAAATTTAGGGACAACTTAGAGATGCCTTCATAGCTAGGAAGCTCTCCAGAATGTAAATCTAAAATAACAAATTCATAGGATTTTGACATAAGGGAGGTTCTTACAGTGATTAGTGTAGCAAACTACAGAGAATTCTATACTAAGCTTAGGTTTACAAGAGATAAGAAATAGATGTGGAAAGAATAGCACATAACCAATGATATATCAAACTGGGAGACAAGAGAGTCCGAAATGCAATGAAGCAGAGCTTGACAGAGCCACGAGTTTCTATCCTGGATAGATGTAGAATCACAGCTGTGCTTTTGTTTTGTTTTTAATCCTCGCCCGAGGATATTTTTCCATTGATTATTAGAGAGAGTGGAAGAGAGAGGGAAAGACAGAGAAATATCGACTGGTTGCCTCCTGCATGAGCCCCAACCAGGGCCTGGGCCACGGAGGAGCCTGCAACCAAGGTACATGCATGCCTTTGACGAGAATTGAACCTGGGACCCTTCAGTCTGCAGACCAACATTCTATCCACTGAGCCAACTAGCTAGAGCCACAGATGATTTTTAAACACTTAGAAAAGAAAGCAGTGATCACTGTAGCCCAGCATGGGTTCACTAAGCCCTAACCTACTTCCTTCTTGGATAGTTTTACTAAACTATCCAATGTAATGTAGGCCAAGCATGTCAAAACTCGCAGCCCACAACTTAACGGTATGTAAGAAACCTTTTAATAAAAATTTCCTAACTTAATTTTTACAATATCCTGTTATACGTAATTATTAATAACGAACTATAATGTTCGCTGACTGATTACTATAATCGTGTTGCATTCATGTCCCTTACACGCTTTATGCACAGGCGCACCATTTCTCTCCACTAACACCAGCAGCGAATATTTTAGCAGCCAATGGCCACCTCATTAGTCTTGGACTCACTTGTATGGTGTGCGCAACAGGAAATATTTTGGTTTTGGAGAACAAGAAAAATAGGTTTATTTGCGTTATGCGTATTAATGTGTGCAGTTATTCAGTGTCTGGTAAGTTAATGTTCAAGAAGAAATATTAACTTTTTTTTTTTTTAAATATATTTTATTGATTTTTTTACAGAGAGGAATGGAGAGAGATAGAGAGTTGGAAACATCGATGAGAGAGAAACATCGATCAGCTGCCTCCTGCACATCTCCCACTGGGGATGTGCCCACAACCCAGGTACATGCCCTTGACCGGAATCGAACCCGGGACCTTTCAGTCCGCAGGCCGATGCTCTATCCACTGAGCCAAACCGGTTTCGGCAGAAATATTAACTTTTATTAAAATGTTCTATTATTTTATGTTAACGATGACTCATTTATTTCAGCCCTTTGTATTCAGCATGTCTCTTATCGAAATAAACCTACGTTTCTATGAAAATTAAAGCTTTTGTTTTTTGTGGCCACATAAAGTTAAACCTTTATTTGGCCCGTGTTAGCCTTTGAGTTTGACATGCTTGTTGTAGACACAACATATCTGGACAATAGTAAGACCTGTGACAAGGTTGTATGCTATTTTTGTGGACAAAGTGAATATGGGCTAAATAGAAACGCAATTAAATTAAATCATAATTTTTTTACACAGTACTCAAAGGATAATGGACTGAAGCCAGTCTGTAAAGTTTTCAGAGGTATGTCCCTGTTTTCCTCAACTGAACTTGAATTGGGGAAGAGTACAACATTTTTTTTTTTTTTTTTTTTTGGAGGGCAAGGGGGAGTATAAATTTTTAAAAGGATGGAGATTTTTAACTGAAAGTGAGCCCTATATGAGATAGCAGTGTGCTGGGTCTGAGGGGGAAATAATCTACATACCATTTGACTGATTTCATCAAAAGTATAGTGTTTGTCATAGGAACATGTGTTCTATGTTTATTAGACTATATTTGAAATTTTTCTGAATAACACACTTTAGAAAGAAGCATTTAGAAAAGGGAAAGAGACCTCAAAACAATGAAAAATTTCTCCGGAAGGGAAGCTGTTTAAACCTTGATAAGAGAAGTCTCTTCTCAAATATTTGGAGACATTTCAAAGAGAAGAATTACACTTACTCAAAATAACCCAAAGTGGGGGGCGGAGTATTAATAGGAGGCATTGGAGGCAATACATGAAAGAACTTCCCACCAGTCCTGAGGGCAATGACCTTTGAGAAGCCAGCTTCCAACAGAACAGCAGCCTACTCAATGCAGTCCTGGGCATGGCTGTTGCTCACCTGGAACACAGGGAACGCTGGCTTAACCTGCGTCTTCAGGCCTAGCTTAGGGCCAAGCGGCTAGCTAGAAGCAGGAAAGGGACAAACTTGTGTGATCCCCACCCTCTGAAACAAAACAGAGAGAGCAAGAAGCCCAACAGGCTTCCTTTTGACCATTCAGCAAAAGATTCACATTCAGGAACTGCGGACTTCCTATAAGAAACTGAACGCTACAGGAAACTCCCCAACTTCACCTTATTTTGTTGCCTCAATCTGTTTCCCCAGGATTTGACAGGAATCCTTGAAATGTTTTCCAACCCTTGAAACACCAAGCTGTACCTACTTTGCCGCCTTCCTTTTTCATACTGCAAGTTGCCCTGTTTTAAGTGTAGACATTAGTGCACACTTGGCACATACTGTAGGGACTTTGAAAAGCCTGCAATAAGCCCAGTGAGAGAAAGTACCACATGATCTCACTCACATGTGCAATCTAAAGAACAAAATAAACTGATAAATAAAACAGATCCAGAAATGTAGAAATAGGGAACAGATTGATGGCTATCAGAGGGAAGGTCAGAGTGGGTAGGTGGGTGGGTGGGAAGAGATTAACCAAAGAACTTATATGCATAACCAACCCATGACACAGACAATAGGGTGGTGAAGGCCTGGAGTGAGGGCAGGCTAAAAGGGGGAGGGGGTGGGGTGAGGGGAGGGTACAACTGTATTACTTTCAACAATAAAGGTAAATTTAAAACAAAAAATGAAAAAACCTGGCTAACACAAGTGAAACGTTGCCTCAGACTTGCATCACGAGTTGCTTCACTTTGTACTTAGGTTATATGCAAGGCATGTTTAGCCATCTTTCGAATGTATTAACCAAATTTCCCACTCTTAGGTCCTCAATATTTATGTGAAATGCCACAATGCCTGGCACAGTATAAAATGTAATCAATAAAATGAAATTAAAATGTTGTTTCATGATGTCAAAACCCTGAAGCTCTAGATCATATGGGAGACCAATTCAAATGCATAGAGCACTAACTGTATGTGTTACTAGATCCCTAAAGTCTTCTCATTGAATCACAAACACTATACAACTGCCTAGTAGAATATGGCAGAAGTACACAAGTTGGATTTTTCTTATCACTTATGAACAGAAGGTAGGATGAGATTTAAAAGTTATAAAACTGATTTTTTCCCCACATAGTTATCAAGTTTTCAAATTAAAACGAGTGCTATTCTTTAAAACAGTCATCTTCTTAGGCCTGGCCGGGTTGCTCAGTGGTTGAGTCAACCCATGAGCGAGGTCATGGTTCAGATCCTGGTTGGGACATATGCCTGGATTTCAGGCTTGATCCCCGTGAAGGGCTTGGGGGGAGGGGACGATCAACGATTCTCTATCATCATTTATGTTTCTATCTCTCTCTCCCTCTCCCTTCCTCTCTAAAATCAAGAAAAAAATACTTTTTTAAAAAACAGTCATCTTGTTAGAACAAGGTCTTCAGAGCCCATTTGTCAGCTACTAAGAAAACCTGTTTCCTTTTTTTAAAATATGCTTTTATTGATTTTAGAGGAGGGGGAAACATCAATTGTCTGCCTCCTGCACTCCCCCCACCCCCCGCTACACAAACACACATACACACACTGAGGATGAGCCTACAACTCAGGCATGTGCTCTGACTGGGAATCAAACCCAACTTTTTGGTGCATGAGACAGTGCTCATCCTACTGAGCAACACTGGCCAGGGCGCCTGTTTCATTTCTTTACAGCCAGTCCCAGGGCGCTGTCCCTTTGCTGCCCTTGGCTCTGCCACTCCTCCCTAAGGGCAGTAGCTTCCACCGCCCAGATCGCAAGATGGGAGCTGTGTAATGCTTGCCCTCGTGCACTGCAGGGAGGAAGAAGCCCCTACACTGATGACTCAAATCACAATGTGAAGCCTCATTTGGTTTTATGAAATGCCACATCCAGAGAGACTTGTTCGAGGTAACTAGTTCATATAACCGTTTTCAACAGTTCACCATTTGTAGTGCCAGTGAAGCAAGGGTAAAAGTTAAAAGGTTAATAGATTACTCTGGGGTTGGACAAACCAGACTTCCAGCTTCATTTGCGAGCTTGAAACCCATGAAGCTACTTAATTTCTCTGGCCTCAATATCCCCTGGAAAAAAAATGGAGAAAATAACAGGCTACAAAGGGACGCAGTAAAGTTAAAGTGAGACATTACCTGCCTATAAACACTTAACCCGGCCCCTGCATACTGTACTTTTTAATACTGCATTAATTGCTATTATGTGTACCTGATCTGTGGGAACCTCAGGAACCTCCACCTTTGGACTATAGAAAGCAGCACTGACGCTAGAACAGGCTTTGAAGTGAGGAGGCCCTGACTTATAATCATTTAGCCGTTCATTAACTAAATAGTCTAAACTAAATATGCACACTTTTGCCTGTTCTCTAACCTATAAAAAGACTGGACCAAATCAGCTCTAATTCTAAAATTCAAATCAATTAAAGACTACTAAAAGTCTTTTCATATTCGCCTTTATAATACAAACTACAGCCCTACCACCACCTTCCAAAGAGGACTGCCTTAAGCAGATATTTTTTCGAGACAGAGTTAAAATTTTAAGTGCTTCCTAAAACGTCCTTGCCTCTTGCCTCTAGGATCCAGTCCTAAATTGTGGGGAAGGGAAAAGTGGGAGAAACACACATACACTACAAACAAGAAAGGATTTCCACGAACTATATATGCCCTATTTGCACAATGCTTTGCACAAATCTACTTATCAAGTCCGAACAGAGATCAGGGAACCAAAACTGAGCAACTAACCACAAATGAAGCTGAGTCACTATCTTATGGTTTAACCATAAAATTTCCAGAGTTATGATACGCGTGTAACTGACACAAACCACAATTTGAGGTTGGAAAAAACGTTGCCATCTCTTTAGTACACTACTGTCATTTTATAGGTGAAGCCACAAAGGCCCAGATAGTTTAAATGAGCCTGGGAAGGGCCACAGCCATGAGGGGAAATATGGTTTCTTAAGGTCTAGTTGTGGATTCTCTCGCTGACCAGCTTGTTCTTCCTTTAGTGTATTATCACCCAAAAGTTATTTTTATTTACCAACACTAAAATTTAAAATTAACATTCCAAAAACACATTCCAATTACCATTCAAATAATAACATCTGGATTACTATTGGAATACTTCCATTAAGATTCTCAGTCCATAAAAAAAAAGATTCAGTCCATTTTCATAGCCCTCAATAAGTTATGACAATTTTCAGAACCTTCTTCCTTAAATAATGTGAACAAAATAAACAGTACATTTGCATATCAGAATAATCCAAGCACTGCCAAACACAGTGCCAAGTGTAAAGGACAGCAGCAAGAGCCCTAGGTTCTGATCTCACATCTGTACAACAACCACTCAGAGTTCCATTTGTCTATCTGAATGAAGGTGTGGGAGGGATCATCTCCAACTGCAGCTTCCAGCTGTTTGTTTTCCCACCTATTCCTCTTCTCAAAAAAATGAAAAGGATGTCCACTTTTTATTTTCCTGGCGTCTGAATCATTGCTAGAAGACCAACCCCTTAAAACATACAGTTCCTCATGTTGTGGTGACCCCCAATTTCATTGTTACAAATTGAACATAATTAAAGCATAGTGATCAATCACAAAAACAATATGTAATTATATATGCGTTTTCTGATGGTCTTAGGCGACCCCTGTTAATGGGGTCGCGACCCACAAGTTGAGAACCGCTGCCTTAAAACATAATCCACAAGATACCTCTTGCTCTATGGATTACTAAATTTAAAAAACTGCCAATTTGATTACCTTTGATGAAGCTATATATAAACAGGGGTGGGCAAAAAGTAGGTTTTTCAGTTGTAAGTACCCAAAAGTTTATTCTTCCACTATTATCTATTAATTATTGTATTACTTATTTGTATTACAACTGTAAGCCTACTTTTGCCCACCATGTATTTGACCATAGATACAAATTTTCAGAAAAAAAAAACTATAAAACAGTAATATTCCACATTCAATTTTACCTTGAGACATTTCTTTTACTTCACACGTTCCTTCAGTTAAAAAAAAAAAAATTAAAGGTTGTTTTTTATATCACATTCATTAACTCAAGGGTTATATGTATCTTATTTTAGCCCCAAACCAGCTTTTTTTAATTTTTATTTTTTTATTTTTTGGAGATTAATTCTATATTTTTTTATTAACCCCAACCCACTTTTTAAAAAATATATATATTTTTTTTTCACTGATTTCAGAGAGGAAGGGAGAGGGAAAGAGAGAGAAACATCAAGGATGAGAATAATTGATTGGCTGCCTCCTGCATGGCCCCGGCCCGTAGTGGGGACTAAGCCCGCAACCCCGGAAGGTGCCCTGACCAGGAATCCAACCATAACCTCCAAGCACTGGGCCAGGCTGGCCCGCCCCAGCCCACTTTTCTTTATTAAGACAAGTTGTTTATGAAATTCGGGATCTGATTCCCAGTAATTTCTTAAAACCACGCAAATAAAAGTTAATGCCTTAAACAAAAATAAATTCACAAGAGCATATTTAAGGTTGGCACTTCCGAGGTTACTGAACTCAGATTTGTCTACCTTTATACAATTATGAGCAATCAACCCCAGATAATCAACTTTCGGGAACAGTAACTGAAAACTGACCACAAAATTGGTTTTTACCATTCAATGCCAAGAAGGTTTATCTAGTTTCAAAAGCAACTGTTACTCAAGCGACTTTCCAGGTTCCCCAATACTTCCTAGAGAGCCAGTCTCGCTACGAAGCCCTGGGTTCCAAGCAGGCTCGGTCGCCGCTCAGCACGCATGCGCAGCCCCGGCGCAAGCCGCCCCTCCCCCACCCCCCAGGCCGTAGGCCAGCCGGCCACAGGGGTCCTGCTGCGATCCTGAGCCGCCAAACGTACCTGAAGACCAGGGCCCCAGGAGCCGACAGGAGCCGCCAGGAGAGCCGGAGGCTGCTTTATCCAGGACCTGGGTGAGGAAGGTCTCCGCCCATGGATTACACCACGCCCCGCTGGCTGATGGGAGCCAGCAGAAAAGTGTGGGGGCCGGAAGCTCCGCCCACACTGGCCGCCCACTCCGAAGGGCCTCCCCCTCCCCCCAGCCTCCAGCGAGGTTAAGGCGTGGCTGCAGCAACTCCTGGGCTAGGCAACTCCATCCCTGGCCACTGCTCTGGGCAAAGCCAGTTCCAAGAGCCCCGCCGCCTCTCCGGCCTCTCCAGCCTCTCCGAGGTGTTGGTGTCTGTGGTAGTGAGTGACACCGATCGGCAGAACAAGGAGGGTGGGCGAGGCAGAAAGCCCTGGCTGCCTAGCAAAGGACAATGGCAGGGTGGGACCTTGCCCCCAGGTGACCTTTCCTCCCCTAGCAGATCACTGGTCATGCAGTCAGGACCACTGACCTTTCCTCCCTAGAGATAACTTCTAGGCCTCAGATGTACATCAACTCCAAGCCCAGAGAAGCAGCAAAACCAGACGAGCGACACCAAGGCTGAGCTCATGACCAGGTGCATTAGATAATGACGCCCTGGCACCCACCAATCAATCAGTGGAGACCTAGGCCCTGAAAGGACACACCTTTAAGATCTTCCCCTGAGATGGGGCCTCCCCTAAAATCTCAACCCTTAAAACCCTTAGAAAGGAAGCCCAGTGCCTCTCCCTCCCAGGAGCAGCCGGCTCCTTTCCCTTCCCCCCTTTCCCTTCCCCCAGGCTCGTTACCAGTTACCATTTCCTTCCTCACTCCCAAGCTCCAAGGGCCCTTCCTTACCTCTATAACTTGTTTCCTAAACCCATTTCTTATACAAATTACTCCTTTTACCTCTTTTCCAAATAAATGTTCTCTTATAGTTTGAGTCATGGCTCTGAATTCTTTCCTAGCCAGGCCCAACACCTGATGCCGTTCCACCGCCTACAACATATCCGCCCAACCCTCCACGCCAAGCTGTCAAGACATTTATGATTTAAGGATTTTACTGCTCATCATTACAGAGAAATAACAAACTTGGAGGTAAGTCAGAGGCTTACCAAGTTATTAGAATGTTCCTGGTCAATAGCTTAAGATCCTCTCTGAGATTATAACATTCAGTTAGGGGCAAAAATAGAATATTTGGGGACTAGCTATGGTTATGGAAATAATAATGCTCTGTTAACCACGATTGCCTTGTGTTGGTTAAAGAAAGGACATTGTAACCTGGCTAGAAGTTATATGTCTCTGGGACCGGGGAGTCAACCTTGGAATGTGGTCCAGTCTCATTCAAGAACTATTATCATAGGAAGATTAACAACCTTGTAGCCCAAACAATGGAGTCCCACCCCAGCCCACACTGCCTACTTCCCCATGCAATCTTTGTCCTACCCTATATAAGCAACGGCTTATGGGGGGGGGGGGGGGCCTACAGAGCAGACTTTTGTGGATGACGTGCTGCTCTCACATTGGTGGCAGTATTAGAATAAACACTCATATATGATTCAACCCTGTCTTTGCTTAATTGGCTCAAGTAGTGACAGGTAGTGCAGACCCACTAATTGTCTGGTTACAAGCCCAGCTGGGGGTTCAGCCCTCAGCTTGTTTCAGGCTCTCAGACATCTCCTCACATCTCTGACACACCTGTACCTTAATTCCCCCCTTCCCACCACTGCACACACACACACTACCACAAGGCCTCAGTCCAGTGCTACTTTAACGCTCATGGATGCTTTTCACTGAACAAGAGTTGACTGAGCACCTCCAGATGCCAAGCACTATTCTAGGTGCTGTGACTACAGAAGTGAAATTGAGAGTACTATACAATACACAGTCGGTACAAAAATGGACCTATTTTGGTACAAAACCTGGCTCCACTTAAATGCTGTATAACCTTAGGCAAGTCACAACCAATCTGCCTCAGATCCCCCATCAGGCGTGTGTCTCTCTTTCTCTTTCCCTCCCTTCCTACCTCCCCCACTTCCTCTCTTTCTAAAATTCAATAAAAACATCCTCCAGTGAAGATTTTTTTAAAAAGAAAGGGGTACACTAAAGGCCATCATCCTCAATTAAGTATCCCTCAGATTTCAGATGAACAGAGTTTGTGGAGGAGCCTGCTTTATCTGAGGTGCACAGTTTCTTGGATCCCATTTCAGGCATTCAGTACCAAACATACTGAGAAAACAATTTCTTAGTTCAAAGTACTAGTACTTTCACTGGATAACATTTTGTTAAGATACAAGAAAAAAAGCCTAGACATACCACTGAATGATGAAAAGTTAAAATTCAATGGCTAGAAAGAAGAAATTTTTCAGTCTATCCTATATAATAAAAACCTAATATGCTGTGTCCAGTCATCTGTTCAACCAATCAAAGCATAATATGCTAATGATAAGCTAAGGCTGCTCAACCTCTGACTATGATGTGAACTGACCACCAGGGGGCAGAAGCTCCGACTGGTAGGTTAGCTTGCTGCTGGAGTCTGGCTGATCAGGACTGAGCAAGATGGGCCAAACAGGCCCTGGAGCCCTCCCACGGTCCCTCTCCGCCTGGCCAACCTCCCATGTCCCTCCCTGGCCCTGATCATGCACCAGTGGGTTCCCTTGGCCTGGCCTGTGGGATGGGGCCGAAACCACCTCTCTGACCCTCGGCCTGGCCTGCACCTTCTCACAATCTGGGACCCCTAGGAGATGTCAGAGAGCCGGGTTTTGGCCCCATCCCGCAGGCCAGGGACCTGACTGGTACACGGGCCTCTAGTTAAAATATAACTGATGCTGGTGGGAGTGAAACCAATGCCTGGCTCAGAGTAGCAGCAGCACCGCGGCTGCCGGGGGTTTCTCTGGCCAGTGTCTCTCCATCCGCTCTACAGCATGGGGAATATCTTTGGGAACCTCTTCAAGGGCCTTTTTGGCAAAAAAAGAAATGCACATTCACATGGTGGGCCTAGACCAGCCGTGGGCAAACTACGGCCGGCGGAGCCGAAAGAGCGGAGGGTTCTCTTGCTCTCCCCTCCGCTCCTTCACCAGCAGCAGTGTTTACATGGCAACGTCGGGAAACATGGCCGCAGATCCTTCTTCTGAGTCCAGTTTAAGAACCCATTGTGGCCCTCCAGTCAAAAAGTTTGCCCACCCCTGGCCTAGACGCTGCGGGAAAGACCACCATCCTGTACAAACTGAAGCTGGGTGAGATCGTGACCACCATCCGCACCATAGGTTTCAACATGCAGAATGTGGAGTATAAGAACATCAGCTTCCCTGTGTGGGAGGTGGGTGGCCAGGACAAGACCCGATCTCTGTGGCACCACTACTTCCAAAACACACAAGGTGTCATCGTGGTTGACAGCAATGACCGAGAGCATGTGAACGAGGCTCGAGAAAAGCTTATGAGGATGCTGGCGGAGGATGAGCTCAGGGATGCTGTCCTGCTCAAGTTCGCAAACAAGCAGGACCTCCCCAATGCCATGAACGCAGTTGAGATCACGGACAAGCTGGGCCTCCACTCTCTGCGCCACAGGAACTGGTCCATTCAGGATACCTGTGCCACCAGTGGGGACGGGCTCTATGAGGGACTGGACTGGCTGTCCAATCAGCTCCGGAACCAGAAGTGAGCCGAACTCCTCTCTTCCCCCTCACTCCCTCCTTCACCCTTGCTTTCCTCTCATGTGGCAGATGTGCCCCTGTGGTGTGAGTGCCAGAAGCTGTCTCCATGGTTCGTCCCAGTGTGCTTCATCATGCTGTACATGTGCAGACGCAGCCTGCAACCGGGTTTTTATTTAATGTAAATAGTTCTTGTTTCCAATGAGGCAGTTTCTAGTACTCCAATGCATTACTCAGCTTTTTTTTACTGTTAAAAAAAAAAAGAATCAACCCACTGTTTAGTACTGAGAAGGGATTTTAGGCACCCAGGGCGGGGCCTCTAGGAGTTGCTGTGAGATCACCTCAACGCTCCTCCTCTGGGCTTTAAATCTGTGTAGAGATCCATTTTGGTTGTTGGTTTTTAACCCAAACTCAGTGCATTTTTTATAATATAAATACAAGGTAAGGAGACATTTTAACACAGAGAAGGGAGAAATGTGCTTAGTGTAGGTTCTGTAGTTTCAGCTTGAGTCCAGTCTGCCTGTGGTCTGTCTCCCATCTGGAGCGTGCAGTGGGCAGAACCAGCCACAATACATTCTGCATGGTCACATACGGTCCCTGATTGGCTTTCTCTCGCTGGGTCTTCTGCATCCCATAACGTTTGTGCTTGTACCTGTGCTTACACCACTGCCCATGGGGGTGCACCGGGGGCTGCGGCCACCACTCAGGCCCCTTGGAGGGACCCCAGCCTTCCCTTCGGTCAGTGTGGGTCAGCGCAGGTGCTTTGGTGGGACCACTCTGGCCAGAACAGGAGACCCCCATGGTCCCTACACACACTCACTTGCTCCAGGCTGTCTGGGTCTCACCAGTAGCAACGCAGACAGGTGGCCGGTCATCTTAGAGCCCAGCTCCTCAGAGCCCCCGTCCACATGCGCGTTCACTCCCTCCGCCTGCAAGGGTCAGACTGACATCAAAAACAATCTCTACTTTTTTCTTTTGTATTTTGATAAACACTGAAGAAACTAAGAGCTGTTAAAATTTACCTTGGGGAAAACCTCAGAACTGGTTTATCTGGTGTTGTGGAACCTCTTACTGTTTTCAATACACAATTACTAATCAACTGTTTTGTATACTTGTTTTCAGTTTTCATTTCGACAAACAAGCAGTGTAATTATAGTTATTAGAATAAAATCTCTTAACTAAAAAAAGTGTGTATGTATACATATATATATATATATATTTATATACACATATATATCTGATGCCAAGAACTTTCATCTCTTTTATGTGCCCTATAAAATGGTCCCAATGTTGACCTTCACCTACATAATCAGTGGTCTCTACTGGTATGCCCTTTCTAAAAGATCCTGACCAAAACTTTACTAAATGCTCCAGCTCTCCCTCATTTGAATTCCCACAAAGTTAACGATTACAGAGTCAGTGTCTATTCTGTCAGCTTATGCCAGCTTTACTGTTACTACAATGATGTGATTTTTTTAAATATTACATAAACATAAAAGGACTGGAGAAAATCATATAAATCTATTAGAATTCTGCAGTTAGACCAACTTGCAAGCACCTCCTCATTCCCTTAAATTGCATTATTTGCCCTTGGATCTTTATAAAATTTTTAGATTCTATAAAGGAAAAATTCATAAAGCAGTTTACTTCTCTTCTGCTTCAAGACTTTTATGCTGTCTCATTTCCTAGCAGATCAGCTAGCTCATCTAGAGGGAGCACAAATTATAATTCTCCAATGGCTTCACACTTGCCTACAGGATAAAGTACAAATTTCTTATAAAGGCAATATAATTCTCTATTTTCTGGTTTCAGCCTGACTCTTCTGCAGTCTCCCGAGAGCAGCCCCCACACCGTGACCTGGCAGACAGCTTGTTCCATGCACAGTCCAGGTTAGTTCACCTTGTCCAGCCTGGCTCTCCTATTCTCTCTACCAGCAATGCCAGTTGCTTCCTGTCCATTTTTCTGACTAAGCTCAAGTCATAGCCACTACTAAACTTTTCCTGACCAAGCACCCCAATTCCTCAATTGCTTTGGCCAATAAAGTTAGCTGATGCTTCCTCTGTATAGGTTTACAGCACGATACCTGTAACACATGTTACCTTTATTGTTACATTGGATAATGTCTGCCTCCTTAGCCTGAGAGCTCTTCAAGAGAAGGGACAATATCTTATTTGGCTTTGCATACCCTAATGCTGAACAGATAGCCTGGTATCAGTACCTTGGCATTACCAACTCCCTCACATTCTAGGTGCGCTATTGAATTGACAGAAAGAGAATAGTGTCCCTGGAGTTGTGAAATGCTGTGGCCCTAAACTCAACAGAGGCTTAATACATGTTTGCTAAGTGGATGGATGAATAAATGATAAACAAATGCTTAAATTCAGACCAGCTACAATAAGTATGGTATAGTTCTGCTTTAAGTATAGATAATCAACTTGGTCTTCCACTAAGACTTTCATTAGTTCAGGAAGGTTTTTCAGAAGCGGAAATGTTTCTAACTATTACTTTTAGTTTGCTTTCAAACAAAATAAAACTGACAAGGGTATAGCCACTGAAACCAGGATTCTAGGACAAACACTGAGATAAAGTGTCTTTTCTGATGCCAGACCCATCAAAGCTCAGCTAAACAGATCCACAAGCACCAGCAGGTTTGTCAGTTAAAGGGGAAACATTACTGTATTTACAGCCAACTCTAGATCTTTTCCTCAGATTCTGCAGTGCCAAACATGCCAGCTGACATCACAGAAGTTTTGGTAGGCTTTCAGAACTGGGCTGTGCCCTAACTTCAACTTGAAACTTCTTACCATAATATAGTCAAGGATAAGAAAACATGTTATTTATCTATCATCACAGTAATAATACTATTTTATTCCTGATTTTATATGGTAAACATCTTGTGGTTTTCCCCACATAAGAAAACAAGTGATAAAATATTTTCCTTCCTCCCTATGCCAAATAAAACTCAATGCTGTATATACCCAAGATTATGTTCTCATGCAATCTGTAATTATTCAAGTATTAAAAGACTCAACTTCTTATCTATGACCAAACAGACAAGCAAAAAGTTTAAACCTATTTTGTCAGTTATTCACTCCTTCACTGAACTGAATTGTTAAATTCAGTTAAGATTTTATGTATTCATTCAACAAATATGTATTGAGTGGCCTAAGCTGACATATACAGTGATAGTCCGTGAGGACATAATGGTGAACTTGCCATCTAGAGGAGAATTTGTGCAAAACTAAGCAGAAAATACTAATTCTATAAAACAAGAAACTGATTTAAAAATCCATCAGCAGCAATAAGTGGCTCTGAATGTCTTCCTTACACTTACTCTCTGAGGAAAATTATTATAAGCCACTAGACAATAGGCTCTCAGATGGTGGGAAGGATATGTGTCAAAACGTCCTGTGCAATTTTATGAAGCCCACACCGGTTCCTGAGCCTGTGGCACAGCTGAGCTGATTTTGTAAAGTAGGGGTGGGGAGTCCTGAAATAAGTTCTCTCCTCCCAGCTTGAAAATCATCTTCCTTTCCTTACACAGCTCCCCATGCATCTCCACTTTTGAAATACCTGTTTGTCCAAAATGAATAATGTAATTGAAAAGATTTATTTAGACACAAAATATAATAAAACTTTAGAATGCTAGGATTTTTCCATAGGGACGCAAAGAACAAAAGTTCCATAGAAGAACGGGAAGAAGTAAAATATAAGAAATGTGACCGAGCTAGACTTTACAAATATTATCTCACTTAATTATCTTAACAAATGTGCAAGCTAGCAAACCTCGGAAAGTGCAAACCAGGCTCCTGGCCCGAGCACAAGGCACAAGCACCCTGCCCACCTCCACGGAAGCACCTGGTCGTCTTCCTCAGGGGTCGCCGTTCTTGACATTCAGAAATGCCACACCGGGGCGGCAACGCTGCCAGGAGCCGGCTCTGACTACCTGCCTCCTCCCCCGACCGCGTCCAATGAACCCGTGGGCGACCCCGTGGGCGGTGCAGGGACGCGCGGGGGGCCACGCGGACCAGGCGGCAGAACCAGGCGGCAGGTGCAGAGCCCCGCCGCGACCGAGCCCGCACTGACGCCCGCACCCACTCCCGGGTGGGCTCCTTCCCCCCGCCCCCCGCAAGCACGCAGCTCCACGGAAGGGAGGGCTGTGTGCTCGGTCACTCTGTTCCCAACACCCTGACCCACAGGCACTGGGCAAAGGCCTCCGGGTGGAGCGCATCAGCGAGGGAGAGAGCCTCGCTCCGCTCCTCCGCCGGGAGGGCACCGACATCCCCCTCGGGGCCTGGGACAATCAGACGGGGCCGTAGGTAGCGCTGTGCTGCCACACAAAGGGCCGAAAAGTATAGCCTTCCTCACGTCTCCACCCAGCAGGCAAGATTCATGTGTTCTGGGCGCTCCGGGAAAATGGGCTCTCCTCGGCCCCCCCCCCAACCCCCCCAACCCCCGAGAGGCAGCGGGGGGCGAGCAAAACACACCGAGTCAACGCCAGGGAGGGGGCGGGAGCCAGGCGGGCGGCGAGGAGGGGGCCCGGGGGCAGGAAGGGCAGGAGGGAGGGGGCCGGGAGGGCAGGGAGGGCAGGGGGAGGGGGCAGGGAGGGCAGGGGGAGGGGGCAGGGAGGGCAGGGGGAGGGGGCAGGGAGGGCAGGGGGAGGGGGCAGGGAGGGCAGGGGGAGGGGGCAGGGAGGGCAGGAGGAGGGGGCCCGGGGGGCAGGGGGAGGGGGCAGGGAGGCCAAGGGAGGGGGCGGCGGGCCGGCGTGTCGCTGGCCGGGGAGCAGCAGGCAGGCCCGGGCCGGCGTGTCGCTGGCCGGGGAGCAGCAGGCAGGCCCGGGCCGGCGTGTCGAGGAAGAGGCCGGCCCCTCGGGAGGAGGCGCGCCCGGCCTCCCCGCCACTCGGTTCTTACCGGCTACAAACGCGACTCCGGGCGATCCGAGGGGACCTTCGCTGCAGACACCGCCTGACACACGCCGAGGGCCGAAAGGCAGTTCTCGCGATAACACAACCTTCCCCTCCCGTCTCTCGCCGCACATCTGACAGTCTCGCGAGAGCTCTACTCGGGTCAGCCCCCAGCCCCCGTCTGCCCTCCAGAGGGCGCAGAGCGCAGGCGCGCAGTCTTGCCTGTGCTCCGGGTCACAGTCCTCTCGCCCTCCCTGAATAAATTAGAACAAATGGAGCAAACGTTTGTTGAAGGCACGCTTTGTACCGAGTAATATCCTGAGTGATCCGGTCACATCACATGTCCTCAGAGGCGGCGGTTACTTACCTTAGCGTGCAGGTACAACAAATGTCAGAAGACCCAAAAGGACAAATGCTGTTTGATTCCACTTAGACGAGGTACTAGAGTAGCCAAATTTACAGAGACAGAAAAGACCTCGCCACAGGCTTGGGAAAGGCGAATTATTGTTTAATGGGTACAGAGTTCCATTCGGGATGATGGGAAGGTCTGCAGTATGGGACGGCAGTGATTGCACAGCAATGCGAATGGAGTCAACACCACTCACCTGTGCACTTACCAGTGGTGAAAATGGGAAGTTTTATGTATATTTTGCCACAATTTTTTAATTCTTTAAATAAATGTTAGAGCCCACATTCCAAGCCACATCATCTGACTACAAAGCATATATTTGTTTGCACCATGTCTCACGGCAGCTTTCTACCCTCCACAGCCCATCACTGTACATCCCCTCACACTCTGCCTCCTGTGGCATTATCCACATTGGAGTGTTTTGTTTGCTTATGTATTTATGACCAGGTGTTAAAATGGGAATCCTTCTGTCCCTGTTTTGACAGATGTCCCCAATTCTAGGTGCTAACTGTGCCCCACCTTTCCTAGAAAGATGAAGGGCTATGTAAGTAGAATTTACAAAGGTGTCCATGATCGGGTTTTGTGGATCCCACCCAAGAGTGAGTCCTACAAGAAGTAAGGCAATCTCAGCCAAAAGCAACAGGAAACAGATTCATATGCAGACGTTCGGAAGGCACAGTCATCGTCTTGAGGTGGAAGGGAGCTGCCGAGGAGAGGAGCAGTAGAGACTGTCAGAGAGGCCGTGAGGAAGCACTCACCCTAAGCACTGCCATAGCCCAGGCAGCCAAGCCGCACCCGGCCCTTCACTCACCCCTTCCCCATTTCCTTTTCGATTCAGATGCAGATTAACTAAAAGTAACCAAAGCACTTTTTAAAAATTATTATCTTACGGTGGTCCCCAAAAAACTAAGGGGTCAGCCCAGGATTGCTCAACTAGTCCAATAACATGTTTGAAGAGATAGGATTAGGGTTCAGAGGAGAAATAAAGCTCTTTACCAATTGTCCACAGATTCTTCAACAGAGGACTGTTTGCCTGCTTATGTTCTGTCACATGCCTGCACAAAGAACTCCAAGACCCAGGAAAGCAGGGACTGGTCTCTCTGGTTCATTGCTGTATCCCTGGCCCATAGCACTGCCTGGCCCTGGCACTTAAGAAAGACCTGTTGAGTGAACAAATGTTCTCTAACACAGAAGCAAGAGATAATCAATATTGTCACTGTATTTTTTTAATATACATATTTTCATTGATTTCAGAGAGGAAGGAAGAGGGAGAAATAGAAACATCAATGATGAATCATTGATCGGTGGCTTCATATACACCCCTGACTGGGGATCAAGCCTGCAACCTGGGCATGTGCCCTGACCGGGAATTGAACCTCCTGGTTCATGGATCGATGCTCAACCACTGAGCCACGCCGGCTGGGCTGTGTTTGTTTTTTTAATTTTACCTTTGTAAATTAAGATGTTTAGTGGGGTGTTTTTTTTTAATGTTTTTATTGATTTGAGAGAGAGAGGAAGGGGGGAGAGAGAGAGAGAGAAACATTGATAGTCTGCTTCCTGTAGGGTCGCTGAAGGAGAAGTGGAAGAGGCCAAAAAAAGTAAAGAATTATGAAATGATTAGGTCATCTGGAAAACCAGATGGGCTGATCCCCAAAATGGCACCAGCACCCAGGGATGAGGAGTCAGAGATTTTAAAAAACTCTAGGCAGGCTTTTTCTGGGCAGAGAATTCTCTGGTCAGGTCCTGAGGCAAAAGATGAATGGTCTTAGCAAGTGGAATGTGGCCTTAGCAAGTGGAATGTGGTCTTAGCAAGTGGAAGCACATTACATCAACAATGTGCAAAGGGAGTGTTGCTTGTGAAGTGGTCTAAAGGTTAGTTCCCAGGGAAGGGAGTGTTGATTCAATTATTTCATCAGACCTAACACCTACACATTGGGATGGAGCCTGCAACCCTGGCACATGCCGGGACCAGAATCCAACTGGTGACTTCTCAGTGCATGGGACATGATGCTCAACCGACTGAGCCACACTGACCAGGGCAACATTGTCACTGTTTAAGTGCTTAAGTTTTGCAGGAATCTGTATGCAGCTAGAGGTGAGTGACTGGAGCCCTGCACTCAAGCCATTCTCTCAAGCCAGGACCCCTGGCCTTTCAAGACTCCGTCAGGCTGCATGTGGTCTCAGAGCTACTCCTTCCAGGCTGTCCTGTTCTATCTTACCTGCTCCAACCTCAAGCAAACAGAGGTATATGAGGGACACAGCATGGAGGACATTCTCTATAGAAGAGGAAGGAGTCCGGCCAGTGTGGCATTGCGGTTTAGCTTCAACCTAAGAACCAGGAGGTCACTGTTTGATTCCGGTCAGGGCACATGCCCAGGTTGCAGGCTCAATCCCCAGTGGAGGGCATGTAGGAGGCAGCCTACCAATGATTCTCTGTCATCATTAATGTGTCTCTCTCTCTCCCTCTCCCTTTCTCTCTAAAATCAATAAGAATATACCATATATATATATATATATATATATATATATATATATGAAAAAGAAGAGGAAGGAAGAATAAATATGAAAAACTCAAAGAAAATAAGGAATCTGATTTCATTTTGAAGACACGTTTATTTGTTGAATTGTTCGCGAGATAGCAGGACACCAGGGCAGCACAGTGCCGATACTATATCAGAAGCCACAGAAGCAGCAGTACTTAAGTGGGGATGCATAATGATTTATTGGAGTATAGGAAAAATATAACTTTCTTCATATTTATTTTTTTCCCTCTTAAATGTTTGAACGCTTTATAATGTGTATAAAAATCAATGCACACATAATTTATAAATTGCAAGTGCACACATAATTTATAAATTTCAAGTACACACATATTCAAATGTTTGCTCAATTGTTAATTATTTATTTTTTTTACGAACAGGCAGGGTTATACAATCATAGACTGTTAGAGGCCACAGGAGAATGAGGCCTGGCCTTGGAGGACCTGGAACCCCTCTGGCTGGGAGCCACAGGCACACTAGAAGCCCATTACATCACCCATTGTTGGACAGGACAAGTCTTTTTTGGATTCTTTTTCTCCACCACCGTATAGGTGCAGGTCTTCTGGTTGAATAATTTCTTGCATTTCATTTTGCTAAAACCCACAGGTATAGCAACACTGCCATTGAGACAAGAGCAAAGCCAATTAGAAAGGATAAGATACCATTATGCTCAGAACTCAAGAACATGCAATGGAGTCAAGACAATCTCTTCAATAAATGGTGTTGGGAAAATTGGACAGATACGTGCAAAAAAAAAATAGGAAACTACACCACCAACTTACACTATACACAAGAATAAACTCAAAATGTATAAAAGACTTAAATGTAAGTCATGAAACCATAAAAATCCTAGAAGAAACCATAGGCAGCAAAATCTCAGGCATCTCTCATAGCAATATGTTTAACGATACATCTCCTGACCTAGGGCAAAGGAAACCCAGGTGAAAATAAACAAATGGGATGACATCAAAATAAAAGGCTTCTGCACAGCAAAAGAGTAAAAAGGGAGCCCACTGTATGGGAGAACATATTTAGCAATAATACATCTGATAAAGGGCTAGTATCCAAAATATATAAAGGAACTCATACAACTTAACAAAAGGAAGACAAATAAAACAATTAAAAAATATACCCTAACCAGTTTGGCTCGGTAGATAGAGCGTTAGCCTGCGGACTGAAGGGTCCCAGGTTTGATTCTGGTCAAGGACATGTGCCTTGGTTGTGGGCACATCCCCAGTAGGGGGTGTGCAGGAGGCGGCTGATTGATGTTTCTAACTCTCTATCCCTCTCCCTTCCTCTCTGTAAAAAATCAATAAAATATATATTTTTTAAAAAGCTACATTGTTTAAAAAAAAATGGGCAAAAGACCTAAATAGACACATCTCCAAAGAGAACATACAGATGGCCAAGAGATAAATGAAAAAATGCTCAAAGTCATTGATTATCAGAGAGATGCAAATTAAAATGACAATGAGTTATCATCTCACATATGTCAGAATGGCTACCATCAACAAATCAACCAATGACAAGTGCTGGTGAGGATGTGGAGAAAAGGGAACCCTAGTACATTGCTGGTGGGAATGCAGACTGGTGCAGTCATTATGGAAAACAGTATGGAGTTTCCTCAAAAAATTAAATATGGATCTGCTATTTGACCTAGTGATCCCACTTCTAGGAATACATCCTAGAAACCTGAAACACCAATTTTTAAAAAAGTATGCACCCCTATATTCATAGCAGCACAATTTATAATACCTAAACCCAAGTTCCCATCAGTAGATGAGTAGATAAAAAAAAGCTGTGGTACATTTACACCATGAAATACTATGCAGCAGTAAAAATGAAGGATCTTTGAGACAGCATATAGTGACCTGGAGAGTATTATGCTAAGTGAAATAAGCCAGTCAGAGAAAGACAAGGATCACATGATCTCACTCATGTGTAGAATCTAATTAACAAACTAAACTGATGAAGGGAGTGGATCAGAGACATGGAAGCCTGGAACAGAGTGCAGAGCCTCAGAGGGAATGTGGGGGAAAGTTGGTGGGTGGGAAGTAATCAACCAAAGGCCTTGTGTGCATATATGCATAACCCATGGACACAGACCCTAGGGCGGGGCAGGGGGCATGGCTGTAGGGGGCCAATGGGGGGGGGGGGAAGGGACATATGTAATACTTTCAACAATAAAGTTGTTTTTTTTAAAGATAGGTTTGTGAAGGCCTGGAGTGGGGGGCGGGGTGGGCTAAAAGGGGTCAATGGGGGGAAAAGGGAGACATATGTAATACTTTCAATAATAAAGGTTTAATTTTTTTTTTAAAAAAAAGCAAGGATAGGATGCCCAGCCTCCTCGGGGCCAGCTCTCTGCCAGGGGCAGCCCAAACTCCAGCTGTCTAGGGTGCCCCTCAGCAACGTAAGATCACCTTTTAGTTTGCAACCCCAAAGTGCTGACTTCAGGAGCCTGGATTTGAACACATAGAACCTTGTCTATGAACACATAGACCACCCCTGACATCGTTCCTAAGTTCCATCCTGCATCACAGGACGAAGTAAGCTCTGAGAGGCCCAAATGCACACTGGGCTTACTGGGGCCAGGCAGCTTGTTCTAGCCTGACTTCTTGTCCTGGCTCAGGAAGTGGCCAGCAGTTCTGCGGCTTGAATGTGAGAAGGGAAAGATTGTCCATTCTAATTAGCATAGGAGCTGCTAAGCCAACAGGACCAGTGTCACTCCAGGCCAGGATCATGGAGCCCAGGAGCAGCTAATGAAAACTGGGGACCATCTCCCCAGGAAAGCCCACCCACACATCAAGGGTGCAAGCAATGTTAGGATTCATCACTCTCTTGGAACGCATGGATCCGAGCTGTAAATGGCCCCTGCCCAAGTGTACACAGAAGCAGCCATCACCGGGCCCTTTGTGAGAATGCTTTTTTCCAAAAGGCGACGTTTGGCTTATTTTAACAGAAGAGGATAGTTCAGTCCTCCTCCCAAAGGGTAATCTGTAAGCAAGTGAGGACTGGAAAGAGATTCTGCAGGGCACCTGGGGTGGGGCCTTGGCAGTGGGGAGGCCACTGAGCAGCTTGAGATCTGGACCGTGTCCCCTGGAGAAGCAATGGGTCAAAAAATTATCCCAGGGAAAATTTAATCAAAAGCTGTCTTTTGCTATAGAAAAAGAAATGATGGCCGAAACCGGTTTGGCTCAGTGGATAGAGCATCGGCCTGCGGACTGAAGGGTCCCAGGTTGGATACCGGTCAAGGGCATGTACCTGGGTTGCGGGCACATCCCCAGTAGGAGATGTGCAGGAGGCGGCTGATCGATGTTTCTCTCCCATCGATGTTTCTAACTCTCTGTCTCTCTCCCTTCTTCTCTGTAAAAAATCAATAAAATATATTAAAAAAAAAAAAAGAAATGATGAAAACAACTTGGTGGGCTGTGAGGCAGTCGCAGGGAAAGGAGTTGTCTTGGAATAGCAGAGAGAACTGTGCACATTTCCTCCCGGCGGAGCAGTGTGCTAAACGGGATAGGCACAGGGAAGGAAAGAGAGAAGGGACACTTTGCGTTCCTACTAGGTGTTCATTACTGTCCCAGGCTCAGGGGACACAGACTGGCAGAGAGAAGGCATAAATATGTGTTGATTTAATATATGCAGAATCTCATTAAATTCTCATGGACACCTGACTATCCCTATTTTATTGTAAGGAAACTGAGGCTCAGAGAGATTAAGAATTAATTCATGCCCAGCCGGGGCATGGCTGAGTGGTTGAATGCCGACCTATGAACCAGGAGTTCACATTTTGATTCCTGGTCAGAGCATATGCCTGGGTTGTAGGTTCGATCCCCAGTGTGGGGTGTGCAGGAGGCAGCCAATCAATGATTCTCTATCATTGATGTTTCCATCTCTTTCTCCCTCTCCCTTCCTCTCGGAAAGCAATAAAAATATATTAAAAGAAAAAAAAGAAGGAAATAGTGCTGAAAACGAAACCACTTCAGAAGGGGATTTTGAAAGAGGGAGTAGCTGCAGCTCAGGAGCAGCCCAGTAGCAGCTGCACCCCCTTTGGCCCTGCTGGCTGAGACTTACGTGTTGCAGCAGTCGATTCCAGTTGGGTTACAAGAACACTCCTCACATCTCTCATTCTTCCACTTTGAGTTCATCGCATAGGTGACTCCACCAAGATCCTTGCATTCTAAAATAACACGTGTGGCAACATCAGTGGTGTCCTCAGGGCATGCAGCTGGAACAAGGCTTGTAGGACACTGTGGCCAGCCCTGCCATCTGTGCCCCTCCCAGAGAGGGAAAATCTTAAGAAAAGTGCTTCTGTGGTCTGGCCAGTGTGACTCCGTGGCTGAACATCGATCTATGAACCAGGAGGTCCCAGTTTGATTCCCGGTCAGGGCACATGCCCAGGTTGGGGGCTTGATGCCCAGTGTGGGGCATGCAGGAGGCAGCCAACCAATGATTCTCTCTCATCATTGATGTTTCTATCTCTCTCTCCCTCTTCCTTTCTTTCTGAAATCAAGACAAATCTATTTTAAAGAAAGAAAGAAAAGTGCTTCTGTGGTCACCCACAGCTAAATTCCAGTACTGTCCAGTTCATGTCACCGATCATGTTTTCTTATAGCAAGCTTAAGTCCTTCCAGATCTTACTTCAGAACAAATATTACAAGAATAAAATAAGGCCTTTCTCTTTTATCAGATAGCTATTATGATCCTAGGGGCGCTTGGAGCCAAGTTCTTCTGGTGTGTTTTTTTTTCTCCTGGATTATCTCTGGATAAATGTCTCATTTTACTACTTCTCTTTGCTTTGCTTCTCAACCCTAAATGCACATGTAAAACATCTTGGGCATTTTTTAAAAATTTATGCCTGGGCCTCACCTCAGAACAATGAGTCTCTCTGGCCATGGCCCAGGCTGCCATATTTTCCCAAAGCTCCCCAAGTGATTCAGATATTCAGCCAGGGGTCAGAACCACTGCTTTAAGCCTCGGTGGTCCAGGTGAGCTGGAGGAACTAGCAGCATCAGCACTACAAGGCTGTGCTGGACAGCAGGCCCACAGAATCAGAGCTTTTATTTAGCAAGATTCTCAGAGAGTTTACGTGCACATTGAAGTTTGAAAGGCACTGCTTTGGAATATTGATGGTTCTTTGCTTGCGTATAGGGGTGAATCCAAAAGCAATTAGCTGTGCAGCTCCTACCCCAGAGATTCTGATTTGCCTCATATTGGATGGCTCCTGAGCGTTGGTAGGTTTCAAAAGCTTTCCAGGCAATTCTCCTACACCTCGGGTTGAGAAACACTGTCTTGTACAGTGACAAATTGAAGTCTCTCATTTGACTCTATTTGATATCCGCCCTAACCCTCCCCCTCATGTAGATGTAAAGGCCTTCCTCTGCCAACAGGTTATACCTACCAAGCTGCAGTAAAATAATACACTGGAAAAGCTGGGACTTACCCTTACGCAAGTTGTCTGGAGAACCTTCAATAGGTATGAAATAGCACTGGGCATTGCATAACATCACACAGCTGGCCAAGACCACAAGGCTTCCCAGGAAAGCATTCTGCAATGTGAAACAGCGTCAGGAAGAAAAACAGACTGATTCAGACAGCGATCATTGACTGAGTGTCCTGCATGAGGATCCCTGCTGGGCTCCACAGGTGGGTTAAAGGTGGCGCTTCAAAGGAACAACATCTACACAAGTTATTAAAATAAACTGGGGAAAAAGCCAAATGTGAGTCAAAGTCATAGACCAATAAAATAATGATAGTGTGCTATTTTTTTTTTAAAAAAAAAACCTCACCTGAGCATATGTTTTTATTGATTTGAGAGAGCAGAAGGGAAAGAGACAGAGATAGAGATGGGGGGGGGGGGAGAGAGAGAAACATCAATCTGAGAGAAAAACATCTATTGGTTACCTCCTCTACACCCCCTGACACCAGAGATAGAACCCGCAAGCGAGGGATGTGCCCTGACCAGGAATGAGCCTGTGACCTTTGGATGTATGGGATGACACTCCAACCAACTGAGCCACCCAGCCTGAGCATCGTGTGTTATTTTAGTACCGAGGAAGTTCAGGGGACCCTTTCGGATTGATTTTTAGCTGCTTTGCAGAGTGTGTATAATTCAAAGGACAGAAATGAGTGTGTGGAGAAGAGTTTTAGGAAGATAAAACATTGACGAAAGATGAAGAAAACACAGCAGGAGACGTGATGGAACTACTGAGTTAGGTGGCATTCTTAGACCATGAGGCTAAGAACTTTGCTTTCCAGGTGACAACTGCATTGTTGATGGCTGCACGAGCACATCAGTTCATCCAGCTGATACCGAATCTGCAGGACAAAGAAAAGTATCAAGTTGCTTTTGTCATCATTTTGAGATGAGCAAGCCAAGTAAACAAACGTTAACGTGGGAATTTCCAGGAACCTTTTTAAAAAGAGGATGGGGCCCCGGCTGGTGTGCTCAGTGGTTGAGCGCTGACCCATAAATCAGGAAGTCAACGTTTGATTCCCTGGTGAAGGTACATGCCCAGGTTGTGGGCTCGATCCCTAGTGTGGGGTGTGCAAGAGGCAGCTGATCAATAATTCCTCTCATTGTTGATGTTTCTATCTCTCCCTCTCCCTTCCTCTCTGAAGTCAATAAAAATATATTTTTTTAAGAAAAGAAGATGGGGGTTGAGGGTACTTGTTCTGTAAGATGTCTAAAATTAATTATGAACTGATGCTACCTAAAGTAGTATGTTATTAATATAAGAATAGAAAGACAAGTACAGGGAACAGCATAGAAACTCCAGAAAGTATACTTATAAATCCATATAAAAGTTTATTATAAGATAAACTTAGTTTTTGAAATCTGTAGAGAATTATTCAAAAAATGATATTAGAACAAATGGGATATTTTGAAAGGAAACAAAGTTAATTTTCTACTTTAGTTCCCACAAATAAATTCTAAAAGAATTTGATGGTTAAACTTTTATAAGATCATAAATTAACTTTGTAGATGGCAGATACACCTGAAACGAATATAATATTGTATGTCAACTGTACTTTAATAAAAAAATTTTAAAATCATAAACGAATCACAGAAAAAATAAGTAAATAATAATCTTATTCTAAGTATTAAAAAATAAATAGCTTTGAAAATGTAAAAGTTATAAATCCATAAATAAAAGTTAAAAATAATTACCAAATTTGGAGAACAACATCATCATATGAAGAATTTCTGTATATCAACAAGAAAAAGAAAAAGATCCTAGTAGAAAAATGACAAAGAAAATACCACACATAGCCCTGGTCATTTGCTCAGAGGTTACAGCATCAGCCAACACACTGAAGGGTCTTGGTTTGATTCCTGATCAAGGGCGGGTACCTGGGTTGTGGGTTTACTCTCTGCCCGGGTCAGGGCTCAGGCAGGAGGCAACAATCGATGTGTCTCTCTCACATCAATGTATCTCTCCCCCCCCCCCGCCCCGCTCTCCCCCCTCCTCACCCGACCCCTGTCCTCCCTTCCACTCTCTCTCAATGGAAAAAAAAATATCCTCGTGTGAGGATTAACAACAACAACAAAAGATAAGACAATAACACACATATACAAACAGAGATGATGAACAAAGACATGGAAAAGTTCAAGTTACTGCTGAGACCAGAACTGCAAATTTGTACATAAAATAGAACCATATGGGATGACAAAAAATAATTATTTCATTTATAATATCCAGAGTGAAATAAAGGCATATCTGAGAAGTGAAATTCACAAGGCTAGTTTATGTTTGAATAATCTTTATGGAGCACAACTTAATAGTAGGCATCCATATTCTTAAAACTGTTTATAGCAGCCCTGGCCGGTGTTGCTCAGTTGGTTGAGCACTGGTCCATGTACCAGGAGGTTGCTGGTTTGATTCCTGGTCAGGGCACATGTCTGGGTTGATCCCCAGTAGAACCAATAGATATTTCTCTTCGATGATGTTTCTATCTCTCTCTCAAGTCAATAAAAACATTAAAAAAAACAGTTACAACATTTGACTTCACCTTTTCACTTCTAAGACCTGGTCCTAGGAATGACACAGAGAAGGACTTAGACTTCGCCTCTTGGATGCTCACTGCAGCAGGGAAATGAATCAACCAAAATTCCCCCAAAACAGGGCTGTTTCAGAGCATGGTGACTCCAAAAACAGAACTGGTCAACTTAGGAGGTAAGAGAATATGAAATGACATAAATGATCACTATTATGACTACGTTAAAGAAGGCAGGTATTCCTGTGATGTGGAAAAGATCCACATAGAAGGAGATGCTCAAAAAGAGATAACAGTTTTTGTACCAAATTTTAACAAGTGATTTTTGAGCTGTGGGATTTTTCTTTGGACTTTTCCTCTTTTTTTCTAAATTGCTTATAATGAAAGACATTAGTTTTATAACCAAAAGAAATAAATCAATTCCTATAATAAACTCTCAATATAGTTAGCTCTCA